>NC_092717.1:55431127-56034252 GCF_047496885.1 Scyliorhinus torazame | reverse complement strand
CGTGGCCCACAGCCCGTACTGGTCAACCATTCGGTCCATCACTTGCTGGAAGACCGAGACCCCATTAGTGACGCCGAAGGGGACCCTGAGGAAGTGGTAGAGGCGGCCATCTGCCTCGAAGGCAGTGTATTGGCGGTCATCCGGGCGGATAGGGAGTTGGTGGTCCGCAGACTTCAAGTCAACTGTGGAGAAGACTCAATACTGCGCAATCTGATTGACCATGTCAGATATGCGGGGGAGGGGGTACGCATCGAGCTGCATGTACCAGTTGATGGTCTGACTGTAGTCGATGACCATCCGGTGCTTCTCCCCAGTCTTGACGACCACCACTTGGGCTCTCCAGGTGCTGGTACTAGCCTCAATGATCCCCTCTCGTAGGAGTCGCTGGCCCTCTGACCTGATAAAGGCCCTGTCCCGGGCACTGTATCGGGCACTGTATCATCTGCTCCTAGTGGCGACGGGCTTACAGTCCGGGGTGAGGTTAGCGAAGAGCGAGGGTGGGCCGACGTTGAGGGTCGCGAGGCGACAGACGGTGAGGGGGGGCAGGGGTCCACCGAACGTTAGGGTGAGGCTTTGGAGGTGGCACTGGAAGTCGAGCCCCAGTAATAGGTCAGCGCAGAGATGGGGGAGGACGTAGAGCTTAAAGTTAGTGTACTCTACGCCTTGTACTGAAAGGGTCGCGACACAGTTCCCCCGGATTTCTACGCAATGTGATCCGGAAGCCAGGGAGATTTTCTGGGTCGCGGGTAAAATTGGGAGGGAACAGCGCCTTACAGTATCTGGGTGGATAAAGCTGTCTGTGCTCCCGCAGTCGAAGAGGCAGGCCCTCTTGTGCCCGTTGATCCGGACGGTCATCGTAGATTTCGTGACGTGATGAGGTCGGGACTGGTCGAGTGTGATGGAGGCGAGCTTCGGAAGGTGATGGGTCGGCCGGTCGGAGGTAGCGGCGGCCAACGTACGACCGGGTGAGCAGGGGCCCCGGGAGGCTGCGGAGTGGTCCTAAGATGGCGGCCCCCATGGATCGCGCGTGGCGGGTGGCATCAAAGATGGCGTCAAAGATGGCAGCCCCCATGGGTCACACGTGGCGGGTGGCAGCGAAGATGGCGGCACCCACGGGTCGCATGTGGCGGGTGGCGCGGCAGCTGGGGGCGGCCCCAACAGGCAACAGGCAGCGATGCTGGGCCTTGGAACTTTAGGGACAGGTCGGGCCTGGCAGGCTTTGGCGAAGAGGCCCTTCCTCCCACACCAGTTGCAAATCGTGTTCCGTGCAGGGTAGCGTTGTCTGGGATGCCTACCCTGGGTGCAAAAGTAGCACTTCGGGCTTCCGCCATTGGCGGGCTGCCACGCGGCACAGGCTTGCGCCGCACTCGAGTCGGGTGATGGCGGCGCCCACGAGGGTGCCGCGTGGTCGGAGGTGTAGGCCTCCATGTTCTGGAAAGCCACTTCCAGCGAGTTTGAGAGCTGCACTGTCTCTGGGAGGCCGAGTGTACCCCCTTCTAGAAATCGCTGGCGAATGTAATTCGATTTAATGCCCGCGACATAGGCGTACCTGATCAGCAGCTCCGTGTGTTGGACAGCCGATACCACCTGGCAAGCACAGTTCGGGCCGAGTACCCGTAAGGCACGCTGGAATTCGGCTTGTGATTCTCCAGGGCGTTGTCGCCTCGTGGCAAGAAGGTGCCTAGCATACACCTCGTTTACTGCCTTCACGTATTGCCCCTTGAGCAGCATTATCGCCTCCGTATACAAGGGGGTGTCTCTGATAAGAAGATAAACTTGCGGGCTCACCCGTGCGTTGAGTATTGCTGCTTTTGGAGGTCAGTGACGTCTTCAGTGGAGGATCCGAGGTAAGCTTCGAAGCAGCTTAGCCAGTGCTCGAATGTTGCAGTGGCTTCAGCTGCCTGTGGGTCCAGCTCCAGGCGATCAGGCTTGAGCGATGAATTCATCTTAGAAGTTTCGCTTATTAAATTGATGTGCCATCAATTAATCACGAGATGAGTAGTGAATGAAACTGAGGCTTTAATAAGCTAAACAGAAAGCCTCCGGCCTCTGATCCTGAACTGAGGCAGGGCCGGAGGTCAGCCACCTTTATACCGAGCCCGAGGGGAAGCGGAGCCATCAGGCAGTGGTTTACCACAATACATGTAGTACAGTAACAGTTTACCACAATACATATAATATACTAACAGTGGTTTACCACAGGATCTAAGGAATACCTCATGTATTACTGGGACAGGGTGTGCACAGAGTCCAGAATATGGGGTGGAGGCCTGTTAATGTGCCACATTCGGGATAGTTCATACGAACACTAAACAGGTCAGGACTGCAGTGCTTTGTGGAGGTCACTGTTGTCCATTGTCCTCTTTGGATAATTCCTGCTGCGAAATAGAAATAAATCATAGATGAAAGGCAGTCCAGGGGCAATGTGAACCTCGCAGTCAGGCGTCAGAGTAAGGAGACAGTGCAGAAGAGCAATGGATATGCAGGAGGAGCAATCATGGGGAGTGATTTGTATGAAATATCTTATGTAAGTGTATTTTTGTCCATCAGTTAGTTGATTCCTTAGTTTGAGGGCAACATCTGGCGCCCACTTAACCATGCCCACCCGCAGGCAACACAGTGATGCAGTGGTTAGCACTGCTGCCTCATGGCGCCGAGGTCCCAGGTTTGATCCCGGCTCTGGGTCACTGCCTGTGTTGAGTTTGCACATTCTCCCCGTGTTTACGTGGGTTTCACCCCCACAACCCAAAAGATGCGCAGGATAGGTTGATTGGCCATGCTAAATTGCCCCTGAATTGGAAAAAAATAATTGGGTGCTCTAAATTTATTTGAAAAACATGCCCACACAGGGACCCCGTGATTCCTATTCCAGGAACTTCCCTGGTAGAGTTGTGTCACTCTGACCGTCCCCACAGAGCAGCGCAGAGGCTTCATTTGTAGAAGAGGGGAAGTTAAAGCCGAGAGACATTGCTAATGATGTGTTTGTGTAAGGAACATAAGGCGGGGAAGGAAATGTGGTAATGGGAGTGGTTACCCCTCCCTCATGCCAATCAACCAGTGGGTGGCACCAGTGCTGTGCTCTGGGTATTAGATGGCGTCAAGCCTGTAAATGTCTCAATGTATGTTCCCAATAAAGTTTACGTGTGTTTGCAACAAACCGGCTCCTGCCTCAAGTTATCACAAAAAAACATTAAGCATAGTTCAAAATCTTCTTTTTCTCTGTGAGTTTTACTTACTTCTCACTTCAATGTCAGGATCTACTTCTGTATTCATTATTTTTTGTTTAGGTTTTTTTTGGTTTTGAGGAGGTGGAGATGTTGCTATTATTATCTTTTATGTATATGAATATGATTAAACATTATGAACAGTTTCCATAGAAACTGCAGGGCATGTTTGAGGGCTTTTAAAATTCTTTGCACGAGATCTGTGCTTTAAGTCTGCATCTAGTATGTACCTGTACCGGCTGAGGTTATTCATGACGGCCCTGCCTTCTCAGCCTTGCCCCTCACCTGAGGTGCGGTGATCCTCAGGTTAAATCACCACCAGTCAGCTCCCCCTCTTAAAGGGGAAAGCAGCCTTTAATCATCTGGAACTATGGCAATTTTAATTTACTTAGCATGGGAAAAACATTAAATTGGTAACTGAACTCCTTTTTTTAAGTTAGGGCATCATTGACTTGGAGGGCCGAAGGGCCTGTTTCTGTGCTGTACTTTTCTTTGTTCTTTGTTCAATTCAATTGTTTTTTAAAATATTTTTATTGGTGTTTTCCAGTTTTACAGAGTGTGTATCTGGTATTTACAAACAAGTTTGTGTCCTATTTACAACGGTCTTTACATGAGATCCCCCTCCCTCCCCCTTCCCCTCCTCTGCCCTCATTGGTAGTTTAGTCCCCCTCTTAGTGTTGCCGTCTTCCCTGGGCGCCTCGTATTTTGCTCCGCCTCTTTCTGCTAGGGCTTTCAGTTTTTGTTGGGGAGGGGCTGTGTGCCCCCCCCCCCCCCCCCCACCGCCGCCACCCCCCCTGCCACGCCCCCCCCCCTCTATGTTCTGGGCACGCAGGTTCAAGTCCCACCACTGCAGATGGTGAAACTTAAATTCAATAAAAATCTGCAGTTGAAAGTAATGATGACCGTGAACCCATTGCCCACCTGGTTCACGAATGCCCTTTAGGGAAGGAAACCTGATACCCCTACCTAGTCTGGCCTACATGTGACTCCAGAGCCACAACAATGTGGTTGAGTCTTAATATCCCCCCTCAAGGGGCAATTAGGGATGGGCAGTACATCCTGGTCCAGTCTCGATGCCCACGACACATGAACGAATAATAAAAAAAGAATAATAGCATGGCAAAGAATGGTGTTTCTACTTTTCAATGCTCGCAGTACCGCACCCCCCCCCCCCCCCCCCAACCCCACCCTCTGCCGCTCCTCGCCAAAGTCATTGCAAATTCTGGGCTAGATTCTGCGAGACATCACGCCGCAAATTGGGTTTGATGCCAGTTTCACGCCGATTTTGGATTCTCCGGACCCCCCAACCCGATGAAGTAGCGGCGCCAACCGCACGGTCCGGAGCATCGCCTTAAGTGCCCCAACGACCGCTTCTCCGGAGCCTCAGCGATTCCGCGGCCCGGATGGGCCGATTTCCCGATGGCGTGGTTCTAACCACCGAGAGAAAAATCGTGATACCCGCGAGCTGGCTGAGGCAGCTGTGAGAGGAGGTAGGAGTTGTCGTGGGGGGACTGCGGGCTCCCAAAACAGACACAGGGCCGTGCCTTCTGCAGGAGGGGCGGGGGGGCGGGGGGGGGGGGGGGGGGCTCTGCCAGGGTCGGGGGAGGGGTGGGGAAGGAGTGGGGGGAGACAGGCCGAGCAATCCGGGAACCCCCGGCATGACAGGGCAGTGCCCACCCACCGAGCCCCATTACGGCAGCCATCATATTGGCTACCCATCCCGGGTGCTGGGTGAACGAAGGGTTAATGGCCATATGGGTGGGTGCCACCCCCCTCCCCGGCCATCCCACTCAAACGGCAACACCCACCGGGGGAGCACCCAAGGCCACACCAATGGCAGCCCCCAGTGAGAGCAGTGTCATGAAACGGTGGCCCTGGCAGCAGGGACGGGCGCCAGGATGGGGGCACGGACGGGGCGGGGGTTGGGGACACGCTTGGCTGAGGAGCGCATACACCTGGTTGTGCACAGGTGTATGCGCCATGATAACATTTTCTCCCCTCACCCCCTGCAGATTATCATGTTTAGAACATAGAACATTACAGCGCAGTACAGGTCCTTCGGCACTGTTTGGTCACCAACCAGCAATGTTGGCCGCCGTGGTGGAGGCCGCTGCCCAGCATGCAGCCTTGTGGCAGTGTCAGCGGAGGGGGCACAGAGAGGAGGTGGAGGCTACAGCAGAGCGATGGGCTGCAGAGGGGCAGGTGGCAGCCGCTCAGGCTGGAGGGCCGCCCGCCCGACAGGCCGAGGAGGAGGAGGAATGGGACGAGGAGGAGGAAGAGGAGGTGGTGGTGGCGCCAAGGAGGCGCCGGAAGATGCCCTACGTGTACAGTTGCTGCATGTCCTTTGAGGTACTCCCGGACCGGCATGCAGGAAGGGACTGCCGGTACGCCGGAAAACTGACGGACACATCTGCCGTATGATGGCACACCTGGCACCGCATGGGAGTGGGGAGGACACCTGCTACCGGTGGCCGTTAAGATGACGGTCACCCTGAACCTTTACGCCACAGGGTTGATCCAGTTGCCGAGTGGAGACCTGTCCAGAATCTCACAGGCATTGGTGCACAGGTGCATCCCTGCCGTCACCGATGCCCTATATGCCCTGGCGGATCGGTACATCCAGTTTCCTGTGGACCGCACCCACCAGGATGCCCGGGCAGCGGGGTTCGCTGCCGTCGCGGAGATGCCCCGGGTCCAGGGGGGCATTGATGGGGTGCACGTCACCCCCTACGGCCACCGGCGGATAACAGGCCGCTGTTCACCAAACGTAAGGGGTACCACTCCATGAACATTCAGGTGTCTGTGACCACCAGATTAGGTTACTGCACGTCTGCACCCGGTACCCGGGTAGTGTGCAGGACTCGTTCATGTAGGCGCAATCATTGATCCCTGGCATGTTCGAGGGACATACCCCCCACCCCCGACTGCGGGGCTGGTTGGAGGGTGACAGGGGTTATCCGTTGCGGTCGTGACTGATGATGCCTATACGGAGGCCACAGGCCGATCCAGCGACCCGATACAATGATGCCCATGCAGCAACCAGGGGTGTGGTCGAGAGGTGCTTCGGGGTGCTAAAGATGCGCTTCAGGTGCCTGGACCACTCTGTGGGGCCCACCAGTACGAGGCAAGGAGGGTTGGCCGCATCGTGGTTGGATGCTGCGTCCTCCACAATATAGCCCAGCAGAGCGGCGATGTGCTGGATGAGGCTCAAGAGCAGGCCTCGTTGGATGAGGGGGAGGGGGACAATGGGCGGGACATGGGGGTTGGCCAGGCATGGGAGGCAGCACTACGCCATCGGCAGGGCCAGCGAGCACGGGATGCATTAGTCGACACATGTTTCCCCAGCTAGGTGGGGGGGTTGCTCAGTAGGGGCATGGACACCACATTACCACACCCCCTCAGCACTGAACACCTTTACCTCCCACACCACCGACCACACTCACCTCCCCCACCACCGACCACCCTCACCTCCCCCACCACCGACCACCCTCACCTCCCACACCACTGACCACCCTCACCTCCCCCACCACCGACCACCCTCACCTCCCACACCACCGACCACCCCCACCTCCCAGACCACTGACCACCCTCACCTCCCCCACCACCGACCACCCTCACCTCCCACACCACCGACCACCCTCACCTCCCCCACCATCGACCACCCTCACCTCCCACACCACCGACCACCCTCACCTCCCCCACCACCGACCAGCCTCACCTCCCACACCACCGACCACCCTCACCTCCCCCACCACCGACCACTCTCACCTACCACACCAAAAACCACCCTCACCTCCCCCACACCACCAACCACCCTCACCTCCCCCACCACCGACCACCCTCACCTCCCCCACCACCGATCAGCCTCACCTCCCACTGTGCCTGTCCCCGGTGTGTCTGTCCCCTGTGTGTCTGTCCCCTGTGTTTCCGTCCCCTGTGTGCCTGTCCCCTGTGTGTCTGTCCCCTGTGTTTCCGTCCCCTGTGTGTCTGTCCCCTGTGTTTCCATCCCCTGTGTGTTTGTCCCCTGTGTGTCTGTCCCCTGTGTGTCCGTCCCCTGTGTGTCTGTCCCTGGTTTGTCTGTCCCCTGTGTGTCCGTCCCATGTGTGCCTGTCCCCGGTGTGTCTGTCCCCTGTGTGTCTGTCCCCTGTGTTTCCGTCCCCTGTGTGTCTGTCCCCTGTGTGCCTGTCCCTGGTGTGTCTGTCCCCTGTGTTTCCGTCCCCTGTGTGTCTGTTCCCTGTGTGTCTGTCCCCTGTGTGTCTGTCTCCTGTGTGTCTGTCCCCTATGTGTTTGTCCCCTGTGTGTCTGTCTCCTGTGTGTCTGTTCCCTGTGTTTCTGTTCCCTTTGTGTCTGTCCCCTGTGTGTCTGTCCCCTGTGTTTCTGTTCTCAGTGTTTCCGTCCCCTGTGTGTCTGTCCCCTGTGTGCCTGTCCCCGGTGTGTCTGTCCCCTGTGTGTCTGTCCCCTGTGTGTCTGTCCCCTCTGTTTCCGTCCCCTGTGTGTCTGTTCCCTGTGTGTCTGTCCCCTGTGTGTCTGTCTCCTGTGTGTCTGTCCCCTATGTGTTTGTCCCCTGTGTGTCTGTCTCCTGTGTGTCTGTTCCCTGTGTGTCGGTTCCCTGTATGCCTGTCCCCTGTGTGTCTGTCCCCTGTGTATCTGTTCCCTGTGTATCTGTCCCCGGTGTGTCTGTGCCCTGTGTGTCTGTCCCCTGTGTTTCTGTTCCCTGTGTGTCTGTCCCCTGTGTGTCCGTCCCCTGTGTTTCTGTTCTCTGTGTGTTTGTCCCCTGTGTGTCCGCCCCCTGTGTGTCTGTCTCCTGTGTGTCTGTCCCCTATGTGTTTGTCCCCTGTGTGTCTGTCTCCTGTGTGTCTGTTCCCTGTGTGTCGGTTCCCTGTATGCCTGTCCCCTGTGTGTCTGTTCCCTGTGTGTCTGTCCCCTGTGTGTCCGTCCCCTGTGTGTCTGCCCCTGTGATTCTGTTCCCTGTGTGTCTGTCCCCTGTGTGTCTGTTCCCTGTGTTTCTGTTCCCTGTGTGTCTGTCCCCTGTGTGTCGGTTCCCTGTGTGTCTGAACCCTGTGTGTCTGTCCCCGGTGTGTTTGTCCCCTGTGTGTTTGTCCCCTGTGTGTTGGTCTACTGTGTGTCTCTCCCCTGTGTGTCCGTCCCCGGTGTGTCTGAACCCTGTGTGTCTGGCCCCGGTGTGTCTGTCCCCTGTGTGTCTATTCCCTGTGTGTCTGTCCCCTGTGTGCCCATCCCCTGTGTGTCTGTCCCCTGTGTGTCCGTCCCCTGTGTGTCTGTCCCGTGTGTCTGTCCCCTGTGTGACTGCCTCCTGTGTGTCTGTCCCCTGTGTGTCTGTTTCCTGTGTGTCTGTCCCCTGTGTGTCTGTCTCCTGTGTGTCTGTCCCCTGTGTGTCTGTCCCTGGTGTGTCTGTCCCCGTTGTGTCTGTTCCCTGTGTGTCTGTCCTCTGTGTGTCTGTCCCCTGTGTGTCTGCCCCTGTGTTTCTGTCCCCTGTGTGTCTGTCCCCTGTGTGTCTGTCCCCTGTGTGTCTGTCCCCTGTGTGTCTGAACCCTGTGTGTCTGTCCCCTGTGTGTCTGTCCCCTGTGTGTCTGAACCCTGTGTGTCTGTCTCCTGTGTGTCTGTCCCCTGTGTGTCTGCCCCTGTGTGTCTGAACCCTGTGTGTCTGTCTCCTGTGTGTCTGTCCCCTGTGTGTTTGTCCCCTGTGTGTCTGTCCCCTGTGTTTCTGTCCCCGGTGTGTCTGTCCCCTGAGTGTCTGCCCCTGTGTGTCTGTTCCCTGTGTGTCTGTCCCCTGTGTGTCTGAACCCTGTGTGTCTGTCTCCTGTGTGTCTGTCCCCTGTGTTTCTGTCCCCTGTGTGTCTGTCCCCTGTGTGTCTGTCTCCTGTGTGTCTGTCCCCTGTGTGTCTGTCCCCTGTGTGTCTGTCCCGTGTGTGTCTGCCCCTGTGTGTTTGTCCCCTTTGTGTCTGGCCCCGGTGTGTCTGTCCCCGGTGTGTTTGTCCCCGGTGTGTCTGTCCCCTGTGTGTCTGTCCCCTTTGTGTCTGGCCCCGGTGTGTCTGTCCCCGGTGTGTTTGTCCCCGGTGTGTCTGTCCCCTGTGTGTTTGTCCCCTTTGTGTCTGGCCCCGGTGTGTCTGTCCCCTGTGTGTCTGTCCCCTGTGTGTCTGTCCCCTGTGTGTTTGTCCCCGGTGTGTCTGGCCCCGGTGTGTCTGTCGCCGGTGTGTTTGTCCCCTGTGTGTCTGTCCCCTGTGTGTCTGTCCCCTGTGTGTTTGTCCCCTGTGTGTCTGGCCCCGGTGTGTCTGACCCTGTGTGTCTGTCCCCTGTGTGTCTGTTCCCTGTGTGTCTGTCCCCTGTGTGTCTGTTTCCTGTGTGTCTGTCCCCGGTGTGTGTGTCCCCTGTGTGTGTGTCCCCTGTGTGTCTGTCCCCGCTTTGTCTGTTCCCTGTGTGTCCGTCCCCTGTGTGTCTGTTCCCTGTGTTTCTGTTCCCTGTGTGTTTGTCCCCTGTGTGTATGTCCCCTGTGTGTCTGTTCCCTGTGTGTCTGTCCCCTGTGTGTCTGAACCCTGTGTGTTTGTCCCCTGTGTGTTTGTCCCCTGTGTGTCTGTCTCCTGTGTGTCTGTCCCCTGTGTGTCCGTCCCCGGTGTGTCTGAACCCTGTGTGTCTGGCCCCGGTGTGTCTGTCCCCTGTGTGTCTATTCCCTGTGTGTCTGTTCCCTGTGTGTCTGTCCCCTGTGTGTCTGTTCCCTGTGTGTCTGTCTCCTTTGTGTCTGTCCCCTGTGTGTCTGTCCCTGGTGTGTCTGTCTCCTGTGTGTATGTCCCCTGTGTGTCTGTCCCCTGTGTGTCCGTCCCCTGTGTGTCTGCCCCTGTGTGTCTGTCCCCTGTGTGTCTGTCCCCTGTGTGTCTGTCCCCTGTGTGTCTGCCCCTGTGTGTCTGTCCCCTGTGTGTCTGTCCCTGTGTGTCTGAACCCTGTGTGTCTGTCTCCTGTGTGTCTGTCCCGTGTGTCTGCCCCTGTGTGTCTGAACCCTGTGTGTCTGTCCCGTGTGTTTGTCCCCTGTGTGTCTGTCCCCTGTGTTTCTGTCCCCGGTGTGTATGTCCCCTGTGTGTCTGTCCCCTGTGTGTCTGTCCCCTGTGTGTCTGTTCCCTGTGTGTCTGAACCCTGTGTATCTGTCTCCAGTGTGTCTGTCCCCTGTGTTTCTGTCTCCTGTGTGTCTGTCGCCTGTGTGTCTGCCCCTGTGTGTCTGTCCCCTGTGTGTCTGTCCCCTGTGTGTCTGCCCCTGTGTGTTTGTCCCTGTGTGTCTGGCCCCGGTGTGTCTGTCCCCGGTGTGTTTGTCCACAGTGTGTCTGTCCCCTGTGTGTCTGTCCCCTGTGTGTTTGTCCCCTGTGTGTCTGGCCCTGGTGTGTCTGTCCCCGGTGTTTTTGTCCGCTGTGTGTCTGTGCCCTGTGTGTCTGTCCCCTGTGTGTCTGTCCCCTGTGTTTCTGTCCCCTGTGTGTCTGTTCCCTGTGTGTCTGTCCCCTGTGTGTCTGTCCCCTGTGTGTTTGTCCCCTGTGTGTCTGTCCCCTGTATGTCTGTTCCCTGTGTGTTTGTCCCCTGTGTGTCTGTCCCCGCTTTGTCTGTTCCCTGTGTGTCCGTCCCCTGTGTGTCTGTTCCCTGTGTGTCCGTTCCCTGTGTGTCTGTTTCCTGTGTGTCTGTCCCCGGTGTGTCTGTCCCCTGTGTGTCTGTCCCCTGTGTGTCTGTCCCTGGTATGTCTGTCCCCTGTGTGTCTGTTCCCTGTGTGTCTGTCGCCGGTGTGTCTGTCCCCTGTGTGTCTGTCCCCTGTGTGTCTGTCTCCTGTGTGTCTGTCCCCTGTGTGTCTGCCCCTGTGTTTCTGTCCCCTGTGTGTCTGTCCCCTGTGTGTCTGGCTCCTGTGTGTCTGTCCCCGGTGTGTCTGCCCCTGTGTGTTTGTCCCCTGTGTGTCTGGCCCCGGTGTGTCTGTCCCCGGTGTGTTTGTCCACAGTGTGTCTGTCCCCTGTGTGTCTGTCCCCTGTGTGTTTGTCCCCTGTGTGTCTGGCCCTGGTGTGTCGGTCCCCTGTGTGTCTGTCCCCTGTGTGTCTGGCCCCGGTGTGTCTGTCCCCTGTGTTTCTGTCCCCTGTGTGTCTGTTCCCTGTGTGTCTGTTCCCTGTGTGTCTGTCCCCTGTGTGTCTGTCCCCTGTGTGTTTGTCCCCTGTGTGTCTGTCCCCTGTATGTCTGTTCCCTGTGTGTTTGTCCCCTGTGTGTCTGTCCCCGCTTTGTCTGTTCCCTGTGTGTCCGTCCCCTGTGTGTCTGTTCCCTGTGTGTCCGTTCCCTGTGTGTCTGTTTCCTGTGTGTCTGTCCCCTGTGTGTCTGTCCCCTGTGTGTCTGTCCCCGGTGTGTCTGTCCCCTGTGTTTCTGTTCCCTGTGTGTCTGGCCCCGGTGTGTCTGAACCCTGTGTATCTGTCTCCTGTGTGTCTGTCCCCTGTGTGTTTGTCCCCTGTGTGTCTGTCGCCGGTGTGTCTGTCCCCTGTGTGTCTGTCCCCTGTGTGTCTGTCTCCTGTGTGTCTGTCCCCTGTGTGTCTGCCCCTGTGTTTCTGTCCCCTGTGTGTCTGTCCCCTGTGTGTCTGTCTCCTGTGTGTCTGTCCCCTGTGTGTCTGCCCCTGTGTGTTTGTCCCCTGTGTGTCTGGCCCCGGTGTGTCTGTCCCCGGTGTGTTTGTCCACAGTGTGTCTGTCCCCTGTGTGTCTGTCCCCTGTTTGTTTGTCCCCTGTGTGTCTGGCCCTGGTGTGTCTGTCCCCTGTGTGTCTGTCCCCTGTGTGTCTGGCCCCGGTGTGTCTGTCCCCTGTGTTTCTGTCCCCTGTGTGTCTGTTCCCTGTGTGTCTGTTCCCTGTGTGTCTGTCCCCTGTGTGTCTGTCCCCTGTGTGTTTGTCCCCTGTGTGTCTGTCCCCTGTATGTCTGTTCCCTGTGTGTTTGTCCCCTGTGTGTCTGTCCCCGCTTTGTCTGTTCCCTGTGTGTCCGTCCCCTGTGTGTCTGTTCCCTGTGTGTCCGTTCCCTGTGTGTCTGTTTCCTGTGTGTCTGTCCCCGGTGTGTCTGTCCCCTGTGTGTCTGTCCCCTGTGTGTCTGTCCCCGGTGTGTCTGTCCCCTGTGTGTCTGTTCCCTGTGTGTCTGTCGCCGGAGTGTCTGTCCCTTGTGTGTCTGTCCCCTGTGTGTCTGTCCCCTGTGTGCCTGTCCCCTGTGTGTCTGAACCCTGTGTATCTGTCTCCTGTGTGTTTGTCCCCTGTGTGTCTGTCCCCTGTGTGTCTGTCCCCTGTGTGTTTGTCCCCTGTGTGTCTGGCCCCGGTGTGTCTGTCCCCGGTGTGTTTGTCCCCTATGTGTCTGTCCCCTGTGTCTCTGTGTGTTTGTCCCCTGTGTGTCTGGCCCTGTGTGTCTGTCCCCTGTGTGTCTGTCAACTGTGTGTCTGTCCCCTGTGTGTCCGTCCCCAGTGTGTCTGACTCCTGTGTGTCCGTCCCCTGTGTGTCTGAACCCTGTGTGTCTGTCCCCTGTGTGTCTGTTCCCTGTGTGTCTGTTCCCTGTGTGTCTGTCTCCTGTGTGTCTGTCCCCTGTGTGTCTGTCCCCTGTGTGTTTGTCCCCTGTGTGCCTGTCCCCTGTGTGTCTGAACCCTGTGTGCCTGTCCCCTGTGTGTCTGTCCCCTGTGTGTCTGTCCCCGGTGTGTCTGTTTCCTGTGTGTCTGTCCCCTGTGTGTCTGTCCCCTGAGTGTCTGTCCCCGGTGTGTCTGCCCTTGAGTGTCTGTTCACTGTGTGTTTGTCCCCGGTGTGTGTAGCGCACAAAGACTCCGAGAGACGAATAGAGTGAAGTCGATGAGGCTTTATTAAGCGTGACTGTTCCACCGCAGTTCAGTAGTAGACTGCCTGCGGGGGAGGACTCCAGGTACTTATACTCTGCCTTCAGGGCGGAGCTAGAGGTCAACGTCCAACCAGGACCCGGGATCTGTCAGCCAATGACATCATGGCTTCACAGTCCCACATGACCCCTAATGCATACTACCACATTCACCCCTTGTTAAAAATGAAACCGGCGGGGTGATGCTTCGCATGGTGGTAAGGGTTTACAACGCTGGTCCTGGGAGGAAAACTTTTGCATGTTATTACAGTATGTACAAGGTTTTTTTTGTTTCATACTATTTACAGTAATCGTCAGGAAAAGACAAAATGTTCTCGTTAAAAGTCCACATATTGTACTGTTAGATCGACGCCACGAGTCGGTCGGGCGGTCTGGTCGTCCGTGTCGATCGCCTCGGCCCCGGTGGTGGTGGTGATGCTTGTTCCGGTGTTGTCGTCTCCGGGAGCCTTACGGTTTCAGCTTGAGCTTCATTCCTGGTCGGGCCTGGGAGGAGGACTGATCCTCCTGGGAAGGGGGCGGTCGCGGGGTGCGGCGGTGGCAGGAAGGGGGGGGGTTGGGTGATTGGTGTCGGGGGGGGGGGGGGGTGTGTTGCCGGCGGGCACCAGATCTCGCAGGGAGACCGTGTCCTGTCGGCCGTCGGGGTACTCCACGTAAACGTACTGCGGGTTCGCGTGGAGGAGGTAAACCCTTTCGACCAACGGGTCCGACTTGTGCGCCTGCACATGCTTTCGGAGCAAGATGGGTCCTGGGGCCGCCAGCCAGGTCGGCAGCGACGTTCCAGAGGAGGACTTCCTGGGGAAGACAAGGAGGCGCTCATGAGGCGTTTGGTTAGTGCTAGTACACAGTAGCAACCGGATGGAGTGGAGGGCGTCCGGGAGGACCTCCTGCCACCGTGAAACAGGGAGGTCCCTGGACCGTAGGGCCAGTAGGACGGTCTTCCAGACCGTGCCGTTCTCCCTCTTTACTTGCCCGTTCCCCCGGGGGTTGTAGCTGGTCGTCCTGCTCGAGGCTATGCAGTTGCTGGGCAGGAACTGGCGCAGCTCGTCACTCATGAAGGAGGACCCCCTGTCGCTGTGGACGTATGCGGGGCAACCGAACAGTGTGAATATGGTGTTCAGGGCTTTAATGACTGTGGCCGCGATCATGTCAGAACAGGGGATGGCGAATGGGAAGCGGGAGTACTCGTCCACCACATTAAGGAAGTATATGTTGCGGTCGGTGGAGGGGAGGGGTCCTTTGAAATCCAGACTAAGGCGTTCAAAGGGGCGGGAAGCCTTAATCAGGTGCGCACCATCCGGCCTGAAAAAATGCGGTTTGCACTCTGCGCAGATGTGGCAGTTCCTTGTGACTGTACGGACCTCCTCTAAAGAGTATGGGAGGTTGCGGGACTTGATAAAGTGGTAAAACCGAGTGACCCCCTGGTGCCCGGTTGGTTAAGGGTGGCCGCTAGAGCTACGTCGGAGGCGTCGCTCTCGACCTGGAAGGGGCGGACTCGTCGATGGCGCGCATCGTGGCCTTTGCGATATCCGCTTTGATGCGGCTGAAGGCCTGGCAAGCCTCTGTCGACAGAGGGAAGGTCGTGGTCTGTATTAGGGGGCGGGCCTTGTCTGCGTACTGGGGGACCCACTGGGCGTAGTATGAAAAGAACCCCAGGCAGCGTTTCAGGGCTTTTGAGCAGTGCGGGAGGGGAATTTCCATGAGGGGGCGCATACGTTCGGGGTCGGGGCCTATTATCCCATTGCGCACTACGTAGCCCAGGATGGCTAGCCGGTTGGTGCTAAATACGCACTTGTCCTCGTTGTACGTGAGGTTCAAGGCTTTAGCGTTCTGGAGGAATTTTTGGAGGTTGGCGTCGATGTCCTGCTGATCGTGGCCGCAGATGGTTACATTGTCGAGATACGGGAACATGGCCCGCAACCCGTGTTGATCAACCATTTGGTCCATCTCTCGTTGGAAGACCGAGACCCCGTTTGTGACGCCAAATGGGACCCTTAGGAAATGGTATAATCGCCCAACTGCCTCGAAGGCTGTGTACTTGCGGTCACTTGGGCGGATGGGGAGCTGATGGTAGGCGGACTTGAGGTCCACGGTGGAGAAGACCTTATATTGGGCAATCCGATTGACCATGTCGGATATGCGGGGGAGGGTACGCGTCTAGTTGTGTGTACCTGTTGATGGTCTGGCTATAGTCTATGACCATCCTTTGCTTCTCCCCTGTCTTTACTACTGCCACCTGTGCTCTCCAGGGACTATTGCTGGCCTGGATTATGCCTTCCTTTAGTAGCCGCTGGACTTCGGACCGAATGAAGGTCCGGTCCTGGGCGCTGTACCGTCTGCTCCGAGTGGCGACGGGTTTGCAATCCGGGGTGAGGTTTGCAAACAAGGACGGGGGTTGCACCTTGAGGGTTGCGAGGCCGCAGATAGTGAGTGGGGGTATTGGGCCGCCGAATTTGAAGGTTAGGCTCTGTAGATTTCACTGGAAGTCTAATCCCAGTAATGTGGGGGTGCAGAGTTAGGGAAGGACGTAGAGCCTGTAGTTTTTGAACTCCCTCCCTTGCACCGTTAGGGTAACTATGCAGAAGCCTTTGATCTGTACGGAGTGGGATCCTGCAGCTAGGGAAATCTTTTGTGCGCTGGGATGGGTGGTCAAAGAACAGCGTCTTACCGTGTCGGGGTGGATAAAGCTCTCCGTGCTCCCGGAGTCGACTAGGCATGGTGTCTCGTGCTCGTTTATCAGCACCGTTGTCGTCGTCGTCTGGAGTGTCTGGGGCCGAGCTTGGTCCAGCGTCATTGAAGCGAGACATGGTTGTAGTAGTTGAGCGTTTTCTTCGAACCCTGTGGAGCCGTCGACACTGGGGTCCGTTGTTGCCGTCCAAGATGGCGTCGGGGGTGAACAGAATAACTGCCCCCATGCATCGCACATGGCTGGGGGGTCACAAGATGGCGGCGGGGGTGGACAAAGTGGCCGCCCCCATGCGTCGTACAGGTCTGGGGTGGTCCAAGATGGCGGCGCCCTTCCTCCCCTCGTGGTGGCCGGGACCCAAAATGGCGGCGTCTGCGGGTCGCACATGGGGCGCTGGGGGGGTTGGGGAGCGTTAGGAACGCACGGGGCTCCCTCTTCTCTGGGGACAGCGGTGGTCGGGACCCAAATTGGTAGCGTCAGCGGGTCATACGTGGGGCACGGGGGGGGGGGGTTTGGGGGGCGTTAGAGACGCGCAGAACTCCCTCTTCTCCGGGGAGAGCGGTGGCCGGGACCCAAAGTGGTAGCGCCGGCGGGTCATACATGGGGCGCGGGGGGGGGGGGGGGGTTGGGGACCCTAAGCGGCGTGCAGGGCTCCCTGTTTTCCCGGGACAGCGGTGGTCGGGACCCAGAGTGGCTGCGCCTGCGGGTCGTACATGGGGCGCTGGGGGGGTTGGGGAGCGTAAGCGGCGTGCAGGGCTCCCTGTTCTCCCGGGACAGCGGCGACCTCGCAGGACCGGCACACAGCCGCGAAATGGCCCTTTTTCGCGCAGCTCTTACAGATCGCTGCGCGGGCCAGGCAGCGCTGCCGGGGGTGTTTCACCTGGCCGCAGAAATAGCAGCGGGCGCCCCCGGTGCGACTTGGCGTTTGGACCGCGCAAGCCTGTGGGGTGTCCGGGGGGTGGGGGTGGGTTTGTCGCGACGGGTACGTTCGGAGCCCAATGGGCTGCCGCGCGGTCGGGGCCGTAGGAGCGGGTATTTCGCGCGGCCACGTCTAGGGAGGCTGCTAGGGCCCGTGCCTCTGAGAGTCCTAGCGACTCTTTTTCTAGAAGTCTTTGGCGGATTTGGGAGGGGTTCATACCTGCCACAAAAGCATCGCGCATTAACATGTCCGTGTGTTCATTTGCGTTCACCGACGGGCAGCTGCAGGCTCGTCCCAAAATTAGTAGCGCGGCGTAGAATTCATCTATCGATTCTCCGGGACTTTGCCGTCTCGTTGCGAGTTGATAGCGAGCGTAGATCTGGTTTACTGGGCGGACATAGAGACTTTTTAGTGCTGCGAACGCCGTCTGGAAATCCTCTGCGTCTTCGATGAGAGAGAAAATCTCCGTGCTTAACCTCGAGTGCAGGACCTGTAGTTTTTGGTCTTCTGTGACCCGGCCGGTGGCCGTTCTGAGGTAGGCCTCAAAACAAGTCTGCCAGTGCTTGAAAGCTGCTGCCGCGTTCACTGCGTGGGGGCTGATCCTCAGGCATTCCGGGATGATCCTGAGCTCCATAGTCCTTTAGTCACGCTTAATAAATTGTAGCGCACAAAGACTCCGAGAGACAAATAGAGTGAAGTCGATGAGGCTTTATTAAGCGTGACTGTTCCACCGCAGTTCAGTAGTAGACTGCCTGCGGGGGAGGACTCCAGGTACTTATACTCCGCCTTCAGGGCGGAGCTAGAGGTCAACGTCCAACCAGGACCCGGGATCTGTCAGCCAATTACATCATGCCTTCACAGTCCCACATGACCCCTAATGCATACTACCACATTGTGTCTGTCCCCGATGTGTCTGTTCCCTGTGTGTCGGTCCCCTGTGTGTCTGTCCCCTGTGTGTCTGTTCCCTGTGTGTCTGTCCCCTGTGTGTCTGTCCCCTGTGTGTCTGTTCGATGTGTTTCTGTTCCTTGTGTGTCTGTCCCCTGTGTGTCGGTTCCCTGTGTATCCGTCCCCTGTGTGTCTGCCCCTGTGTGTCTGTCCCCTGTGTGTCTGTCCCCTGTGTGTCTGTCCCCTGTGTGTCTGTTCCCGGTGTTTCTGTTCCCTGTGTGTCTGTCCCCTGTGTGTCTGTCCCGTGTGTCGGTTCCCTGTGTGTCCGTCACCTGTGTGTCCGTCCCCTGTGTGTCTGTCCCCTGTGTGTTTGTCCCCTGTGTGCCTGTCCCCTGTGTGTCTGAACCCTGTGTGCCTGTCCCCTGTGTGTCTGTCCCCTGTGTGTCTGTCCCCGGTGTGTCTGTTTCCTGTGTGTCTGTCCCCTGTGTGTCTGTCCCCTGTGTGTCAGTCCCCTGTGTGTCTGTCTCCTGTGTGTCTGTCCCCTGTGTGTCTGTCCCCTGTGTGTCTGCCCCCTGTGTGTCTGTTCCCTGTGTGTCTGTCCCCTGTGTTTCTGTTCACTGTGTGTCTGTCCCCTGTGTGTCTGTTCCCTGTGTGTCTGTCCCCGGTGTGTCTGTTCCCTGTGTGTCTGTCTCCTGTGTGTCCGTCCCCTGTGTGCCTGTGCCTGTGTATCTGTCCCCTGTGTGTTTGTCCCCTGTGTGTCTGGCCCCGGTGTGTCTGTCCCCGGTGTGTTTGTCCCCTATGTGTCTGTCCCCTGTGTCTGTGTGTGTTTGTCCCCTGTGTGTCTGGCCCTGTGTGTCTGTCCCCTGTGTGTCTGGCAACTGTTTGTCTGTCCCCTGTGTGTCCGTCCCCAGTGTGTCTGTCTCCTGTGTGTCCGTCCCCTGTGTGTCTGAACCCTATGTGCCTGTCCCCGGTGTGTCTGTCCCCTGTGTTTCTGTCCCCTGTGTGTCTATTCCCTGTGTGTCTGTTCCCTGTGTGTCTGTCTCATGTGTGTCTGTCCACTGTGTGTCTGTCTCCTGTGTGTCTGTCCCCTGTGTGTCTGTCCCCTGTGTGTTTGTCCCGTGTGTGCCTGTCCCCTGTGTGTCTGAACCCTGTGTGCCTGTCCCCTGTGTGTCTGTTCCCTGTGTGTCCGTCCCCTGTGTGTCTGTCCCCTGTGTGTCTGTCTCCTTTGTGTCTGTCCCCTGTGTGTCTGTCCCTGGTGTGTCTGTCTCCTGTGTGTCTGTCCCCTGTGTGTCTGTCCCCTGTGTGCCTGTCCCCTGTGTGTCTGAACCCTGTGTATCTGTCTCCTGTGTGTCTGTCCCCTGTGTGTTTGTCCCCTGTGTGTCTGTCCCCTGTGTGTCTGTCCCCTGTGTGTTTGTCCCCTGTGTGTCTGGCCCCGGTGTGTCTGTCCCCGGTGTGTTTGTCCCCTATGTGTCTGTCCCCTGTGTCTCTGTGTGTTTGTCCCCTGTGTGTCTGGCCCTGTGTGTCTGTCACCTGTGTGTCTGTCAACTGTGTGTCTGTCCCCTGTGTGTCCGTCCCCAGTGTGTCTGTCTCCTGTGTGTCCGTCCCCTGTGTGTCTGAACCCTGTGTGCCTGTCCCCGGTGTGTCTGTCCCCTGTGTTTCTGTCCCCTGTGTGTCTGTTCCCTGTGTGTCTGTCTCCTGTGTGTCTGTCCCCTGTGTGTCTGTCCCCTGTGTGTCTGTCCCCTGTGTGTTTGTCCCCTGTGTGCCTGTCCCCTGTGTGTCTGAACCCTGTGTGCCTGTCCCCTGTGTGTCTGTCCCCTGTGTGTCTGTCCCCGGTGTGTCTGTCCCCTGTGTGTCTGTCCCCTTAGTGTCTGTCCCCGGTGTGTCTGCCCCTGTGTGTCTGTTCACTGTGTGTTTGTCCCCGGTGTGTGTAGCTTCATGACATCATGGCTTCACAGTCCCACATGACCCCTAATGCATACTACCACATTCACCCCTTGTTAAAAATGAAACCGGCGGGGTGATGCTTCGCATGGTGGTAAGGGTTTACAAGGCTGGTCCTGGGAGGAAAACTTCTGCATGTTATTACAGTATGTACAAGGTTTTTTTTTGTTTCAAACTATTTACAGTAATCGTCAGGAAAAGACAAAATGTTCTCGTTAAATGTCCACATATTGTACTGTTAGATCGACGCCACGAGTCGGTCGGGCGGTCTGGTCGTCCGTGTCGATCGCCTCGGCCCCGGTGGTGGTGGTGGTGCTTGTTCCGGTGTTGTCATCTCCGGGAGCCTTACGGTTTCAGCTTGGGCTTCATTCCTGGTCGGGCCTGGGAGGAGGACTGATCCTCCTGGGAAGGGGGCGGTCGCGGGGTGCGGCGGTGGCAGGAAGTGGGGGGGGGGTTGGGTGATTGGTGTCGGGGGGGGGGTGTGTGTTGCCGGCGGGCGCCAGATCTCGCAGGGAGACCGTGTCCTGTCGGCCGTCGGGGTACTCCACGTAAGCGTACTGCGGGTTCGCGTGGAGGAGGTGAACCCTTTCGACCAATGGGTCCGACTTGTGCGCCCGCACATGCTTTCGGAGCAAGATGGGTCCTGGGGCCGCCAGCCAGGTCGGCAGCGACGTTCCAGAGGAGGACTTCCTGGGGAAGACAAGGAGGCGCTCATGAGGCGTTTGGTTAGTGCTAGTACACAGTAGCAACCGGATGGAGTGGAGGGCGTCCGGGAGGACCTCCTGCCACCGTGAAACAGGGAGGTCCCTGGACCGTAGGGCCAGTAGGACGGTTTTCCAGACCGTGCCGTTCTCCCTCTTTACTTGCCCGTTCCCCCGGGGGTTGTAGCTGGTCGTCCTGCTCGAGGCTATGCCGTTGCTGGGCAGGAACTGGCGCAGCTCGTCACTCATGAAGGAGGACCCCCTGTCGCTGTGGACGTATGCGGGGCAACCGAACAGTGTGAATATGGTGTTCAGGGCTTTAATGACTGTGGCCGCGGTCATGTCAGAACAGGGGATGGCGAATGGGAAGCGGGAGTACTCGTCCACCACATTAAGGAAGTATATGTTGCGGTCGGTGGAGGGGAGGGGTCCTTTGAAATCCAGACAAAGGCGTTCAAACGGGCGGGAAGCCTTAATCAGGTGCGCACCATCCGGCCTGAAAAAATGCGGTTTGCACTCTGCGCAGATGTGGCAGTTCCTTGTGACTGTACGGACCTCCTCTAAAGAGTATGGGAGGTTGCGGGACTTGATAAAGTGGTAAAACCGAGTGACCCCCGGGTGGCAGAGGTCCTCGTGGAGGGTTTGGAGGCGGTTAATTTGTGCGTTGGCACATGTGCCGCGGGATAGGGCATCGGACGGCTCGTTCAGCTTTCCGGGACGATACAAGATCTCGTAGTTGAAGGTGGAGAGCTCGATCCTCCACCTTAAGATCTTGTCATTTTTGATTTTGCCCCGCTGTGCATTATCGAACATGAAGGCTACCGACCGTTGGTCCGTGAGGAGAGGGAATCTCCTGCCGGCCAGGTAATGCCTCCAATGTCGCACAGCTTCCACTATGGCTTGGGCTTCCTTTTCCACTGAGGAGTGGCGGATTTCTGAAGCGTGGAGGGTTTGAGAGAAAAAGGCCACGGGTCTGCCCGCTTGGTTAAGGATGGCCGCTAGAGCTACGTCGGAGGCGTCGCTCTCGACCTGGAAGGGGAGGGACTCGTCGATGGCGCGCATCGTGGCCTTTGCGATATCCGCTTTGATGCGGCTGAAGGCCTGGCAAGCCTCTGTCGACAGAGGGAAGGTCGTGGTCTGTATTAGGGGGCGGGCCTTGTCTGCGTACTGGGGACCCACTGGGCGTAGTATGAAAAGAACCCCAGGCAGCGTTTTAGGGCTTTTGAGCAGTGCGCGAGGGGAAATTCCATACGTTCGGGGTCGGGGCCTATTATCCCATTGCGCACTACGTAGCCCAGGATGGCTAGCCGGTTGGTGCTAAATACGCACTTGTCCTCGTTGTACGTGAGGTTCAAGGCTTTAGCGTTCTGGAGGAATTTTTGGAGGTTGGCGTCGATGTCCTGCTGATCGTGGCCGCAGATGGTTACATTGTCGAGATACGGGAACGTGGCCCGCAACCCGTGTTGATCAACCATTTGGTC
Organism: Scyliorhinus torazame; assembly: GCF_047496885.1. Lineage (NCBI taxonomy): Eukaryota > Metazoa > Chordata > Chondrichthyes > Carcharhiniformes > Scyliorhinidae > Scyliorhinus > Scyliorhinus torazame. The sequence goes on along the minus strand of NC_092717.1, from coordinate 56,012,544 downwards.
CATCTCTCGTTGGAAGACCGAGACCCCGTTTGTGACGCCAAATGGGACCCTTAGGAAATGGTATAATCGCCCAACTGCCTCGAAGGCTGTGTACTTGCGGTCACTTGGGCGGATGGGGAGCTGATGGTAGGCGGACTTGAGGTCCACGGTGGAGAAGACCTTATATTGGGCAATCCGATTGACCATGTCGGATATGCGGGGGAGGGTACGCGTCTAGTTGTGTGTACCTGTTGATGGTCTGGCTATAGTCTATGACCATCCTTTGCTTCTCCCCTGTCTTTACTACTGCCACCTGTGCTCTCCAGGGACTATTGCTGGCCTGGATTATGCCTTCCTTTAGTAGCCGCTGGACTTCGGACCGAATGAAGGTCCGGTCCTGGGCGCTGTACCGTCTGCTCCGAGTGGCGACGGGTTTGCAATCCGGGGTGAGGTTTGCAAACAAGGACGGGGGTTGCACCTTGAGGGTTGCGAGGCCGCAGATAGTGAGTGGGGGTATTGGGCCGCCGAATTTGAAGGTTAGGCTCTGTAGATTGCACTGGAAGTCTAATCCCAGTAATGTGGGGGCGCAGAGTTAGGGAAGGACGTAGAGCCTGTAGTTTTTGAACTCCCTCCCTTGCACCGTTAGGGTAACTATGCAGAAGCCTTTGATCTGTACGGAGTGGGATCCTGCAGCTAGGGAAATCTTTTGTGCGCTGGGATGGGTGGTCAAAGAACAGCGTCTTACCGTGTCGGGGTGGATAAAGCTCTCCGTGCTCCCGGAGTCGACTAGGCATGGTGTCTCGTGCTCGTTTATCAGCACCGTTGTCGTCGTCGTCTGGAGTGTCTGGGGCCGAGCTTGGTCCAGCGTCATTGAAGCGAGACATGGTTGTAGTAGTTGAGCGTCTTCTTCGAACCCCGTGGAGCCGTCGACACTGGGGTCCGTTGTTGCCGTCCAAGATGGCATCGGGGGTGAACAGGATAACTGCCCCCATGCATCGCACATGGCTGGGGAGTCACAAGATGGCGGCGGGGGTGGACAAAGTGGCCGCCCCCATGCGTCGTACAGGTCTGGGGTGGTCCAAGATGGCGGCGCCCTTCCTCCCCTCGTGGTGGCCGGGACCCAAAATGGCGGCGTCTGCGGGTCGCACATGGGGCGATGGGGGGGTTGGGGAGCGTTAGGAACGCACGGGGCTCCCTCTTCTCTGGGGACAGCGGTGGTCGGGACCCAAATTGGTAGCGCCAGCGGGTCATACGTGGGGCACGGGGGGGGGGGGTGGTTTGGGGGGCGTTAGAGACGCGCAGAACTCCCTCTTCTCCGGGGAGAGCGGTGGCCGGAACCCAAAGTGGTAGCGCCGGCGGGTCATACATGGGACGCGGGGGGGGTGGGGGGGTTGGGGACCCTAAGCGGCGTGCAGGGCTCCCTGTTTTCCCGGGACAGCGGTGGTCGGGACCCAGAGTGGCTGCGCCTGCGGGTCGTACATGGGGCGCTGGGGGGGTTGGGGAGCGTAAACGGCGTGCAGGGCTCCCTGTTCTCCCGGGACAGCGGCGACCTCGCGGGACCGGCACACAGCCGCGAAATGGCCCTTTTTCGCGCAGCTCTTACAGATCGCTGCGCGGGCCAGGCAGCGCTGCCGGGGGTGTTTCGCCTGGCCGCAGAAATAGCAGCGGGCGCCCCCGGTGCGACTTGGCGTTTGGACCGCGCAAGCCTGTGGGGTGTCCGGGGGGTGGGGGTGGGTTTGTCGCGACGGGTACGTTCGGAGCCCAATGGGCTGCCGCGCGGTCGGGGCCGTAGGAGCGGGTATTTCGCGCGGCCACGTCTAGGGAGGCTGCTAGGGCCCGTGCCTCTGAGAGTCCTAGCGACTCTTTTTCTAGAAGTCTTTGGCGGATTTGGGAGGGGTTCATACCTGCCACAAAAGCATCGCGCATTAACATGTCCGTGTGTTCATTTGCGTTCACCGACGGGCAGCTGCAGGCTCGTCCCAAAATTAGTAGCGCGGCGTAGAATTCATCTATCGATTCTCCGGGACTTTGCCGTCTCGTTGCGAGTTGATAGCGAGCGTAGATCTGGTTTACTGGGCGGACATAGAGACTTTTTAGTGCTGCGAACGCCGTCTGGAAATCCTCTGCGTCTTCGATGAGAGAGAAAATCTCCGTGCTTAACCTCGAGTGCAGGACCTGTAGTTTTTGGTCTTCTGTGACCCGGCCGGTGGCCGTTCTGAGGTAGGCCTCAAAACAAGTCTGCCAGTGCTTGAAAGCTGCTGCCGCGTTCACTGCGTGGGGGCTGATCCTCAGGCATTCCGGGATGATCCTGAGCTCCATAGTCCTTTAGTCACGCTTAATAAATTGTAGCGCACAAAGACTCCGAGAGACAAATAGAGTGAAGTCGATGAGGCTTTATTAAGCGTGACTGTTCCCCTGCAGTTCAGTAGTAGACTGCCTGCGGGGGAGGACTCCAGGTACTTATACTCCGCCTTCAGGGCGGAGCTAGAGGTCAACGTCCAACCAGCACCCGGGATCTGTCAGCCAATTACATCATGCCTTCACAGTCCCACATGACCCCTAATGCATACTACCACATTGTGTCTGTCCCCGATGTGTCTGTTCCCTGTGTGTCGGTCCCCTGTGTGTCTGTCCCCTGTGTGTCTGTTCCCTGTGTGTCTGTCCCCTGTGTGTCTGTCCCCTGTGTGTCTGTTCGATGTGTTTCTGTTCCTTGTGTGTCTGTCCCCTGTGTGTCGGTTCCCTGTGTATCCGTCCCCTGTGTGTCTGCCCCTGTGTGTCTGTCCCCTGTGTGTCTGTCCCCTGTGTGTCTGTCCCCTGTGTGTCTGTCCCCTGTGTGTCTGTTCCCGGTGTTTCTGTTCCCTGTGTGTCTGTCCCCTGTGTGTCTGTCCCGTGTGTCGGTTCCCTGTGTGTCCGTCACCTGTGTGTCCGTCCCCTGTGTGTCTGTCCCCTGTGTGTTTGTCCCCTGTGTGCCTGTCCCCTGTGTGTCTGAACCCTGTGTGCCTGTCCCCTGTGTGTCTGTCCCCTGTGTGTCTGTCCCCGGTGTGTCTGTTTCCTGTGTGTCTGTCCCCTGTGTGTCTGTCCCCTGTGTGTCAGTCCCCTGTGTGTCTGTCTCCTGTGTGTCTGTCCCCTGTGTGTCTGTCCCCTGTATGTCTGCCCCCTGTGTGTCTGTTCCCTGTGTGTCTGTCCCCTGTGTTTCTGTTCACTGTGTGTCTGTCCCCTGTGTGTCTGTTCCCTGTGTGTCTGTCTCCTGTGTGTCCGTCCCCTGTGTGTCTGTGCCTGTGTGTCTGTCCCCTGTGTGTTTGTCCCCTGTGTGTCTGGCCCCGGTGTGTCTGTCCCCGGTGTGTTTGTCCCCTATGTGTCTGTCCCCTGTGTCTCTGTGTGTTTGTCCCCTGTGTGTCTGGCCCTGTGTGTCTGTCCCCTGTGTGTCTGGCAACTGTGTGTCTGTCCCCTGTGTGTCCGTCCCCAGTGTGTCTGTCTCCTGTGTGTCCGTCCCCTGTGTGTCTGAACCCTATGTGCCTGTCCCCGGTGTGTCTGTCCCCTGTGTTTCTGTCCCCTGTGTGTCTATTCCCTGTGTGTCTGTTCCCTGTGTGTCTGTCTCATGTGTGTCTGTCCACTGTGTGTCTGTCTCCTGTGTGTCTGTCCCCTGTGTGTCTGTCCCCTGTGTGTTTGTCCCGTGTGTGCCTGTCCCCTGTGTGTCTGAACCCTGTGTGCCTGTCCCCTGTGTGTCTGTTCCCTGTGTGTCCGTCCCCTGTGTGTCCGTCCCCTGTGTGTCTGTCTCCTTTGTGTCTGTCCCCTGTGTGTCTGTCCCTGGTGTGTCTGTCTCCTGTGTGTCTGTCCCCTGTGTGTCTGTCCCCTGTGTGCCTGTCCCCTGTGTGTCTGAACCCTGTGTATCTGTCTCCTGTGTGTCTGTCCCCTGTGTGTTTGTCCACTGTGTGTCTGTCCCCTGTGTGTCTGTCCCCTGTGTGTCTGGCCCCGGTGTGTCTGTCCCCGGTGTGTTTGTCCCCTATGTGTCTGTCCCCTGTGTCTCTGTGTGTTTGTCCCCTGTGTGTCTGGCCCTGTGTGTCTGTCACCTGTGTGTCTGTCAACTGTGTGTCTGTCCCCTGTGTGTCCGTCCCCAGTGTGTCTGTCTCCTGTGTGTCCGTCCCCTGTGTGTCTGAACCCTGTGTGCCTGTCCCCGGTGTATCTGTCCCCTGTGTTTCTGTCCCCTGTGTGTCTGTTCCCTGTGTGTCTGTTCCCTGTGTGTCTGTCTCCTGTGTGTCTGTCCCCTGTGTGTCTGTCCCCTGTGTGTTTGTCCCCTGTGTGCCTGTCCCCTGTGTGTCTGAACCCTGTGTGCCTGTCCCCTGTGTGTCTGTCCCCTGTGTGTCTGTCCCCGGTGTGTCTGTCCCCTGTGTGTCTGTCCCCTGAGTGTCTGTCCCCGGTGTGTCTGCCCCTGTGTGTCTGTTCACTGTGTGTTTGTCCCCGGTGTGTGTAGCTTCATGACATCATGGCTTCACAGTCCCACATGACCCCTAATGCATACTACCACATTCACCCCTTGTTAAAAATGAAACCGGCGGGGTGATGCTTCGCATGGTGGTAAGGGTTTACAAGGCTGGTCCTGGGAGGAAAACTTCTGCATGTTATTACAGTATGTACAAGGTTTTTTTTTGTTTCAAACTATTTACAGTAATCGTCAGGAAAAGACAAAATGTTCTCGTTAAAAGTCCACATATTGTACTGTTAGATCGACGCCACGAGTCGGTCGGGCGGTCTGGTCGTCCGTGTCGATCGCCTCGGCCCCGGTGGTGGTGGTGGTGCTTGTTCCGGTGTTGTCGTCTCCGGGAGCCTTACGGTTTCAGCTTGGGCTTCATTCCTGGTCGGGCCTGGGAGGAGGACTGATCCTCCTGGGAAGGGGGCGGTCGCGGGGTGCGGCGGTGGCAGGAAGTGGGGGGGGGTTGGGTGATTGGTGTCGGGGGGGGTGTGTGTGTTGCCGGCGGGCGCCAGATCTCGCAGGGAGACCGTGTCCTGTCGGCCGTCGGGGTACTCCACGTAAGCGTACTGCGGGTTCGCGTGGAGGAGGTGAACCCTTTCGACCAATGGGTCCGACTTGTGCGCCCGCACATGCTTTCGGAGCAAGGTGGGTCCTGGGGCCGCCAGCCAGGTCGGCAGCGACGTTCGAGAGGAGGACTTCCTGGGGAAGACAAGGAGGCGCTCATGAGGCGTTTGGTTAGTGCTAGTACACAGTAGCAACCGGATGGAGTGGAGGGCGTCCGGGAGGACCTCCTGCCACCGTGAAACGGGGAGGTCCCTGGACCGTAGGGCCAGTAGGACGGCTTTCCAGACCGTGCCGTTCTCCCTCTTTACTTGCCCGTTCCCCCGGGGGTTGTAGCTGGTCGTCCTGCTCGAGGCTATGCCGTTGCTGGGCAGGAACTGGCGCAGCTCGTCACTCATGAAGGAGGACCCCTGTCGCTGTGGACGTATGCGGGGCAACCGAACAGTGTGAATATGGTGTTCAGGGCTTTAATGACTGTGGCCGCGGTCATGTCAGAACAGGGGATGGCGAATGGGAAGCGGGAGTACTCGTCCACCACATTAAGGAAGTATATGTTGCGGTCGGTGAAGGGGAGGGGTCCTTTGAAATCCAGACAAAGGCGTTCAAACGGGCGGGAAGCCTTAATCAGGTGCGCACCATCCGGCCTGAAAAAATGCGGTTTGCACTCTGCGCAGATGTGGCAGTTCCTTGTGACTGTACGGACCTCCTCTAAAGAGTATGGGAGGTTGCGGGACTTGATAAAGTGGTAAAACCGAGTGACCCCCGGGTGGCAGAGGTCCTCGTGGAGGGTTTGGAGGCGGTTAATTTGTGCGTTGGCACATGTGCCGCGGGATAGGGCATCGGACGGCTCGTTCAGCTTTCCGGGACGATACAAGATCTCGTAGTTGAAGGTGGAGAGCTCGATACTCCACCTTAAGATCTTGTCATTTTTGATTTTGCCCCGCTGTGCATTATCGAACATGAAGGCTACCGACCGTTGGTCCGTGAGGAGAGGGAATCTCCTGCCGGCCAGGTAATGCCTCCAATGTCGCACAGCTTCCACTATGGCTTGGGCTTCCTTTTCCACTGAGGAGTGGCGGATTTCTGAAGCGTGGAGGGTTTGAGAGAAAAAGGCCACGGGTCTGCCCGCTTGGTTAAGGATGGCCGCTAGAGCTACGTCGGAGGCGTCGCTCTCGACCTGGAAGGGGAGGGACTCGTCGATGGCGCGCATCGTGGCCTTTGCGATATCCGCTTTGATGCGGCTGAAGGCCTGGCAAGCCTCTGTCGACAGAGGGAAGGTCATGGTCTGTATTAGGGGGCGGGCCTTGTTTGCGTACTGGGGACCCACTGGGCGTAGTATGAAAAGAACCCCAGGCAGCGTTTTAGGGCTTTTGAGCAGTGCGCGAGGGGAAATTCCATGAGGGCGCGCATACGTTCGGGGTCGGGGCCTATTATCCCATTGCGCACTACGTAGCCCAGGATGGCTAGCCGGTTGGTGCTAAATACGCACTTGTCCTCGTTGTACGTGAGGTTCAAGGCTTTAGCGTTCTGGAGGAATTTTTGGAGGTTGGCGTCGATGTCCTGCTGATCGTGGCCGCAGATGGTTACATTGTCGAGATACGGGAACGTGGCCCGCAACCCGTGTTGATCAACCATTTGGTCCATCTCTCGTTGGAAGACTGAGACCCCGTTTGTGACGCCAAATGGGACCCTTAGGAAATGGTATAATCGCCCAACTGCCTCGAAGGCTGTGTACTTGCGGTCACTTGGGCGGATGGGGAGCTGATGGTAGGCGGACTTGAGGTCCACGGTGGAGAAGACCTTATATTGGGCAATCCGATTGACCATGTCGGATATGCGGGGGAGGGTACGCGTCTAGTTGTGTGTACCTGTTGATGGTCTGGCTATAGTCTATGACCATCCTTTGCTTCTCCCCTGTCTTTACTACTGCCACCTGTGCTCTCCAGGGACTATTGCTGGCCTGGATTATGCCTTCCTTTAGTAGCCGCTGGACTTCGGACCGAATGAAGGTCCGGTCCTGGGCGCTGTACCGTCTGCTCCGAGTGGCGACGGGTTTGCAATCCGGGGTGAGGTTTGCAAACAAGGACGGGGGTTGCACCTTGAGGGTTGCGATGCCGCAGATAGTGAGTGGGGGTATTGGGCCGCCGAATTTGAAGGTTAGGCTCTGTAGATTGCACTGGAAGTCTAATCCCAGTAATGTGGGGGCGCAGAGTTAGGGAAGGACGTAGAGCCTGTAGTTTTTGAACTCCCTCCCTTGCACCGTTAGGGTAACTATGCAGAAGCCTTTGATCTGTACGGAGTGGGATCCTGCAGCTAGGGAAATCTTTTGTGCGCTGGGATGGGTGGTCAAAGAACAGCGTCTTACCGTGTCGGGGTGGATAAAGCTCTCCGTGCTCCCGGAGTCGACTAGGCATGGTGTCTCGTGCTCGTTTATCAGCACCGTTGTCGTCGTCGTCTGGAGTGTCTGGGGCCGAGCTTGGTCCAGCGTCATTGAAGCGAGACATGGTTGTAGTAGTTGAGCGTCTTCTTCGAACCCCGTGGAGCCGTCGACACTGGGGTCCGTTGTTGCCGTCCAAGATGGCATCGGGGGTGAACAGGATAACTGCCCCCATGCATCGCACATGGCTGGGGGGTCACAAGATGGCGGCGGGGGTGGACAAAGTGGCCGCCCCCATGCGTCGTACAGGTCTGGGGTGGTCCAAGATGGCGGCGCCCTTCCTCCCCTCGTGGTGGCCGGGACCCAAAATGGCGGCGTCTGCGGGTCGCACATGGGGCGATGGGAGGGTTGGGGAGCGTTAGGAACGCACGGGGCTCCCTCTTCTCTGGGGACAGCGGTGGTCGGGACCCAAATTGGTAGCGCCAGCGGGTCATACGTGGGGCACAGGGGGGGGGGGGGTTTGGGGGGCGTTAGAGACGCGCAGAACTCCCTCTTCTCCGGGGAGAGCGGTGGCCGGGACCCAAAGTGGTAGCGCCGGCGGGTCATACATGGGACGCGGGGGGGGTGGGGGGGTTGGGGACCCTAAGCGGCGTGCAGGGCTCCCTGTTTTCCCGGGACAGCGGTGGTCGGGACCCAGAGTGGCTGCGCCTGCGGGTCGTACATGGGGCGCTGGGGGGGTTGGGGAGCGTAAACGGCGTGCAGGGCTCCCTGTTCTCCCGGGACAGCGGCGACCTCGCGGGACCGGCACACAGCCGCGAAATGGCCCTTTTTCGCGCAGCTCTTACAGATCGCTGCGCGGGCCAGGCAGCGCTGCCGGGGGTGTTTCGCCTGGCCGCAGAAATAGCAGCGGGCGCCCCCGGTGCGACTTGGCGTTTGGACCGCGCAAGCCTGTGGGGTGTCCGGGGGGTGGGGGTGGGTTTGTCGCGACGGGTACGTTCGGAGCCCAATGGGCTGCCGCGCGGTCGGGGCCGTAGGAGCGGGTATTTCGCGCGGCCACGTCTAGGGAGGCTGCTAGGGCCCGTGCCTCTGAGAGTCCTAGCGACTCTTTTTCTAGAAGTCTTTGGCGGATTTGGGAGGGGTTCATACCTGCCACAAAAGCATCGCGCATTAACATGTCCGTGTGTTCATTTGCGTTCACCGACGGGCAGCTGCAGGCTCGTCCCAAAATTAGTAGCGCGGCGTAGAATTCATCTATCGATTCTCCGGGACTTTGCCGTCTCGTTGCGAGTTGATAGCGAGCGTAGATCTGGTTTACTGGGCGGACATAGAGACTTTTTAGTGCTGCGAACGCCGTCTGGAAATCCTCTGCGTCTTCGGTGAGAGAGAAAATCTCCGTGCTTAACCTCGAGTGCAGGACCTGTAGTTTTTGGTCTTCTGTGACCCGGCCGGTGGCCGTTCTGAGGTAGGCCTCAAAACAAGTCTGCCAGTGCTTGAAAGCTGCTGCCGCGTTCACTGCGTGGGGGCTGATCCTCAGGCATTCCGGGATGATCCTGAGCTCCATAGTCCTTTAGTCACGCTTAATAAATTGTAGCGCACAAAGACTCCGAGAGACAAATAGAGTGAAGTCGATGAGGCTTTATTAAGCGTGACTGTTCCCCTGCAGTTCAGTAGTAGACTGCCTGCGGGGGAGGACTCCAGGTACTTATACTCCGCCTTCAGGGCGGAGCTAGAGGTCAACGTCCAACCAGCACCCGGGATCTGTCAGCCAATTACATCATGCCTTCACAGTCCCACATGACCCCTAATGCATACTACCACATTGTGTCTGTCCCCGATGTGTCTGTTCCCTGTGTGTCGGTCCCCTGTGTGTCTGTCCCCTGTGTGTCTGTTCCCTGTGTGTCTGTCCCCTGTGTGTCTGTCCCCTGTGTGTCTGTTCCATGTGTTTCTGTTCCTTGTGTGTCTGTCCCCTGTGTGTCGGTTCCCTGTGTGTCCGTCCCCTGTGTGTCTGCCCCTGTGTGTCTGTCCCCTGTGTGTCTGTCCCCTGTGTGATTGTCCCCTGTGTGTCTGTCCCCTGTGTGTCTGTTCCCTGTGTTTCTGTTCCCTGTGTGTCTGTCCCCTGTGTGTCTGTCCCGTGTGTCGGTTCCCTGTGTGTCCGTCCCCAGTGTGTCCGTCCCCTGTGTGTCCGTCCCCTGTGTGTCTGTCCCCTGTGTGTTTGTCCCCTGTGTGCCTGTCCCCTGTGTGTCTGAACCCTGTGTGCCTGTCCCCTGTGTGTCTGTCCCCTGTGTGTCTGTCCCCGGTGTGTCTGTTTCCTGTGTGTCTGTCCCCTGTGTGTCTGTCCCCTGTGTGTCTGTCTCCTGTGTGTCTGTCCCCTGTGTGTCTGTCCCCTGTGTTATCTGCCCCCTGTGTGTCTGTTCCCTGTGTGTCTGTCCCCTGTGTTTCTGTTCACTGTGTGTCTGTCCCCTGTGTGTCTGTTCCCTGTGTGTCTGTCCCCTGTGTGCCGGTTCCTGGTGTGTCTGTTCCCTGTGTGTCTGTCTCCTGTTTTCCGTCCCCTGTGTGTCTGTCCCTGTGTGTCTGTCCCCTGTGTGTTTGTCCCCTGTGTGTCTGGCCCCGGTGTGTCTGTCCCCGGTGTGTTTGTCCCCTATGTGTCTGTCCCCTGTGTCTCTGTGTGTTTGTCCCCTGTGTGTCTGGCCCTGTGTGTCTGTCCCCTGTGTGTCTGGCAACTGTGTGTCTGTCCCCTGTGTGTCCGTCCCCAGTGTGTCTGTCTCCTGTGTGTCCGTCCCCTGTGTGTCTGAACCCTATGTGCCTGTCCCCGGTGTGTCTGTCCCCTGTGTTTCTGTCCCCTGTGTGTCTATTCCCCGTGTGTCTGTTCCCTGTGTGTCTGTCTCATGTGTGTCTGTCCACTGTGTGTTTGTCCCGTGTGTGCCTGTCCCTTGTGTGTCTGAACCCTGTGTGCCTGTCCCCTGTGTGTCTGTTCCCTGTGTGTCCGTCCCCTGTGTGTCTGTCCCCTGTGTGTCTGTCTCCTTTGTGTCTGTCCCCTGTGTGTCTGTCCCTGGTGTGTCTGTCTCCTGTGTGTCTGTCCCCTGTGTGTCTGTCCCCTGTGTGCCTGTCTCCTGTGTGTCTGAACCCTGTGTATCTGTCTCCTGTGTGTCTGTCCCCTGTGTGTTTGTCCCCTGTGTGTCTGTCCCCTGTGTGTCTGTCCCCTGTGTGTTTGTCCCCTGTGTGTCTGGCCCTGGTGTGTCTGTCCCCGGTGTGTTTGTCCCCTATGTGTCTGTCCCCTGTGTCTCTGTGTGTTTGTCCCCTGTGTGTCTGGCCCTGTGTGTCTGTCACCTGTGTGTCTGTCAACTGTGTGTCTGAACCCTGTGTGCCTGTCCCCGGTGTGTCTGTCCCCTGTGTTTCTGTCCCCTGTGTGTCTGTTCCCTGTGTGTCTGTTCCCTGTGTGTCTGTCTCCTGTGTGTCTGTCCCCTGTGTGTCTGTCCCCTGTGTGTTTGTCCCCTGTGTGCCTGTCCCCTGTGTGTCTGAACCCTGTGTGCCTGTCCCCTGTGTGTCTGTCCCCTGTGTGTCTGTCCCCGGTGTGTCTGTCCCCTGTGTGTCTGTCCCCTGAGTGTCTGTCCCCGGTGTGTCTGCCCCTGTGTGTCAGTTCACTGTGTGTTTGTCCCCGGTGTGTGTAGCTTCATGACATCATGGCTTCACAGTCCCACATGACCCCTAATGCATACTACCACATTCACCCCTTGTTTAAAATGAAACCGGCGGGGTGAAGCTTCGCATGGTGGTAAGGGTTTACAAGGCTGGTCCTGGGAGGAAAACTTTTGCATGTTATTACAGTATGTACAAGGTTTTTTTTTGTTTCAAACTATTTACAGTAATCGTCAGGAAAAGACAAAATGTTCTCGTTAAAAGTCCACATATTGTACTGTTAGATCGACGCCACGAGTCGGTCGGGCGGTCTGGTCGTCCGTGTCGATCGCCTCGGCCCCGGTGGTGGTGGTGGTGCTTGTTCCGGTGTTGTCGTCTCCGGGAGCCTTACGGTTTCAGCTTGGGCTTCATTCCTGGTCGGGCCTGGGAGGAGGACTGATCCTCCTGGGAAGGGGGCGGTCGCGGGGTGCGGCGGTGGCAGGAAATGGGGGGGGGGGTTGGGTGATTGGTGTCGGGGGGGGTGTGTGTGTTGCCGGCCGGCGCCAGATCTCGCAGGGAGACCGTGTCCTGTCGGCCGTCGGGGTACTCCACGTAAGCGTACTGCGGGTTCGCGTGGAGGAGGTGAACCCTTTCGACCAATGGGTCCGACTTGTGCGCCCGCACATGCTTTCGGAGCAAGATGGGTCCTGGGGCCGCCAGCCAGGTCGGCAGCGACGTTCCAGAGGAGGATTTCCTGGGGAAGACAAGGAGGCGCTCATGAGGCGTTTGGTTAGTGCTAGTACACAGTAGCAACCGGATGGAGTGGAGGGCGTCCGGGAGGACCTCCTGCCACCGTGAAACGGGGAGGTCCCTGGACCGTAGGGCCAGTAGGACGGTTTTCCAGACCGTGCCGTTCTCCCTCTTTACTTGCCTGTTCCCCCGGGGGTTGTAGCTGGTCGTCCTGCTCGAGGCTATGCCGTTGCTGGGCAGGAACTGGCGCAGCTCGTCACTCATGAAGGAGGACCCCCTGTCGCTGTGGACGTATGCGGGGCAACCGAACAGTGTGAATATGGTGTTCAGGGCTTTAATGACTGTGGCCGCGGTCATGTCAGAACAGGGGATGGCGAATGGGAAGCGGGAGTACTCGTCCACCACATTAAGGAAGTATATGTTGCGGTCGGTGGAGGGGAGGGGTCCTTTGAAATCCAGACTAAGGCGTTCAAAGGGGCGGGAAGCCTTAATCAGGTGCGCACCATCCGGCCTGAAAAAATGCGGTTTGCACTCTGCGCAGATGTGGCAGTTCCTTGTGACTGTACGGACCTCCTCTAAAGAGTATGGGAGGTTGCGGGACTTGATAAAGTGGTAAAACCGAGTGACCCCCGGGTGGCAGAGGTCCTCGTGGAGGGTTTGGAGGCGGTTAATTTGTGCGTTGGCACATGTGCCGCGGGATAGGGCATCGGACGGCTCGTTCAGCTTTCCGGGACGATACAAGATCTCGTAGTTGAAGGTGGAGAGCTCGATCCTCCACCTTAAGATCTTGTCATTTTTGATTTTGCCCCGCTGTGCATTATCGAACATGAAGGCTACCGACCGTTGGTCCGTGAGGAGAGGGAATCTCCTGCCGGCCAGGTAATGCCTCCAATGTCGCACAGCTTCCACTATGGCTTGGGCTTCCTTTTCCACTGAGGAGTGGCGGATTTCTGAAGCGTGGAGGGCTCGAGAGAAAAAGGCCACAGGTCTGCCCGGTTGGTTAAGGGTGGCCGCTAGAGCTACGTCGGAGGCGTCACTCTCGACCTGGAAGGGGAGGGACTCGCGATGGCGTGCATCGTGGCCTTTGCGATATCCGCTTTGATGCGGCTGAAGGCCTGGCAAGCCTCTGTCGACAGAGGGAAGGTCGTGGTCTGTATTAGGGGGCGGGCCTTGTCTGCGTACTGGGGACCCACTGGGCGTAGTATGAAAAGAACCCCAGGCAGCGTTTTAGGGCTTTTCAGCAGTGCGCGAGGGGAAATTCCATGAGGGCGATAATACGTTCGGGGTCGGGGCCTATTATCCCATTGCGCACTACGTAGCCCAGGATGGCTAGCCGGTTGGTGCTAAATACGCACTTGTCCTCGTTGTACGTGAGGTTCAAGGCTTTAGCGTTCTGGAGGAATTTTTGGAGGTTGGCGTCGATGTCCTGCTGATCGTGGCCGCAGATGGTTACATTGTCGAGATACGGGAACGTGGCCCGCAACCCGTGTTGATCAACCATTTGGTCCATCTCTCGTTGGAAGACCGAGACCCCGTTTGTGACGCCAAATGGGACCCTTAGGAAATGGTATAATCGCCCAACTGCCTCGAAGGCTGTGTACTTGCGGTCACTTGGGCGGATGGGGAGCTGATGGTAGGCGGACTTGAGGTCCACGGTGGAGAAGACCTTATATTGGGCAATCCGATTGACCATGTCGGATATGCGGGGGAGGGTACGCGTCTAGTTGTGTGTACCTGTTGATGGTCTGGCTATAGTCTATGACCATCCTTTGCTTCTCCCCTGTCTTTACTACTGCCACCTGTGCTCTCCAGGGACTATTGCTGGCCTGGATTATGCCTTCCTTTAGTAGCCGCTGGACTTCGGACCGAATGAAGGTCCTGTCCTGGGCACTGTACCGTCTGCTCCGAGTGGCGACGGGTTTGCAATCCGGGGTGAGGTTTGCAAACAAGGACGGGGGTTGCACCTTGAGGGTTGCGAGGCCGCAGATAGTGAGTGGGGGTATTGGGCCGCCGAATTTGAAGGTTAGGCTCTGTAGATTGCACTGGAAGTCTAATCCCAGTAATGTGGGGGCGCAGAGTTAGGGAAGGACGTAGAGCCTGTAGTTTTTGAACTCCCTCCCTTGCACCGTTAGGGTAACTATGCAGAAGCCTTTGATCTGTACGGAGTGGGATCCTGCAGCTAGGGAAATCTTTTGTGCGCTGGGATGGGTGGTCAAAGAACAGCGTCTTACCGTGTCGGGGTGGATAAAGCTCTCCGTGCTCCCGGAGTCGACTAGGCATGGTGTCTCGTGCTCGTTTATCAGCACCGTTGTCGTCGTCGTCTGGAGTGTCTGGGGCCGAGCTTGGTCCAGCGTCATTGAAGCGAGACATGGTTGTAGTAGTTGAGCGTCTTCTTCGAACCCCGTGGAGCCGTCGACACTGGGGTCCGTTGTTGCCGTCCAAGATGGCATCGGGGGTGAACAGGATAACTGCCCCCATGCATCGCACATGGCTGGGGGGTCACAAGATGGCGGCGGGGGTGGACAAAGTGGCCGCCCCCATGCATCGTACAGGTCTGGGGTGGTCCAAGATGGCGGCGCCCTTCCTCCCCTCGTGGTGGCCGGGACCCAAAATGGCGGCGTCTGCGGGTCGCACATGGGGCGCTGGGGGGGTTGGGGAGCGTTAGGAACGCACGGGGCTCCCTCTTCTCTGGGGACAGCGGTGGTCGGGACCCAAATTGGTAGCGCCGGCGGGTCATACGTGGGGCACGGGGGGGGGGGGGGGGGTTTGGGGGGCGTTAGAGACGCGCAGAACTCCCTCTTCTCCGGGGAGAGCGGTGGCCGGGACCCAAAGTGGTAGCGTCGGCGGGTCATACATGGGGCGCGGGGGGGGGGGGTTGGGGAGCGTAAGCGGCGTGCAGGGCTCCCTGTTCTCCCGGGACAGCGGCGACCTCGCGGGACCGGCACACAGCCGCGAAATGGCCCTTTTTCACGCAGCTTTTACAGATCGCTGCGCGGGCCGGGCAGCGCTGCCGGGGGTGTTTCGCCTGGCCGCAGAAATAGCAGCGGGCGCCCCCGGTGCGACTTGGCGTTTGGACCGCGCAAGCCTGTGGGGTGTCCGGGGGGTGGGGGTGGGTTTGTCGCGACGGGTACGTTCGGAGCCCAATGGGCTGCCGCGCGGTCGGGGCCGTAGGAGCGGGTATTTCGCGCGGCCACGTCTAGGGAGGCTGCTAGGGCCCGTGCCTCTGAGAGTCCTAGCGACTCTTTTTCTAGAAGTCTTTGGCGGATTTGGGAGGGGTTCATACCTGCCACAAAAGCATCGCGCATTAACATGTCCGTGTGTTCATTTGCGTTCACCGACGGGCAGCTGCAGGCTCGTCCCAAAATTAGTAGCGCGGCGTAGAATTCATCTATAGATTCTCCGGGACTTTGCCGTCTCGTTGCGAGTTGATAGCGAGCGTAGATCTGGTTTACTGGGCGGACATAGAGACTTTTTAGTGCTGCGAACGCCGTCTGGAAATCCTCTGCGTCTTCGATGAGAGAGAAAATCTCCGTGCTTAACCTCGAGTGCAGGACCTGTAGTTTTTGGTCTTCTGTGACCCGGCCGGTGGCCGTTCTGAGGTAGGCCTCAAAACAAGTCTGCCAGTGCTTGAAAGCTGCTGCCGCGTTCACTGCGTGGGGGCTGATCCTCAGGCATTCCGGGATGATCCTGAGCTCCATAGTCCTTTAGTCACGCTTAATAAATTGTAGCGCACAAAGACTCCGAGAGACAAATAGAGTGAAGTCGATGAGGCTTTATTAAGCGTGACTGTTCCCCCGCAGTTCAGTAGTAGACTGCCTACGGGGGAGGACTCCAGGTACTTATACTCCGCCTTCAGGGCGGAGCTAGAGGTCAACGTCCAACCAGGACCCGGGATCTGTCAGCCAATTACATCAAGCCTTCACAGTCCCACATGACCCCTAATGCATACTACCACATTGTGTCTGTCCCCGATGTGTCTGTTCCCTGTGTGTCGGTCCCCTGTGTGTCTGTCCCCTGTGTGTCTGTTCCCTGTGTGTCTGTCCCCTGTGTGTCTGTCCCCTGTGTGTCTGTTCCATGTGTGTCCGTCCCCTGTGTGTCTGCCCCTGTGTGTCTGTCCCCTGTGTGTCTGTCCCCTGTGTGATTGTCCCCTGTGTGTCTGTCCCCTGCGTGTCTGTTCCCTGTGTTTCTGTTCCCTGTGTGTCTGTCCCCTGTGTGTCTGTTCCATGTGTTTCTGTTCCCTGTGTATCTGTCCCCTGTGTGTCGGTTCCCTGTGTGTCCGTCCCCTGTGTGTCTGCCCCTGTGTGTCTGTCCCCTGTGTGTCTGTCCCCTGTGTGATTGTCCCCTGTGTGTCTGTCCCCTGCGTGTCTGTTCCCTGTGTGCCTGTCCCCTGTGTGTCTGAACCCTGTGTGCCTGTCCCCTGTGTGTCTGTCCCCTGTGTGTCTGTCCCCGGTGTGTCTGTTTCCTGTGTGTCTGTTTCCTGTGTGTCTGTCCCCTGTGTGTCCGTCCCCTGTGTGTCCGTCCCCTGTGTGTCTGTCCCCTGTGTGTTTGTCCCCTGTGTGCCTGTCCCCTGTGTGTCTGAACCCTGTGTGCCTGTCCCCTGTATGTCTGTCCCCTGTGTGTCTGTCCCCGGTGTGTCTGTTTCCTGTGAGTCTGTCCCCTGTGTGTCTGCCCCCTGTGTGTCTGTTCCCTGTGTGTCTGTCCCCTGTGTTTCCGTTCACTGTGTGTCTGTCCCCTGTGTGTCTGTCCCCTGTGTGTCTGTTCCCTGTGTGTCTGTCCCCGGTGTGTCTGTCCCCGGTGTGTCTGTTCCCTGTGTGTCTGTCTCCTGTGTGTCCGTCCCTGTGTGTCTGTCCCCTGTGTGTCTGTCCCCTGTGTGTCTGAACCCTGTGTGCCTGTCACTGTGTGTCTGTCTCCTGTCTGTCTGTCCCCGGTGTGTCTGTCCCCTGTGTGTCTGTCCCCGGTGTGTCTGTTCCCTGTGTGTCTGTCTCCTGTGTGTCCGTCCCCTGTGTGTTTGTCCCCTGTGTGTCTGTCTCCTGTGTGTCTGTCCCCTGTGTTTCTGTCCCCTGAGTGTCTGTCCCCGGTGTGTCTGCCCCTGTGTGTCTGTTCACTGTGTGTTTGTCCCCGTTGTGTGTAGCGCACAAAGACTCCGAGTGACGAATAGAGTGAAGTCGATGAGGCTTTATTAAGCGTGACTGTTCCACCGCAGTTCCGTAGTAGACTGCCTGCGGGGGAGGACTCCAGGTACTTATACTCCGCCTTCAGGGCGGAGCTAGAGGTCAACGTCTAACCAGGACCTGGGATCTGTCAGCCAATGACATCATGGCTTCACAGTCCCACATGACCCCTAATGCATACTACCACATTCACCCCTTGTTAAAAATGAACCCGGCGGGGTGATGCTTCGCATGGTGTTAAGGGTTTACAAGGCTGGTCCTGGGAGGAAATCTTTCGCATGTTATTACAGTATGTACAAGGTTTTTTTTTGTTTCAAACTATTTACAGTAATCGTCAGGAAAAGACAAAATGTTCTCGTTAAAAGTCCACATATTGTACTGTTAGATCGACGCCACGAGTCGGTCGGGCGGTCTGGTCGTCCGTGTCGATCGCCTCGGCCCCGGTGGTGGTGGTTGTGCTTGTTCCGGTGTTGTCGTCTCCGGGAGCCTTACGGTTTCAGCTTGGGCTTCATTCCTGGTTGGGCCTGGGAGGAGGACTAATCCTCCTGGGAAGGGGGCGATCGCGGGGGTGCGGCGGTGGCAGGAAGGGGGGGGGTTGGGTGATTGGTGTCGGGGGGGGGGGGGTGTGTGTTGCCGGCGGGCGCCAGATCTCGCAGGGAGACCGTGTCCTGTCGGCCGTCGGGGTACTCCACGTAAGCGTACTGCGGGTTCGCGTGGAGGAGGTGAACCCTTTCGACCAACGGGTCCGACTTGTGCGCCCGCACATGCTTTCGGAGCAAGATGGGTCCTGGAGCCGCCAGCCAGGTCGGCAGCGACGTTCCAGAGGAGGACTTCCTGGGGAAGACAAGGAGGCGCTCATGAGGCGTTTGGTTAGTGCTAGTACACAGTAGCAACCGGATGGAGTGTAGGGCGTCCGGGAGGACCTCCTGCCACCGTGAAACGGGGAGGTCCCTGGACCGTAGGGCCAGTAGGACGGTCTTCCAGACCGTGCCATCCTCCCTCTCTACTTGCCCGTTCCCCCGGGGTTGTAGCTGGTCGTCCTGCTCGAGGCTATGCCATTGCTGGGCAGGAACTGGCGCAGCTCGTCACTCATGAAGGAGGACCCCCTGTCGCTGTGGACGTATGCGGAGCAACCGAACAGTGTGAATATGGTGTTCAGGGCTTTCATGACTGTGGCCGCGGTCATGTCAGAACAGGGGATGGCGAATGGGAAGCGGGAGTACTCGTCCACCACATTAAGGAAGTATATGTTGCGGTCGGTGGAGGGGAGGGGTCCTTTGAAATCCAGACTAAGGCGTTCAAAGGGGCGGGAAGCCTTAATCAGGTGCGCACCATCCGGCCTGAAAAAATGCGGTTTGCACTCTGCGCAGATGTGGCAGTTCCTTGTGACTGTACGGACCTCCTCTAAAGAGTATGGGAGGTTGCGGGACTTGATAAAGTGGTAAAACCGAGTGACCCCCGGGTGGCAGAGGTCCTCGTGGAGGGTTTGGAGGCGGTTAATTTGTGCGTTGGCACATGTGCCGCGGGATAGGGCATTGGACGGCTCGTTCAGCTTTCCGGGACGATACAAGATCTCGTATTTGAAGGTGGAGAGCTCGATCCTCCACCTTAAGATCTTGTCATTTTTGATTTTGCCCCGCTGTGCATTATCGAACATGAAGGCTACCGACCGTTGGTCCGTGAGGAGAGTGAATCTCCTGCCGGCCAGGTAATGCCTCCAATGTCGCACAGCTTCCACTATGGCTTGGGCTTCCTTTTCCACTGAGGAGTGGCGGATTTCTGAAGCGTGGAGGGCTCGAGAGAAAAAGGCCACAGGTCTGCCCGGTTGGTTAAGGGTGGCCGCTAGAGCTACGTCGGAGGCGTCGCTCTCGACCTGGAAGGGGAGGGATTCGTCGATGGCGCGCATCGTGGCCTTTGCCATATCCGCTTTGATGCGGCTGAAGGCCTGGCAAGCCTCTGTCGACAGAGGGAAGGTCGTGGTCTGTATTAGGGGGCGGGCCTTGTCTGCGTACTGGGGGACCCACTGGGCGTAGTATGAAAAGAACCCCAGGCAGCGTTTTAGGGCTTTTGAGCAGTGCTGGAGGGGAAATTCCATGAGGGCGCGCATACGTTCGGGGTCGGGGCCTATTATCCCATTTCGCACTACGTAGCCCAGGATGGCTAGCCGGTTGGTGCTAAATACGCACTTGTCCTCGTTGTACGTGAGGTTCAAGGCTTTGGCGGTCTGGAGGAATATTTGGAGGTTGGCGTCGATGTCCTGCTGATCGTGGCCGCAGATGGTTACATTGTCGAGATACGGGAACGTGGCCCGCAACCCGTGTTGATCAACCATTCGGTCCATCTCTCGTTGGAAGACCGAGACCCCGTTTGTGACGCCAAATGGGACCCTTAGGAAATGGTATAATCGCGCAACTGCCTCGAAGGCTGTGTACTTGGGCGAATGGGGAGCTGATGGTAGGCGGACTTGAGGTCCACGGTGGAGAAGACCTTATATTGGGCAATCCGATTGACCATGTCGGATATGCGGGGGAGAGGGTACGCGTCTAGTTGTGTGTACCTGTTGATGGTCTGGCTATAGTCTATGACCATCCTTTGCTTCTCCCCTGTCTTTACTACTGCCACCTGTGCTCTCCAGGGACTATTGCTGGCCTGGATTATGCCTTCCTTTAGTAGCCGCTGGACTTCGGACCGAATGAAGGTCCGGTCCTGGGCGCTGTACCGTCTGCTCCGAGTGGCGACGGGTTTGCAATCCGGGGTGAGGTTTGCAAACAAGGACGGGGGTTGCACCTTGAGGGTTGCGAGGCCGCAGATAGTGAGTGGGGGTATTGGGCCGCCGAATTTGAAGGTTAGGCTCTGTAGATTGCACTGGAAGTCTAATCCCAGTAATGTGGGGGCGCAGAGTTAGAGAAGGACGTAGAGCCTGTAGTTTTTGAACTCCCTCCCTTGCACCGTTAGGGTAACTATGCAGAAGCCTTTCATCTGTACGGAGTGGGATCCTGCAGCTAGGGAAATCCTTTGTGCGCTGGGTGGGTGGTCAAAGAACAGCGTCTTACCGTGTCGGGGTGGATAAAGCTCTCCGTGCTCCCGGAGTCGACTAGGCATGGTGTCTCGTGCTCGTTTATCAGCACCGTTGTCGTCGTCGTCTGGAGTGTCTGGGGCCGAGCTTGGTCCAGCGTCATTGAAGCAAGACATGGTTGTAGTAGTTGAGCGTCTTCTTCGAACCCCGTGGAGCCGTCGACACTGGGGTCCGTTGTTGCCGTCCAAGATGGCGTCGGGGGTGAACAAGATAACTGCCCCCATGCATCGCACATGGCTGGGGGGTCACAAGATGGCGGCGGGGGTGGACAAAGTGGCCGCCCCCATGCGTCGTACAGGTCTGGGGTGGTCCAAGATGGCGGCGCCCTTCCTCCCCTCGTGGTGGCCGGGACCCAAAATGGCGGCGTCTGCGGGTCGCACATGGGGCGCTGGGCGGGTTGGGGAGCGTTAGGAACGCGCAGGGCTCCCTCTTCTCTGGGGACAGCGGTGGTCGGGACCCAAATTGGTAGCGCCGGCGGGTCATACGTGGGGCACGGGGGGGGGGGAGTTTGGGGGGCGTTAGAGACGCGCAGAACTCCCTCTTCTCCGGGGAGAGCGGTGGCCGGGACCCAAAGTGGTAGCGCCGGCGGGTCATACATGGGGCGCGGGGGGGGGGGGGGGCGGTTGGGGAGCGTAAGCGGCGTGCAGGGCTCCCTGTTTTCCCGGGACAGCGGTGGTCGGGACCCAGAGTGGCTGCGCCTGCGGGTCGTACATGGGGCGCTGGGGGGGTTGGGGAGCGTAAACGGCGTGCAGGGCTCCCTGTTCTCCCGGGACAGCGGCGACCTCGCGGGACCGGCACACAGCCGCGAAATGGCCCTTTTTCCCGCAGCTCTTACAGATCGCTACGCGCGCCGGGCAGCGCTGCCGGGGGTGTTTCGCCTGGCCGCAGAAATAGCAGCGGGCGCCCCCGGTGCGACTTGGCGTTTGGACCGTGCAAGCCTGTGGGGTGTCCGGGAGGTGGGGGTGGGTTTGTCGCGACGGGTACATTCGGAGCCCAATGGGCTGCCGCGCGGTCGGGGCCGTAGGAGTGGGTATTTCGCGCGGCCATGTCTAGGGAGGCTGCTAGGGCCCGTGCCTCTGAGAGTCCTAGCGACTCTTTTTCTAGAAGACTTTGGCGGATTTGGGAGGGGTTCATACCTGCCACAAAAGCATCGCGCATTAACATGTCCGTGTGTTCATTCGCGTTCACCGACGGGCAGCTGCAGGCTCGTCCCAAAATTAGTAGCGCGGCGTAGAATTCATCTATCGATTCTCCGGGACTTTGCCGTCTCGTTGCGAGTTGATAGCGAGCGTAGATCTGGTTTACTGGGCGGACATAGAGACTTTTTAGTGCTGCGAACGCCGTCTGGAAATCCTCTGCGTCTTCGATGAGAGAGAAAATCTCCGTGCTTAACCTCGAGTGCAGGACCTGTAGTTTTTGGTCTTCTGTGACCCGGCCGGTGGCCGTTCTGAGGTAGGCCTCAAAACAAGTCTGCCAGTGCTTGAAAGCTGCTGCCACGTTCACTGCGTGGGGGCTGATCCTCAGGCATTCCGGGATGATCCTGAGCTCCATAGTCCTTTAGTCACGCTTAATAAATTGTAGCGCACAAAGACTCCGAGAGACGAATAGAGTGAAGTCGATGAGGCTTTATTAAGCGTGACTGTTCCCCCGCAGATCAGTAGTAGACTGCCTGCGGGGGAGGACTCCAGGTACTTATACTCCGCCTTCAGGGCGGAGCTAGAGGTCAACATCCAACCAGGACCCGGGATCTGTCAGCCAATGACATCATGCCTTCACAGTCCCACATGACCCCTAATGCATACTACCACATTGTGTCTGTCCCCGATGTGTCTGTTCCCTGTGTGTCGGTCCCCTGTGTGTCTGTCCCCTGTGTGTCTGTTCCCTGTGTGTCTGTCCCCTGTGTGTCTGTCCCCTGTGTGTCATGTGTTTCTGTTCCTTGTGTGTCTGTCCCCTGTGTGTCGGTTCCCTGTGTGTCCGTCCCCTGTGTGTCTGTCCCCTGTGTGTCTGTCCCCTGTGTTATTGTCCCCTGTGTGTCTGTCCCCTGTGTGTCTGTTCCCTGTGTTTCTGTTCCCTGTGTGTCTGTCCCCTGTGTGTCTGTCCCCTGTGTGTCGGTTCCCTGTGTGTCCGTCCCCTGTGTGTCTGTCCCCTGTGTGTCCGTCCCCTGTGTGTCTGTCCCCTGTGTGTATGTCCCCTGTGTGCCTGTCCCCTGTGTGTCTGAACCCTGTGTGCCTGTCCCCTGTGTGTCTGTCCCCTGTGTGTCTGTCCCCGGTGTGTCTGTTTCCTGTGTGTCTGTCCCCTGTGTGTCTGTCCCCTGTGTGTCTGTCCCCTGTGTGTCTGTCTCCTGTGTGTCTGTCCCCTGTGTGTCTGTCCCCTGTGTGTCTGTTCCCTGTGTGTCTGTCCCCTGTGTTTCTGTTCACTGTGTGTCTGTCCCCTGTGTGTCTGTCCCCTGTGTGTCTGTTCCCTGTGTGTCTGTCCCCGGTGTGTCTGTTCCCTGTGTGTCTGTCTCCTGTGTGTCCGTCCCCTGTGTGTTTGTCCCCTGTGTGCCTGAACCCTGTGTGTCTGTCCCTGTGTGTCTGTCCCCTGTGTGTCTGTTCCCTGTGTGTCTGTCCCCTGTGTGTCTGTTCCCTGTGTGTCTGTCCCCTGTGTGTCTGTCCCCTGTGTGTCTGTCCCCTGTGTGTCTATTCCCTGTGTGTCTGTCCCCTGTGTGTCTGTCCCCTGTGTGTCTGTCCCCTGTGTGTCTGTCCCCTGTGAGTCTATTCCCTGTGTGTCTGTCCCCTGTGTGTCCGTTCCCTGTGTGTCCGTCCCCTGTGTGTCTGTCCCCTGTGTTTCTGTCCCCGGTGTGTCCGTCCGCTGTCTGTTTGTCCCCTGTGTGTCTGTTCCCTATGTGTCTGTCCCCTGTGTGTCTGTCCCCTGTGTGTTTGACCCCTGTGTGTCTATTCCCTGTGTGTCTGTCCCCTGTGTGTCTGTCCCCTGTGTTTCTGTTCCCTGTGTGTTTGTCCCCTGTGTGTCTGTCCCCTATGTGCCTGTCCCTTGTGTGTCTGAACCCTGTGTGTCCGTCCCCTGTGTGTTTGTCCCCTGTGTGTCTGTCCCCGGTGTGTCTGTCCCCTGTGTGTCTGTTCCCTGTGTGTCTGTCCCCTGTGTGTTTGTCCCCTGTGTGTCTGTTCCCTGTGTGTCTGTTCCCTGTTTTTCTGTCCCCTGTGTGTATGTCCCCGGTGTGTCTGTCCCCTGTGTGACTGTCCCCTGTGTGTCTGTCCCCTGTGTGTCTGCCCCTGCGTGTCTGAAACCTGTGTGTCTGTCTCCTGTGTGTCTGTCCCCGGTGTGTTTGTCCCCGGTGTGTTTGTCCCCTGTGTGTCTGTCCCCTGTGTGTCTGTCACCTGTGTGTCTGTCCCGTGCGTCTGTCCCCTGTGTGTCTGGCCCCGGTGTGTCTCTCCCCTGTGTGTTTGTCCCCTGTGTGTCTGTCCCCGTGTGTCTATTCCCTGTGTGTCTGTCCCCTGTGTGTCTGTCCCCTGTGTGTCTGTTCCCTGTGTGTCTGTTCCCTGTGTCTCCGTCCCCTGTGTGTCTGTTCCCTGTGTGTCTGTTTCCTGTGTGTCTGTCCCCGATGTGTCTGTCCCCTGTGTGTCTGTCCCTGGTGTGTCTGTCCCCTGTGTGTCTGTTCCCTGTGTGTCTGTCCCCTGTGTGTCTGTCCCCGGTGTTTCTGTCCCCTGTGTGTCTGTCCCCTGTGTTCCTGTCCCCTGTGTGTTTGTCCCCTGTGTGTCTGTCCCCTGTGTGTCTGTCCCCTGTGTGTCTGTACCCTGTGTGTCTGGCCCCGGTGTGTCTGTCCCCGGTGTGTTTGTCCCCTGTGTGTCTGTCCCGTGTGTGTCTGTCCCCTGTGTGTCTGGCCCCTGTGTGTCTGTCTCCTGTGTGTCTGTCCCCTGTGTGTCTGTTCCCTGTGTGTCTGTCCCCTGTGTGTTTGTCCCCTGTGTGTCTGTCTCCTGTGTGTCTGTCCCCTGTGTGTCTGTCCCCTGTGTGCCTGTCCCCTGTTGTCTGAACCCTGTGTGTCTGTCCCCGGTGTGTTTGTCCCCTGTGTGTCTGTCCCCTGTGTGTCTGTCCACTGTGTGTCTGTTCCCTGTGTGTCTGTTCCCTGTGGGTCTGTCCCCTGTGTGCCTGTTCCCTGTGTGTCTGTTCCCTGTGTGTCTGGCCCCGGTGTGTCTGTCCCCGGTGTATCTGCCCCTGTGTGTCTGTCCCCAGTGTGTCTTCCCCCTGTGTGTATGTCCCCTGTGTGTCTGTCCCCTGTGTGTCTGTCCCCTGTGTGTCTATTCCCTGTGTGTCTTTCCCCTGTGTGTCTGTCCCCGCTTTGTCTGTTCCCTGTGTGTCCGTCCCCTGTGTGTCTGTTCCCTGTGTGTCTGTCCCCTGTGTGTCTGTCCCCGCTTTGTCTGTTCCCTGTGTGTCCGTCCCCTGTGTGTCTGTTCCCTGTGTGTCTGTTCCCTGTGTGTCTGTTTCCTGTGTGTCTTTCCCCTGTGTGTCTGTTCCCTGTGTGTCTGTCCCCTGTGTGTCTGTCACCTGTGTGTCTGTCCCCTGTGTGTCTGTCACCTGTGTGTCTGTTCCCTGTGTGTCTGTTCCCTGTGTGTCTGTCACCTGTGTGTCTGTCCCCTGTGTGTCTGTCCCCTGTGTGTCTGTCACCTGTGTGTCTGTTCCCTGTGTGTCTGTTCCCTGTGTGTCTGTCACCTGTGTGTCTGTTCCCTGTGTGTCTGTTCCCTGTGTGTCTGTCACCTGTGTGTCTGTCCCCTGTGTGTCTGTCCCCTGTGTGTCTGTCCCCTGTGCGTCTGTCACCTGTGTGTCTCTCACCTGTGTGTTTGTCCCCTGTGTGTCTGTCCCCTATGTGTCTGTCACCTGTGTGTCTGTCCCCTGTGTGTTTGTCCCCTGTGTGTCTGTCCCCTGTGTGTCTGTCCCCAGTGTGTCTGTTCCCTGTGTGTCTGTCCCCTGTGTGTCGTCACCTGTGTTTCGGTTCCCTGTGTGTCTGTCCCCTGTGTGCCTGTCCCCTGTGTTTCTGTTCACTGTGTGTCTGTCCCCTGTCTGTCTGTCCCCTGTGTGTCTGTCCCCTGTGTGTTTGTCCCCTGTGTGTCTGTTCCCTGTGTGTCTGTCCCCTGTGTGTCGTCCCCTGTGTTTCGGTTCCCTGTGTGTCTGTCCCCTGTGTGCCTGTCCCCTGTGTTTCTGTTCACTGTGTGTCTGTCCCCTGTGTGTCTGTCCCCTGTGTCTCTGTGTGTCTGTCCCCTGTGTCTCTGTCCCCTGTGTGTTTGTCCCCTATGTCTCTGTGTGTTTGTCCCCTGTGTGTCTGTCCCCTATGTCTCTGTCGCCTGTGTGTTTGTCCCCGGTGTGTCTGTCCCCTATGTGTCTGTCCCCTGTGCGTTTGTCCCCTGTGCGTCTGTCCCCTGTGTGTCCGTCCCCTGTGTGTCTGTCCCCTGTGTATCTGTTCCCTGTGTGTCTGTCCCCTGGGTCGTGATCTCTTGGCGTGTCTCGGGCAGAGGGCTGGTGTTCTGGCTGCTGTCCCTGTCGGTACTTGGGTTCTTGAGGGGCACCGGCCCAGACAGGGGGCGGAGGTCCCTGGATGGGCCGGGCCCATCGCCGGCTGGTCCTGTAAGACATAAGACAGCATGTATGGTTAGCCAGCTGGATGGGGGGTGAGGTGTTAGTTGGTAAGGGGAGCTGTGGTGTGGGGTGTATGGGGTTGGGGTGTGGGGTGTAAGGGGGTGTGGTGTGGGGGTGGGAGGTTGGGGTGTGGGGTGTGGGGGTTGGGGTGTGGGGTGAGGGGGGTTGGGGTGTGGGTTGAGGGAGGTTGGGGTGTGGGGGTTGGGGTGTGGGGGGCTGGGGTGTGGGGTGAGGTTGGTTGGGGTGTGGGGTGAGGTTGGTTGGGGTGTGGGGTGAGGGGGGTTGGGGTGTGGGGTTGAGGGGGGTTGGGGTGTGGGGTTGAGGGGGGTTGGTGTGTGGGGTGAGGGAGGTTGGGGTGTGGGGGTTGGGGTGTGGGGGGCTGGGGTGTGGGGTGAGGTTGGTTGGGGTGTGGGTTTGAGGGGGGTTGGGCTGGGCACACACGAGTCTTTAGGAATCGCAACCAGGCAGGGGGTCTCACTTGGTGGTGCGCCTCCGACCTCCGCATCGGCGACCTCCATCTCCTCCGGCCTGCCAACTATGTCTCGTACCCTCTGCTCGGGCACGGCGAGGGGACGCAGTGGTGATCACCCTCCGGTTTTCTCCCATGCCCGGTGGTTGTGCGCAGCCTTGTCCTGGGGAGGGGGTCAAACACAAACAGCAACAGTGTTAGCCGGTCCGATGCATGCAGCCCAGGGGTTGGGTATCTGCTGGCTTTGGTGCATAGGGCACACGGGGTGCAGCACGGTAGCCTTGTGGATAGCACAATTGCTTCAGAGCTCCAGGGTTCCAGGTTCGATTCCGGCTTGGGTTACTGTCTGTGCGGAGTCTGCACATCCTCCCCGTGTGTGCGTGGGTTTCCTCCGGGTGCTCGGGTTTCCTCCGACAGTCCAAAGGTGTGCAGGTTAGGTGGATTGGCCATGATAAATTGCCCTTTGTGTCCAAAATTGCCCTTCGTGTTGGGTGGGGTTACTGGGTTTTGGGGATAGGGTGGAGGGGTTGACCTTGGGTAGGGTGCTCTTTCCAAGAGCCGGTGCAGACTCGATGGGCCGAATGGCACTGTAAATTCTATGATTGCAGCTGGAATGGGTGGGTGCAGCAGTGTGGGTCAGGGTGGGGGTGGGGGTGGGCCCGACCCCCTGAGGGGTGTCACACCCCGTCCCCGTGAGGGGGGGGTCACATGTGTATGGTGGGTAGGGTGGTTGGTGCCAGGGGCACAGCGCTGGGTACTCACCCTGGCTGCCCTGAGGAGGTTGTGCAGTTTTTTCCTGCACTGGTCTGCAGTCCAGGCCACCTCCCCGACGGCGCTGACGGCGCCTTCCACCTCCGCCCAGGCACGGCGAACAATGGCGCCTGCTGACCTCCACCCGGCGCGCGGTACAACACCGGCATCCTTGCCTCCACGGAGTCACGGAGGATCTCCAATTCGTCGTGCCGAAATTGCGGTGCTGTTCTCCTGGCGGCCATCTTCTCTGCGATGCTGTGTGAGGGAGGGGGAGAATCCATTAAGTGCGGCGGCGGCGTCGTGTCAACCACAGGACTGGCGAATTGGCCGCCGGTCCGGTGATATCGTGACGAGCTGCACCATGCACCCGTGCTAGCCCCTTGAGGGTTGTTGAATCGCGGTAGCTGGTGACCCAATGACGTCGTTGTGAAACTCCACCGTTTTCATGATGGCGTCAACACTTAGTCTCATTTTCAGAGGATCCAGCCCTCTATCTCCCATTTAGATAGTGTTGGAATAATTTCAGCTGAGCTTAGCTGAGCTAAGTTTGGCTTGAAAATCTGTTTCAAAAGCTTATTCTTTCTTCCTTCAGTTACGATTTTTCAGGTGGAAAGCAAGTATTACATAAAGCATTCTGCAGTGTATTTTCATTTTATGTACACTGAGGAAATTATAAAAGGGGCAGAGTTGGTGCTTGGCAGGGAAACATTGTTGATCAATCATTAAATTTTATAAATAATAAATCTTTGTTTTAAAATTCAACTGCATACATATTCTTAATTGTTCTCATGCTGCTGAATACTGGAAATTGCTGTAAAAAGAATATTGAATGAAACTCATTTCTGGGTATGAGGTGTAGTGGTTATCCTGCTGCACTTTTAAGCCAAAGAATCCAATTTCAAAGCAAAATGCAGAAACCAAGATCTGCGGCCAGATTCTCCATTCCTGCGACTAAGTGTTGGCGCCGGGCAGCTTTAGTGGAGTTCTACAGCAGCCAGTTCTCCGGGGGCCAGTACCGGCGCCACGTGGAACACAATCGATGCCAATGGAAAACAGTGAATTATTTTCCGGGGTCAGGGGCAGGATTCTCCCGCACTTCCGGGGGCTAGGCCGGCACTGGAGGAGTTGGCGCCACCCCAACCGCCGCCGAAGGGCCGCCGCCGGCGTGTTTCCTGCGCATGCGCAGGGGGTTTCTTCTCCGTGCTGGCTATCGCGGAGCGTTACAGAGGCCGGCGTGGAGGGAAAGAGTGCCCCCATGGCACAGGCCCACCTGCAGATCGGCGGGCCCCGATCGCGGGCTAGGCCACCGTGGGGGCCCCCCGGGGCCGGATCCCCCCCCGCACCACCCCCCCGTGGAACGCTCCAGACGGCCGACAAGCCAGGCCCCGCCAGGCTGGACCATGTCCATTTCACGCCGGCGGGACTGGCCGGAAACGGGTGGCCGCTCGGTCCATCGAGGCCCGGAGAATTGCCGGAGGGGCCGCTGCCAACGGCCCCTGACCGGCGCGACATGATCCCCGACCCCGCCCGAAAACCGGCGCCGGAGAATTCGGCAGCAGGCTTTGGAGCGGCGGGGCAGGATTCACGCTGCCCTCCGCCGATTCTCCGACCCGGCGGGGGGTCGGCGAATCCTGTCCCAGGATTGGCACTCGAGATGCTCACAAGCTGCAGCCATGTATTAGCACTGCCCACACACACACATCTCAACCAACAAGATGGCACTCATTGCGCTGGTGAGCGCCCATCCTTTGGTGGGACAGCTGGGGCCAGAGGGTAGCTAGGGGTGTGACCTGGGGGGGGGCCCTTGGTATAGGTGGAGAGTCTCGGGGGCCCCGGAGAATACCGGGTCGGGCCCACTAATGGGGCGAGATTCTCCGACCCCCCGCCGCGTCGGTTGGCGGGCACCCCCGCCGGCGATTCTCCGGCCCAAATGGGCCGAAGTCCCACTGCTGGAATGCCTGTCCCGCCGGCGTGGATTAAACCACCTCTCTTACCGGCGGGACAAGGCGGCGCGGGCGGGCTCCGGGGTCCTGGGGGGGCGCGGGGCGATCTGGCCCCAGGGGATGCCCCCACGGTGGCCTGGCCCGCGATCGGGGCCCACCGATCCGCGGGCGGGCCTGTGCCGTGGGGGCACTCTTTTCCTTC
Source organism: Scyliorhinus torazame (assembly GCF_047496885.1). Taxonomy (NCBI): domain Eukaryota; kingdom Metazoa; phylum Chordata; class Chondrichthyes; order Carcharhiniformes; family Scyliorhinidae; genus Scyliorhinus; species Scyliorhinus torazame. Next base: position 55,983,552 of record NC_092717.1, on the reverse strand, counting down.
CGCCTTCGCCATGGTCTCCACCATGGCGGAGGCGGAAGAGACCCCCTCCACTGCGCATCAGCGGGGATGCTGTGAGCAGCCGCTAACGCTCCCGCACATGCGCCGCTCGGCAATGTCATTTCCGTGCCAGCTGGCGAGGCACCAAAGGCCTTTCCCGCCAGCTGGCGGGGCGGAAATCAGTCCGGCGCGGGCCTAGCCCCTCAAGGTGAGGGCACGGCCCCTCAAGATGCGGAGGATTCCGCACCTTTGGGGCGGCGTGATGCCGGACTGATTTGCGCCGTTTTTGGCGCCGGTCGGCGGACATCGCGCCGATTACGGAGAATTTTGCCCATGATATGCCAACGGCATTTACTTTACGTGCGGAGTGGAACGCATTGATGCCGTTGTCGAGGCACCGGAGAATTGAGATTTGGTGTGAATCCGGCGCCCACCACAATTTCGGCGTCAAAACCGATTCTCCGCTCAATCACGTTTCGCGATTCTGACGATGGCTGATGAAGAATACCGCCCCTGGCCTGAGTCAGTGTTTCATTCCCTAGTCCAATCCCATTTTGCTGCTTTCTTTCTACCCTCCATTATCACTTGTTTATTAAAGCAACTGATAAATTCCCCTTTGAAATAGTTCATATTTGTGTCTAAATGCTTGTGAAGTGCATAAAAGCTTAAGAGCAGAAGTCATTTCATTTACCATTTGGACCAGTTCCTTAGTCTCGGGTTTGAGATCCTGGTCCCCAAAATGCCTTTTCCCTCAGTCAGCTAAAGGATGATCTGGCAGATGGAGGTGATGTAATCCACAATGGCTTCATAAAAATGAATATAATTGCACATTTTAATTACATATATGAATTTCCATTTCAAATACAGTTGAATATAGATTTTCACATAATATAGATTAATTTGTTCTTCAGCATTCAGATAAATTAGCTGACAGGATAGCATTCCATTTATATTGTAGAAATTAATCAAGAATTAGGCGCGTGAAGGAACCTCTCATCACTTGTTTTAAGTCATTCAAATTCTTTGAAAGATGTCTGATTTATAGTTTAAAAGTTTGCAGGCAACATATTAGGAGAAAGAGTATATACAGCACATGTGACACTCCTGACCAGCAATATTATTGTGCAGATGCATGTACAATGTGTCATGATATTCAGGTAAACATCATGGTACAAACATACATGCATACTGATGGACAGATGAACGGACCAATCAACACACACACAACACCACAGCCAATCACAGGCAAGAGCATACACATTACAAAACAGGGAACACAACACTTCCTGAGCATTCCAGCAGGAGACAGCTCAGGGCACTGAGCACACAGCAAGCCTCTCAGACTTCCACCATGTGCTGAGTGCCACTCCAAGATAGTATTAGGAATAGGTCCACAGATTTAAGGGTTATGATCGAACCTCAGTAACCAGTTTACCACTGTAAATAAATGTTAGTAATAAAACTGAGTTGTACCATTCGCAACCGTGTTGGTTCGTCTGTGTAGCAGAGTACCCAACACATCACAATCAAGATCTATCAATGGTAGATGTCAAACAATAGCAAATGATGCTGGGGCTGTTGGGAGCTGAACATTACATTCCCAACCAAAGGTACCAAGTATGCATTCTAGTTTAGCAACCTAATTGTTGAACAACGTTGCTTTGTGACGTTGCCCACACCACATCCCTCGAGAGTGGATGGATGAGGAAGGAATTCAAGAGTCCCCGACATGGGCCAAAGGGCTCTCACCGGCGTAAGTGTTGTGTTAGTGTTTGTGAGGAAAATTAAAGCATCCCTCCTGCCTGCAGAAGAATGAAGTACACAACAATAAAAAGAGGCCCAAGACTGGTGGAGGCATCCTCGATATCAGATCATTGGTGCCAGCAGAGGAGAATGCCCTCGAACTGATTGGTTCACAGGCATCCACAGAATTGCAGAAGAGGAGACTGGATTGACAAACCAAGAGACTATGTGCCTATCACTGGACATATGAAGATTCATACCAGGCATAGATGGCAGGAGATGTGAAGCCCTTACACCCTAACTGTGTCCTTTCATGCAGGTCTTTATGGGCCAAATGCGGGCAAGTGGGACTAGCTTAGTGCTAGAAACTGGCGGCATGGACAAGCTGGGCCGAAGGGCCTGTTTCCATGTTGTAAACATCTATGACTCTATGACTCTGCTTTGTGGCTGCAAGTTCGACACTCAAAAGTGTCAATTGCAGCACTTCATACTCTCATCAGTTTGTTTTACATGAGCATATGCAGGCTGTCCTCTGCTATCTCGGCCTTTGTGTCACTTTTCAGGTGTGACCCTCAGCTCATTTATAAGCATCAGCCTACATTCAGAGGTAGCATTCTCTCCCCTGGAATTTCACTCAACAAACTTGAGCCCATAATCCAGGTAATAACGGCAGCACTTGGAGTTCTGCATTGTTGAATGTGCCTTTTTAAACTGAGGCCCCATTATGCTTCTCATGTGAGTGTGAAGGTTCCCATATCTTTATTCGAAGAAGAGAAGGGAGTTCCCCGGTCTACATCTATATTTTCACCAACATCAAAAACAGATTATTAGGTCATTATCGCATTGTTGTTTCTGGAGCCTTGCTGAGTGCAAATTGTTTGTCGCATCCCCCACCAAAAGTAAATGATCTGATTATTCGTTCATATTTCTTTGTGGAACCTTGCTGCATGTACATTGGGTGTTTGCCTATACAGTAATAATGACTCCACTTTAAAAGTAATTCATTGCTTTTTAGCACTTTAGCACAGAAGTGCATCTTGAAGACATGATGGGACACCAGACATACAATAAAGTTTTGGTTAATGTGATTCTTTACTTGATATAAAACATTAGTGAAAAACCTTGCCCCGACAGCAGATTCTTGAAATAAATTGCTCTTCCTCACACCAAATACCACAATTCTCATCTGAGGAAAAATGTCATCCCCCAGATCATCAGTAATTGAACATAACCATATCAGGACTCTGCTATGGTGACAATGTTAAATATATTCCTTCACAGTTTTAGAAAAGATGCTTTAAAAGAGCAAGAATGTAGCAACCTTCCAGATGAACGCAAAGTATGTCAAATAAACACCAACAATGTTTCAACCTTGTATTTTTTTCCCAATGGGATTACTTTAACACATCATTTAGCGTGAGTTAAGTGATAATTAACTGCAGTTTGTGACCTTTATTTCCACTGCAGTTAATTATCAAGTGCCCTAAACTGTGGATTATTCCTAATACGTTTTCTCTGTCATTAACATTTCAGTACAATCCCTGCAATAACAAAAAAAAACTTGGATTTACTTGTATATGTTGCGATGTATACATTAAATTAAGGAACACTGCAGCATTAAGAAAATAATCTATCAAATTGTAGCTATTGTTTAATGATAATAATATTGCTATCCAAAGACGTGCAGGTTAGGTGGATTGGCCATGATAAATTGCCCTGAGTGACCAAAGGGGTTGGGAGGGGTTGTTGGGTTGCGGGGATGGGGTGGAGGTGGAGGGTGGTGGTGGGGGTTGGGTGCGTCGGTGTGGACTCGATAGGCTGGGTGGCCTCCTTCTGCACTGTGTGTTCTATGTTCTATCTGAAGGCGCTAATGTATTTTTAAAATCATGCATTAGCTCACGGTGGGGATATTTCCTCTGGTTGTTAAAGAATCTTTAATTGGATAACGTGCAAACCCTTGCTTTTTGTTCAGCTCTAATTGCTACTTTGATTCTTTGAGACACTTGCCTGGCTTCAAACAGGAAATCAGGAGACAATCATCCTTCTTTTGAAGTGATTAGGCCATACGAAAACCATTAACTTTCTGCTGCATTATTACATCAATTTATTTTGACAGACAATGGTCCCCAAAAGTTGATCATGGGATGTCAATTTATTGATTAAATTACATCAATAGATCATTTGTACAATACATTACTCACTTTGAAGCAATTGTCACATTGCTTTCTTCTCATCTAATAACAAAAATACAAGAGGGTTTTCAACCAGAGATCTGAAAATGCTTTAAACAGACATTTCTTCCACATGGTATATTATTCAAAACTACATTCAAAAGAAAAATCTATTTTTCAGCATCACCATTCTCGTCATGTCTACCACTGAGGTAAAGTTGATGACTTTCAATCCAACTATTTTAATACAAAAATGAAAATCTTCCCTACATTAAGATAATATTTACTTTTTAAGTTCACAAGAATACACAGCAATGATGTTTTTGTCCTGGTAGAGACTAGGTCTGGGGTCTGAAGAATATCATAAATTGTCATTTTCTGCATAGTAAATAACTGGATATCAATATTCTTGAAATTTCGGAGGTTATTGACACTGAAACAGATGAACTGTCAAACCATGCTCAACTAACAAAGCACAAAGCTCAAGCCACATTTAAGCATCTCTGTTCAGTTACAAGCAAGTTCTCCAAGGGCAGAATTTCATGCTCCCCCCAGGTGGGCTCTGAAGTGGGGTGGGGCTCTCTTCCCCTCCTGGACTTGGGTGCTCTGCCCCCACCTGGCCTACCTCTTGAGGCTGCGCCAGAGAGCCCCCCCTCTCCAACATCCCAGGGTACCCTCTACCCTGGGACGTACCTTAAGAACTGTCCCAAGACTTCAGTTTCAGGCAGAGAGCTGCACTATCTATTTTGGCCACTGCAGCACTGAGCCTGGATGGGTTGGAGAGCTGTCGGCAAATTTGATTGGCTCTCCAAGGTAAGGCGCTCTGCCAATCAGAGCTCAGTTGAGTGTGAAATGGCAGTGGGCCTCTGAGAATTGGTGGAACAGGACACATCCAAGTGCTCACCATCCTACAAATCCTGCCCCATGCATTATAGGCATGTAAACCTCAAGTGCAGCATCTTGATGTCTCATTCATACTATGGAAGAAGTTTGTTATTTTTACTTTCTTACTGATCATATCTAAGTGTTATAACCTGCACAAGACCTAGGGGACAGAGCATTTAGTCTCCCCATGAGTCTTATTGAGTAAGAGCTTCCCCGCTGATGTGCGGGAGCCCCAACAGCAGAGCTAAGGACTCATTGTACAAAAGCTCGGCCTGAGTGGGAATCGAGCAAGGAAGTCCCAACTGGCACCTGTGTGCAACATGGAAATAGTTCCTTAAACAATAAATAATCAGTTTCTATACTTGTCTCATATGGACTCTTTTCTGGACACAATATTGGCAACAAGGATGAAGTGGAGCTGCAGACGGCGTCGATAATTTTTGGAAACCAGGTCATCTCTCCTCTTGCCACTTGGGAAAGGTTTACACTACTTTAAAAATGCTGCTCTTCGGGTGATTGGATGTGTTTGATGCGAGCATAGAAGATTGGATGCAAAGTACAATATTTCTTCAGAGCTAACGGTATAACAGATGACAAGTATCAGACAGTCATACTGATGACTGCCTGTGGAGCACCCACCTTCAGCGTAATCTAATGTCTAATGTACCCTGCGTCTCAAGACATGAATGTCATAATATACACCAGTATATCATGGTGCAGACACACACTGATGGACACACAGCAAGACCAATGAACACACACAACACCGCAGCCAATCACCAGTTAGAGCACACGCACTATAAAGACGGGGCATCAGTTTTCCCGTTCATTGGGATACAGCCTCTCAGAAGGACACAGCTTACAGCTTACAGCACAGATCTTCACCATGTGCTGAGTGCATAGACTGGTTAGGACAAGGCATAGGTCTTTAGTTTAATCTAGCATCGTGTTAACCCACAGTGAAAGGATGTTCAACAGTTTCTAGCTTAATAAAATAGTGTTGTTCTATTTTAAGTGTTGGTAGCCTGTATGTGTTCCACGGATCCAAAGCACCCAACACATCATGGTACCAATAGTTGAGGGATGTTAGAACTTATTAAACCTACCTGCAAGTGATCTGCCTTCCACCAGCATACAGCCATCCTGCAAAATGGACAGCGTCCGCCCGCCGCCGCCGCTCCGCATTACCGGTATCCTAGGGGCCGACTGGAAGATATTCAAACAACGCTTCCAGCTCTACCTTGAAGCCACAGACTGGGAAGCTGCCTCAGACACCAGGAAGATCGCTCTCTTCCTATTCACGGCCGGGGACCATGCCATCCACATTTTCAATTCTCTCACCTTTGCTGATGGTGAAGATAAATCAAAATTCAAGACGGTCCTCCTTAAGTTTGACAGTCACTGCGACATCGAGGTGAATGAAAGTTTTGAGCGCTATGTATTCCAACAGCGTTTGCAGGGTAAGGATGAACATTTCCAGTCCTTTCTCACCCACCTCCGCATCCTTGCGCTGTCCTGTAATTACGGCTCCACCTCCGACTCCATGATACGCGACCAGATCGTTTTCGGTGTTCAGTCGGACCTCCTACACCAGCAGCTCCTCAAGGTAAAGCACCTCACCCTAGCAATTGCCATCGAGACCTGCGTGCTACATGAACACGCCACTAGTCGGTATTCCCACATCCAAGCAGCTGAAACGGCGCGGCAAGGACCGCACGAGGCAGAACGGGTCCAAGCAATCGAGCAACTCCAGGGCCTCAGCCTGGATGAGGGCGGCCATTTTGCATGCTTTTCACAGACTCCTGCGCTTGTGCGCACCGAACGAGGGGACGGCGACATCGACGAACGTACTGCCCAGGCGCGCACCACATACGACCGCACCACGCATGCGCGGTGGTGAAGCGAACGTACTGACGCTACAACATGTGGCAACTGTGGCTCCGCCCATTTAAAGCGGCAATGTCCTGCCAAATCCCGACGATGCCTGAGATGTGGCAAACTTGGCCACGATGCTGCTTTATGCCGATCAGCTCAGCCTGCCAACTCTCATCACTCCAGCCAGCCTCACAGGAATGTCCGGGCCATTCAACCCACGGTCACCGAGTCCGATTCGGACCTGCTACCCGATATTGACACCAAGGACCCGAAGGCGCCTTTTCCAGTCGGTATCATTACAAAAAACAAGGTGTCCCCGGTGCAAAGAATCCAGCCTCTATCGATATACAGCATCGATCCGGACGATGAGTGGTGTGCCACCCTGACGGTCAACCGGTCCCAAATACGATTCCGCCTGGACACCGGTGCTTCCGCCAATCTCATTGCACGGTCTGACCTCCAAAGCTTTCATGTCAAACCAGCCATCCTGCCATCAGCCTGCCAGCTATTAGATTATAATGGCAATGCCATTGCTGCCAGCGGCTCATGTCAACTTGAAGTGACGCACAGGTCACGCAAAGCCATCCTTCCTTTTGAAATCGTGGGCTCCTCGAAAGCCTCCCTGCTTGGCGCGCAGGCATGCAAGCTGTTGAACCTAGTTCAGAGAGTTCACTCTATCTCTCCTGATGACGCATCTGCCTTTCAGGACACTGACTTCAGGGCGCAGCTCAACGCCATTATTAACCAGTACCACAACGTCTTCGAGGGCATGGGCACGCTCCCGTACACCTGCACGATTTTATTAAAACCGAATGCCATGCCTGTGGTGCACGCACCTCGCAGGGTCCCAGCACCCCTTAAGGACCGCCTCAAGCAGCAGAACCAAGGAGTGATTTCCGAAGTCACGGAACCGACCGACTGGGTCAGTTCCATGGTCTGTGTAAAAAAGCCTTCCGACGAATTGAGAATTTGCATTGATCCCAAGGATCTAAATCGCAATATTATGAGAGATCACTATCCAATTTCCAAGGGCGAAGAGCTCACATGTGAGCTGGCTCGCGCCAAGCTCTTTACCAAACTCGACACCTCAATAGGATTCTGGCAAATCCAGCTCGATAAATCCAGCAGGAAACTCTGCACGTTTAACAACCCCTTTGGAAGATATTGTTACAACAGGATGCCGTTTGGGATCATATCTGCTTCAGAAGTGGTCCATAGGATTATGGAACAAATGATGGAAGGTAGTGAAGGTGTTCGCGTCTATGTCGGTGACATAATCATTTGGTCCACCACCCCGCAGGAGCACGTTAGTCGCCTCCAGCGCGTATTCAAACGTATACGTGAGCAGGGCCTCCGCCTCAACAGGGTCAAATGCTCTTTTGGTCAGACAGAACTTAAGTTCCTCGGGGACCACATCTCCCAATTGGGTGTGCAGCCGGATGCGGACAAGGTAGCTGCTATCACAGCTGTGAAAACACCAGAGGGCAAGAAGGCAGTCCTCCGATTTCTGGGCCTGGTCAATTTTTTGGGAAATTCATCCCTAACCTCGCCTCTCATACCACGGCTCTCAGGAACCTGTTCAGGAAGACGACAGACTTCCAATGGCTCCCTGCCCACGAGAACGAATGGAGGGACCACAAGGCAAAACTGACCACGGCCCCGGTCTTAGCCTTCTTTGATCCAGCAAAGGAGACCAACATTTCGACCAATGCCAGTCATTCCAGCATTGGGGCAGTGCTCCTTCGACGTGATGAATGGGCCCCCGTTGCATATGCGTCATAGAACATAGAACATAGAACATAGAAAATACAGAACAGAACAGGCCCTTCGGCCCACGATGTTGTGCCGAACCTTTGTCCTAGATTAATCATAGATTATCATTGAATTTACAGTGCAGAAGGAGGCCATTCGGCCCTTTGAGTCTGCACCGGCTCTTGGAAAGAGCACCCTACCCAAACTCAACACCTCCACCCAACACCAAGGGCAATTTGGACATTAAGGGCAATTTATCATTGGCCAATTCCTCCCTTCTGACTGGTGTGGTTAAATTTCACGATTATGTCTACGGACTTCCTCAATTCACCGTCGAGACCGACCATCGCCCGCTGGTCAATATAATACAGAAAGACTTGAATGACATGACGCCTCGCCTCCAGCGTATTCTTCTCAAGATCCGGGGATATGGACCAGCTGGTATACACCCCAGGCAAGGACCTCATCATTGCTGACGCTCTCTCCGGTTCAGTCAACTCTCCATGTGACCCAGCGGGATTTGTCTGCCAGGTTGATGTCCATGTGGCATTCGCGGTCTCCAATCTACTGCTTCGGATGAATGCCTCGTCCAAATTCGCCGCGAGACGGCGGCTGACCCCTTGCTACAGGGTGTCATGCGCCACCTAACGGACGGGTGGCTCAAGGGCCAATGCCCTCAGTTCTATAATGTCAGAGATAATCTGGCGGTAATAGACGGGGTTCTTCTAAAACTGGACCGCATTGTCATCCCGCATAGCATGCGCCAGCTTTTCCTGGAACAACTACACGAGGGCCACCTTGGCGTGGAAAAGTGCCGCCGACGGGCCGAGAGGCAGTGTACTGGCCCGGCATTAATGAGGACATCGCCAACACAGTGCTCAACTGCCTCACTTGTCAGCGCTTCCAGCCGGCCCAACCACGTGAGACCATGCAGCCCCATGAGTTGGTCACGTCACCATGGACCAAGGTGGGCATCGACCTGTTCCACGCGCTGGGTAGAGACTATGTCCTGATCATGGACTACTTTTCGAATTACCCGGAGGTGATACGGTTGCACGACATCACCTCGTCTGCAGTCATTCGTGCCTGTAAAGAAACCTTTGCTCGACCCGGCATCCCGCTCACGGTTATGTCGGACAATGGCCCCTGCTTCGCCAGCCAGGAATGGTCCAACTTTGCCAGGCGGTACAATTTTGCCCATGTGACGTCCAGTCCCCTGTACCCCCAATCCAACGGCAAAGCAGAGAAGGGAGCACATATCGTCAAACGGCTCCTATGCAAGGCTACCGATGCTGGGTCTGATTTCTACCTTGCCTTGCTGGCCTATCGCTCCGCCCCACTGTCCACTGGCCTGTCGCCAGCCCAATTACTCATGAGTCGCACCCTGAGGACGATGGTGCCGTCCATCCATATCCCAGACCTCGACCATGTTCCGGTCCTTCGCTGGATGCAGCTGTCTCGTGCACAGCACAAGGCAGCTCATGACTCCTGTGCAGCTGATCTCCCTGCTCTGGCTCCAGATGACAACGTCCGCGTCCATCTTCCGGATGGTGGCTGGTCTGCAATCGCTGTTGTCCTTCGGCAGGTGGCCCCCCTGCTTGTTCCTAGTTCGTCTACCGGATGGCTCTATTCTGCGCCGCAATTGACACGCCCTTCGTCTCGAGCCACGCTCCTCATGTGATCCTCCAGTGTCGCCTTGCCCTCCTGCTGACCCTGCCACGGACTATGCAGAGCTCGCTGTCACTCTGCCTCCCCATGACTTTCATAGAATTTCATAGAATTTACTGTGCAGAAGGATGCCATTCGGCCCATCGAGTCTGCACCGGCTCTTGGAAAGAGCATCCTACCCAAGGTCAACACCTCCACCCTATCCCCATAACCCAGTAACTCCACCCAACACTAAGGGCAATTTTGGACACTAAGGGCAATTTATCATGGCCAATCCACCTAACCTGCACATCTTTGGACTGTGGGAGGAAACCGGAGCACCCGGAGGAAACCCACGCACACACGGGGAGGATGTGCAGACTCCGCACAGACAGTGACGCAAGCGGGAATCGAACCTGGGACCCTGGAGCTGTGAAGCAATTGTGCTATCCACAATGCTACCGGACTTTGACGCAGTCCAGCCCGCTCCTGAACCGGCGGCTCTCGACCCATCCTTGTGGTGGTCACCCAGAATTCGTCGCCCACCTCAGAGACTAAATGTATGAACTTTTCCAATTTATGGACTCTCTGAATTGTTTTGTTGTTTTGTTTGATCATTTCCTTGGTTTGTATGTAGTGTTGATCTTGTTACTCTTGTTGCATACTGCTTCTCTGCACCAGGCACCTTCCCATGTAAATAGCTTAGTTCTCATGTACATAAGAGCATAAGAACTAGGAGCAGGAGTAGGCCATCTGGCCCCTCGAGCCTGCTCCACCATTCAATGAGATCATGGCTGATCTTTTGTGGACTCAGCTCCACTTTCCGGCCGGAACACCATATCCCCGAGTCCCTTTATTCTTCAAAAAACTATCTATCTTTATCTTAAAAACATTTAATGAAGGAGACTAAATTTAATGAAGGAGCCCTGTAAGTATGTCGTCGCACCCCACACGTAGTTCAGAACAATATCTCCACACATTATTTATTGCCACACAGATGCATTTTTTTATAAAAGGGGGATGTCATAATGTACACCAATATATCATGGTGCAGACACACACACTGATGGACACACAGTGGGACCAATCAACACACACAACACCGCAGCCAATCACCAGTTAGAGCACACTCACTATAAAGACAGAGGGCATCAGTTTTCCCGCTCATTGGGGATGCAGCCTCTCAGAAGGACAGAGCTTACAGCACAGATCTTCACCATGTGCTGAGTGCATAGACTGGTTAGGACAAGGCATAGGTCTTTCGTTTAATCTAACATTGTGTTAACCCACAGAGAAAGTATGTTCAACAGTTTCTAGCTTAATAAAATAGTGTTGTACTATTTTAAGTATTGGTGGCCTGCATGTGTTCCACGGATCCAGAGCACCCAACACATCAATGAAGACATTTGAGGAGTTTTGAAAAAATAAATTGAAAGTACTCAATTCATTTTTTTTCCAATTAAGGAGCAATTTAGCATGGTCAAATCACCTGTCTTGCACATCTTTGGGTTGTGGGGGTGAAACCCACGCAAACACGGGGAGAATGTCCAAACTCCACACGGACAGTGACCCAGAGCTGGGATCGAACCTGGGACCTCGGCGCCGTGAGGCACCAGGGCTAACCCATTGTGCCACCATGCTGCCCTGACATTTGAGGAGTTGATAATGCTAATGGCAAACCATTACGACCTCAAGCCGTTGGTTATCGTGCAACATTTTAATATGGTTGAAATAACCCCAAGGGGTGTCTGTAATAGAGTTTCTGATGGGTCTGAGGAAACAGGCTGAGTTTTGTGAATATTGCCCTTCTCTCTCCGTAATGCTATGGGACAGATGGTTCTGTGGTGTGAATAACATGGCGACTCAACGGGAGTTGGTCACCGAGCCACTGCTAGACTTAAAGAAGGGTATGGAAATCTCTCTATCAAGAGAGGGTGCAGAGAAGGGATTGCAAGAATTTCAGGGAATTGAAGTCAATAGTGTAGATCGCGACTCCTCCCAGCATACAGCACCCCCTAAAATGGGAACCACCGCAACCCCACCGTGGATGGTACACCACAGGGGTCAGGGTCAATGGCCTAGGACTGAGTCGGCCAGGTGGCACCCATCCCCCAAACCTAAAGAGAAAGACAATGTGGGATGTGTGGTCGGAGAGGCAACAGGGAGCAGAAGTCGCAGGGAGGACAGTCAGCCCGCCACTCCAACAGGCATTAACCCTGATCTCGCACATTTCTCTTGGAACAGCCAGAGGACGGGTGTATCCAACTAAATTGCATCACGGCACCCAAAGTTGCCCCATTAGAATCTGTGATGAACGGTTACTGCCTTATCATCATGTAAGGTGATGTCCCCTTTAAGACCAGGCTTGGAACCTTGGGGACTCCGCCTCTGGCTCTGCCCATCTGGGAGCCATACATAAAGGCCTGCCTCATGGTCTGTATAGCAGTCAGCTCTCGTCCAAATCTGTAGCATAGTTATTAGCCTAATAAAGCCTTCTTTACAGTTTAATCTCTAAGCATCATTATTGAGGGTACCTCAATTTATTAAGCTAAACTAGATTCAGGATGGACGCAGGCCTAAAACCAGAGAAGCTCAATCTGGAAGCACGAACGCCGGAGGCAAAGGAAATTTTTAAATACTGGCTGCGGTGCTTCGAGGCCTACCTGGACTCCGCAGAGACTCCCATCCTGGGGCCACGCAAGCTGCGTCCACTCCACGCCCGGGTGAGTCACAGAATCTCCGCCACGCTCAAAAAGGCGACGATTTATGAGGAAGCGATTGAGTTGCTCCGCAAGCGGTTTGTCAAACCCGTCAATGAGGTGCACGCCCCTCATCTGCTCTCTACCTGCCGGCAGCGCTCGGGGGAATCGCTCGACGAGTTTGTTGAGAAACTCACCGCGCTGGCCAGGGACTGTGACCATCAGGATGTGACAGGGGAAGTCCATATGAACCTGCACATCAGAGATTCTTTCGTGTCCGGCATCCGCTCAACCTACATCCGGCAGCGACTGCTCGAAAACGGGGCAAAAGACCTCCAGGAGACGCTAACGCTCGCCTCCTCACTGGAGGTGGCCTGACATAACTTGGGTACGTACCCCGCGGACTCTGCCAGCCCCCCCCGGACTGCCTCAGACTCGCCCGTATTACAGGCCTGCGCCACGCGGCGACCCGCTCACCATGGGGGCACACCTTGCTACTTCTGCGGGCAGGGCCAGCACCCACGCCCACGCTGCCCAGCCCGCTCCGCGATCTGCAGAGACTGCGGGAAGAAAGGGCACTTTGCGAGGGTCTGCCTGGCCAGACCCAGGGGCCAGAAAAACAAAGAACAGCCGGCCCGAAAATCAGGCTCTCAGGCCCGCAGGCCTCGCAATGCTGCTGTGCACCGACCCGACACGTCCTCTTCTGACGCGTCATCAGCCTCGTGCGAATCATGGGAGCAGCCATCTGGTCGGCGGCCATCTTCTCGACCCGACACGTGCGACCAACGACAGCAGCCATTTTACGACTCCGACTACCCGCGACTGGGTACGGTCACCCTCGATCAAACTCGGCCAAAACACCTGCAGAACTCCATGATGCAGGTCCAGGTCAACGGGCACGACACTGCATGCCTCTTCGATCCCGGGAGCACGGAGAGCTTTATCCACCCTGAAACGGTAAGGCGCTGCTCCCTGCGCACCCATCCCACATCCCAAACCATAGCCCTCGCATCTGGGTCCCACTCGGTACAAATCACGGGGTACTGTATTGCGGATCTCTCGATCCAGGGCGCCAAATACACCCGTTTTCAAATTTTATGTCCTCCCTCACCTCTGTGCCCCCCTGCTGCTCGGACTGGATTTCCAGTGCAGCCACCGAAGCCTGACACTGAAGTTCGGCGGACCCTTGCCCCCCCTCACGGTGTGCTGCCTTGCGACCCTGAAAGTCGCACCCCCCTCGTTATTCGCTAACCTCACTCCCGACTGTAAGCCCGTCGCCACCAGGAGCCGGCGCTACAGTGCCCAAGATATGGCTTTTATCAAGTCAGAGGTCCAGCGGTTACTGGGAGAGGGGGTCATCGAGGCTAGCAACAGCCCTTGGAGAGCGCAAGTGGTGGTAGTCCGGTCCGGGGAGAAGAAACGGATGGTCGTGGATTATAGCCAGACCATAAACCGATTCACGCAGCTTGATGCGTACCCCCTTCCTCGCATCGCGGAAATGGTAAATCGGATCGCCCAATACCGAGTCTTTTCCATGGTCGACCTCAAATCTGCCTACCACCAGCTCCCCATCCGACCAAAAGACCGCCCCTATACTGCCTTCGAAGCAGCCGGCCGGCTCTTCCACTTCCTCAGGGTCCCCTTTGGTGTCACAAATGGGGTCTCCGTCTTTCAAAGGGCGATGGACCAAATGGTGGGCCAGTACGGTTTGCGGGCTACATACCCGTACTTGTACAATGTCACCATCTGCGGCCATGATCAGCAGGACCATGACGCTAACCTCAAAAAGTTCCTCCAGACCGCCCGAGCCCTTAACCTGACCTATAACGAGGGCAAATGCGTTTTCCACACCACCCGGCTGGCCATCCTCGGCTATGTCGTGGAAGACGGGGTCCTAGGTCCCGACCCCGACCGCATGCGCCCCCTTAAGGAACTCCCTCTCCCCCGCAGCCTCAAGGCCCTCAAACGGTGCTTGGGGCTTTTCTCCTATTACGCCCAGTGGGTCCCCAAGTATGCGGACAAAGCCCGCCCACTCCTAAAGACCACCACTTTTCCCCTCTCGGCTGAGGCTCAATTGGCCTTCAACCTTATCAAGGCCGACATCATCAAGGCCGCCATGCACGCGGTGGACGAAACCATCCCTTTCCAGGTAGAGAGCGATGCATCAGACATCGCCCTGGCTGCTACCCTCAATCAAGGAGGCAGACCAGTAGCGTTCTTCTCCCGAACCCTCACCGCCTCCGAGATTCGACACTCTGCAGTCGAAAAGGAGGCACAAGCCATTGTGGAGGCTGTGCGGCGCTGGAGACACTACCTCGCCGGTAGGAGGTTTACCCTCGTCACCGACCAACGGTCGGTCGCCTATATGTTCGATAACACGCAACGGGGCAAAATAAAAAACGATAAAATTTTGAGGTGGAGGATCGAACTCTCCACCTACTCGTACGATATCAAGTATCGTCCAGGGGAGCTCAACGAGCCCCCAGATGCCCTGTCTCGCGGCACATGCGCCAATGCGCAGGAGGACCGCCTGCAAGCCATCCACAATGACCTCTGCCACCACGGGGTTACCCGGCTCGTCCATTTCATCAAGTCCCGCAACCTACCTTACTCAACCAAGGAGGTCAAGGCCATGGTCAGGGCCTGCCAGGTCTGTGCGGAGTGCAAACCGCACTTCTATCGGCCAGACAAGGTTCGGCTCGTGAAGGCCTCGGGCCCCTTTGAGCGACTGAGCGTGGACTTCAAGGGGCCCCTCCCATCCACCAACCGTTATGCCTATTTCCTCACCGTGATCGATGAGTTCTCCCGTTTCCCATTCGCCATTCCCTGCACCGACATGACCGCAGCCACGGTGATTAAGGCACTGCACAGCATCTTCACCCTGTTCGGTTTCCCTGCTTATATCCACAGCGACCGGGATACATCGTTCATGAGCGATGAACTGCGTCAGTATCTGCTCAGCAAAGGCATCGCCTCGAGCAGAACGACCAGCTATAACCCACGGGGAAACGGGCAGGTGGAGAGGGAGAACGCGACCGTGAGGAAGGCTGTCCTTCTGGCCCTGCGGTCGAGAAATCTCCCAACCACCCGCTGGCAGGAGGTCCTACCCGATGCCCTACACTCCATTAGGTCACTCCTCTGCACGGCCACAAATGAGACCCCTCATGAGCGATTGTTTCTCTTCCCCAGGAAGTCTACCTCCGGGGTCTCGCTTCCACCTTGGCTGACGGCTCCGGGACCTGTTCTTCTCCGGAGGCACGCGAGGAGCCATAAAATGGACACCCTAGTTGAAAAGGTCCGACTGCTCCACGCCAACCCCAGTTACGCCTACGTGGAATACTCCGACGGCAGGCAAGATACGGTTTCCCTCCGGGATTTGGCGCCCGCTGGATCCTCCACCACAGACGCCCCTTCCCGCGCCGCTCCCCTGCAGGACCCGTCGCCCCGTACAACACCCCCCCTTCCGGCCCTACCACCCGTTGGTGAGCTCCTACCGTGCGCCCCCCCTTGCGCCCCCCCTTTACACACGCCGCCGGCGCCGGCTCTGCTACCCCCGGCCCTGCCTAGTTCCTCTGACCCGACCCGGACTGAAGTTCCGACCGCTGTGCTCCCGGATGTGCCCTCAACCGGGACGTCCGTGCCCGCCGCACCACCGCCCGAACTGAGGAGATCGAGGAGGACGATCCGGCCGCCAAGACGGATGGACCTATGATGGCACTTCACCCCCGCCGGACTCCTTTTTAAACAGGGGTGAATGTGACGAACGGTTACTGCCTTATCATCATGTAAGGTGATGTCCCCTTTAAGACCAGGCTTGGAACCCTGGGGACTCCGCCTCTGGCTCCGCCCATCTGGGAGCCATTCATAAAGGCCTGCCTCATGGTCTGTGTAGCAGTCAGCTCTCGTCCAAATCTGTAGCATAGTTATTAGCCTAATAAAGCCTTCTTTGCAGTTTAATCTCTAAGCATCATTATTGAGGGTACCTCAGAATCATATTCAAATCAACGGCCATTCCTTGGAAATGGAATTGGGCATGGGAGCGGCCACCTTGGATATTGGCAGGCAAATATTTGCAAAAATTAAATCTGGAGTACAAAGTCTACAGTTACGGGATATTGAGGCAAGATTGGCAACACATACGGGAAAACCGCGGCCATAGCGGGAACTACTGTGACTCCAGTAGTCTAAGGGCAACAATCCGTGAGGTTGCCACTGATCATAGTAAAAGGATATGGCCCCAATTTGCTAGGTCGCGAGTGCCTGTAGTGTCTCCGCCTTGATTGGCAGCGAATTTTTCAAATGGGCTCCGGAGGCCGCTACGAGATATTGGGGAAGTACCGCGAGATTCTCCAGATCAGCTTGGGGAAAATAAAAGGAGCCATGATAAAAATTCATGTAGGCCCTGACACGCAACCAAAATACTTTCAGGCTCACCCAGTTCCCTAAGCATTGCTACCAAAGGTTGAGGCGGAACTTGGATAGCTAGAAGACCAGAAGACCTAGGACAGCACGGTAGCACAAGTGGATAGCACTGTGGCTTCACAGCGCCAGGGTCCCAGGTTCAATTCCCTGCTGGGTCACTGTCTGTGCGGAGTCTGCACGTTCTCCCCGTGTGTGCATGGGTTTCCTCCGGGTGCTCCGGTTTCCTCCCCCAGTCCAAAGACATGCAGGTTAGGTGGATTGGCCATGCTAAATTGCCCTTTGTGACCATAAAGATTAGGAGGGATTATTGGGTTCCAGGGCTAGGGTGGAAGTGAGGGTTTAAGTGGGTCGGTGCAGACTCGATGGGCCAAATGGCCTCCTTCTGCACTGTATGTTCTATGTACTAAATGTACCTGGGGATTATCAGGCCGGTTAAATTCGCTGGGTAGTGTCATGATATTCCAACACACATCACAACACACACATCATGATAGACAGACCAACAGACCAATTAGCACACATACACCGACAGCCAATCACAGACAAGAGCAGACACAGTATAAGACAAGAAACACGACACCTGCTGGCCAGTCCATCTGGAGACAGGACAAGGCCAGGACCTCATTAACAAGACACTCACACTGTCACCACGTGCTGAGTACCAAGTCAGGTGTGTAAATAACTAGTTGGAATAAAACTGCGTTGTACCAATCGCAACCGTGTTGGTTCGTCTGTACCTCAGAGCACCCAACACCACATGGTACCAGTGAGTGAATCGATACTTACCGGCAAATCTGCCATCCTGAACCATGGACACCCACAACAAACCGCAGCCGTTGCAAGTCGCTGGGAACCTGAGCACCAATTGGAAGCTCTTCAAGCAGCGATTCGAACTGTTCATGCGAGCCGACGAAAAACAAGGTGCCTCGGACGAAACAAAGATTGCCATGATTCTCACTACCACAGGTCAGCACGCCATCGATGTATACAACTCCTTGGTGTTCACGGAAGGCGAGAACAAATCTAAATATGACACGGTCCTCCTCAAGCTCGACCAGCACTTCAATGTTGAGGTCAATGAAAGCTTTGAGAGGTATATCTTCCAGCAGCGCCTAGAAGGTAAGGATGAGCTCTTTCAGTCCTTCCTGATGCACCTCCGCATACTCGCGCAGTCCTGCGGTTACGGCACCACCTCAGAGTCCATGATCCGGGACCAGATCGTTTTTGGCGTTGCCTCCAGTGGCCTACGCCAGCAGCTTCTAAAAATTAAAGGCCTGACCTTAGCATCTGCAGTTGAAGCCTGTGTCCTGCATGAAAATGCGACCAGCCGCTACGCCCCATTTCAGGCGACCGAATCGGCACGGAGGGGGTCCCAAGCGATCGAATCGGCAAGCGAGGCCGCCCACAAAGCCGAACGCATCCAGGCAATCGAGTTTCTCGCGGCCCGCGGCCCGGACGAGGGCGGCCGTTTCGCGCGCTTTTTGAGGCCTCCCGCGTTTGTGCGCGCCAAAACCTACGGCAACACTGAGGGACGTGCTGCGCAGGCACCACCGACGCAAGACCAAACTGCGCATGTGCAGTGGCGTAACGAACGCCATGATGTCATGACGTGCGGCAACTATGGAGCTGCACATTTAAAAGGGCAATGTCCTGCAAAAACCCGACAATGCCTACGCTGTAGCAAGATGGGCCACTACGCTGCCTACTGTCGAGCGGCTCAACCTGTGGATCTTCCACATCTCCAACAACCTCGCAGACACGTGCGGACCATCCAGCCTCCACATCACAACATCCAAACCGACGACACAGATGACCAAGACGCCTTCCGGGTTGCGGTCATTGATGTGAACCGGGTCAACACCATCAATCCGGCCGATGAATGGAGTGCCAACCTGACGGTCAACCGATCGCCGATCACGTTCCGCCTGGACACTGGCGCCTCCGCCAACTTCATAGCATGGTCAGCATTCTATGCCATGAAGGTCAGACCACCAATCCAGCCATCCCGGTGTAAGATGGTCGACTACAACGGGAACGTTATCCCGGCCATGGGATCCTGCCAGCTCCAGGTGACACACAAAACACACACGGCCACACTCTCGTTCGAGATAGTTGGCTCATCGAAGGACTCCCTGCTGGGCGCACAGGCATGTAAGGCTCTCCACCTTGTGCAACGAATTCTCTCTCTCTCTCCAGACGGCACGTCTGACTTCCCGGATGCAGAGTTCAACGCGCAGCTCCAATCGCTCCTCGCCCACAACCAGGAGGCATTCGAAGGCATGGGAACACTGCCATACACATACAAAATTCGCCTCAAACAGGACGCCATCCCGGTCGTTCACGCACCTCGCAGGGTTCCTGCGCCACTTAAAGACCGCCTCAAGCTGCAGCTGCAGGATCTCCAGGACCAAGGGGTCCTATCCAGGATCACGGAGCCCACGCCATGGGTCAGCTCCATGGTGTGTGTCAAGAAGCCCTCTGGCGAGCTCTGCATCTGTATAGACCCCAAAGACCTCAATAATAACATTATGTGGGAACATTATCCCATACCCAAACGGGAGGAGATCACCAGTGAAATGACCCAAGTGAAGATATTCACAAAACTGGATGCTTCTAAAGGATTTTGGCAGATCCAACTGGACCCGTCCAGCCGAAAGCTATGTACCTTCAACACCCCTTTCGGCAGATTCTGCTACAACCGGATGCCATTTGGCATCATCTCGGCATCCGAGGTCTTCCACAGAATCATGGAGCAGATGATGGAAGGCATCGATGGGGTGCGCGTATATGTGGACGATGTCATCATCTAGTCCACCACACCGCAGGAGCACATACATCGTCTCCAGCGCGTTTTTGCCCGCATTCGGGAAAACGGCCTGCGCCTCAACCGAGCCTTTGGCCAGACCGAATTGAAGTTCCTGGGGGACCATATCTCCCGGTCAGGGGTCCGTCCGGATGCAGACAAGGTGAGCGCCATCACAGCCATGCCGCAGCCGGCCGACAAGAAGGCTTTCCTACGCTTCCTTGGAATGGTCAACTTCCTAGGGAAATTCATTCCCAACCTTGCCTCACACACAACGACTCTGCGCCACCTCATCAAAAAATCTACAGAGTTCCAGTGGCAACACCAGCTGGAATGGGAGGAGCTCAAACGTAAACTCACCACGGCACCAGTGTTGCCGTTCTTCGACACGTCTCGTCTCACCAAAATCTCAACTGATGCCAGCCAATCCGGCATTGGAGCAGTGCTCCTGCAGAGGGATGACACGTCGTCATGGGCCCCGGTTGCCTATGCATCGCGCAAATCGTTAAAGAATGCCTGGGCTTACTAACCGGTTTAGACAAGTTCCACGATTACGTCTATGGTCTTCCACGATTCACGGTCGAAACTGACCACCCCCCCCCGGTCAGCATAATAAACAAGGACCTGAACGAGATGACCCCCTCGCCTCCAGCGCATCCTACTTAAACTCAGGAGGTACGACTTCCAACTGGTCTACACTCCAGGGAAGGACCTCATCGTGGCGGATGCCCTACCCAGAGCAGTGAGCACGCCACCAGATGCGGAGGGGTTCGTATGTCAGGTCGAGGCACAGGTGGCCTTGACAGCGGCAAATCTGCCGGCTGACGACTCCAGTCTGGCCCGCATCCGCCGAGAGACAGCGGCCGACCCCCTTTTACAGTGAGTGATGCGCCACATGATGGGAGGATGGCTCAAAGGGCAGTGCCCGCAGTTCTATAATGTACGAGACGACCTAGCCATCATTGATGGGATCCTTCTGAAGCTGGACCAGATTGTGATTCTGCACAGTATGCGCCAGCGGGTTCTCGATCAAATACACAAAGGCCACTTGGGGGTCGAGAAGTGCAGACGGAGGGCCCGCGAGGCGGTATACTGGCCGGGCATCAGTGACGATATTGCCAACATGGTGATCAACTGTACAACCTGCCAAAGGTTTCAGCCGGCGCAACCTCCTTAGACGCTTCTGCCCCATGAGCTGGTGACGTCCCCCTGGGCGAAGGTGGGTGTCGACCTATTTCACGCGCTTGGCATGGACTATGTTGTCATCATGGACTACTTCTCCAATTACCCAGAAGTCATATGCCTGCACGATCTCACGTCGTCTGCTGTCGTCAGGGCCTGCAAAGACACCTTTGCTTGCCACGGCATTCCGATGACTGTCATGTCGGACAATGGGCCCTGTTTTGCCAGCCATGAATGGTCGTCCTTTGCGGCCTCGTATGGCTTCACACACGTGACGTCCAACCCTCTGCATCCCCAGTCCAATGGAAAGGCGGAGAAGGGCGTTCACATTGCCAAGCGGCTCCTCTGCAAGGCTGCTGCTGCCGGATCGGACTTCTACCTTGCCCTTCTGGCCTATCGCTTGGCCCCACTAGCCACGGGTCTCTCGCCAGCACAGCTGCTGATGGGTCACGCCCTCAGAACCACTGTGCCTTCCATCCTGGCACCAACAATAGACCATGCTCCGGTACTGCATAGGATGCAACTGCAGCGCGATCGCCAGAAGGGATCGTACGACACAAGGGCAACTGATCTTCCCTCCCTGGCCCCTGGAGACAACGTCCGCATTCACCTACCAGACGGTGGCTGGTCAGCACCTGCCGAAGTTCTCCGACGCGTGGCTCCCCGCTCGTTCCTGTGTAAGGTTTTCGGGCAATTCGGCCCTTTTTGGACTGCCCAAGAATAAAACCCAGAGACTGTGAACTGACTTTTCAGCCAAGAGAACGTAACCAGATTTCCCAGCAGGCTTGGTCCGCTGAGCTGAGTAGGGGCATAGGTATTTACAAACCCCCCCCTAGGAGCTACAAGGAAGAAGGAGCCAGACAACGAGATAAGATTAACACACAGACAAAGGGGCACGGGAATACACAGGGGGCCTGCCTGCAAGCAGGACAATGGGATGGTCATAGCCCCATGCAGATGTAAATGACCTGGCCTCCACCAGAGCAGAATCCAATTAACACCCCATCAACATAGCAAGGTGAGAATAGCAGCCATCTCCGGAGCAGCTGGAAGACCTTTTGAAAATCTTCACAAGAGAGCCTAACCTTGTTATCCTAAAAAGCAGACTGTCTGGGCTCAGTATATTGCGCTGGAAAAGCCCCTTGAAGATAAGCGGTAGAAAAAACCAAGTTGGAGGCAGACCTGGGGGAGGTACTCCAATCTTGACAGAAGCCACCGGCAGGAACTCACTGGGTGGAGGGGGCGGAGTCGGCGCCAAATTCAAATCGCGGCAGGTCTGCCTGGCTGGAAGGAGCGGACCTGCGAGGAATACCCGGAAGCAAACAGCTCTGACCGGCTCAAAGGGGGCGGGACCAGCGAGAACTTTAAACTTGGACTGATACAACGCGAAGGAGCGGACCTGCGAGGAATACCTGGAAGCAAACAGCTCTGACCGGCTCAAAGGGGGCGGGACCAGCGGGAACTTTAAACTTGGACTGATACAACGCAAAGGAGGAGGAAAACCCGGAAGTCGACAGCTCTGACTGGCTCAAAGGGGGCGGGACCAGCGGGCACTTTAAACCTTACCAATTCAATGCAAAAGGGGCTGGCCGAACACAGGAAAGGGCCAGGTAAAACAATATAAAAGGGGCTGTGTTTCGATTGAGGGTCTCTTGGCTCGACCTCTCCACCTTTGACTTGACCTCTGCAGCCTGTGACTGTAAGTACCCTGCAGCAGCTTGCGAAACTCCCTCGACTTTGATAGTGGTTGAGGCTTTGGGGAAGGGGACTTGATTTGTGTTCTGTGTCATTGCTAAAACTGTGTAACAATAAGATTTTTCGTTGTGTCCGTTATAGTACTTTCTGAATAGACTTAGTTTGTGTTAGAGTTTAAGATTTTATTATAATTTCTTCTGTTTGATGATTTTGACCTGGGTTTTGCAATAAACCTTGATTTGCTGATAATTGGAGTCGTTTAAATTCTTCAATCTCTCACCAGCGATCTCTGACCAAGTCATTGTTAAAATATTCCTCACCTTAATTCCGGGTTCAAGAATCTAGGGTCATCTTGAGCGATTCACTCAGGACAGGCTGCTGGTTAGGTAATAAACAGCAGTGTCCTATTCTCTCTCTTGGGAAAGCTACTCCAGCGAAGTAGGAACCGGGTGGGTGTTGCACCACCGGCAAGAGAGAGAATCACCTGGGCATTGGTAGGGGTCTGGAGATCTGTGTGATATAAGCCTCAGGCTTCCGGTTAGGGATAAACGGCAGGCTTGATTCAGTGCTCTCTTCCGTGGAGGTGTCCCAGTGCGGCATCCCCTGGCCTCTGAAGTTTCAGTGCCAGCTGGAGAGAGACACACACAGATACTCAAACCCCAGATATCGGCCCAGTAGTGGAGTAGCAGAGATGACACCCTCTACAATGGCGACCGCGGCAGGACCCCGGTGGTTTGGAGTATGTGACTTGGCAGAGGGGGTGAGGGAACGAAGTAAAATGGAGGAGAGAATCTGCTCGTATATGTGGCAAAAGGTCAACCTCACCAAACCTTGGATCTCAGAACTAATCAATGCGGAGCAACCGGTAATGGCAGCGGCTGCATGGACAGAAAGTAAGGCGCACAAAAAGCACTTGGAGAAGGCAGTTTGGCTGGTTTGCCTGTCCGAGCAGGTAGTCAAAACAGAGCAAAGGGTCGAAGAGTTAGAGCAGGAGTTGAGAGAAGTGAGGGCCAGCGCAGGGGACAGCGCTAGCGCAGCGGAATGACTGCGGGAGGAATTGGCAGAAAGTAAACAGGACAGCGCGAGCGCAGCGGAACGACTGCGGGAGGAATTGGCAGAATTTAAACAGGACAGCGCGAGCGCAGCAGAACGACTGCGGGAGGAATTGGCAGAATTTAAACGGGGCAGCCTACAGGAAAGCGAGTCTAACCGGTGCGAGAAGGACTATCTCCACTGCCAGATAGTGGAGGGTAAAGAAAAGGAACGGAGGCTCCAGGAACTCTATGCTCGGAGTACAGAGCAGTGTAGGAAGCTGGAGGGGAAGTACCGGGACATCCAGGCAGCGTACCGAGTGGCTCGCGAGGAAGTAGGGGACTGTGCCCATGGGCCGTGCCAGGCACGCATAACGGAGTTGGAGGAGACCTTGTCCAAGTTCAGGGGACAGATACACCTGGTAGGTCCAGGGGGGTTCCCCAGGGGCAAGGTGCTCCTCGCAGCGGATGATTCCCCAAAGGCCAAGGGGAATAGACCGCCTCCTGAGGCACCGGGATTGTGTCCGGGTCGGCAGGGGGGGATCGGACTGCACGTTCAAGGGCAAGTCCAAGGGGGGTCGGCAGGGTACCCCCAGCTGGCGGCGTGTCCGCCTGGTTTCGTATGTGGGTCCCCATGGGATGGGGACAGACCGCTGCCTGGGATGCCGGTGATGGGGCCGGGTCAGCAGGTAGGGTTTGGACCGCCCGGTCAGGGGCAGGTCCAAGGGGGGTCAGTGGTGTATCCCCAGATAGCGGCGTCCCCTATATGGGTAGTTAGCCCGGGGACAGGGGGGCTACCCAACGGGGCAGGAGAGCTGGACAGTGAGGCGGAGGAGCAGGAACCCCAGGTAGGGCGGATGTGCCCTGTCAGGCAGAGAAGGTATGGTCCCCCGGCGGGGCTGGCAGATAGGGGACTGGTTGAGGGCGACATTGTCGTTCCTCATGGGGCATCCGCGCTCAGGGGGATGGTGGCCCACGTTCCCAGGCTAACTCCAAAAGGGGATCCGTCGCTTCATTTTATGGAGATGGAGCAGGCAGCCAGCATTAATGACTGCGACGAGGGGGAGCAAATAAGGATGCTCCTGATGACCCTAGATCCCCAACTATGCAGGGCAGTGACCTCCGGGAATGGGGGACGACCTGACACATGAGTGGCAGCATGGACTGCTGTTCTGGAGGCAATGGGCTTGAATCTGGGTAGCCCCTTCATGAGGGTGGGGGAAACCAAGCAGCAGCTAGGGGAATCGCCAAATATGTTCGCAGACAGGCTGTGGACTGTCTATGTGGAGGCGTGTGGGACTCCCGCGGATAGGCAGAATTTAGATGAGAGAACAGCCCACTGGCTGAAGACCCTCGTAGCTAACTGTCTCCCTCACGTTAGGGTAAAGGCCGAACACTGGTTCGACCCGCAGAGTCCGGACCTTAATGAGGCAGAGGTCCTTAGAAAACTCACCCTTGCATACCGCAATGGGGAAAGGAGTGAGGAAAAGCCCCTTAAGGGTAAGGTGCACGAAATCGTGCCAGCAGCCCCTAAGAGAGAGTGGAAGCATGAGGGCACCCGGACCTCCGACAAGAAACCGGTATGCTACGGGTGTGGGAAGGCCGGGCATTTCAAGAGGGAATGTAAAAACCCTAGCAAGCAGGAGAGGGCTCCCGCAGTAGAGAGTCAGACCCCGGCGGTAGGAGCAGCTGCCCCGGGAACCATCGAGATAAGTAAAATTTTAGCCCTTTTGCAAGGCTCAGGACAGGTGGCAATGGCAACGGGCCAGGGCCTGCCCGCACCCACACCACAAGAACCCGTATGACTACCCAGGGAGCAGCCTCAGGAAAAAGGGAGCGCAGGGGTAGTTCTAGCCCCAGACCCTGGTCCGGTCCAGGTGCAGGGTCCCATTCTGGAGGCTTCCTCAGCGGCTATTTGCAGTTTAAATCCCTTAAGGTGGGACCCATGCGAACGCCACATCAGTCAATTTAAATTGTTCCACCCCATAAGGGCAAGAAAGAGCAAGGTGGGGGGAAGACTGGGGGTGGTAGTGGAGAAACCCCCCGTAAAATTAACGACGGTGGGGGAGGTCCCTGACTCCACGGTCACACAACCGGTGACAAGGTGCTGTCCCGAAGGGGCAGTCCCAATGAAACCGACAGTGCTGCAAGCACCCAGCCCAGGGACAGTAACGATTCCCAAGCCCTTACCTGTGGGTCAGGTAGCCTGCCTTAGTATAGAGGCTAAGGAGGCGGAGGAAGTGGAGGTATCACCTTGGGCTTGGGAACCAGTCGGGGGACGAAGGAGCAATCGGGTCTCCAAGCCCCCGGTAAGATGGTCCCCATCACACCTCCCTAGAACCCGGTCCCGCAGTAAGGGGGCCCGAGTAGAAGGGAGCGCTGAGGGATCACCGAACCCTGTTGGGGAAGGAGAGGCAAGGGGCAGCCCGAACCCCCGGGAGGGGACGGTCTGGCCCGAGCCGTTGGTCCAAACAGGTGAACTGCCCCAGTATAGCGGGGCCCAGTTTTGATTTGGCCACCCGGAGACGGGTGGCATTGTATATAGCATTCCCCCCCTGTTAGTTCTAATTAGTGTGTAGTGGTGTGTGGATTATTTAGGATCGTGGGATCACAGAAGCGCCTAGTGCAATGGTATAATGATGGAGCAGCAGGCACTAGGACCCTGGTGGAGCCGGGCTGTGGACACAGAACCACAGACAGGCTGCGGCAACTTCAAAGCGGGAGCTGCTGCTGCCGCCGGATAGCAGCAGGCACTAGGACCCTGGGGGAGCCGGGCTGTGGACACAGTGCCACAGACAGGCTGCGGCAATTTCATGTTGATTTCACAACTTCAAAGCGGAAGCTGCTGCTGCCGCTGGATAGAACCCATGCACTTTAAGGTAGGTAGGGCTGTAGAGGCAAGGATGTGTTTTGTCTGTTTTACAGATGGGGCACCCGACGATGTGGAGCTTGCTGATGATCTTGGCGATGGTGGGACCGGGAGAGCTCCGCAGAGGCGAGACAGAAGAGTCCTTCGACTGACCGGGTTAGGGTGACTGAGGGCAGGCGGGTGTGTTTAACCTGTGAGGGGGACGTTCCTTTGGGGAGATGGTGGTGGCCCAGGAAGCTGAACCTGGACATGAGGGATCGGTCCTCGGACTGGGAACGCCTGGACAACAACACCTACCGGACCATCACGGGGTCACCGGGTAGGATCACCGTTTGCTGGGATAAGTGGTGGGCTTCTGACCAGGGCATTTATTTGTGTTTATGGGGATCTACCAAGGCATGTCCACAAGGGGCATCGATCACTTTTGTTAGATGGTGGCAGAACCCAGGGAACGGGATGAATTGACCGCAGTGGGGAGGGATGTGTAATGCCCAGAGAAGGGATGACTGTAAAAGCTACCGAACTGCTGGTTCAGGTAAAGCGACCCCTGCCCACAGCCCAACCGATCGACCCTCACAACTGTCCGGTCACCACCAGGGGGGCCTGAGAATGGTTTAGTGTTTGCCCCCACAAAGAAAATGTTGTACAAGGGGGTACATTATGCTGTCGCCTCAGTTGGACTAAACCTCTCAGCTGCAGGTATCGACGACGGAGGAAAAATGAAGAGCCTTCAACGGGAAGAAGCGAAGTGCAGCCAAGAAAGGAGGATCCTTCGTGAAATAAAGAGATGCAATTGTAAATAGTTGTATGGATTCGCGGGTTTCAGTTACTTGATTGTGATATATGTACAGGGACCCTTACGTTTGGGGTTCCGGTGAAATGTGTATATGTTACTGTGTGTTTGAATTAAGTATGATCTTCTCTTTCCCTTTCATTGAAATCAGGGGTAGCCTAAATTAAGGGAACTGTCTTGGGACTTGTAGTTTCGCATGTTGTTGAGGGGGGGCCTACAGTCCACACGAAAGGGAATGATTGCCCTTCACCTGTGTCGATACGGTCCAAGCAGGTAGGGACGTATCGAAGGGGCATCTGTAAGGTTTTCGGGCAATTCGGCCCTTTTTGGACTGCCCAAGAATAAAACCCAGAGACTGTAAACTGACTTTTCAGCCAAGAGAACGTAACCAGATTTCCCAGCAGGCTTGGTCCGCTGAGCTGAGTAGGGGCATAGGTATTTACAAACCCCCCCCTAGGAGCTACAAGGAAGAAGGAGCCAGACAACGAGATAAGATTAACACACAGACAAAGGGGCACGGGAATACACAGGGGGCCTGCCTGCAAGCAGGACAATGGGATGGTCATAGCCCCATGCAGATGTAAATGACCTGGCCTCCACCAGAGCAGAATCCAATTAACACCCCATCAACATAGCAAGGTGAGAATAGCAGCCATCTCCGGAGCAGCTGGAAGACCTTTTGAAAATCTTCACAAGAGAGCCTAACCTTGTTATCCTAAAAAGCAGACTGTCTGGGCTCAGTATATTGCGCTGGAAAAGCCCCTTGAAGATAAGCGGTAGAAAAAACCAAGTTGGAGGCAGACCTGGGGGAGGTACTCCAATCTTGACAGAAGCCACCGGCAGGAACTCACTGGGTGGAGGGGGCGGAGTCGGCGCCAAATTCAAATCGCGGCAGGTCTGCCTGGCTGGAAGGAGCGGACCTGCGAGGAATACCCGGAAGCAAACAGCTCTGACCGGCTCAAAGGGGGCGGGACCAGCGGGAACTTTAAACTTGGACTGATACAACGCGAAGGAGCGGACCTGCGAGGAATACCCGGAAGCAAACAGCTCTGACCGGCTCAAAGGGGGCGGGACCAGCGGGAACTTTAAACTTGGACTGATACAACGCAAAGGAGGAGGAAAACCCGGAAGTCGACAGCTCTGACCGGCTCAAAGGGGGCGGGACCAGCGGGAACTTTAAACCTTACCAATTCAATGCAAAAGGGGCTGGCCGAACACAGGAAAGGGCCAGGTAAAACAATATAAAAGGGGCTGTGTTTCGATTGAGGGTCTCTTGGCTCGACCTCTCCACCTTTGACTTGACCTCTGCAGCCTGTGACTATAAGTACCCTGCAGCAGCTTGCGAAACTCCCTCGACTTTGATAGTGGTTGAGGCTTTGGGGAAGGGGACTTGATTTGTGTTCTGTGTCATTGCTAAAACTGTGTAACAATAAGATTTTTCGTTGTGTCCGTTATAGTACTTTCTGAATAGACTTAGTTTGTGTTAGAGTTTAAGATTTTATTATAATTTCTTCTGTTTGATGATTTTGACCTGGGTTTTGCAATAAACCTTGATTTGCTGATAATTGGAGTCGTTTAAATTCTTCAATCTCTCACCAGCGATCTCTGACCAAGTCATTGTTAAAATATTCCTCACCTTAATTCCGGGTTCAAGAATCTAGGGTCATCTTGAGCGATTCACTCAGGACAGGCTGCTGGTTAGGTAATAAACAGCAGTGTCCTATTCTCTCTCTTGGGAAAGCTACTCCAGCGAAGTAGGAACCGGGTGGGTGTTGCACCACCGGCAAGAGAGAGAATCACCTGGGCATTGGTAGGGGTCTGGAGATCTGTGTGATATAAGCCTCAGGCTTCCGGTTAGGGATAAACGGCAGGCTTGATTCAGTGCTCTCTTCCGTGGAGGTGTCCCAGTGCGGCATCCCCTGGCCTCTGAAGTTTCAGTGCCAGCTGGAGAGAGACACACACAGATACTCAAACCCCAGATATCGGCCCAGTAGTGGAGTAGCAGAGATGGCACCCTCTACACCTGGTACGCATGCCGGATGGATCCGTGCGTAGGCGCAATCGCCGAGCCCTTCGCCTACTTCCCCACTCGCAACGGAACCATACACAGACGGCGTGTCCTCCACTGGTTCCTGATAGCGACTTCCTGGAGCTGCCATAAACCGTGCCCCTTCTGTCGCCGCCCGTGGCCAGGCTCGCACCTCAGCCGGTGGTTCTCGACCCACCCTTGAGGCGGTCAACCCAAATTCGTCGCCCACCTACTAGACTGGACTTATGAGACTGTTCACACGTCACATTTTAGCAACTACTGTATTGTAACATGTCACTGTTTTATCGTTCCAGGCCTCGTTTGATTGGTCCAAATTTCAACGTTCTTCTTCTTTTGTTATTGTACAACCTCGTTAGCATGTCACACCTGACATCGCCCCTTGTATATTGTTACGCCACATGTACATGCTGTAAATATCACGCACACACATCTTTAGCTGCACTCAGGACACATTTATATTTAGAACCACGTAGGCACATAATCTTGTAAAAAAGGGGGGATGTCATGATATTCAAACACACATCACAACACACACATCATGATAGACAGACCAACAGACCAATTAGCACACATAACACAACAGCCAATCACAGACAAGAGCAGACATAGTATCAGACATGAAACACGACACCTGCTGGCCAGTCCATCTGGAGACAGGACAAGGCCAGGACCTCATTAACAAGACACTCACACTGTCACCACGTGCTGAGTACCAAGTCAGATGTGTAAATAACTAGTTGGAATAAAACTGCGTTGTACCAATCGCAACCGTGTTGGTTCGTCTGTACCTCAGAGCACCCAACACCACAGGTAGCACCAGTAGCCCCCATCCTAAAGGCAGACAAAACTGTAGCCTTTGTGGTGGTTACAAACCGACAGTTAATAGGGAATTCAGATTGGACCGGTATCTGATGATGCGGATTGAGGACTCATATGCAAAGTCGGTTGGCGGTCACTCGTTCACAATGCAGTCAAGAGCAACAAGGGCGTTGCCCAGACAAGCGTAGACAGACCAGAGAGTTCATATCTGGTGTTGAAGTCTATGTTAGGAGCTTCGGTAACTGTGCCAAGAGTGTGCCAGGCACGATAATTGAAATCATACCAGGCTCGGGTACATGCCCGGGAAATGAAGAGGCACCTGGATCATCTCCGCACCGGGAGGCCGGCGATATGCAAAACTGATTCAGAGGAGCCAGCTTCGGCTCAGTCATCCCCGGCACCAGCAGCTTCGAGGGCGTTACCCCCGATGCAGAATTGAGGGAGGCCGAGGATTCCAACTTCGATATGGAGACCCAGACATAGGAGGTTTCTGACGGTGAACAGATCGACAAGCAGCCATAGTGGTCATCCAACCACAACGTTCAGTGAGGAAGCAGCGTTTGTGATCTAGATACCATCGCCTGATCCCGCTCCACATGCGCACAAAGCACAGCTGCAGGAGATAAAGAGCAAGCGGCCTCCTACTAAACCTTCCTCAGAGGAGTCTTCAGAGTTTGGCGGGCGGGGCTGTTATAATCTGCATGCGACCTACGGGATCAGAACAATTAGTCTCCCTGTGCACCTTGTTGAGTATGAGCTTCCCCACTGAGAGGCAGGGACCACATCAGCGGAGCTAAGGAGAGTATGTATAAAAGCTCGGCCCGAATGGGAGGCAACCAAGGAACTCCCGACTGGGGCCTGTGTATAATATTTACTTAATTAATAAAAAAACTATTTCTTTACTCCTCTCGGGTGGACTCTTCTGTGGACATAATAATAAGGTACAGAACTAATAGTAGAAGTATACATTTAAACTGAATCAATCTAAGCTAATTAGCGACAGGAAGAATGAGTCAACTGTGTACTTCAATAGAGGGAGGAGCTGAAGATGTCATTCAAAATATGTTTTGGCCTACATATTTATACATATATTAATATATTTACCACAACATCTCTCCCTCAGGAATTCCCTCCAGTGGAGGTGGAGAATCGCAGAGGCAACATCTCTCCTACTCCAACTTGGTGAACATAGATCAATTCGTACAAATATACTGGGCGGGATTCTCCGTCGGTCGACGGCAGGATCCCGAAATGAGATTGGGCAGAGAATTGGTTTTGATGGCGGAATCGAGGTGGGCGTCGGTTTCACAACTCTCCGGTGCCTCGACAACGGCGTTAATGCGTTCCACTCCGCACGTACAGTAAATTCCATTTGCATATCATTACCAGGCCCGACCCGCTAATCTGCAGAGCCAGCACAATTCTCTGCCTCCACTGGGGAAAATTCCCGATGGCAAGGTTCACTTGTGCTTTGAAAAATCGAGACACGGTGCCGTTGTTGTTGAGGGAGAGAGAGGAGTTAGGACACACAGAGGCACGAC
Source organism: Scyliorhinus torazame (assembly GCF_047496885.1). NCBI lineage: Eukaryota > Metazoa > Chordata > Chondrichthyes > Carcharhiniformes > Scyliorhinidae > Scyliorhinus > Scyliorhinus torazame. The sequence goes on along the minus strand of NC_092717.1, from coordinate 55,951,578 downwards.
CGTGGGCTGCCGTTCTGACACTGGCAGGGCTGGCTGGGAGGAACAGGGCCTCTGCCAGGGCTGAGGGGGTGGGGGAATGGGCCATGTGGTCGGGGTGACCCCCCACGGGACTGGGGCGATGTCCAGGCACAGACCACCATTGGCGCGGCCTGTAAGGTAGCCACTTTGCTGCGCACCCCACTGACCACCCACCTTGGCCTCTAGTTCTGCAGAGTGAAACTGGGCAAATGAGTGCCCCCCACCCTGGCAGAACGGCATTTTGGGGGGGAATCCCTCAGGTGATTGAAAACCCCTTGGTGTTCGACCTCATGGCGGGGTGGCATCCTGGCACTGCTGATGCCACCCAGGGACCATGATACTGCCAGCCCGGCACCCTGGCAATGCCATGGGCATCCTGGCAGTGCCACCTGAATGCCAGAATGGCACTGCCGGGCTGACGGGGGCATTGCTGGGGTGTCGGGCTGGCAGAGTCATGTTGCTTGGGTGACACTTTGCCCACGCTGGGGATCGGGCCCGAGGGTACCCTGCCCATGTGAGGTGGGGTGCATGGGGGTTTGAGGATCCCCCCAACAGGTGATCTCTTCCTGCACAGATGAGCGGAGCCTCTCAGTACAGGACATATGATAGAATGTAGCCTTGGCGGGGCGTAACCCACTGAGATAGGAAAAAATAACAGAGTCCCGCTCTATAGCGGGGTCGTTCCCAACATTAAGAGTGCCGAGAACGGCCGCACTAATCCCGCCCCGAATGGGACTCTCTTTTTTTGTTATATCACGCCCCAAGTGTATTCTTAGCCTATTAAATTACAGAGATTCAAAAAGTGAACGGACTGTTTGGTACAACCAGGCCACATTGGTGTTTATTTTCCACCAAGGAAGTAGTGCTATTTTCATTTTCCTCCATTTCCTTGTTCTCTGCATTCCCTTTTCCTTCAATCACCAATCTGACATATTTTTGTATGTTGGCATGATCTTCCTTTAATCACCAGCTTCAATGGTGTGTTTCATAACCATAACCCGGAGTGAAAAAGCTTCTGACGCACTTCATTCCAACTCTTTTATATTTAACTTGATATCATGTTCCCTTGTTCCAGACAGCTCAATCACTGGAACAGCATGTTTCCATCCTCCTCTGTCCCATTCTCATCGAATTTTAAACATCTCTATCAAATTACCCCATCATCTCCTCTGCAATACATTGGTTGTAATGATAAGATTGTCTTCTACATCATAAAGCATGTTTCACTTTTGTGCGCCCGCAGTATTCTGGAACTCTTGAGTTTTTTCAGTGTACATTGTATGTTGAGGTTAGTTGGTGACTGACTAACACTCTGTGGCTATCTCTGTTTATGGTTGGATTCCTGCAGTAACTAGTAATAGAACATAGAACATAGAAAATACAGCACAGAACAGGCCCTTCGGCCCACGATGTTGTGCCGAACCTTTGTCCTAGATTAATCATAGATTATCATTGAATTTACAGTGCAGAAGGAGGCCATTCGGCCCCCCGAGTCTGCACCAGCTCTTGGAAAGAGCACCCTACCCAAACTCAACACCTCCACCCAACACCAAGGGCAATTTGGACATTAAGGGCAATTTATCATTGGCCAATTCACCTAACCCGCACATCTTTGGACTGTGGGAGGAAACCGGAGCACCCGGAGGAAACCCACGCAGACACGGGGAGGACGTGCAGACTCCGCACAGACAATGACCCAAGCCGGAATCGAACCTGGGACCATGGATCTGTGAAGCAATTGTGCTATCCACAATGCTACCGTGCTGCCCTTAAGAACAAATAAATCTACACTATATAATTTTCCCGTAATCCATGTACCTATCCAACAGCTGCTTGAAGGTCCCTAATGTTTCCGACTCAACTACTTCCACAGGCAGTGCATTCCATGCCCCCACTACTCTCTGGGTAAAGAACCTACCTCTGATATCCCTCCTATATCTTCCTCCTTTCACCTTAAATTTATGTCCCCTTGTAATGGTGTGTTCCACCTGGGGAAAAAGTCTCTGACTGTCTACTCTATCTATTCCCCTGATCATCTTATAAACCTCTATCAAGTCGCCCCTCATCCTTCTCCGCTCTAATGAGAAAAGGCCTAGCACCCTCAACCTTTCCTCGTAAGACCTACTCTCCATTCCAGGCAACATCCTGGTAAATCTTCTTTGCACCTTTTCCAGAGCTTCCACATCCTTCCTAAAATGAGGCGACCAGAACTGTACACAGTACTCCAAATGTGGCCTTACCAAAGTTTTGTACAGCTGCATCATCACCTCACGGCTCTTAAATTCAATCCCTCTGTTAATGAACGCAATGCCCATCTTTGTTGAAATACTTGTTTACATAGAACACCATCTTGCGCGCAACCAAATGTACGTTAGAAGCATACCATATTGTTGATATTCTGGGCAACCTTTCTCAGTGATATCTCATTGTATCCCTCTAACTGCACATTTGAGTTACCATGGTAATCATCTCAGGTGAAAATAGGGCTAAAACTGTGAGGGATACCATTTTGCTTCTTCTCACAAGCATTTTAGATGAGGTTTAGACTATCAATGCACAGCTCGTGCTTCCCAATTGTGGAATCACATCCAACAGTAGGTGTTTTGTTTTGAATTTTGCAAAGGGGGACTGAAGCTCTGAAGAAGAGTCACATGGACACAAAGTGTTAAACTCTATTTCTCTCTCCACACAGGTGCTGCCAGGTCTCATCAGTTTTTGTTCGCATTTTCTGCCAAAAGGTATCATGATTATTTCATAGAATCATCTGGTCATTCTACTTTCACGGTTTTTTTTACATCTCAGCCACCAGCCTAAAAATATCCAGCCTTTCCATCACACCTAATATATAGTATGCACGATCTATTTCAGCAACTCACCGAGTGGTTGCAGCACCTCACAAATCCATGGCCTCCATCATTTTAGAAGGACAATGGCAGCAGGGGCAAGGGACCACCAGCATCTTCTAGCCACCATTTGATTTAAGGACCATCCTTCTCATATCGCCAATCCTGCATTACTGCTGGTTCGAAATTCTAGAACTCCCTCCCTGACGGCATTATGGGAGCACCTTCACCAACCAGCCTACAGCGGTTGAAGAGAAAAGTTTACCTTCATCACCTCAGGGTAGCTAAGGGAAAATGGCAGCCTCACCAGTAAAGCCTACATCAGAGAATCCCTACGGTGCAGAAGAAGGCCATTCAGCCCATCGAGTCTTCACCGACCCTCGCCGAAAGAGCTTCCTATCTATGTCCACTCCCCGTTCACCCCACCCTATCCCCATAACCTAACCCGGACACTAATTTTGCATGGTAAATGCACATCATTGGACACCCCAAGAATGATTTATAAAGAAAACATGACAAAGGCTTTGTATATAAGACAAGCTATACTTTTAAGATAATAGATTGTCAGTAGTTCACGCAGGCGGCCAAATCTATTGGAAAGTAGGCTTTGATAGCATGAATGGACTGCAGTCACTGATGGTCTGAGTGCTGAAGGTGAAACTTAGGTGAAGAATAAGAATAAGAATGTGGACAATACTTTTTTAAAAAAAATATATTTTATTGAAAATTTTTTCCAAACAACAATTTTTTCCCTCTTACAAAGCAAACGTAACAATAAAGAAATTATTAACAATACACAAATAACTAAACCCCATAATCTTTTGACATAAACTAAACTAAACCCCCCCCCCTCCCCCCTCCACCCTGGGTTGCTGCTGCTGGTCATCTGTCTCCCCTCTAACGTTCCCTTAGGTAGTCGAGAAATGGCTGCCACCGCCTGGTGAACCCTTGAGCCGATCCTCTCAGGGCAAACTTTATCTGCTCCAGTTTAATGAACCCCGCCATATCGTTTACCCAGGCCTCCAGTCCGGGGGGTTTCGCCTCCTTCCACATGAGTAGGACCCTACGCCGGGCTACTAGGGACGCAAAGGCCACAACGTCAGCCTCTTTCGCCTCCTGCACTCCCAGCTCATCTGCAACTCCAAATAGAGCTAGCCCCCAGCCTGGTTTGACCCGGGCCTTCACCACCTTCGGAATCACTCCAGTCACTCCCTTCCAATACCCCTCCAGTGCCGGGCACGCCAAAAACATATGTGCGTGGTTTGCCGGGCTCCCGCCGCACCTCCCACATTTGTCCTCCACTCCAAAGAACCTGCTCAATCTTGCTCCCGTTATGTGTGCTCTATGTAGCACCTTAAATTGAATCAGGCTAAGCCTGGCGCATGAGGAAGAGGAATTTACCCTGCTTAGGGCATCAGCCCACATACCCTCCTCTATCTCCTCCCCTAGTTCTTCTTCCCACTTTCCTTTTAGTTCGCCCACCAACTCCTCACCCTCTTCCCTCATCTCTCGGTATATCTCTGACACCTTGCCCTCTCCGACTCACACCCCTGAAAGCACTCTGTCCTGAATCCCCTGTGACGGGAGCAGCAGAAATTCCCTCACCTGTTGTCTAGTAAACACCCTCACCTGCATATATCTCAGGAAGTTTCCCCGGGGCAATTTATACTTTTCCTCCAATGCTCCCAAGCTCGCAAAAGTCCCATCTATAAATAAATCTCCCACCCTCCTAATTCCCAACTGGTGCCAGCTCTGGAATCCTCCATCCATTCTTCCTGGGGCGAACTTATGGTTGTTCCTAATTGGGGACCCCACCAGGGCACCCCGCACCCCTCTCTGTCGCCTCCACTGTCCCCAGATATTCAATGTTGCCGCCACCACCGGGTTCGTGGTAAACTTTTTTGGCGAGAACGGTAGCGGCGCCGTCACCAGCACCTCTAAACTCGTCCCTTTACAGGACTTTCTCTCCAGTCTTTTCCACGCCGCTCCCTCACCCTCCATCATCCATTTACGTATCATTGCCACATTGGCGGCCCAGTAGTAATCGCCCAAGTTCGGTAGTGCCAATCCACCTCTATCCCTACTTCGCTGAAGGAACCCCCTCCTTACTCTCGGAACTTTCCCTGCCCACACGAAGCTCGTGATGCTCCTGTCTATTTTATTGAAAAAGGTCTTAGTGATTAGTATAGGGAGACATTGAAATACAAATAAGAACCCCGGGAGGACCATCATCTTAATTGCCTGCACCCTGCCCGCCAGCGACAGAGGCTGCATGTCCCACCTCTTGAAGTCCTCCTCCATTTGTTCTACCAGCCGTGTCAGATTAAGTCTGTGCAAGGTTCCCCAGCTCCTAGCGATCTGAATCCCCAGGTATCGGAAGTTTCTTTCCACTTTCCTTAGAGGCAGGCCTTCTATCTCTCTACTCTGGTCCCCTGGATGTATCACAAATAATTCACTCTTCCCCATGTTTAGCCTATACCCCGAGAAATCCCCGAACTCCCTCAACATTCGCATAACCTCTATCATCCCCCCCGCTGGGTCCGACACGTATAACAATAGGTCATCTGCGTATAACGAGACTCGGTGTTCTTCTCCCCCTCTAATCACCCCTCTCCATTTCCTGGAGTCTCTCAACACCATGGCCAGAGGTTCACTTGCCAACGCGAACAACAATGGAGACAGCGGTCATCCCTGTCTTGTTCCCTATATAGTCGGAAATACTCCGATCTTTGTCGACCCGTAACTACACTTGCCGTTGGAGCCCCATAAGAAGTTTGACCCAGCTAATAAACCTGTTCCCGAACCCAAACCTCCTTAACACTTCCCATAAATACTCCCACTCCACCCTATCAAATGCCTTCTCTGCATCCATTGCCGCCACTATCTCTGCCTCCCCCTCCACTGGGGGCATCATTATCACCCCTAATAGTCGTCGCACGTTAACATTCAGTTGTCTCCCTTTTACGAACCCTGTCTGGTCTTCGTGCACCACCCCCTGGACACAGTCCTCTATCCTCTGACCACCGCTTTTAGTGCTTCCCATACCACTCCCACAGGGACCTCGCCGTTGTCATTGACCTCCAGGTATCTCTCAATACACCCCCGCACTCTTGCACACACTCCCTCATCCGCCATCAATCCCACATCTAATCGCCAGAGTGCTCTCTGCTCCCTTTCCTCTCCTAATTCCAGGCCCACCCAATGTGGGGCATGGTCCGAAACCGCTATGGCTGAATACTCAGCTTCTTCCACCCTAGAGATCAACGACCTTCCCAAAACAAAAAAATCTATCCGGGAGTACACTTTATGGACATGGGAGAAGAAGGAGAACTCCCTAGCCCTAGGTCTAAGAAATCGCCATGGATCCACTCCCCCCATTTGGTCCATAAACCCCTTAAGCACCTTAGCCGCTGCCGGCCTTCTTCCGGTCCTTGAGCTGGATCTATCTAGCCCCGGGTCCAGCACAGTATTAAAGTCCCCTCCTAAAATCAAGTTTCCTACCTCCAGGTCCGGTATACGTCCCAGCATCCGTCTCATAAATCCCGCATCGTCCCAGTTCGGGGCATATACATTAACCAACACGACCTCCATTCCCTCCAGCCTGCCACTCACCATTACATATCTACCTCCGCTATCTGCTACGATGTTCTTTGCTTCAAATGCTACCCGTTTCCCCACCAAAATGGCCACCCCTCTGTTCTTTGCGTCTAGTCCTGAGTGGAACACCTGTCCCACCCATCGTTTCCTTAACCTAACTTGGTCCGCCACCTTTAGGTGCGTCTCTTGGAGCATAACCACGTCTGCCCTTAGTCCTTTCAAATGTGCGAGCACTCGGGCCCTTTTTATTGGTCCGTTCAGGCCTCTCACGTTCCACGTGATCAGCCTCACTAGGGGGCTACCTGCCCCCCCCCCCCATGTCGATTAGCCATTACCTTCTATAGGCCAGTCCCATATCCCGCCTCCGCGCTCCCACTCGCTCCTCCAGCGTCGCATACCATCCTCGCCCACCCACTCTTTAGCCATTTCCTTTTGGATTTCCGCAGCAGCAACCCAGTTGTCCCCCCACCCCCCCGCCAGATCTCTTTCTAGCGTGATTGCTCCCCCATGTTACTTCCGTAAGTCAGCTGACTTCAACTGACCCCGGCTACTCCTGCTCACTCCTCGACCCCCCCATGTGGGGAACTCCCATCCGCCTTGCGCCTGTCTTCCCGCCATATTCTTTCTGGCGCGGGAACATCCCTTTACCTGACCCGCCTCTTGTGGCGCAGCTCCCTTTCCCCTCCCCCTCCCCTTCCTTATTCTCCATCTGTGTCCCGTCTTTCTCCCCTCACCGGCGCCCACATTTCCCAATGTCTCCCCCCTTCCCAATTTACTTCTCAATTAACTTCAACCATAACATTAACAATAACATTTCCTGCAGCATCAGTCCCTCAGTTCCGATCCAATTTCTGCTCTTTGATAGGTCCATGCTTCCTCCGCCGTCTCGAAATAATGGTGTCTCTCCTGATACGTGACCCATAGTCTTGCCGGCTACGGCATCCCGAACTTCACCTTCTTTTTATGCAACACCTCCTTGGCTCGGTTAAAGCTCGCCCTCCTTCTCGCCACCTCCGCACTCCAATCCTGGTACACCCGTACCACTGCATTGTCCCATCTGCTACTCCGCACCTTTTTAGCCCATCTCAGGACCTCTTCTCTATCCTTAAGGCGGTGAAAGCGCACGATTGTCGCCCTGGGTGGTTCTCCCGCTTTTGGTCTTCTCGCCGGGATCCGATGTGCCCACTCCACCTCCAAGGGGCCCGTAGGGGCCTCAGCACCCATCAGTGAGCTCAGCATCGTACTTGCATAAGCTCCACAGTCCCCTCCTTCCACACCCTCAGGGAGACCCAGTATCCGAAGGTTCTTCCTTCGCGCTCCGTTTTCTAGGGCCTCGATCCTTTCAATACACTTTTTATGAAGTGCCTCGTGCGTCTGTGTCTTAACCGCCAGGCCCAGGATCTCGTCCTCATTATCCGTTACCTTCTGCTCCACCACGCGGAGCTCTGACTCCTGGGTCTTTTGTGTCTCCTTGAGCCCCTCAATTGCCTGTAGCATCGGGGTCAGCACCGCCCTCTTCAGCAGCTCCATGCACCGTCTCAAAAATTCATCCTGCTCGGGCCCCCATGTCGCCTGCGCTTTCTCCGCCGCCATCTTGTGCTTCTCCCTTTCTGTCTCTTTGGTCGACGATTCCTCGCGCTGCAGCCGCCGCCGCCAGTTTTTTCCTCCTTCGTTGGGGGGGGACTCCCTTCTCACTCACCCCACACCGGGTTCCGTCGCCCAAAAATTTCCCGTTGGGGCTCTTAAAAGAGCCCGAAGGTCCGTCGGAGCTGGAGCCGCCGAAACGTGCGGCTAACAAGGCATCGCCGCAACCGGAACTGAATGTGGACAATACTAAGCAACAAGCAGGCACAGAGCCTGAATGTATATTTGGAAAGCAGTCAGCAGACGGAATCGAATCTCTGGGTCGATTAACATATTGATGGCCCATCTCCGAGGAACACTGATACTGTCGCAGACATCCCGGCGCCAGTACCCCAACCGAAAGACACAAACAAAGCAAGGCCAACGGCCACCTAGGACACATCCACCCATCAGGGCACCCACCCCTATATTGGTTTAGATCGATGACAATAATCAAGAAGCTGCCCAATTAATTGGGACCAAGTTTAAGGCCGCCTAAAAGTGCGCAAAGCCCCTCCAAGTATAAGAAGGAACCCCCGACAAAGATTCAGTCTCTTGGATTCAGCTCTCAAGCGGAGAGATCCGTCCACCAGCTGCACCAGAAGCAAGTAAGTTCAAGGTCAACGCTCGCTACCAGACGGACGACCTTAGCTGTACTCCTGTTACCTCTTCGAACCCAACAGCCTCAGATCCGAACAACGGCCATTGTTCCTCTGACTAAGTGGGCACCCGAAGTTAAGTATAGGTGTTAGCGTTAGAGATAGTTTAGTTTGTAGTATTATCGTGCATGAGTAGATCTTACTGTGTGTAAATAAATAGTATTGGCTTTGAACTAACTAACTGGTGTATTGGCTCTTTGATTGGTATTCGGGTTGAAACTTGTGGCGATATCGAGAGAAACCTGGCGACTCTGAAAGTATACTCATAATTAGGATTAAGAAAGGCGACCATATTGACTGCCATATTTATAGCAAGTAAACAGAGCAACATTACGTATGATGTTGAAACATGGAAGCTCACGAAAGATGAAGCCAGGTTCTGGAGAGCTGTGGGATTAGATTTGGAGAAACGTGGAGAAAATAAAGTGGTTAGAGAAGAAAATTTAATCAGGACAGGGGGAGTCCACACCGAGTGAAATAAGAAAACAGGTGGTAGTTTTATTTACAACATGATATTTATACTGCCCAGTAGATCTCTACTGGTTTCCTGTTCTGATCAGTGAATTACTGGCCTACCTTATTGGCTGCCCTGGCGATGGAGCTCATACTCCTGATGAGGTCCATCCTGACGGGAAAGATGATCATTTGCATCCCTCAGATTGTCCACAGGAAATCGTAAGCGTTTCACAGCAAATGAAGTACTTTTGAAGCATCATTAGTGTAATGGCTTTGGAAAACACAACCGCCAATTTGCACACAGCAAGCTCTCCTACACAACAATGAGATAATGACCGTACAGTCTGCTGTTGTGATGTTGATTGAGTGATGATTACTGGCAGAGATCCAGTGACAAAACTCTTTCGCTTCTTTGTATAGTAGCGACGGATCACTTACAACGATCTGGAAGGCTTTCTGACTCAGAGATGAGAACTCCAACACTCAAACACGTTTGCCTCGTGCATGCACTTTGTTTTTGATCAACATCAGTGGATAGCTGAATAATTGACAACCTCTATCTATAAAAAATAATGGGCAGGATTCGTGGGTCTGCCAGCCCCATTTTCCTGGGAGGCGCGCCATTTGCCAGCAGCGGGGTTTTCCGTTCCTACTACCTGCCAATGGGCTTTCCCATTGTGGCCACCCCACGCCGCCAGGAAACCCGTGGGTGGGGTGTGCTGCCAGCGCAACGGAGAATCCCGCCAGTGGAGAATTCAGCCAAACATTCTTCACTATCATGACCATTTTCACCTGGTTCTTTTCTTTAAAATGAAATCCTTCCTTCATTCCTTCGTCTGCCCTCCCCATGTGGATAAAGCGAATTTCCATGTTTAAATCTAAGCTAAAATAACTTGAAATTTACCCAGATTTAGTTTGTAACTTTAGCTCTGATGTTCTCTGATACAATTACTATTGTTATAAACCAGCATGATATCAGCACACTCATACGCTTTACGACTATACTGAAATGCCAATGTGGCTAATGTGCTTGGAAAAGTTCAACTTGTAAAAAGGGAAAAACAGAAAGGACTAATTTACCAAACAAGTGCGTTCTTTGACTGAATGGAAACTGGAAAGATTTACTAATATGGTTCAGAGAACATTTAGCTAATGTCTCAAACTATATTCCCACAGGGATTAATTGTACCCCATTGTCAGACAAACATAACAAGAATGTGCAAAAAGAGGACCCATATTTAGTCAGCAACATCCAGTAGAGTGGGTGAAAAGAGGATAAAAACAGAAAGTTGTTCTGATTCGTTTCCACTTTTATTTCCTCTCCCCTCAGTTTTGGTGTGATCCAGAGGATGAAAATGGGCACGCACAGAAGAAGCGGCAAAACTGAGGGAGTTAGAGGAGGAGACAGTGAGCTCCAGGGCATCAGAAACAACGATGTGACCAGTGCACCCGAACTCCAACCCCGAAGTGAAAAGATCAGTACATCCCAGCTCCGGGAAGTCGGGAGCAGCAGCGGCCCTGGAGGAGGATGGGAGAGACTGTTCCAACCAATGAAGTGACGCCACCTGGATGGAACGATCCCACTGGGGGGATTCTGGTCAATTTCCTCAGCCCATCCAAAGTGAGACAATTTCTGATGCTATGGACATGCAGGTATTCGGCAGTAACTTTCAAAAGTTGATTGGGGGAGCCTATTTGCAGGCAAGGGGACAGCTGGTAAGTGGGAGTCTTTCAAAAATGTGTTAACTAGGGTTCAGGGTGAGCACATTCTTCTTAGAGTGAAGGGTAAGGCTGGTAGAAGGAGGAACTCTGGATGACTCAGGATATTGAGGCCATGGTCAAAAGGAAGAAGGAGGCATATGACATGGATAGGCAACTGGGATCAAGTGGATCCCATGAAGAATATAGGGCTTGTCGGAGTAGAGTTAAGAGAGAAATCAGGAGGGCAAAAAGGGGACGTGAGATTGTCTTGGCAGATAAGGCAAAGGAAAATCCAAAGAGCTTTTACAGATACATAAAGGGTAAAAGGGTGACTGGGGAGAGGGTAGGGTCTCTTACAGATAAACAAGGTCATCTATGTGCAGACCTATAAGGGATGGGAGAGGTCCTAAATGAATATTTCTCATCAGTATTTACTGTTGAGAAAGGCATGAATGTTAGGGAAATTGGGGAAATAAAAAATGATGTCTTGAGGAGTGTACATATTACAGAGAAGGAGGTGCTGGAGGTATTAAAGCGCATCAAGATAGATAAATTCCCGGCACCTGATGAAATGTATCCCAGGGCGTTGTGGGAGGCTAGGGAGGAAACGGCCCCCTACCTGTGATATTTGAATCATTGACAGCCACAGGAAAGGTGCCTGGAGATTGGAGGGTAGCAAATGTTGTGCCCTTGTTTAAGAAAGGCTGTAGGGATAAGCCTGGGAACTACAGACCGGTGAGCCTTACTTCTAGTGGGTAAATTGTTAGAAGGTATTCTGAGGGACAGGATCTACAGGCATTTAGACAGGTAAGGGCTAATTAGGGAAAGTCAGCATGGCTTTGTAAGGGGAAAGTCATGTCTCACCAATTTGATTGAGTTTTTTGAAGGGGTAACCAAGAAGGTAGATGAGGGCAGTGCAGTCGACGTTGACTACATGGACTTTAGCAAGGCCTTTGACAAGGTACCGCATGGTAGGTTGTTGTAAAATGTTAAATCTCACAGAATCCAGGGTGAGGTAGCCAATTGGATACAAAATTGGCTTGCCGACCGAAGCCAAAGGGTGGTTGTGGAGGGTTGTTTTTCAAACTGGAAGCCTGTGACCAGCGGTGTGCCTCATGGATCGGTGCTGGATCCACTGTCCATTTGTTATATAGAGTAATGATTTGGATGAGAATATAAGAGGCATGGTTAGTAAGTTTGCAGATGACACCAAGATTAGTGGCATAGTGGATTGTGAAGAAGGTTATATAAGATTGTAACAGGATCTTGACCAACTGGGCCAGTGGGTCGATGAATGGCAGATGGAGTTTAATTTGGGCAAATGTGAGGTGATGCATTTTGGTAGATCAAATCAGGGCAGGACATACTCAGTTAATCGTAGGGAGTTGGGGAGAGTAACAGAACAAAGAGATCTAGGGGTACAGCTTCATAGCTCCTTGAAGGTGGAGTCACAGGTGGACAGGATGGTGAAGAAGGCATTCACCATGTTAGGTTTTATTGGACAGAATATTGAATACAGGAGTTGGGACATCTTGTTGAAGTTGTACAACACATTGGGAAGACCACACATGGAATACTGTGTTCAGTTCTGGTCACCCTATTATAGGAAAGATATGGTTAAACTAGAAAGAGTGCAGAAGAGATTTACGAGGATGCTACCAGGACTTGATGGTCTGAGCTATAAGGAGAGGTTGGAAAGGCTGGGACTTTTTCGTAGGAGGCTCAGGGGTGATCTTATAGACGTCTATAAAATAATGAGGAGCATAAACAAGGTAGATAGTCAACATCTTTTCCCAAAGGTAGAGGAGTCTAGAACTGGAGGGCATAGGTTTAAGGTGAGAGGGAAGAGATACAAAAGAGACCAGAGGGGAAATCTCCTCACACAGAGGGTGGTGAGCATCTGGAACGGGCTGCCAGAGGCAGTGGTAGAGGCGAGTACAATTTTTTCCTTTAAAAAACAGTTAGACAGTTACATGGGCAGGGTGGGTATAGAGGGACATGGGCCAAATGCGGGCAAGTGAAACTAGCTTAGTGATAACTGGGTGGCGTGGACAAGCTGGGCCGAAGGGCCTGTTTCCATGCTGTAAACATCTATGACTCTATGTCTATGACTATGACCAAAGGACTGGAACTGTCAAAGACCATGGGCGGGATTCTCCGAAATGGAGGCAGAGTGTTCGCGCCGTCTTGAACGCCGCCGAGGTTCACGACGGCGCGAAACGGCCCCTATCCTGATCGATTCAGGGCCCGATAATGGGCTAGGAGCGGCGCCGCGTCATTTACGCGTGCCAGGCCTTGGCGCCGCATAAAGGTGGTGCCGCATACATGACGCAGCCGGCGCCGCATAACTGGCGTCACCCGCGCATGCGTGGTTGCCGTCCTCTCCGAGTCCGCCCCGCAAGAAGATGTCAGACGGATCTTGCGGGGCTGCGGAGGAAAGGAGGTCCTCCTTCAGAGAGGACGGCCCGCGATCGGTGGGCACCGATCGTGGGCCAGACCCCATTTGAGGCCCCCCCCGGTGCAGGATCCCCCTTCCCCCCCCCACCGCAGGCCGCCCCCCCCAGCGTTCCCGCCGGCAGCGACCAGGTGTGGACGGCGCCGGGGAGAACACGCCGTTTTGGGCTGGCCGCTCGGCCCATCTGGGCCTGAGAATAGCAGGGGTGCCGCAGAATCGCCATTTTGGGTGTCTCGGGCGATTCTCCGGCCTGCGCCGCGTGGAACTCGACGGGGCCGTTCTTGGCGCTTGGGAGAATCGCGGGAGGGCGTCGGACTGGCGTCGCGGGAAAATTTGGCGACCCAGGCGATTCTCCCAACCGGCGCGGGAGCGGAGAATCGCGCCCAACGGGTCTGGTAAGCGACAAAACAGGTTAAAATGGGGATAAAGATCACTTCTATTTATGTGCGAAGTGTTATATCCACTACGCGATGTGCTGTCACCTTGGATTACCTTGCCAAGGTCAACGCGACCCGCTGTTCCTGCAGGAGCGTACGATATCGCACCTCAGCTCCTACAGGCGGTGGTCGTGTTGGTGGTCCCACCGGCCATGGATCTGCTCAGGAAGAAATGACTCACGGTCCCCCAGCCATGGTTATTCTGCTGCAGGAGTAGCAACTTCACCATCTCCGAAATTAGGGAGGAGATGGGCAGGTGCCTCCTAATTGTAGGTATACTGACATGAATGCACCACACTGGTTAATTAAGGTATTTGCCCCGTCACAAAACAGCGAGCGGCTGGCTATCCGTCAGCAGCTCTCAATGCTGCCAGCCACTTCCAGGCCGGTGACTTCAATTGTGACATCGATCTGGCTGTGCTGACTGCAGACTGGGTGCCTCAACCAGACTCCTGTGGAAACTGTAAAAGATGCCAAGCTGCATAGAACCTTCAGAAAGCCTGTAGATGGATTGCATTGCTGCCTGTAGATGGTCACGACCAGACAGCTCTGTTCCCTCCAGGATATACTTCCTGTTTGTGACCCCAGCGTTCATGGTCAGATCTGTCAATGTCAAGCCTGGAATCGTCCAAGGTTATCTTCTGGTCCTGAGTGCGCTCCATGGAGCTGAATGAAACATGGTCGCGGTTTTCTTCCAAAAGATGCAGAGAGAGAGAGCGAGTTCTGTCATCAGCAGCCTGAATGAAGAAGAGGGCTTAGTAAGGTCATCACAGTCTGACATTTTGTGGGTCAGTGATGCACTATCAATTACGACGAGACAAGAGTAGAATGTAATCGAGGCTTTATTACACAGAGATGTGTGGCCTCCTACAGCAGCTTACGAAATGGCTGCTGTTCGGAGAGCACACACATTTATACTCCGCCTCCTGGGCGGAGCCAGCAGGCAGGGATCTATCCCCGTACCTGTAGTACAGGGGCCTTACCGTAATACCCATACATACAATATAATACAACAACGGTGACTACCACAGTCAGCAAATTTTTTTATGCCAGACTGTATGATGTGAAGCACACAGACAGCATGGCTTCCGAGTCCTTCCTGTCCTCTCCATTGGAAGTCTCAGATGACAGTGAGCAGGAGAGCCTGGACAAACCGCTAAATCTGGATGTGTTGACTAAGGCCCTTCGAGACGAGTAAAATTCCAGAAAGTGATGGCTTATTGGCTGAGTTATATTCGGCTCTGAGGGCCCAGATAGGCTCAGATCTGCTGGAGGTATACGAGAATATGCTATTGGCTGGATGGCATGTCAGAGGAAAGGCATCATTACCCTCATCTACAAGCAGAAATAGGAAAGGGACAAAATTAGAAATGGGCCACGTTCAAAGGGGCACGATGTACAAACCTCAAGGTAAAGGGGGGAAAATCGTGCCCAACATCACCCTAATACTGATGGCCAGTTTTGTGTGTGGCTGAATCAAGCTGTGCATAGATCCTCGGTGTGGTTGCCTGGCAACGATGAGATGGAGGCTTTTCATGTGAACCATCAGAGTTTATTAAAAATAAGAAACAATGGTACAGAGGCCATTGGCTTTGCTGTCCTGGAACAGGACAGAGATACTGCTCCAACATTGACATCTTTGCTACATGGCTCCCTGATACACTCTTCCTGGGAGTGAACTCCACCATCTGGAGTGATCACCCACTCTTGGTCCCCATAGGTCCCCGGAGCCTGGTGATTCTGTCCGCTGTGCTGTCTTAAAGAGACAGGCATCTCAATTCACTACACCCTTCCCCATTTAACTCTTTTATACAATCTTCAAAATTAATCTACTCAATCCAAATTCTACATAAACAATGGACATGTAACAGACATGTTAGACATTTGAGTCCTGAGATCCAGCGGACCTTCAACTGCTGCCTCCCTTGGATGTTCCTGCCTCCACCTGATGTGCATCAGCAAATGGGCAGTGCTCACCAGATGGGGTCTCAAAATCCTGTCCACTAATGTCACGCATCGAGGTGCGTGTCTCTGCGCTGATAGAAGGTGGGGGTGACAGCTGTGACGCCGCAATGGTAGTCTCCTCGACGCTCTCCTCCGCGGTGGTCGCTTGGGTGACAGGGAGGGGGACAACTTTGGATGGCCCGGCCTCATCAGATGGAGGTCCTGCGAGACAATGGATATGTAGTCAGTGAGAGGGAAGATCGTTTTGTCTGATATGAACGACAGACTTGAGACAGGGTGAAGGGGCAGTGGATCCTCACCTCTCTGGCACAGGCCAACCTTGCTGTCGGTGACTGCTCTCTCCTCAGTCATCCCCGTTATTTCCAGGGCCGTTCCTCATAGAGGGTGAGGACTCAGAGTTCTGGGTCTCTGCCCCTATCTTGGCCCTTTCCTGCTTATTATTGTCTATCTTCTCCTGCGGGATAAAGAGGGCACTGTGAGTTGCACGCTTGATGGGCCTCGGGTGTCTATAGCAGGTGGCATGTGTGGGCAATGCAATTGGACATGAAGGGGATGTGCTGGTGGGTGCCAGTGGGTTCTGAGGAACAATTGCGAGGATCAGATGTGGGGAGGGTGCAAGGTGTCAACCAGTGATTTGTGGGGGAGGGGGGGGGGGGGGGGGGAGATGTATCTGCGAATTTGAGGGGTGGCAGGCAGAACTAATGCCAGGAGAGAGATGGTAACTTACCCAACGAACCCCACATGGAGATTGATTAGTGATCCCCTGTGGTCCTTGTGAGGGTTATCATTTGGTGGTTGTGGCATTAATG
The DNA here is from genome assembly GCF_047496885.1 of Scyliorhinus torazame. NCBI lineage: Eukaryota > Metazoa > Chordata > Chondrichthyes > Carcharhiniformes > Scyliorhinidae > Scyliorhinus > Scyliorhinus torazame. Next base: position 55,935,015 of record NC_092717.1, on the reverse strand, counting down.
TTGTACAACTTTAAATGCTTTAAGACTGCTGAAAACCTTTTTTTTCACTTGCTCCTAGCTGCTATTTTTTCTCTCTCTGTGCATTTCCCGCGCTTCCGGAGTTTTGGTGGGAAGTTCCTCCTTATGGACCCTTTTCCAAACTTTCTCAATGATTCCCACAGTTCTCTAAGCCTCTCAGCTCCCTGAAAAATGTCAGGGGCGGGATTCTGTGATCCTGAGGCTAAGTGTTGGCGCCGTTGGAAACGCCGTCGTGTTTTTCGATGGCGTCAACACGGCCTCAGGATCAGCAATTCTGGCCCCTACAGAGGGCCAGCATGGCAGTTCAGGCCGCTCCAGCTGCTGATCCCGGCGTGAAATGGCGCCGCAGGATCCGCGCAGTGGCACCGGCGCAAACGCGCGCATGAGCAGTGGCTTCCTTCAACGCGCTGGCCCGACACAACATGGCGCAGGACTGCAGGGGCCGGCGCGGTGGAAAGGAGACCCCAGCCTCATCGGAGGCACCCCCCCGGGTCGGACCCCCCCCTCCCTCCCCCACAGGCCGCCCTCCCCCAACCCTTCCACGCCGAGTTCCCGCCTGCTGTGAGCAGGTGTGGTTGGTGCCGGTGGGACTCGGCGTTTTTACGACGACCGCCGATTGTCCACTCTGCGGAGAATCGCTCGCTGGCGTCGGGGCGGCCTGGCATGATTTGCGCCGGTCGCGGGAATTCTCTGGCCCAGTCCTGGGCTGAGAGAATCCCGCCCCAGTTTTCTCCTGATGCCCTGTTTTTCTGTTTGTCAGTTTCACCAGATGTTACAGCGCCCTCAAAATCCACAGAGCTGTATTGAATGTTTGTTTCTCTTTCCCTGAACATATGGCGGTCTTCTCAGACCCTCGCTGCCTGCAGTCCAGCCGTACAGGGTTCCCTGCCTAGATTCCACCCCCCCCACCGGCGAGTAGGATACTGGACAGAAACCACAATATTTCAGTTTAACACAGTGCAGAAGGAGGCCATTCGGCCCATGGAGTCTGCACCGACACTCCGAAAGAGCACCCTACCCACTCTCCTGCCCTATCCCCGTAATCCCACCTCACCTTTGGACACTAAGGGGCAATTTAGCATGGTTAATCCACCTCACCTGCACATCTTTGAACTGTGGGAGGAAACCGGAACACCTGTAGGAAACCCACGCAGGTATGAGGAGGAAGTGCAAACTTCACACAGTCACCCAATGCCGGAATCGAACTTGGGTCCCTGCAGCTGTGAGGCAGCAGTGCTAACCACTGTGCCACCGTGCCACCCACATTGTGAGGAAAGACTGTGAGGAAAGGATACCTTGCTCCAGGAGTGATTACACAAAGAAATAGGGACATGGTACAGTAAAACAAACTTTATTACTAACAGTAGTATTGAAATATCTTTAACATCACACAAGAAAATAACATACAATTACCTCTTAAATAATGCTATTCAATATAGTGACAACAGTAACCCTCAACTGCTATCTTGATTCCCACTCAAACAACAAAAGAAAATCTCAGCTCTCATTCCACTTGCAAATACAGTTAGGCGACTGTGGTGGGAAGAGACCATTGTCCACCTCCTTGTGGAATGTATCTTTGCAAAGAAGCTCTGGAGGGAGATGGGGTGGTTTTTGTCGAGGTTCACCCTGAGCAGCTCCGTGATGCTGGACTCTGCTCTATGGGCTGTTCCCAGGGACGCGCACTGAGACAAATATCAGCTGTTGCTGGAGGATCATCAGCTCGGTGAAAGACGCTTTTTGGTCTGCCTGGAAACTATTGATCTTCCAGTGCAAAGAGATGTCCCCAACCAAGTGTTAGAGACTGGCAAATTCCAAAGCGCAAGGCTATATGCCGAGGGATATACTAAAGCTTGGGGCAGCCGCCACAGAGATGCAATGAAGAAAGGTTGCTGTTCAAGTCCTTTCAGCCATAGTGAACTGAGGGGAATGGAATTGTACAGAATCCACTCAGGCCATGTGACTCATATTGCATGTGTACACTGAATATTACATGTATCACAATTGTAAGGAAGCACCTCAGAGTGCAATGGGATCTATGTAGACAGCTGTTATAACCTGCCCGGATCATATTGGCTGGGGAAAATTGGTTACCCCATTATTTATTTTAGGTTCCAATCATGGTTACCCCATTAAGTATTTTGGAGTCTAATCAACTCAATATAAGAAAAGAAATAAACTCAGGGACAAATTAAAAGAAGCCACTCCTATGAGCGGCACAGTGGTGCCTCACGGCGCCGAGGACCCAGGTTCGATCCCAGTTTGCACATTCTCACAGTGTCTGTGTGGGTCTCACCCCCACAACCCAAAGATGCGTAGAGTAGGTGAAGTGGCCACGCAAAATTGCCTCTTAATTAGAAAAAAATTGAATCGGGTACTTTAAATTTATAATTTTAAAAAGGGCCGCTCCTGGTAGGGGCACTGCCCAAAAATAACCAAGCACAACAGAAACTTATCAACATCAAATCATAATGTGAAAGGAGGGGTTGCTAAAGCAACCCAATCCCTGCAGTATCACTGGGCACGGAAGGGGTTACCCCATGTTCCTTGGGGAATATGAGCTCAGCCAATGAGGGGTGCAGGGCAATCATTAGCAGTGCAGCTGTGTGAATAGAACTGGCCAGTGTGGTTTAAGTTGGAGAGGGAACCAGTCGTGAACTACTGATGCTGTGTATATATAGTTGTCAATAAAGTTACTTTCTGTTTGACTCCACAAACTGGTGCTGGATTCTTCGTGGTCCTCACAAAAACAGTTTAATGTAGGCAACCATTTGTAATGACCATTTTGAAATAACTGTAATGTCTCTTTGATTGTATTGAAGCACCTCAGGGTGCAACGTGACATATGGCCATATGTAGAGAACTTGAATATTATTGCATTTTGTGAAATGATCATTTTGGAATGTATGTAATATTCGGTCAGATATTTTGCAAAGAAAATAGATTTTTTGCAAAATAAATTCCAGTTTTTATTAATAACGGCACAGCAAACTCAAGAGAGTATGAACTCAAAGGGTTAGTTTAATTGCACACACTCAAGTATGGGAGGAGGGTCACCTGTTCATAAATGCAGTAACAGAGGTATGGAGAAAGAAACATTTACAGGGCAAAGACCAGAGAAAAAATTTCTGAGCACCAGGGTGGCGCGATGGCACCGTGGTTAGCACTGCTGCCTCACAGCGTCAGGGATCTGGGTTCAATTCCGACCCTTGGCTAACTGTCTTTGTGGAATTTGCACATTCTCCCTGTGTTTCCTCCCACAGTCCAAAGATGTACAGATTAGGTCGAATGGCCACGCTAAATTGATACTTAGTGTCCAAAACGTTAGGTGGAGTTACGGGGTTATGGAAAATTGGTTGGGGATTGGGCCAAGGTAGGGTGCTCTTTCAGAGGCTTGATGCAGACTCAATGGCCTCCTTCTGCATTGTAGGGATTCTATGATTCTATGATCATATTGAAAAGTACACCAAAGCTGTGCTGGGGAATCACCTTCAGGGGTTCCCAGGTAAGGTTTGCACGGCAATTTCTCAGAAGTACAAACTTACTCTGGGCAAGTTCCCTGCAGTGGGAACCATCTGGAAATGCGATTTAACTCACAAACTTCGAACCATTCTGATTGGGTTGCATCAACAATTGCACAGAAAAAGTTAGAAGAACCAACAAATGCAGATATGGGGAGAACATGCAAACTCCACACAGACAATCACCCAAGGCCAGTATCAAACCCAGGTCCATGGCACAGTGAGACAGCAGTGCTAACCACTGAGCTATGGTGTCGCCCTTACATAAGAGTATATGTCCAGTATAAGAGTAGGGAGGTCATGCTGCAACTGCGCAAGGTACTGGTGAGACCACATCTGGAGTATTAAGAGCAGTTTTGATCCCTTTATTTAAGGAAATACATTGGGGGGGATTCTCCGATCCTGGGGCTAAGTGTTGACATCGTCGTAAATGTCGGAGCGTTTTACGACGGCGCCATCTGGCCCCTAGGATCAGCGATCCTGCGTCGTACAGGGGGCCAGCACGGCACTGGAGAGCGTCACGCTGCTCCAGCTGCCGATCCGGGCATCAGCACAGGCGGCGCGGGTCCGCACATGCGCGTGGGTTGCCGGCCTCAACGCAACATGGCGGAGACCTACAGGGGCCCGGCACGGAGGAACATAGGCCCCCACCGGGATAAGCCCGCCCGCCGATCGTTAGGCCCCGATCGCAGGCCAGGCCACCGTGGAGGCCCCCCACAGAGTCGGATCCCCCCCCCCCCCTCGGCCAGGCCACTGTGGAGGCCCCCCCGTCCCCCCCACCCCCCTGCCAGGCCACCCCCCGCAGCATGAACGGCGAGGTCCTGCCGGGTAGGACCACACGAGAACGACGCCGGCAGGACTCAGCCAAACTCGGCGGGCAATTGGCCCATCACGCAGGGAAAATCGGCGGGTAGGCCGCGTTGTGCGGACCCCGACCGGCGCTGCGCCGAACGCGCCAACTCCATTGGCACCAATTCTCCGTCGCCGGAGAATCAGCGGACCAGCGTTGGAGTGGTGTCGCGTGATTCGCGCGCCCCCTCCCAGAGCACCGAGGCGGTTGTAACATTGTGCACAGATGTTTACTGTGAAACCATATATACAGATTTGTGCCCTAGCCCCAGCGCTACACTGTGCCCAGTACACGTGGATGTGGGTCGAGGGCTCCACTCCATGTTGGTGTCGTTCTCATCGCTGGTCAGCACATGAGGTTCTGGCTATGGCTGGGGCCAGGGTCGGGGGACACCAGAAGGGTCCGCCCCATCACCAGTAGCTCCCGCAAGACACAAGACAAGACGCATGATTGTGTCGCCGGCTGGGGGGAGGGGTTTGTGTTTTGCGAGGGGAGTGTAAGGGTGGTGATAGTGGTGGAGCGGGGATGTGGGGGTGGTGTGGATGTGAGGGGCATGTGGGTAGTGTGAGGGTGGTGGGGGGGAAGGTGACACATGGGGAACCGCAACTCAGTGTGGTCTCATTTCCTCGCCCGTTGCCGATTTCCACCCCGGCAACTGCCCTTTCTTCGGGCCCGCCAACCACATCCAGTGCCCTTTGTTCTGCTACTGTGAGGGTCCTGAGGTCCGGTGGTCCCTCTCTGCTCCAAGCGGTTATAAGCGGTATTCTCCTGGGGGTTGGGGGGACAGAAGGCGCGCAGTGTTAGACAGTCCGACCGATGCATGCAGCCCAGGGGGTGGGTAGCTGGTGCCTTCAATGGTCAGAGCACCCGGCCACGGCGGCCAATATGGATGCCGGCATGTGGCCCAGGGTGGGAGTTCAGCCACCCTCTGGGTGGGGGGTGGGCGAGGGTTAGAGCTGTGTGGGATGGAGGTTGGTGCCAGGGGTACAATGCGGCCCATTCACCTTGACCTCCCCCCCCCCGAGAAGATTGTGCAGTTTTTTCCGGTACTGCTGGCTGATCCGGACCATGTTGCCCACGGCACTGACTATTTCTTCCACCTGCGTCCAGGCCCGGCAACGGGCAGTGACTGACAGCTTCTTTCCCACCCCAGGGTACAGGTTCACCTTCCCTCTATGGCATTCAGCAGGATCTCCAGTTTTGCATCGGTGAATCTCGGGACCACATGTCTTGCTGCCATCTTGTTGGCTGGGATGGTGTGTGTGGGGAGTGAAGTGAAGTGAAGTGTGTATATGCAGCGGCAACTTGTCAGCCTCCCGAGTGTCAATCACGAACCAAGCGAAACCAGCACCGTTTCCCATTGGAATCGATTGTGTATCACATGGCACCATTGCTAGCCCCTTAATGGTCATTGAATTGGTCCAGGTGCGGCGCCAGTTTTGCGGTGGTAGAACTCCACGAATCCTGCACCAGAGTCAACACTTAGTCCCAGGAATGGAGAATCTGGATCCAGATTTTTGGAACGTGGAGGACATTATGAGAATGAGATGGAGTCGAGGCAAGTATGGGGTCCGGTGGGGGAGGGGAGGGGGGGGATAATATCTGTTAACTGGCAAGTGAAAAACACTCAATGTCTGAAGTTCTGGGGGAAACAAAACAGGGAAATGGTTCAAAGAAGATTGAACTGATGGGATTGAAGGCGGATAAATCCCCAGGGCCTGAGAATCTGCATCCCAGAGTGCTTAAGGAGGTGGCTCTGGAAATAGTGGATGCATTATCGTCATCTTCTGGGATTCTGTAGACTCTGGAACTGTCCCTGCAGATTGGAGGGTAGCTCACGTCGCTCCGATATTCATAAAGGGAGGTAGAGAGAAAGCAGGGAATTATAGATCAGTAAGCCTAACATTGGTAGTGGGGAAAATGCTTGAATCCGTTATCTAGCACTTTATAGCGGAACATTTAGAAAGCTGTGGCAGGATCAGTCAGAGTCAGCATGGATTTATGAAGGGAAAATCATGCTTGACAAACCTGTTGGAATTCTTTGAAGAAGTAACCAGTACAGTCGACAAGGGGGAGCCAGTCGATGTGGTATATTTGGACTTTCAGAAGGCTTTTGACAAAGTCCCGCATAGAGATTATTGTGCAAAATTAAAGCACATGGGATTGGGGAAAATGTATTGAGGTGGATAGAAAACTGGTTGGCAGAGAGGAAACAAAGCGTAGGGATTAATGGGTCCTTTTCAAATTGGCAGGCAGTACCCAGTGGGGTACCACAGGGTTCGGTGCTGGGACCCCAGCTATTCACAATATATATTAATGATTTGGATGAGGGAACAAAATGTAACATCTCAAAGTTTGCAGATGATACCAAATTAGGTGGGAGGGTGAATTGTGATGAGGATGCAGGGATCCTACAGCAAGATCTGGACAGGTTGGGCGAGTGGGCAAACCAATGGCAGATGCAGTATAATTTGGGCAAGTGTGAGGTTATTCATTTTGGAAGCAAAAACAGGAAGGCAGATTATTACCTGCATGGTTGTAAATTGGGAGAGGGGAGTGTGCAGCGGGACTGGGTGTCCTTGTGCACCATTCGCTGAAGGTAAGCATGCAGGTGCAGCAGGTGGTAAAGAAGGCTAATGGTATGTTGGCCTTCATTGCAAGAGGTTTCGAGTATACAAGCAGGGATGTGTTGCTGCAATTGTACAGTGCCTTGGTGAGGCCACACCTGGAGTATTGTGTGCAGTTTTGGTCTCCTTCCCTGAGGATGTTCTTGCTCTCGAGGGAGTGCAGCGAAGGTTTACCAGACTGATTCCAGCGATGGCGGGACTGTCATATGAGAAGAGATTGACCAGGTTGGGATTATTCTCGCTGGAGTTCAGAAGAATGAGAGGGGATCTCATAGAGACTTATAAAATTCTAACAGGACTAGACAGGGTAGATGCAGGGGAGATGTTACCAATGATGGGTGTGTCCAGAACCAGGGGTCACAGCCTGAGGATTCATTTCAGACAGAGATAAGGAGACACTTCTTCACACAAAGAGTGGTGAGCCTGTGGAATTCATTGCCACAGGAAGTAGTCGATGCTAAAACTTTGAATATATTCAAGAGGCAGCTGGATATCGCACTTGGGGAGAATGGGATCAAAAGCTATGGGGAGAAAGCAGGATTAGGCTATTGAGTTGGATGATCAGCCATGATCGTGATAAATGGCGGAGCAGGCTCGAAGGGCCAAAAGGCCTCCTCCTGCACCTATCTTCTATGTATCTATGTATCTGTGTATGAACATTCAGGGAGTTGGCAGTTCTACAATGGGCTGAATGGCCTCATTCAGTGCTGTAGAGTTAATCGATTTTATAATTAGCAAAAAATGGCATAATGGTTAACGCTGCTGCCTCACAGCGCCAGGGGCTCGGGTATAACTCCCGCCTTAGGTGACTATCTGTGTGGAATTTGCATGTTTTCCCCATGTTTGCGTGGGTTTCCTCCGGGTGCTCCAGTTTCTTTCCACAGCCCAAAGATGTGCCGGTTAATTGGATTGACCATGGTAAATTGTCCCTGAGTGTCCAAAAGGTCAGATGGGGTTACAAGGATACGGCGGGGGCGGGAGCCTAGGTAGGGTGCTCCTTCAGAGGGTCGGTGCAGACTCAATGGGCCAAAAGGCCTCCTTCTGCACTGTAGGAATTCTATGATTCTCCGTTAAGAGTTACAGTAATTTGTTGGATATTAGTGGGAGAAATGGGCTGGAGGGAAAGAGAGTTGGACGAAATATACCGTTAGAAAAGGACTGTTGTCAGAATTTAACCTCTATTAGGAAGCAGAATATAAATAAATAAGAGTTGTTGACAAGACTGCAACTGAATTCCTCATTATATTTTGTTAGGTGGCTTGTATTATTGGGCTCGAAGGTAATGCAGAAAAATGTATGCAAATGTGCCTTACATTAATTCTGAATTTTCTATGAATTAAACATAAGAATCACCTCAACGGAATTTCTAAATTGTATATATTGTGCATTGGTATATTTAGCAGGAGAGGATGGAACAAAATTGTGTCCTTAATGTAATTTTTACATGACAGCAATAGCTTGCAGCTCCGAGTTGCTGACTGAGCTGTTTCATGCTGCTGACTGCATTTTAAATGTTGATTTAACATAGCTCCAAAACATAGGAATTATTATTTTTTGGACTAAAGTATATTTCAGGAGCTGATATACCTCTCCTGAGTTTAAACAAAAAAAATTAAAATCTGGGGCGGCATGCGGCATAGTGGTTAGCACCGCTGCATCACAGCTCCAGGGTCCCAGGTTTGATTCCAGCCTCGGGTGACTGTCTGTGTGGAGTTTGCACTTTCTCCCCATGTCAGCGTGGGTTTCCTCCCGATGCTCCGGTTTCCTCCCACAGCCCAAACATGTGCAGGTTAGGTGGATTGGCCATGCTAAATTGCCCCTTAGAGTCCAAAAGGATTAGGCGTGGTTATGGGGATAGAGTGGAGGCGTGGGCTTAAGAAGGGTGCTTTTTCCAAGGGCCGGTGCAGACTCGATGGGCCAAAGGGTCTCCTGAACTGTAAGTTCTAAGTTTAATTTATAAATTGCTTTGCACAATCACAAGACGTCCAGAAGTACTTTACAGCCAATAAATCACCTTTTTAACTCTAGTTACTGTTGGAAGACACAGCAGTCAACTTTCACCCAGCGGGCAGGATTTTCTGACCATTCCCACGGCCGGGATCTTCCTGTCCGGCCAAAAGCGACTGCGCCATCCCTCCCTCCCCCCCCCCCCCCCCCCCCCCCCCCCCCACAGGCGAGCCACACAAAACACCTCAGACCTCGACGGGACTGGAAGATCCCGCTGACGACCAATGGCATGTCGGCTCCATCGGCGGTAAACATGCTATGGGGTGGGGGTGGGGTGCCGGGAAATCCCACCCAGCATGTTACCATGCAGGAAGTTGATTTCCCAGACGCAAGGCAGGGGAACCTGTGATTCTGGGCTTCATGAACACTTTTCCGAGCGCAAGCAGAAACTTTCCCTGCAACAGGTGATGTCATCAAGATGCCTCTTGGCTCATTTTCCCCGTGCCGGTGCCGACCACAGGCTGATCGAAGCTGAATCCCTGCAGATCAACGGCTCCGAGGGAGGGCCAGAGCCAAATGTCAGCCGGCTCCAACAACATTTGGGCCGGGATTCTCCGCCGGCGGGGGTCTCCATTATGCCGGGAACCCCATTGACCGGCCGGCGTAACGGAGAGTCCCGCCGGCCGGTCGGGCAGAAATGCGGTGCAGCGGGGCGGAGAATCCCGCCCAGAGTCTTTCTTTACAGTCCTATCACACAAGCATCCAGGCTGGAGGACATACCAGCTGCTGTTTAAGATACACAGCCAAATGGGTGGTTACCTCTAACTGTAGCTGAAAAACTCTCATGCCTCTTGTTATACCGTCAATTCACTGTGAGACCGTGAGAACGAGTGAATACTAGGCTTTATTATCCAGGAACTCGCCTGCCAGTATCTGTTGTACAAATGAGTGCCACCCACAGGTGGCCGGTCTATATATCCCCCGGTGAGGGTGGAGCCAGAGGCAGAGCCCACTGGGGTTCCAGTACAGTACCTGGAAGTAGACGGTATTATCATTTCCAGGTTATAGGTCACAGCACTATACAGACAGTTCAGACTTAGGTGAATACATTCACCACATTCACCCCCTGTTAAAAAAATCAAGTCTAGCGGGGGTGACGTGGGGTCATCAAATGTTCAGTCTGTCTGGAGGCCGGATCATTCTTTTAGACCTACTCAGCTCTGACGATGCGGCGGGCACGGTTGCTCCAGGTGGTAACTCCGGGGGCGTGTTGTCTGGAGCTTGAGCTTCAGTCCGGTGTGTCAGAGACGATTGAGGGGTGGGGGTAGGCAGGGGGGTGGTGGGTGGTGGGAGTGCAGGTGTGGGGCAATACAGGAGACCCAGGGGGCGTAAGGGGCGCTGGGGGTGCTGGTAGGCAGCGGGGGGAGGGGCGCGTTGGCAGGGGAACCAGCTGGCGCCAGGTACTGTAGGGAGACCGTATCTTTCCGTCCGTCCTGGTGCGCGATGTAGGCATACTGGGGGTTGGCATGCAGCAGCTGGACCTTCTCAACCAGGGGGTCGGTCTTATGGCTCCTCGCATGCTTCCAGAGAAGGACTGGTCCCGGATCAAGGATGGAAGCGAGACCCCGGAGATGGGGGCCTTTACCATTTGGGCCTTGTCTGGCCGGTAGAAGTGCGGTTTGCACTCCGCGCAGACTTGGCAGTCCCTGGTCATGGCCTTGACCTCCTCAGTGGAGTAGGGCAGGTTGCGGGCCTTAATAAAGTGGGTAAGCCGGGTGACCCCCGGATGACAGAGGTCATCGTGGATAGCCCAAAGTCGGCTATCTTGCGCGCTGGCGCATGTGCCGTGGGACAGGGCATCTGGGGGCTCATTCAACTTCCCAGGACGATACTTAGGTGGAGAGTTCGATCCTCCACTTCAAGATTTTGTCATTCTTAATCTTGCCCGTTGTGCGTTGTCAAACATAAAGGCACCGCTGGTCGGTGACGAGGGTGAACATCCTACCGGCTAGGTAGTGCCTCCAGTGCCGCACGGCTTCCACTATGGCTTGTGCTTCCTTCTCGGCCGAGGAGTGTCGGATTTCGGAAGCGTGGAGGGTTCTAGAGAAGAAGGCTACTGGTCTGCCCGCCTGGTTGAGTGTGGCGGCCAGTGCAACGTCTGACGCGTTGCTCTCTACCTGGAAGGGAACGGACTCGTCCACCGCGTGCATTGCGGCCTTACAGATGTTGGCCTTGATGCGGCTGAAGGCCGAGCGGGCCTCAGCCATCAGGGGAAATTTGGTGGTTCTAATAAGTGGGCGGGCTTTATCCACATAGTTGGGGACCCACTGGGCATAGTAGGAGAACAGCCCCAGGCATCGTTGAGGGCCTTGAGGCTGTGGGGAGGGGGATGTTCCGTGAGAGGGCGCACGCGGTCGGGGTCGGGCCCTAGGACTCCGTTCTCCACGGCGTAACCGAGGATGGTAGATCGGGTAGTGCGGAAAACGCACTTCTCTTTGTAATACGTGAGGTTGAGGGATTGGGCGGCCTGGAGGAACCTCTGAAGTTTGGCGTCATGGTCCTGCTGATCGTGGCCGCAGATGGTAACATTGTCCAAGTACGGATATGTACCCCACAACCCGTACTGGTCCACCATTCGGTGCATCGTTCTCTGAAAAACCGAGACCCCGTTAGTGACGCCGAAAAGGACCTGAGGAAGTGGAAGAGTCGGCCGGCTGCTTTGAAGGCAGTGTAGTGGCGGATCGGGAGTTGGTAGTAGGCCAACTTCAGATCGACCGTTGGTACTGTGCGATCTGGTTGACCATCTCCGCTATGCGGGGGAGGGGGTACGCATCCAGTTGCGTGAACCGGTTAATGGTCTGGCTGTAGTCCACAACCATCCGATTCTTTTCCCCGGTCCGGACGACCATCCACTTGCGCTCTCCAGGTGCTGTTGCTGCCCTCGATGATCCCTTCCCTCAACAGTCGCTGGACCTCCGACTTGATAAAAATCATGACTTGGGAACTGTACCGCCTGCTCCTGGTGGCGACGGGCTTACAGTCGGGAGTGAAGTTCGCAAAGAGGGAAGGGGGGGGGACCTTGAGGGTCGCAAGGCTGCATACCGTGAAGGGATTGGAGCCTGACGGTGCCAGGTCTCTGAGGGAGACCATATCTTGGCGGCCATCAGGGTACACAATGTAGGCATACTGGGGGTTGGCGTGGAGCAAGAGTACCCTATCCACCAACGGGTCCGCATTGTGGAGTCGGACGTGCCTATGGAGCAGGACCGGTCCTGGAGCTGCGAGCCAAGTCGGGAGCGACACCCCGGATGTGGACTACCTGGGGAAGACAAAAAGACATTCATGGGGTGTGTTATTCGTAGCGGTGCACAGTAGTGACCGGATGGAGTGCATTGCATCAGGGAGGACCTCCTGCCAGCAAGAGGCTGGAAGGTTCTTGGACCATAGGGCCAGTTGGACGGCCCTCCAAACCGTCCCGTTCTGCCTCTCTACTTGCCCGTTTCCCCGGGGGTTATAGCTGGTCATCCGACTGGAGGCTATACCCCTGCTGAGCAGGAACTGACGCAGCTCATCGCTCATGAAGGAGGATCCCCTGTCACTGTGGATGAAACCGAAGAGAGCGAAGATTGTGTTGAGTGCCTTGATGACGATGGCGGACGTCATATCCGGGCAGGGGATGGCAAAGGGGAACCTGGAGTACTTATGGACCACACTGAGAATATACGTGTTACGGTCGGTGCAGGGGAGGAGCCCTTTGAAATCCACGCTGAGGCGTTCAAAGGGGCGGGAGGCTTTCACCAGGTGCGCACAGTCCAGCCGGTAGAAGTGCGGTTTGCACTCCGCACTGACCTGGCAGTCCCTGGTGACTGTCCACACTTCCTCGACGGAGTAGGGCAGGTTGCGAACTTTGATGAGATGGTACAGTCGTGTGACCCCCGGGTGACAAAGGCTGTCGTGTAGGGTACGGAGTTGGTCTACTTGTGCGCTGGCACATGTACCTCGGGAGAGGGCGTCTGGGGGCTCGTTGAGCTTGCCGGGGCGATACAAAATCTCGTAATTATAGGTGGAGAGCTCGATTCTCCACCGCAAGATTTTATCATTTTTGATCTTACCCCGCTGTGTGTTATTGAACATGAAGGCTACTGACTGTTGGTCAGTGAGGAGAGTGAATCTCCTGCCGGCCAGGTAATGCCTCCAATGCAGCTGAGCTTCAACGATAGCCTGGGCCTCTTTTTCGATGGATGAGTGCTGAATTTCAGAGGCATGAGGGGTGCGGGAAAATAACGCCATGGGTCTGCCTGCCTGATTGAGGGTGGCGGCTAGGGCGTCATCTGATGCGTCGCTCTCTACTTGAAAGGGCAGTGTCTCGTCTACTGCGTGCATCCCTGTCTTGGCGATATCGGCTCTGATACGGGCGAAGGCCTGTTGTGCCTCGGCCGTGAGGGGGAACTGGGTGGACTGTATGAGTGGGCGGGCCTTCTCCGCATAGTTTGGGACCCACTGAGCGTAGTACGAAAAGAACCTCAGGCAGCGTTTGAGGGCCTTGGGGCAGTGGGGGAGGGGGAGCTCCATGAGGGGGCGCATGCGGTCGGGATCGGGCCCCAGAACTCCATTCTAGACCACATAGCCGTGGATGGCTAAGCGGGTCATGCTGAACACACACTTCTCTTTGTTATAAGTAAGGTTGAGGAGAGTGGCAGTGCGGAGGAATTTAGCGAGGTTGGCATCGTGGTCCTGCTGATCATGGCCACAGATGGTGACATTGTCTCGGTATGGGAACGTGGCCCACAAACCGTAGCGGTCCACCATTCGGTCCATCTCCCTTTGGGAGACCAAGACCCCATTAGTGACGCCAAAGGGAACCCTAAGAAAATGGTAGACGACCGTCCGCCTCAAAGGCAGCGTATGAGCGGTCGGATTTACGGATGGGGAGCTGGTGGTAGGCGGATTTGAGGTCTATCATTGAGAAGACCCGGTACTGCGCAATCTGATTGACCATAACAGATATGCGTGGGAGGGGGTACGCGTCGAGCTGCGTGTACCGATTGATGGTCTGGCTGTAGTCCACGACCATTTGGTGTTTCTCCCCAGTTTTAACGACTACCACTCGAGCTCTCCAGGGGCTGTTGCTGGCCTCGATGACACCCTCCCGAAGCAGCCGCTGGACCTCGGACCTGACGAAGGTCCTGTCCTGGGGGCTGTACCGTCTGCTCCTGGTGGTGACGGGCTTACAATCTGAAGTAAGATTGACAAAGAGGGAGGGGGGTGTCGACCTTTCGGGTCGTGAGGCCGCACACAGTGAGGGTGGAAGGGGCCCGCCGAATTTGAGGGTGAGGCTCTGTAGATTGCACTGAAAATCCAGGCCGAGCAATAGTGCAGCGCAGAGGTTAGGAAGGCGTAGAGGCGAAAGCCGCTGAACTCTACGCCCTGGACTGTGAGAGTGACTGTGCAGAACCCTCGGATCGGGACAGAGTAGGACCCGGAGGCCAGGGAGATCCATTGGTTGGCGGGGTGGACTGTGAGGGAGCAGCGTATACGGGTGTATGAAGCTTTCGGTGCTCCCGGAACCCAGCAGGCAAAAGGTCACGTGGCCGTTGATTTTCACCGTTGTTGAAGCGGTGGCCAGGTTGTGCGGACGAGACTGGTCCAGCGTCATCGAGGCGGGCTGCAGGTGATCGTCACTGGTTTCAGACGAAGAGCATTGGGACCCAGGTCGTGGAAGGTCGTTGGCGTCCATGCCCCGTGGGGAAGGCAAGATGGCAGCGGCTGGAGATCCTGCGGGGAACAAAATGGCGGCACCCATGGGGTGCACATTGCGGGGGCGGGACAAAATGGCGGCGCCCATGGGCCGCACGTTGGTGGAGCAGGACAAGATGGTGGCGCCCATGAGCCGCACGATGACTGAGGGGGAGAAGATGGCGGCACCCATTGGCCGCGCGTGGCTCCGGGAGGTGAAGATGGCGGTGCCCACTGGCCGTGCGTGGTCCGAGGGGGTGAAGAGAGCGGCGCCCATTGTGCGTTTGGCAGGGGGGAGGGGGCGATAGTGGCGACTGCGCTGGCCTGGCACACTGTGGCGAAGTGGCCCTTTTTACCGCTAGCCTTGCAAATGGCGGCGCAGGCCGGGCAGCGTTGACGAGGGTGCTTCTGCTGACCGCAGAAATAGCATCGGGGACCCCCGGGGTGCCCGGTTTTACGTGTGGTGCAGGCGTATTGGCTAGGCAGGGCCCCAGCTGGGGCGGTCGTTTGCGGGGTCCAGGAGGGATAGGAGGGGTGAGCCGCGCGGCTGGAGGGGTAGGCCTGAAAATTACGGGAGGCGACCGTCATGGAGAGCGCTAATTTTTTTGTCTCCGCTAGGTCGAGTGTGGCCCCCTTCCAGCAATCGTTGTCGGATGAGGTCCGACCCAATCCCCGTTACGAAAGCATCGCGCATGAGGAGATTAGAATGTTCGGCGGCCGTAACGGCCTGACGGTCACAGTCCCGGACAAGTGGGATTAGGGCCCACCAGAAGTCTTCGATGGACTCAAAAGGGAGTTGCGAGCGAGTGGCGAGTACGTGTCTGGCGAAGAGTGTGTTCGCTTTCTGCGCGTAGTTCTCTTTGAGGAGTGCCATGGCTTCCGCGTAAGTCAGGGCGTCCTGGATCAGCGGGAACACGCTTGAGCTCAACCTGGAATACAGGACCTGTATCTTCTGAACCTCCGTTGGTGGGGTGGTCGCTGAGTTAATGTAGGCCTCGAAGCAAGCTAGCCAGTGATTAAAGTCTTTTCTGGCGTTGGTCGATTGCAGATCCAGCTGCAGATGATCTGGTTTGATACGGATGCCCATCCTGTGGAAAATCTGACTGCAATAAATTGATGCATGATCAATTGCACAAAGACGCAGATTGGGTACAACTGTGGCTTTATTGCAGTCAGATGCGTGGCCTCCTGCTGCAGCTGGCGAAATGGCAGCTGAATACAGGACACGCATATCTATACTCCTCCATCTGGGCGGAGCCAGCCGGCAGGGGCTACCGGCGAACCTGTAGTACAGGTCCTACCTTACATCCCCTAATGCAGGTGTACAGTGGTTCACCACAGTGGGTAAGGGTCCGCCGAACTGTAGAGTCAGGCTTCGGTGAGGGATTGGAAGTCTAATCCAAGCAGTAGGGGGGCGCAGAGGTGAGGGAGGATGTACAACTTAAAACTAGCGTACTCGGTGCCCTGCATCACGAGGTTAGTGATACAGTACCTCTGGATCTGAACCGAATGGGATCCGGAGGCAAGGGAGATTGTTTGGGATGCGGGGTAGATGTGAAGAGACCAGCGCCTTGCCGTGTCAAGGTGAACAAAGCTCTCCGTGCTCCCGGAGTCGAAAAGACAGGGGGTCTCGTGCCCGTTGACCCGGACGACCATCATGGAATTTGTCAGGTGCTTTGGCTGCGACTGATCGAGGGTGACTGCGCCAAGCTGCGGGCAGCCTGTGTGGTCGGCGGTATCACAAAATGGCGGCCCCCATGAGTTGAACGTGTCGGGCTGGGTCGAAGATAGCGACAAAGATGGCCGCCCCCATCGGTCGCACGTGTCGGCCGGTGCCGGAGCCGGCGGCCAAGATGGCGGCCCCCATGAGTCGCACATGTCAGTCGGTTTTGGAGCCGGCAGCCAAGGTGGCGGCCCCCACGAGTCGCACGAGGCTGATGACGAGTCTGAAGGGGGCGTTCCCGGCTGGCACGCAGCCACATTGCGGGGTCTGCGGGCCTGTGAGTTCATGGGTCGGGCCTGGTGAGTTTTCGACTTCTGGGCTTTAGGTCGGCCCAGACAGACTCTGGCGAAGTGTCCCTTTTTGCCACAGCCGCTGCACGTCGCTGTGCGGGCTGGGCAACGCTGCCGAGGGTGTTGACCCTGGCCGCAGAAGTAGCACTGTGGTTCCCCGGTCTGGACGGGCAGCCGTGCGGCACAGGCCTGTGACGTAGTCGGGTCCGATGGGGACCGCAACGATGGTGTCCATGAGGGGTTCGCCGGGTCTGCGGGGAACAAGGTAGCTCTAACAAGGTAGCTAGTTTTACCGTGTCCCGCAGGTCAGTGGTCCCGTTTTCCAGGAGGCGCTGCCTGATGTAGTTTGCTCGGACCCCAGCCACGTAGGTGTCCCTGTTCTATAGGTTCATGTGCTCCTCCGCCGTCACATCCCGTTCCTTGGGAGTAGGGTCAGGTTTTCCAGGTACTCGTCCAGTGATTCCCCGGCGCGTTGACGGCGAATAGTGAGGAGGTGTCAGGCGAACACCTCGTTTACGGGCTTCACGAAATGCGCCTTGAGGGTCGCGATCGCCGCCTCGTATGCGGCAGCTTTCTTTATCATCACGGAGATTCGATGGCTCACCCGGGCATGGAGGAGTCGCAGCTTGAGGTTTCAGAGGGAGGCGTGGTGGAGGAGTCGAGGTAGGCTTCGAAACAGCGAAGCCAATGTTCGAAGATCTCCTTGGCGTCCGTCGCTCGCATATCGAGTTCGAGCTTATCTGGCTTTGGAGCGGCTTCCATGGTGCTGTCTCTGGATAATAAATTGTTATACCGTCAATTCACTGTGAGACCATGAGAACGAGTGAATACTAGGCTTTATTATCCAGGAACTCACCTGCCAGTATCTGTTGTACAAATGAGTGCCACCCACAGGTGGCCGGTCTATATATCCCCCGGTGAGGGCGGAGCCAGAGGCAGAGCCCACCGGGGTTCCGGTACAGTACCTGGAAGTAGACCGTATTATCATTTCCAGGTCATAGGTCACAGCACTATACAGGCAGTTCATATTTAGGTGAATACATTCACCACACCTCTCTTGGGTACATATCCCTCTCCTGTTTTGAGGCAAGGGCTCTTTCCAAGGGTGAGGAGGGGGTTGCGCTTTGACCAGAGTTGAGGCAGGGGTGAGGGGTTACGGTCTGAGCCTGTGCTGGGTGACTTCCAGACAGCAGAATTTGGTGGAAATGATAGGATAGTGGTTATAGGAGGGTAGTATATCACCTCCTGCCCCCCCAAAGCCTGTCCACCATCTCCAATGCACAAGTCAAGAGTGCAATGGAATACTCTCCATTTTACTGGATGAGTGCAGCTCCAACACTCAAGACGTTCGATAACATCCATGACAAAGTAGCCCCTTTGATTGCTCCTGTAGCCACCTAAATTGGCCAACTCCCGATTTAAAATGGCGAACGGCAAAGGCTGATGGGAAAGTCAACCAACATAGGCAGAAACCAGCAGGTGCAGGTTTGCTGCGTATTTAACTCTGCAAAAGCCCAGACAGCATCGATACCAGCGACCATCAGCATAACAATGTAGCAGCCATCTACATACTGATGAGCAATCCCTGGGAACAATGGCAACATTTGGGACACTCAAAACTAGACTCCCCGGCGCCAGCAGGAGCCAACACAAAAGTGGTTAACGAACACCTCAAGACCGGCCATCGATCAGGGGACCGCTCCAGTATTGAAGAAATCGAACCAAGCGATTGGAACGAAGTCCAATCACCTAGAACCAGGTACAGGGTCCGCCCCGAAAGGCGGGAAGCCCCATGGGGACTATAAGAGTTAAACCCCAAGTTCAAATCGCTCTCTTCGTCCTGCCCGGGTCACCCAGCAACACAAACCAACCTTGACCGTGACCGGTGCAGTAATTCAATGCTCGCTACGACATAGGCGCTCCTAGCTACCAATCCGTACCAACTTCGAATCCCGCAGACTCAGAACACGAACGAAAGGCCATTTGTTCCCCTGACCTGGAGGGCCAGTCCGAAGTTAAGTATAGGCCTGTTAGTTGTAGAAGTAGCTTAGACGTAGAATTTGTGCATGAGTAGAAATTACTGTGTATAATAAATGTGCTTTGATTTGAATCTTACTAATCGGTGTATTGAGTTATTGATCATTACTTGGACTTGAACCTCGTGGCGGTGTCATAAAGATACCTGGTGACTCGAGAGCAAAGGTAATAAAACAGAGCAATTGAACCAACCGGAAAGTTAGCAACATTATTTGGCGACTCCGCCGGGACCCGATCTAGAAGTGGCATAACCACTCCGGCAGAACCTAGAATTTGAATTAGAGATCCAATTGGGAACAGAAAACCACAAGCGTTCAAGCAGTTCTGGTCAATCCTCATAATTCGGAAGTGTGTGTATGCATGCGTAACTAACAGGGCCATAAGGTAAAACTGATAGATTTTTTGTTGCGGCAAAACTGTCGGGCGTTTGTATTTCGGAAAGTAGCGAAAGCCGTACCCGTATTTACAGCACCGCCTTGATACCCCTGTCCCATTCAGATAGGAAGGATGGCAATGCAGGCAATGCAACGCCTCATGAACCCAGAGGAATTTGCGGTCGCAGCGGCCAGCAGCAGTAGAGTGGGACAATGTCCCATTTGGGAGGAAGAAATCAGGAAGTACCTCAAAGGGAAAGGATGGCCCCTTTGGAGTGAATTCTGTGACAATGAGGAATCAGGCACCGGGAGTATGGGACATATTTGGTGGGAGACCCTGAGCGAGATCCACAAAAAGAGCTTAGGAAAAGCTCGCAAGCTGATGGTAATCGTGTCCTGCTTGGCACAATTGCGAGGCACCGAGGAGGTCGTTAGGACGCTCCGGAAAGAGGTAGAAGGCATACATCGAATGAGTAAGGTCGATGTAAGCGAGGTAGAAAAAGAGAATTTAGAGTTAAGGAGGAAGTTGGCAGCAAAAGACGGAGAGGTGGAGGATGCCAAAAGGGCACACCAGTCTTGTCTGGCGCACTTAAGCAGCTTCCAATCCCAGTACGAAAAGGCCTATCAGGACACGCAACGTGCAGTCCTGGTACGAGAAGAAACCGAGAAGCAGGTAGAGGCATTGCAGAGGCAGTGTAGTGACCTGAAGGCAGCGTTAAGAGCACTCCATGCTGCCACCACGGAGCAAAGACAAAGCTCACTAGACCACACAAAGTGCCAGAAGCAGATTGCAGAGCTGCAATCGCTGCTTTCAGCCAAAAAGGATTCCAGGAAACCGTTGGAGCAAAATTAGATGAGGAAGACGGCCCTGATTGGGAAGAGTTAAACGAGACAGCGCAGAGATATGTTCAGGGAACATGTGCGCAGGGAAAGCCACAAAAGAGGAAAGCGCCCCAACCCCTCACACAGCAGATAGTTCAGGCTCCAATGAACCCAGTAACCACCCACCGCACAGCCACATCGGACGACGCGGAAATTCTATACACCACCCCCTTAACAGTGACCCAATTATGGGACGCGTGTGACAAAATCACACCGTTCCTCCCCACCTCAGACCCCCACCATTTCTTTGCCAGAGTAAAGCAACAGGCAACCATGTACGGCCTGGATGAGAGAGAGCAGGTAAAGCTCACAGTTTTAAGTTTAGACCCTTCAGTCGTAGCAGCCCTTCGCGACCCACAGAATGTAGGGGGAGGCACCCTTGCAGAAATGCATACCGCGGTCCTAGATGCGATCGGGTAAATGGACCCGCACCCTTATCTCCCATGCCACAGAGGCAGGACAAAAAGCCTGTACCAATTATGACCCCTCAGAGTAAGCCCACAATGAGAAATGGGTTTTAAAAAGATTGTCCCGCGCCTGGGAGCAGTCTGTACAAAGCGAACCCACAGTTAGGAAACCCGAGGAAAAGCAGGCAGAAGCAGACATCCAAGCGGTGAAAACGCACCAGAACCCCGCATGGGTGAACGAAGGCAGGAATAGACCCCCACAAAAGCCACAGGAGTGTTACAACTGTGGACAGTTGGGACACTTTGCAAGGGAATGCAATGCCCCACAAAAGCCACAGAGGGCCCAGCAGACGGGCACTCTGAGTAAAAAGAAGACAGAGCCGATTCATAGTGTTAGCGCCCGTTCAGATCAGACGGACCTGACCGGAACGGACTGACGGTGTTCGGGCTCCCCCAGTTGGGTCTGCCACACCCTTTGGGATAGGTCTGGACGACCGGTAGTTGCAGTGGAAATTTGGGGACAGCCCATCGAATTTCTCTGGGACACAGGAGGGTTCCGCACCACAATAAATTCCTCCACCCTGTTTCAAAAAGACAAGTGGCCCACTACAGCCACTATCACCCTCAGCGGCTTCACAGGCCACTCACAGCAGGGACACATCACAGCCCCTGTACCCATTCAAATCGACAACATTACCACCAAGCACCCCGTGATTTTAGTTGACCTGACCCACACAGCAGAACACATTCTGGGAATCGACTTCATGATTTCGCGCAATCTTTCATTTGATCCAGTCAACCAGTGTGTCTGGAAAATGGCAAAATCCACAAGAGCCCCCCCAACGCTCAACATATGAGAATACGCGAACAAAATTAACGCAGTAGGCGAATTTTGGTTCAACCCGACCACGCTTAGCACAGACAAGCAGGTTAAGGCAGTTCTGCAAAAGAACAGGACATCATTCGTGACCCACAAACACGACTGTGGACGGATGACTGGTTCCGTACAGATCACAGGACCTGACCCTAGACCCCCAAAACAGTATGGATTTCCCCAAGAGGCCATTCACACACCATGTGGGGGATCGGTGGCTGTGTGTGTGTGCAGTGTAGTGCCCGGACTGGGGGTGTTGTGTTGAGTGGTCGTGTTCGGGGCCTGTGTGGTGAGGGGGGTAGAAGTGGGTAACGCGCGCAACTGGACTGTTCCATCGCCGATCATGATGCCGATCATCAAGGTCGTCTTCATCCTGTTTCGGTTTTCCTTCACCGTCGAGTGTCTTCGTATCTCTCTAAGGGAACAAGCATAGTGTCTGTTATCATTGTGTTGTTTAACATCTCGTATGTCCGTCTGTGGTCTCCTTAACGTCAATTTTCCCATTATAATCGTCACCATATGTGACTGCCTCATTTTTTTTTAAACCACCATTTGCGGAGACGAGACATCCCCCCAAAAATTCTGTGTTACAGCGCGAGCACTCTCGCAGCCGGTGGTCGATGAGCTGAGTGGGCGGACAACTTCTCCGTCCTCTGCAAACATGTTTTTCCAACCAAGTGTTTCTTACATGTAAATAGTATGTGGGGGAATAGCAACCGAAGGGTTGCCGGGAAGGGCAAAAGTAGTGGCACAGTGCATTCTTTAAACCACAGGACTCGAAAACCCCCCAGAAAAAGAGTTTTGAAAACAAGCATCCGAATGGGGTGGTGCGTATGATCTGCGGCAGGGCAAGAATGGGTGGGCTCCCCGGGTAGGGCGGTGATCAGTGCCGTTGCTCCACTGCCTGAGTGACCTTCCAAGAGCAGCACGAATGTGTAACGATATGGATTCCAGACAAACTTGTTTCACTAACTGCCATGTGGCGTCAGACGAGTAATTATGGCTGCATCAAGAACTTTGCTGTGAGGCCGAAAGAATAAACTGTATCAAGAAATTCAGTGAGGTCGACACGAATAGTTGCACAAAGAACAAACATTCAACATTTTTAAAAAAAATAACAAATTAAAGAAAGTAAAGCGGGCCGGCTCCATCAGGGTACAGGACACCGTAAATCTCCATCGGCTCCTGACTCTCATCATCTGGACACCTCAAGATTCCATTTCAAAAAGGTGTGCAAAGGGGTTATCCTGGTGGGAGTCAGACTCGTAGCTGTCACCATCTCCCGGGTGCCAAACTCTTTCATGGAGTTTGCGTGCTAACGCGGTGTGTGCCGATGTGGGGTCCATTTCGTCATTTCTCATCATGTGACAGGAATTGTCACGGTGCCAGTGCTTCATGTTCCATAGGGAGATTGCAAGGGGGCCGTCACTATCGTCGGGTGGCGGGTCAGGTTCCGGTGTGTGTAAATAAATCATTTCAAAGAGGTTGAGTGTATTGTGGTCGGGGTCTCTGGGCCTGTAGTGACTGGGGCCTGGTTCGTGGGATCTTTGGGGCTTCGGTAGTGCTGTCGCTGTCGCTGTCACTGTTGCTAGCAGCCGAATCAAGCGTCAGGGTGAAATGTGATTCTGGGGGCGTGGTCAAGGTTGTCTCTGTGGACGTGCTGCTGGGGGAGGGGGAACTTGGGTTGTCAGTGGGCGGCTCCTCATTGTCTGCCGTCGCCAATGAGAGGTGGTGCGAGTGGCTGCGCTGCGTTCCATAAACCTTCAGCTGATTTACATGGACCCATCCTGATTTTCCGTTTGGATACGTGATTTTATAAACCGAAGGGCTTACTTTGTCCGAGATTGAATAGAGCCTGATAAGTTTAGGGGAGAGGAACGAGCTAGGGTTGTACAAGGTGATCAGCACTTGCTGTCCGACTGTATACTCTGTCGGGTGTACTGTTTTGTCAAAGCAGGCCTTACTCTGCTTTAGTTTAGCGCCTAGTCGAACAGCTGCAGCGAGCTGTGCTGCTTTAATATTCTTTACCATGTGCTGGACTGCTTTCTCATGGGTCAGGGCGGTGACTGCGGGGCTGGTCAAAACAAGTCCAAATAAGTATTCGGTACCCTTCATGGATCGTCCGGTCATGAGGGTATGGGAGGTATATCCTGTTGAGCTCGACACTGCGTTCCTAATAAACATCAGTGCGAATGGGAGCACTGTGTCCCATGTTGTGTTGTGCTGCTGCACCATTTTTCTAAGTGTGGCCTTTAGTGTCCGATTCATGCGCTCCACAATGCCGCTGGACTGCGGGTGATAGGCAATGTGGAACTTTTGTTTAATTCCAAATATCATCATTACAGTTTTCATGACACTTCCCGTAAAGTGGGAACCTTGGTCCGACTCAATACTACGGGGGAGTCCCCATCTTGTAAAAATCTGTTCTGTTAAGACCTTTGCGGTGACCTTGGCTGTGTTTTTTCTCAATGGGAACACTTCAACCCATTTCGTAAACGTGTCTATCACCACTAACACATACTTGTAACCATTTCTGCAGGGGGGAGGGGACCAATATAATCCAATTGGAGGTTTGTCCACGAGCCATTTACAGGTGTTGCTAACTTTTGGTTGGCTCAATTGGCTCTGTTTTATAACCTTCGCTCTGGAGTCGCCAGGTATCTTTATGATACCGCCATGAGGTTCAAGTTCAAGTAATGATCAATAACTCAACACACCAATTAGTAAGATTCAAATCAAAACACATTTATTATACACAGTAAATCACTACTCATGCATAAACTCTACTTTCTAGGCTATTCTTATCACTAACAGGCCTATACTTAGCTTCGGACTGGCCCACCAGGTCAGGGGAACAAATGGCCTTTCGTTCAGGTCCTGAGTCTGCAGGATTCAAAAGCTGGTATGGACTTGTAGCTAGGAGCGCCTATCTCGTAGCGAGTGTTGACTGGAGACTTACTTGGTTGATGCGGCAGCTTGGACAGATCACTCTCACGGGTTGATTCAAGTTGCTGAGTGACCCTGCCAAAGAAGGACGATTTGAACTTGGGGGCTTTACTTTATAGTCCCCAGGGGCTTCCCACCCTTCGTGGCGGACCCCATACCTGGTTCCAAGTGAATGGACTACTTTCCGATCACTTGGATTGATTTCTCCAATGCTGGAGCGGTTCCCTGATCGCTAGGCGGTCCCTAAATGTTCGTTGGCCTTCCTTTGTCTTGGCTCCTGCTGGTGCCGAGGAGTCTGGCTTGGCTTTATTCACCTTAACTGTTGCCATTGTGTCTGGGAATCGCACATTACTATGTAGATGGCTGCTGCATTACTGTGCAGATGGCTGTTGGTTTCAATGCTGTCTGGTTCCTTACAGGTTTCAATACACATGATTTCTGTATTTGCTAGTCTTTGCCTGTGTTGGCTGAATTTCCCTTCAGCCTTTGCGGTTCTCCATTTTAAGTCAGGAAGTGGCCAACTCAGGTGGCTACACACCCTCCTTGTGATTCTAACGCGAAGCGTGCAGGATCACATAACTGCATTGTCTTCATTCCCTGACCCGGCGAGCACTCTTCTCTGGCCTCTACACTGACCATAACTATGCAAGAAAAATTTTAACTAACATTCTAAGTGGCGCTGTGTCAAAACAGGGACATGCATTACAACTTTAAAAAACCGGTACCTCTAACTATCTCTCATAAACTACACTCACTAAAACATTCAGTCATATTAACTTCCTAAACAATACAAAAATAATGGCAGCATTTACATTTTTCCTGGCTTGGCAGTCAAGCACAGGGGTGTACAATATTCACATTTCTTTATTTACAGAAGAACGCAAACGAATGTCCTTTATTATAGATCGACGGGTTTGGGGGCCTGGTGGAAACTGAAAATAGGGGATCTCATTCTGTATACCGGGGTGCTAGCGCGGTAGGCTCTCCTTCTCCATTTCCTCATGCGGATAGTCTGCACGATGCTGCAGAGTATCGCCAATACTAGTAGGGATTCGACTACGTAGGAAAGGGAGTACCAAGTTATGAGCTTATCACACAATGATGGTGTATCGGAGACTATCTTGGGGTTCTGTGTGCTATGAGGAAGTGAATCATTAATGGCTGGGGGTTTGGGGTCAGGGGGTTCGCGTTCGCGCGCAACCGGGTACAAATTGCAATCACGAAAAACACGTATGCCGTCTTCATTGTTGTCTTCTTCTTTCTCTTCTCTTCTCTTCCTTTCCGTTTCGTCTCTTTTCCTGGAGCTTCTGGAGTTCTGTGAGATCAAGCATAGTGTCTGTTACTATCTTGGTTTAATATCTCGTCTGTTAGTATGTCTGTCCTTTTGTACCAATTCTCCCTTTATAATTTGTCACCATGTGTGACTCCCTAATTTTTTTTTTAAACCGAATATTCAGGACAAGACACACTTAAAAATACTGAAACAGTGCGAGCCGTCTTGCAGGCTGTGCGATTTACCATCCAAATGTTTGAGGATGTAAATAGCATAGGGCTGGCAACCTAACGGTTGCATGAAAACAAAACAAAACTTTTTTGAACCAAAAGTGCCGAAATGAGGGGCGTATGGGCCGCGACGGGTAAGATTTGGAAGGAATCCCCGGGTAGGATGGCGACCAATGCCGTGTGTGCTCTAACCGAGTGTAGCTGACCAGAGGGGGGTCCTCAGGCAGGGCGGAGACCAATGCCGTTTCTCCACTGCCTGAGCAACCGTCAAGAATGGGCAAGAAATGTAGTCATCGTGGGGGGTTGCCGTATTGGTTCTACCGTCGAACCAGAAGAGCAGTTATGAACGGGGGCTGGCAAGCTCTCAGTGGGTTCTGCCGATGAGCGTGCTGGTAAGTTCTCATAGGTTTCTGCAGACAAATAAGGCGTGGGGCCGTGGAAAAACATTTCCGATCTTACAAACAACATTTAGCACTAACAGTAACAAACAACATTAAACAACATGCTGCAGGTTCCATCAGAAAGGACACCATTTCTCCCAAGCGGTTCCTTTTTAAAACATCATCTGGACACCTCAGTTATTAGTTGCGAACAGGGTCGCAAAGGGGTTCTCGCTTTGGGAGTCAGACTCAAAGTCGTCATCTTCTCCCAGATGCCATACTCTCGAATGTATAAGGGCTGATAGGGCTGCATGGTGCGATTTGGGGTCGATCTCGTCGTTCCGGACGAGCCTGTATGAGTTATCTCGGTGCCAAAAGGTGGTGCCTAGTTCTGTGGGGACAGAATCGTCATCGTAGGGCGGTGGTCTTTGGTGGGGTTTGTTGAGGAATGTGATGAGGAAGGGATCACTCGAATCATGGTCAGATTCGCTGGGTGTGGGTCCTGTTGCCTGGGGATAGTAGGGAGGCGTGCTGTGGCTATTGTCCGAGTCACAGTCGCTGTCGCTGCTGCTGCTGTCTGTGGGCGTTCCGGAGCGGAGTCTATAGGTCGGGGGTGGAGTCGAGGTTGAGTCCGTGGATGTGGTGGGCGTGTTGGGGGAGGGTAGGGATACGTTGGCTGTGGGCGGGGTGTGGTCTGCTGCGTCGAGCATGACGTGATTTGTGTGGTTGGACTGTGGGCCATATGCCTTAAGCTGGTTAATATGGAACCACACAGTCTTTCCGTTGGGGTACTTGATTTTGTAGATGGAGGGGCTTACTTTGTCCGCAATGGAGTACGGACCCGAATACGTTGGTGGCAGGAATGTTCTGGGGTTGTAAATTGAGAGCATGACCTGCTGTCCTACCTCAAACTCAGTCGCATGCACGGTCTTGTTGAAACAGGCCTTCCTCTGTTTCTTCCTTGTGCCTAATCTTACTGCGGCTGCTAGCTGAGCCGTTTTCACATTTTCCACTAACTGTTTGACTGCGTTCTCGTGTGTGAGGGCCGTCACTTCGGGGCTGGTCAAGTCAAGTCCTAATAAAAATTCTGTGCCTTTCATGGGGCGTCCGGTCATGAGAGTGTGTGGGGTGTAACCTGTGGATGTTGAGACAGTATTTCTTAAAAACATCAGCGCAAAAGGGAGGACTGAATCCCAAGTGGTGTTGTTCTGTTGGACCATTTTTCTGAGGGTTGATTTTAGGGTCCGATTCATGCGCTCCACGATACCACTTGACTGGGGGTGGTATGCGATGTGGAATTTTTGGGTAATGTCAAATATCGTGAGGACGTTCTTCATGACACGTCCCGTAAAATGGGAACCTTGGTCGGATTCAATGCTGCGGGGGAGTCCCCATCCCGTAAAGATGTGGTGGGTTAAGATCTTGGCTGTGGTCTTTGCCGTGTTAGTTCTGGATGGGAAAGCCTCTACCCATTTCGTAAACGTGTCTATGACGACTAATACGTACTTGTAACCATTCCTGCAAGGGGGCAATGGTCCTATATAATCAATCTGGAGGTTAGTTCAGGGGCCGTTAACGGGGTGGGTGTGGCTAAGTTGAGCTTTCTTCGCGTATCTGTCCGGATTGTAAGGCAATTCTCAACGTAGTGCGTTACATCTTCCTTTAAACTTGGCCACCAACAGAGCTGCCTGAGGTGGGCTGTAGTGGGATCAATTCCCTGATGTCCATGACTGTCATGGAATAAACAAATAAGTTGATTCCTGTCCTGTTCAGGAACCACGTAAAGGGTGTCTTTTAACACCACACCGTCATCTGTGGTCATTTTTGAATCTATCATAGGGTGCTGTAAATTTTCCTTTCAAAATCTCCCTGAGATTGCTGTCCTGCTTCTGGGCCTGCACTAAATCCTCAATATTAGTCTGCGAGACCTGAACTGCATTCACTGGTGCGCTTTCGGGGGGGGGGGGGGGGGGGTCCAAAAATATCCATGCCTGGAACCTGCTTTAGCCAGTGCGTCGGCTTTTACATTTCCAGAGGGGAAGGAACGGTGGTAACTGCGAACTTTGACAATACCGAATGTCCTGTTCTGTGCCTTTTCTAAAATGTGGCGGCGCAATGGGGCTGAAGGGAGGGGATTTCCTTCCGCGGAAACAAATCCTCTTGCTTTCCACAGGGGTAGGAATTCTGTAAGGCTGTTGCAGACATAGAGGCTGTCCGAGTATATGCCTGCCGGGATGGAGAAGGAACCTGGATGATCCACAATGTACACCACGGCTTCTAGTTCTGCCGCCTGCGCGCCTAAGTGGCCTGGTAGTTTTAGTGATATTTCTTCTAGGGCGCGTCCCTGCGAGCCCTTGACATAAATGCCGCATCCTGTAATGCGCTTCCCTTCTAAGACTGTGGAAGAACCATCCACATATATTCGCAAAGGTGCGCACGTGTCTGTGTGCTGGGGGCTCTGGGGTGAACTACCTATCTTTCTGGGGGGTGTTTTCGCAATAAAGGGGCCTGTGTTATGGTGCGGTGAAATGATTTCACATTCGTGGGCGGTGCCTGGGTACTGAAGGTTATCGGCTAAGAAAGTATGGGTCTTGGTCCTTTTAACAGTGATGTCCCGTCCCTGCAAAAGAAGGGTCCATGTAGCTGCTCTAATTTGACTAACTGTACCGTCCTTGAGTCGTCCGTCAAGTAAAAGTTGGGTGGGGGGTGTGTTCCGTGAGGATTGTGATGGAGTTTAGTCCGGTTATGTAAGAAAAATACTGAACTGCCCCGAAAACTGCGAGCAGGTGCCTTTCACAGGCCGAAAATCCCTGCTCCACAAGATCTAAAAGTCTGGATGCATAAGCCACGGGTCTTAGCTGTTCGTGCCATTCCTGGAGGAGCACGGCCGAAAGGGTGCAGTCGGTGCTAGCTATCTCTATAGCATAGAGGGAAAGCGGGTCTGGAACTTGTAGTGCGGAGGCTGCAATGAGGGCTCTTTTCAAAGCACCCACAGCATCCGTATGTTGCGGAAGCCATTCCCAAGGGGCTCCTTTCTTTAGGAGTTCCGAGAGGGGTGCTGCCTTGCTGGCGAAACCGTCAATGTGGTTTCGGCAGTAGCCAACCAGTCCTAAAAATGACCGGAGGGCTGAAACATTCTGGGGAAGGGGCAATTTGGCAATCGAGTCAATTCTTTTGTGCTCGATCTCGCGTTTACCATGCGTGATAATCGTACCCAAATATATCACTTTGTTTTCCAAAATCTGGGCCTTTTTGGGGTTTACTTTGCAACCAATTTTCTGTAGGAGTTCCAGGAGTTCGGCCAGGAGCTCGATGTGCTCTGCCTTGGTGTCTGTCTGCAGTAATAGGTCGTCCACATACTGGACCAGACATTCGGGGCGAGAAAATTTTAATAATCCATTTGCCAGCTGTCGGTGGAAAATGGAGGGGGAGTTGTGGAATTCTTGTGGAAGGCATGTCCACGTGTACTGTTGATTTTTAAAGGTGAAGGCAAATTTGTACTGGCACGCCTTTGCCAATGGAATGGACCAGAATCCATTACTGACGTCCAAAACCATAAAGTATCGTGAGTTGAGTCCCTGTTTGAGCATGGTCTCGGGACTTGTGGCTACCGTGGGGGCTGCTGCGGGGGTGATTTTGTTGAGTTCCCGGTAATCGATGGTCAGTCGCCATGATCCATCGGGCTTTCTCACTGGCCAAATCGGGGCATTATTAGTGGAGGCTACTGATCTGAGTGAGCCCTGCTCTAATAAGCTGTCGATAACTTTTGCGATTTCTCCCTCTGCCTCTTGGGGAAATCTGTATTGCTTTTGGGGTCTAGGGTCAGGTCCTGTGATTTGAACGGAACCAGTCATCCGGCCACAGTCGTGTTTGTGGGTCGCGAATGCTGTCCTGTGCTTCTGCAGAACTGCCCTAACCTGCTTGTCTGTGCTAACTGTGGTCGGGTCAAACCAGAATTCGCCGACTGCGCTAATCTTGTTTGCATATTCTCCTATTGTAAGCGTTGAGGGGGCTCTTGCGGATTTTGCCATTCTCCAAACACATTGGTTGACTGGATCAAAGGACAGGTTGTGGGAATTCATAAAATCAATTCCCAAAATGTGTTCTGCTGTGGGGAGTAGATCGACTAAAACTATGGGGTGCTTTGTCGTTGTATTGCCAATCTGAATGGGTACAGGGGCTGTGATGTGTCCCTGCTGTGAGTGGCCTGTGAAGCCGCTGAGGGTGATGGTGGCTGTAGTGGGCCACGTGTCTTTCTGGAATATGGTGGAGGAATTAATTGTGGTGCGGGACCCTCCTGTGTCCCAGAGAAATTCGATGGGCTGTCCCCGTATCTTTGCTGCAACTACTGGTCGGCCGGATCTATCCCAAAGGGTGTCGCAGACCCAACTGGGGGAGCCCGAACACCGTCAGTCCATTCCGTTCAGGTCCGTCTGGTCTGAACGGGAGCCGACACCATGTATGGGCTCTGTCCTATTCTTATTCAGAGTGCCTGCCTGCTGGGCTCTCTGTGGCTTTCGTGGGGCATTGCATTCTCGTGCAAAGTGTCCTAACTGTCCACAGTTTTAACACTCCTGTGGCTTTGGTGGGGGTCTGTTCCTGCCTTCGTTCACCCATGCGGGTTTCTGGTGCGTTTTCACTGCTTGGATGTCTGCTTCTGCCTGCTGTTCCTCGGGTTTCCTAATTGCGGGTTTGCTTTGTACAGACTGCTCCCAGGTGCGGGACAATCTTTTTAAAACCCATTTCTCATTGTGGGCTTCCTCTGAGGGGTCATAATTGGTACAGGCTTTTTGTCCTGCCTCTGTGGCATGGGAGATAAGGGTGTGGGTCCATTTGGCCATACCGTCTTGGGACAAATGGGCGCGGTCTAGATTGCCGAAAACTGCTGTGAAATGAATCCACAGGCGTCCAGCAAACGCTGTGGGGTGTTCTGTCTTTTTCTGCCTGCACTTATTCAGGCCTTCTACCTCTGTTGTAGCCGATCACATCGAGGATCGCTGTGTGCATTTTTGCAAGGGTGCCGCCTCCTACATTATGTGGGTCGGGAAGGGCTGCTACGACCGAAGGGTCTAAACTCAAAACTGTGAGCTTCACTTGCTCACGCTCGTCCAGGCCGTACATGGTCGCTTGCTGCTTCACTCTCGCAAAGAAGTGGTGGGGGTCTGAGGTGGGGAGGAACGGTGTGATTTTCTCGCACGCTTCCCATAATTGGGTCACGGTTAAGGGGGTCGTATACAGGAATTCCGCATCTCCGTCCGATGTGACGGTGCGGTGGGTGGTTACTGGGTTCATTGGTACCTGAACTTTCTGCTCTGTGGGGGGTTGGGGCGCTTTTCTCTTCTGGGGCTTTCCTTGCGCGCATGTTCCCTGAACATAACTATGCGCGGTCTCATTTAATTCTTCCCAATCCGGGCCGTCTTCCTCATCTAATTTGGATCCAAAGGTGCTCTGGAACCCATTTTGAACTGAAAGTAAAGACTGCAGTTCTGCAATCTGCTTCCGGCACTTTGCGTGACTTAATGAGCTCTGTCTGTGCTCCGTGGTGGTAGCATGGAGTGCTCGTAATGCTGCTTTCAGGTCGCTACACTGCCTTTGCAATGCCTCTACCTGTTTCTCTGTTTCCTCTCTTACCAGGACTGCACGTTGCGTGTCCTGATAGGCCTTTTCGTACTGTGTCTGGAAGCTGCTTAGGTGTGCCAGACAAGACTGGTGTGCCCCCTTGGCATCATCCACCTCTCCGTGCTTTGCCGCTAACTTCCTTCTTAATTCTAGGTTCTCTTTCTCTATCTTGCTTACATCGACCTTGCTCATTCGATGTACTCCTTCTATCTCTTTACGGAGCGTCCGAACGACCTCCTCTGTGCCTCTCAATTGTGCCAAACAGGACACGATTACCATCGGCTTGCGTGCTTTTCCCATGCTTTTCCTATGAATTTCTGACAGGTTCTCCCACAAAGTATGTCCTATACTCCCGGGTCCTGTTTCCTCATTGTCACAGAATTCGCTCCAAAGGGGCCATCCCTTCCCTTTGAGGTACTTTCTGATTTCCTCTTCCCAAACGGGACACTGTCCTACTCTGCTGCTGGTCACTGCGACCACTAATTCTTCGGGGTTCATGAGGCGTTGCATTGCCTGAATTGCCATCTTTCCTCTCTAAATATTTCTCTTAAAATTTGGAACGAGGGGTATTAATGCGGTGCTGTAATTACGGGTATGGCTTTCGCTATTTTCCTGAATACAAACTCCCTACGTGCTGCTGCTGCTGGGGGAGGGGGAACTCGGGTTGTCAGTGGGTGGGTCCTCATTGTCTGCCATCGCCAATGAGAGGTGGTGCGAGTGGCTGCACTGCGTTCCATAAACCTTCAGCTGATTTACATGGAACCATCCTGACTTTCCGTTTGGATACGTGATTTTATAAACCGAGGAGATTACTTTGTCCGAGATTAAATAGGGTCGTGTAAATTTAGGGGAGAGGAACGAACTAGGGTTGTACAAGGTGATCATTACTTGCTGTCCGACGGTATACTCTGTCGGGTGTACTGTTTTGTCAAAGCAGGCCTTACTCTGCTTTAGTTTAGCGCCTAGTCGAACAGCTGCAGCGAGCTGTGCTGCTTTAATATTCTCTACCATGTGCTGGACTGCTTTCTCATGGGTCAGGGCGGTGACTGCGGGGCTGGTCAAATCAAGTCCGAATAAGTATTCGGTACCTTTCATGGATTGTCCGGTCATGAGGGTATGGGGGGTATATCCTGTTCAGCTCGGCACTGTGTTCCTAATAAACATCAGTGCGAATGGGAGCACTGTGACCCATGTCCTGTTGTGCTGCTGCACCATTTTCCTGAGGGTGGCCTTTAGCGTCCGATTCATGCGCTCCACAATGCCGCTGGACTGCGGGTGATAGGCAATGTGGAACTTTTGTTCAATTCCAAATATCATCATTACAGTTTTCATGACACTTCCCGTAAAGTGGTAACCTTGGTCTGACTCAATACTACAGGGGAGTCCCCATCTTGTAAAAATCTGTTCTGTTCAGACGTTTGTGGTGGCCTTGGCTGTGTTTGTTCTTAATGGGAACGCTTCAACCCATTTCGTAAACGTGTCTATCACCACTAACACATACTTGTAACCATTTCTGCAGGGGGGTGGGGACCAATATAATCCAATTGGAGGTTTGTCCACGGGCCATTTACAGGTGTTGCTAACTTTTGGTTGGTTCAATTAGCTCTGTTTTATAACCTTCGCTCTGGAGTCGCCAGGTACCTTTATGATACCGCCACGAGGTTCAAGTTCAATAACTCAACACACCAATTAGTAAGATTCAAATCAAAACACATTTATTATACACAGTAAATCACTACTCATGCATAAACTCTACTTTCTAGGCTATTCCTATCATTACAAGTCCGATACTTAGCTTCGGACTGGCCCACCAGGTCAGGGGAACAAATGGCCTTTCGTTCAGGTCCTGAGTCTGCGGGATTCAAAGCTGGTATGGACTGGTAGCTAGGAGTGCCTATCTCGTAGCGAGCGTTGACTGGCGACTTACTTGGTTGATGCGGCAGCTTGGACAGGTCACTCTCACTTGTTGATTCAAGTTGCTGAGTGACCCTGCCAAAGAAGGACGATTTGAACTTTTGGGCTTTACTTTATAGTCCCCAGGGGCTTCCCGCCCTTCGGGGCGGACCCCGTACCTGGTTCCAAGTGATTGGACTACTTTCTGATCACTTGGATCGATTTCGCCAATGCTGGAGCGGTTCCCTGATCACTAGGCGGTCCCTAAATGTTCGTTGGTCTTCCTTTGTCTTGGCTCCTGCTGGCACCGAGGAGTCTGGCTTGGCTTTATTTTCCTTAACTGTTGCCATTGTGCCCTGGGAATCGCACATTACTATGTAGATGGCTGCTGCATTACGATGCAGATGGCTGTTGGTTTCAGTGCTGTCTGGTTCCTTACAGGTTTCAATATACATGATTTCTGTATTTGCTAGTCTTTGCCTGTGTTGGCTGAATTTCCCTTCAGCCTTTGCGGTTCTCCATTTTGAGTCGGGAAGTGGCCAACTCAGGTGGCTAGACAGGGCGGGTGTGTCGGAGCTGGGCATTTCTCGCTTACCTATCGGGGTTGTTTTGAGCACAAATTAAACAGTTTTCGACATAGTGTGACACGTCGGTTTTCATCTCGGGCCACCAGCAGAGGGGTCGGAGGTGGGCAAGGGTGGATTCAATCCCTCGGTGTCCATGTCCATCATGGAACTTGCAAATTATCTTGTTTCTGTCCTGGGTGGGGACGACATAAACTCCATCTTTGAGAACCATTCCCTCATAGACCGTCAAAGAATTTCTAAATTTTTCATAAGGGGCTGGGAAGGTTCCTTTTAAAATCTCCTCGAATGCTTTGTCTTCTTTTTGTGCCTGGGCTAGGTCTTGGATGTTGGTCTGTGAGACCTGAACTGCGTGGGTTGCCAAAAGTGGCCATGTCGTGAGCCTGCCTTTGCTAGGGTGTCAGCTTTCACATTGCCGGGTGGGGAGGAGCAATGGTGACTTCTTACTTTGATGATGCCGTATTCTCTGTCTTTAGCTGTCCGAAGGCTATGTTTGAGTAGTGGGGCTGAGGGTAGAGGTTTTCCGTCTGCGGAAATAAATCCTCTCGATTCCCACAGGGGTAGGAATTCCATAAGGCTTTTGCATACGTACAAACTGTCCGAATATATGTCTGCAGGGGTCGGGAATGAATCGGGGTGCTGGACGATGTAAGTGATAACTGCTAACTCGGCTGCCTGCGAACCTAAGTGTCCAGGCAACTTTAAAGCTATCTCTTCTAAAGCGTGTCCCTGCGCGTCCTCTACATAAATGCCACAGCCTGTTATCCTTTTTCCCTCAAGGACTGTGGAGGATCCATCTACATAAATTCTCAGTGCTTTGTCTGTGGGCTGGGGTCCGATGCCAAATCGGGGCATTATTTGTCGATGCAACGGGTCGAATCACACCTTGCGTCAATAAGCTTTGGCTTGGCTATCTCTCCCTCGGCTTGCTGGGTGAAGCCGTACTGTTTCTGGGGCTTGGGATCGGCACCTGTAATGTTTAAAGCACCTGGGATTTTACCGCAGTCGTGCTTATGCTGGGAAAATGCTGTCTTATGTCTTTTCAAGACCTCCCTAACTGCTTTGTCTGTGGTAATGGTTTGTGGATCAAACCAGTACTCTCCTACTGAGCTGATTCTGTGGGCATAATCTCCGACTGTGAGCATGGCGGGGGCTCGTGCTGCTCTAGCCATTTTCCAGATGCATCGGTTAACTGGGTCGAATGAGAGGTTGTGTGTACTCATGAAATCGATACCTAAAATATGTTTTGCTGCCTGGGGCAAGTCTACTAAAACAACCAAATGTTTTGTCCTAATATTACCGAGCTGTACGTCCACAGGGCTGTGATGTGTCCCTGCTGGAGGTGACCTGTAAAGCCACTAAGGGTAAAGGTATCTGTAGTGGGCCAAATCTCTTCCTGGAATATGCTGGAGGAGCTTAACGTGTTTCGGGACCCTCCTGTGTCTCAAAGGAGCTCTACGGGGTGTCCCCGGACTGTGCCTGCAACTACTGGTCTTCCGGACTTATCCCAAAGGGTATCGCAGACCCAAGTTGGGGAGCCCGAACACCGTCAATCAGTGCCACTCGTGGCCGAATTATCTGGTCGAGCACCAACGCTATGAATTGTTTCTGTTGGGGGGGGGGGCATTTGGGTGCTGATTCCTTTGCTGCTTTGGGGGGGGCTTGACATTCTCGAGCATAATGTCCTTTCTGCCCGCAATTATAGCATTCCTGTGTCTTGGGGTGCTGCGCTGTACCTCTGTCTTCATTTACCCATGCGGGGTCTTGATGTGCCCTTACAGAATTCATTGCGGCGTCTACTCTCTCATGCTCTGTCTTTTTCTGTTCCCAAGCGCTGGACAATCGTTTCAGAACCCACACTTCATTGTGTGCTGGGTCTGAGGGGTCATAATTGGTGCAAGCCTTCTGTCCTGCCTCTAACGTACACTAAAGGACACTAACGTACGGGTCCATTTGGCCGTATTGTCTGCTGATAGATGGGCGCGTGCTAACTCACCGAATACCGCAGTGAAATGGATCCAAAGGCGTCCAGCAAACGCTGTTGGATGCTCTCCCTTTTTCTGCCTGCACCGGTTGAGTCCTTCTACCGGGTCTCCTCTGTTATATTCTATGGCGTCTAAAATGGCCGTTTTTATTTTGTGGATGCTACCTCCTCCTACATTTTGTGGATAGGGAAGGGCTGAACTAACTGAGGGGTCTAAGCACATAACTATGAGCTTAACCTGCTCCGGCTCGTCTAAACCATACATCGGGTTTGTTGTTTAACTAACTCGAAAAAGTGATGTGGGTCAGATGTGGGGTGGATAGTATCTATCGTCTCGCGGGCGTCTCGTAACTGGGTGATCGATAATGGGGTCGTGTACACAAAATTGGGTTGGTCTTCCGTGGTAACCCTGCACTGTGTGGTGATGGAGTTCATTGGGTTGGGTGCTGCTTGTGTAGTCGCTGGTGCAGGTGCTTTTCTCTTCGGGGCCTCGGGGGCTCTATTTTGATTCTCGGTCTCGCTTAAGTACCGTTGGGCCGTTTCACTGAGTTCCTGCCAATCGGGGCCGTCTCCCTGGTCTAGCTGTGGGCCAAAGGTGTCTCTAAACCCATTTTGAACTGACAGCAGGGATTGCAACCTTGCAATTTGCTGCCTGCATTTGGCATGGTCCACCGAACTCTGCCTCTGTTCCGTGGTGGAACTGTGGAGTGCTCGGTGGGCTGCTTTTAGGTCCTCACATTGTTTCTTTAGCTGCTGTACCTGATTCTCTGTCTCTTCTCTTACCAGTACAGCACGCTTAGTGTCCTGGTAGTCGTTATCATATTGGATTAGGAAGCTGCTAAGGTGGGTGAGACAGGATTGATGTGCCCTCTTGACATCATCCATTTCCTTGTCCTTCGCTGCTAACTGCTCTCGGAGCTGTACATTTAATCTCCCTCTCTACTTTTCTCCTTCTCCTCTAGCTGCTTGAGGAGTGTCTTCACGACCTCCTCTGTGCCTCACAATTGTGCCAGACAGGACATGATTGCCATCGGCTTACGAACCTTAGTCAAACTCTTTTTATGGATCTCGGTCAGGCTGTCCCACCAAGTCTGTCCTATGCTGCCAGGACCTGTCTCTTCATTGGCGCAAAATTCAGACCATCCTTTCCCCTTTAGGTACTTCCTGATCTGTTCTTCCCATACGGGACACTGTTCTGATCTATTGGTCGCTGCAACCTCGGGATCTTGAGGATGCATAAGGCATTCCATTGCCTTCATGGCCATCCCTACAGTTACTTCTGTCTACCGGAAATTTGGAACAAGGGGGAATAAAGCGGTGGTGCAAACACGGGTACGGCTCAAGCTATTTTCCGGTTTACGCAACTCCCGAAGGTTTCACGCCACAAAATCTATCGAGTTTACCTTATATCCCTTTGTTGGTATGCATGCAAATTACACACTTCCGAATTCTGGAGGTTTGATCGATACTGGTTTCGCTTGTGGTTTCTTTTATTTTGCCAATTTGGATTCTAATTCAAATGCTTTTGTGGGTTCTCTCGGAGTGACACGGTCTCTTCTGGGTCGAGTCCCGGCGGAGTCGCCAATAACTGTTGCACGTTTTCTCTACTACTTGGTCTTTTCTGTGGCTCTGTTCCAATTAGGGCAATCAGTGAATTTGCCTTTTTTCTATATTGATCTGGATGGCTGGGCGTGTCCCAAGCTGTTTGCATTTCCCTTGGACAGGGAGTGGCGCCGAAGTGTCTGGGACTGTCCCGGTTACTGGACTACCAGTCCTTTGTTTTGGGGAAGATGGGCCATCACCTGCTAATCGGCCTGATTAACGTGCTAATGGGACGGAGTTTCGATGCCGTCTGGACTTTGCTAACAAATATGCATTTCAGGCTCTGAGCCTGCCTGATTCTTGGCTTGTCCATTTTACCCATCAGTCTTTGCGAGTTGCTGTGTACCTAGTTGGAAGTGGCCATCCCCGATGGCTACACTTCCTCTTTTCCAGCTTTGCTGGGTCCCCATCTTCTGCATAACTCCTATCTACCTCCAGCATCTCATCTATTACCCTCTGCCGCTCCAACCTCTCCTCTTAGTCCACCCAAGCCTTAAACGAGATCACCTCCCCCTCACCACCGCCTTTAGAGCCTCCCAGACGACCACCTTCGACACAGCACCCGTACAGTTGAAACCTACATATTCCTTAATAACCTTTTCAATTTTGTCACAAAACACTTGGTCCCCCAAAAGTCCCACATCTAATTTCCACTCCGGCCTCGGCGCTACCCCCTTCTCCTGCACCATATCCATCCAATGCGGAGCATGATCTGACACTGCAATACTACACAGAAACAAGGCATTCTGCTCAAACACTCCTTGCCAGTACTTGTGCTCCACTTGAACCTCCTCCAATGCAGTTCTGGCCAGTTTTTGAGTGTCATAACATGTGTTCCAGTTGACATAGGGGTTTATAAAGTTCTGCCTGTAAGTAATTCCTTTTCACGGAGTTGGAAGGACATTTTGTCAGACACATAGGGCATGGTTTTCCATGTCCATTCGCCACGGTGCAAACCTGGTTATGGCCGCTACCTCTCGCCGGCAAGATCTCTGTTTGACACCTTCCCCTTTCCCTCGCCTGTGACCTGATCAGGTTCACAAAATTGCGTGAATCTAATTCCCATTAATTTGCATGTATTTTAATATCATTAGATGGTGTTATGCCGTACCTTCCAGCCCCATGTAACATTCCGCCTCGTGGCGTGAGGTTCACGCCAGTGCAAATCACGACTGTTTTTTTCAAACAAAAACCAGTCTTGAGGACCATGCTGGAAGTGCGGAGTGCCTGGAGGCCCCAGGATTGAGGGCTAAGGTTGGGCAGTGTCCACTTGCTGCTGCCAGGCAGTGACTGGCGGAAGTGCTGGGGACACTGAGGGTGAGTACAGACAGGGGGCAAATCCTTCGCCATTGGGGGAGGGATGCTTCCCCTTTTGTGTGGTGGGGGGGGGAGAAGGGTGTACACCTACGAACGTATCGGGGGGAAGGAGAGGGGGCGAGTACTTCCCAATACATCCATGGTGGGGGGGGGGACAAAAAGCAAAGAACAATGCAGCACAGGAACAGGTCCTTCGGCCCTCCAAGACATGATACCAGCTTTGGCCAAAACCCTCAGCACTTCCTAAAAGAACAAAGAGAGTCGCCCCAAATTTGTGGGGGGTGGGGAGCGCCCCTTAGCCATGGGAGGGTGGGAGGGAGTTTCTTGCTCATCGGGATGCCCTTTAAAGATGACACCCTGATCTCTGTGTAACCAGGTTTGCTGGGTCCATCAGGCCTTGCCCTGCCAGAGATCGTGCAAACCATGTTCTGTCCCCCCCCTCGTGACGTTTTCTATCAAAGTGTCACAAGGTCTGAACAGAAAACCAATGTGTGACACTCTGCCATTTTTTTGACAATTCTTCCCGGAGTTTGAGAACCCTTAACACATAGAGCAGTGCGTAGGGTGACTTTTCATCTCTTCTGTTGAATGAATGTTGCAACTGCAATGATGACTTCCTGGCCTCAAATGCTGAATTCACCTAAACTCCCCCCACAACATAGCTGCGTATTGTGGAGGGTTAAATGTTGCTGCCTCCCTTTGCCTCACCTCTCGGAGTTCGATTTAATTTGGAGTCCCGACTCCCTGCTGCAGCGAGTGAGAAAATGCAACCGTGCCTTGGGTGAACTTGGACACTGATAGAGAAGGAGCAGGGCGCACCAGGATGTCTTATTTTATGATTCAAGGTTTGTACCTTGTGAATAATGTCCTTTACAAATTAGGAGGATGCCCCACAAATAACTGGACGCTGCAACAAATAAAGGAGGTTCTTCACCTGCTTATTTGCCACTTATTCAACGTGGAGGCATCAGTAGAAAACAAAAGCTATGAAGGAAACTGATAAGCTGAACACTGCCAACGCTGATTGCATTACATCCATATACATGCATGTGTTTGGCTGCGATGTGTGTTATTAGAGCTTCCTGTTCCCGGACATCAGGTACTGAGTATTGAATGCAAATTACTTCTACAAAGAAAAAAATGGTATGCAATGATTTCCAAAAAAAGATGACAGATAACGATGAAGCTTGCATCACATTTGAATTTCTATAGCCACTAGAAAGTGACTTATCTTGCCAAGTGGTGTGTGCAGCTTCCTATAATAAGTTCAGCGATTAATTTGCCATAGATAAGCACATTTGCCTCAGTATGTTTGGCAAAGAGAGTTGTTAAGACTAATGCATCCTGTTACTTGCTGTAAATGCTGTGTATAAAGAACCACTTGAAATTCTGCAGCACCTTCCACCCATTCAGTAGGAGCGATCTCCCCAAATGGGAACAGAGTTCCATAACATGTGCGTGTCGAGAAACCCCACGTTATCGAACGGGTCTCTGAGCCCATTTGGGTAGACACGGGGCCTCAGCGGGGAACTCTCCGACAAGGCCGCCTTTAGTCCTGTTTTCTGCACCGAGGAGCTCCGCTCGCCGAAACTCCTCAGTGCAGAAGGCGATCGGGACGTCATTGACCACTCGACCCACCAGATGTAACCCCCAAAACCCCCAAAGCCACAATTCACTTATAAGGAGCTCCTCCAGGCCCCCCTGCACCCCGCCTACACCTGTGCAGGGCACCCCCGGGTCCGATCCCTGTTGTGGGAAAATCCCTGCTTGGCACCTTGGCACACGCACCCTGGCACCCTTGCAGTGCCAAGGTGGCGGAGTGGCACCAGCAGTTCACGGGCTCCACCCTGTCCAGAGGGCAAGTACCAGGGGGCCTCTAATCCCCTGGGAGACTCCCACGAGTGTCGTTCCACCTGGTCCCCGTTTGTGGAGACGAGCGCTTTTAAAATAAATCTTTGACAAAGTGCCAGTGTAATGATGCAGGCTGCCTTCACACATGGCCGTGACCACTCACCCATTCTGGGGTCACCCAGCCTGACTCACAGACAGCCCCACCACCCAAGAATTCCAATTTCCAGGGCAATTTCTCCTGGGTTGGGTTTGCAGAGCCTGGAAATGTCACAGCTATGGTGTCAAGTTCCTCAATGGTTAATGGTTTTAATATACCTCATGATAACTGTTCTACAACCATTTCGTGTTCTCACTGTTCCATGTGCCTTGACAAGGAAACAGGTCACCTGACCTCTCAACTCCATCTTGTGACAGGCAAATGTCCATTTTGGGTTTGTTCTTCATAGGTTCATATTTATAGTTCATACGTTTGCATTTTGTGAGTGCGACAGTGTTCACAAGAAAATATTTTTTGTGTTAGGAAGTGTGCCAATAAGCTTGTGTTCCATATCAAAAAGCATGCAGGCACCTGGCACCAACTTGGTGCAGAGCTTATAACTCATCCTTTCAAACATGGTCAGTTCCATCATCATACTGAAAGACTTAACCATGATTCAACGTCTGATGGCCATTGTTTCAATTTCCATTGGAACACAAAGAGATTCCACAGATGTCTGAATGCTACACTGGAGCTCAGACTTGCTGCCATGCAAGCTCAGTCTGCTGAATTAAAGCTCTAGATATCAGTATACAAAGTGGTTTTTCGGGGGATCACATCAAAGAAACAATCAGTCCTCCAGTACGTTACCATGATTGCTGAGGTGCTGATCCAGGAGAGAGGCATGAGCTCGCTGTCCTCCCTCAGGATGCCAGTATTCCTAATCACACCCCTACCACACTGCCTGTGCCCACGATACTTGCCTGTCAGCCACTTCCACAAATGCTGTATTGGTAAAGTCTGAACATAAGTCTCCTAAATCTGGAGCTGCCTAGGTCATTAACTTTGCATGGCCCATTCCTCATACACTGGGCTAGTACTTCGGAGGGACACTTGGGACAGGCAAAAGTAAACAGAAGAGAGGCATTCAAGGAATACAGAAGCATTTTCCAATATTTCATTATTGCTTGATTTGATTGATAAATTTGGCTTGGAATGTTTATTTTATCCTGCTTTTACTTTCGCAATGTGACCAAGAGGACAATGGTAGTCAGTGAATCCTTACGGTGCAGAAGGAGGCTATCCAGCCCATTGAGTCTGCACTGACCCTCTGAAAGAGCATTCGGCCTAGACCCACGCCCTCACCCTATCCCTGATAGAAGGAAGGTAAGGAGGTTCTATTGGCGAATGGGAATTGGTATTGAGGTTACTGGTATCGCATTTGAATTAGTTCTTCATGTACAGCCTGGACAGAAAGGGACATTCTAGGTTGCAGTCTCCATTCCTTCTACTGCTTCTCTGCTGCTTGCAGGTTAAATCCTGGCACGAGATGTTCCCCCATGATGGTAAGGTTGTGAAACATGCAGCAAACAAATCTGCTCACCAAATATTGGAGGGCTCTTCGAGAGCGGTCCAGCAAGCAGAATCACCAATGGTCCACTCAACCAAATACTTTGTGGCAGCAAAGCTCTCCTGTTTAGCACAGGGCTAAATTACTGGCTTTGAAAGCAGACCACGGCAGGCCAGCAGGACGGTTCAATTCCTGTAACAGCCTCCCCGAACAGGCGCTGGAATGTGGCGACTAGGGGCTTTTCACAGTAACTTCATTTGAAGCCTACTTGTGACAATAAGCGATTTTCATTCATTCATTTCATTTCATTGTATGCCTAATACGCATGTGCAGGTGAGCTGCACACCAGAGTCAACATATCGGATCAGACTTGTTACCCAGTAGCCCCCCTTTTGTTTCCTGTGCTGGCTGAAGTCAGACAGTGCATTGCTGCAGAATGAAAGCCTATTGACTGCTGCCAAGAAATTGGGCATTAATCTGCATTATCCACTGTCAATGGTCACACACCACCTGTGTGTTGAGGGAGTGGAATCCTCTCAGCTTCAGTACATGGGCAGAGTGGATATGTCACAGTCCCAAATCAATGTGCACCCAGTCAGTGACACCTTCAACATGGAGAAGCCTGCAGACCTTGCAAACCGTTGTGATTGCTCTGCCTGCTCCTCTCTGGAAATGGAGAGGAAAAAGAGGGAATGAAAACAAGTTGCTTTTCTTTGAACGCAGAGCCTCAGCTACCTCACATATGCAGCAGTGCAGTGCAAACTGCAGGATGTTTTCTTATATCAGCAGCACCACACTGGAAGAAACCAGATGCACAAACGTTCATCGCCATGGTCAATGACACAGCTGCTGGAATTGCAGTGTCACTATGAGGTTGGAGTTATGACTACAGGATTTTAACAGATTGCAGTGATGACTTGCTCAGTGAAGCCTCAAGCATTGGTCATTGCTGAGGGTCAGGTAGGACAATTGGTCCTTGAACAATCTTGGGGTGGATATAGCTTCGTGCTCAGAATCCGTCTCCCTCTCCTCCTCTTCCCCCTTTGAACAGTTTGTCCTGACCTGCTTAGCCTCTGCTCCTCCTCCTCCTAGTCATGAACAATTCCAAGAGGAAGGCCAGTGAGTGCGCCCATGTCTGGGAGCAACTGCATTGTGCAGAAGCCTTGAGATCCACCAGAAATTTTTCAGCAACTGCTGCACACTTCCCCTTGATGTTTCAAATTTGGAAAAGCTATGAAAAGTACCCAAAACGCGTAGAATTGCAGCAACAACCAGAGGAGATGGACTAGCAACTAATCTGTAAGTAGTTGATAATCCCTTTAGTCGTGCTATTGAGGTGCTGAAACAGCCTTCATGCTGCTTAATGCGTGTTGAGCTGTACAAGCTTGAGATAGAGTGTCATGTGCAGTATGAAGATCCAAATTGGCAGTGCTGGCATTAAATCAGCATTGCAAGCTCGCTGATGTCGCAATCTTCTTGCTCTGTATATTCCTAGTGGATAATAAGTGTGTGTGGCTTAATTCTTAACCAAGATGGTGTCCGCCATGTGATGCATTTGAATTGTGCTGCAGATGTTAATTTGGAACCCACAGGATACCACACAAATAACAGGTACTACTGAGCCTAATTTTATCCCCAGAAGGATTTAAGTACAATAAAATTCAGATGGCTCACGCACATTAGCAGAAAATGGTTGCTAAAAGAGGCATTATGCAAAAGATAATTTAGCCTGAATTAAAAATTCGGACACTTTGCTGCAGATTGGTTGCTAAAGCGACAATGGCAAGGAGTCAGCTAGCTGGATCCTAAATGAGATAAGGAAGGAGAACAGGGCTTTGTTTGTTATTAACTGTAATATACGTTTCCACATGAGAGAGTGATCAAATAAATTAGATTGTCATGTGAATCAGAGAAGAATCATAGAATCCCTCCAGTGCAAAAGGAGGCCATTCAGCCCATTGAGTCTGCACTGACTCTGAATGAGCACTCTACCTAAGCCCACTCACCCGCCCTATCCCTGCAACCTAACCATATTTGGACACGTAGGGGTAGTTGAGCATGGCCAATCCAATTAACCTGCACAACGTTTAGTCTGTGGGAAGAATCCAGGGCACCCGAAGGGAACCCACACAGACACGGGGAGAATGTGCAAATTCCACACAGATAGTCACGCAAGGCTATAACTGAACTGGGGTCCTTGGCGTTGTGAGGCAGCAGTGCTAACCACTGTGGCACTGTAC
Source organism: Scyliorhinus torazame (assembly GCF_047496885.1). Lineage (NCBI taxonomy): Eukaryota > Metazoa > Chordata > Chondrichthyes > Carcharhiniformes > Scyliorhinidae > Scyliorhinus > Scyliorhinus torazame. The sequence goes on along the minus strand of NC_092717.1, from coordinate 55,890,263 downwards.
TGCGAAAACTTTAAGAAAGTAGGCAAGTTTGTACACAGCTAATGAGAGATACTGAAGATATGTGAATAGATGCTCGAAGACATGAAGAAATGTAGGGACATAGGAACAGAAGTAGGCCATTTAGCCGCTCCAGCCTGTCCTGCATTTCAATAAAATCACAATGAGCACCATCAGAAACCGTGTGACCATACTGGGAGAAGACCAGCTAACCCTGCAATACAGGTTGGCAGCTAACGGACTATGAAGTACAGTTAGAACTGAATATGTATGTCCATTCCTTTTTAAAAAAAATTTTGAGTACCCAATTCGCTTTTTCCAATTAAGGGGCAATTTAGCATGGCCAATCCACTTAGCCTGCACATCTTTGGGTTGTAGGGGCGAAACTCATGCAAACACGGGGAGAATGTGCAAACTCCACACGGACAGTGCCCCAGAGCCGGGATCGAACCTGGGACCTCGGTGCCGTGAGGCTGCAGGGCTAACCCACTGCGCCACCGTGCTGCCCCAGTATGTCCATTCCTTACAAACTTCATCCCACTGTGGAACCAATGCAGAATAACCATTTGGCAGAAAAATGCTGATGACACTCCCCAGTCATCACTCTTCAGTATTCCCAGGAGTACCAGATGCGTTAATCAAAAAACAGGAAAAGTTGAAAGGTGCCCATGACCGGGTTGATGAATTACCCAACCTGAACAGGAGAGAAAAAGTTTGAGTACAACACCCAACTGACTGATGGTACCTGGAATGCAACTGAAATTATCAGCACATTCCCAGAACCAAGATTGTACCAAGAATGAATGCCTTTAAAAGCGAGCAGAGGACAACTAAAAAAGCAATAAGGGAGTAGAAGATGAAGTATGAGTGCAAGCTAGCTAGTAATATAAAGGAAGATAGGAAGAGTTTTTTTCAATATATAAAAGGTAAGAGAGAAGCAAAAATAGACATTGGGCCACTGGAAAATGTGGTTGGAGAAGTAATAATAAGAAACAAAGAAATGGCAGACAAACTGAATAGTTACTTTGCATCAGTCTTCATGGTGGAAGACACAGTGGGATGCCAGAGCTCCAGGAGAACCAGGGGGCAGCGGTGAGTGCAGTGACCATTACTAAGGAGAAGGTGCTGGGGAAACTGAAAGGTCTGAAGGTGGATCAATCACATGGACCGGATGGACTACACACCAGAGTTCTAAAAGAGATAGCTCAGGAGATTGTGGAGGCATTGGTGGTGATCTTTCAGCAATCACTGGAGGCAGGAAGGGTCCCAGAGGACTGGAAAGTGGCTAATGTACCACCGCTGTTCAAGGAGGGAGGGAGGTGGAAGATGGGAAATTATAAGCCGGTTAGCCTGACTTTGGTCATTGGTAAGATTTTAAAGTCCATTATTAAAGATGAGATCGCGGAGTACTTGGAAGTGCATGGTAAAATAGGACTGAGTCAGCACGGCTTCATCAAGGGGAGGTCATGTCTGACAAATCTGTTAGAGTTCTTTGAGAAAGTAACAAAGAAGTTAGAAAAAGGAGAACCAGTGGATGTGATTTATTTAGATTTCCATAAGGTCTTTGACAAGGTGCCAAATAGGAGACTGTTAAATAAGTTAAGAGCCTATGGTATTAAGGGTAAGATCCTGGCATGGATAGAGGATTGGCTGACTGTCAGAAGGCAGAGAGTGGGGATAAAGGGGTCTTTTACAGGATGGCAGCCGGTGACTAGTGGTGTACCTCAGGGGTTGGTGCTGGGACCACAACTTTTCACAATATACATTAATGATCTGGAGGAAGGAACTGAAGGCACTGTTATCATAGACTTATAGAATTTACAGTGCAGAAGGAGGCCATTCGGCCCATCGAGTCTGCACCGGCTCTTGGAAAGAGCACCCTACCCAAGGTCAACACCGCCACCCTATTCCCATAACCCAGTAGCCCCATCCAACACTAAGGGCAATTTTGGACACTAAGGGCAATTTATCATGGCCAAACCACCTAACCTGCACATCTTTGGATTGTGGGAGGAAACCGGAGCACCCGGAGGAAACCCACGCACACACGGGGAGGATGTGCAGACTCCGCACAGACAGTGACCCAAGCTGGAATCGAACCTGGGACCCTGGAGCTGTGAAGCAATTGTGCTATCCACAAGGCTACTGTGCTGCCCTGTTCCTAAGTTTGCAGATGATACAAAGACCTGTAGCGGGGCAGGTAGTATTGAGGAAGCAGGTGGGCTATAGAAGGACCTGGACAGGCTAGGAGAGTGGGCAAAGAAGTGGCAGATGGTATACAATGTGGAAAAGTGTGAGGTTATGCACTTTGGAAGGAGAAATGGGGGCATAGACTATTTTCTAAATGGGAAGATGCTTAGGAAATCAGAAGCACAAAGGGACTTGGGAGTCCTTGTTCACAATTCTCTTAAGGTTAACGTGCAGGTTCAGTCAGCAGTTAGGAAGGCAAATGCAATGTTAGCATTCACGTCGAGAGGGCTAGAATACAAGACCAGTGCTTCTGAGGCTATATAAGGCTCTGGTCAGACCCCATTTGGAGTATTGTGAGCAGTTTTGGGCACCGTATCTAAAGAAGGATGTGCTGGCCTTGGAAAGGGTCCAGAGGAGGTTCACAAGAATGTTCCCTGGAATGAAGAGCTTGTCGTATGAGGAACAGTTGAGGACTATGGGTCTGTTCTCATTTGAGTTTAGAAGGATGAGGGGGGATCTTATTGAAACTTACAGGATACTGCGAGGCCTGCATGGAGTGGACGTGGAGAGTATATAGGATAAACCTGAAGCAGACGACACAATCTCCGACTAAAGGGATGAGTCTTTAAAACAGAGATGAGGAGGAATTTCTTCAGCCAGAGAGTGGTAAACTCAGAGACGCATCAGTTTATTAATTTATGTAATGGTTTATTCAAACACAATGGGACATGTGCGCTCCTCAGCATCGGATTTGGCGTTCCCCAAAGACACATTGGAGAATCCCTCTCAAAGGTTAAGAGGTAAGGGTTTGCGTGGAAATTGTCCAGACCTGCTAACTTACTCTGGATGATTGCGCTCCATTGAGGACCATCCAAAAAAGTGATTTAAATTGCTATCTTCGGACGGTTCAGCCAGGGTTGCACGAATAGTTACTCAGGAAAAGTTAGAAGTAAAACCTCTTCAAACGTATGTGTAATTACTTTAAAGACCCAGACCAATCTCCAGAGGGGCTCCCTCCCACGCTCCCAACCACCCAAGGGACTCCCCTATGACTACCCGCCGACTAACTATCCCCCCCCCCCACAGTACTCTCCATCCCCTGAACCCTACCACTCGACTGCTATGACTTGAATGTGACTACTGCTCCTACCCCAACCTATGGCTCGGCTTTCATCCATGGCACGATCCCCTGACCCCACTGGACCCCCTGATCCCATCTGACCCACCACCCAGCTAGACTCCTTCACCTGATCCCCCCGACCAGACACCCCGACCTGGCTGGACCCCTCTGATCTGTCTCAAAATCCCCACATCCTGACCTGGTGAGGCCCCTCCACCCGACCCGACCACCCACGACCCCCCTACCCCCACCCCCACCAACCTGACCCAACCCCTCCACCCAACTTGGCTAGACTTCCCTATCCAACCCAATCTCCTGATCCGATCCAGCTGGACCCCCCTCCCCCCCCCCCCTCCGGCCGACCTGACTTGCACTCTCCCATATATTCCACCCCCCCCCCACTTCTCCCCCTGTTCTCCGATCCTCCATCGATGTACAACCACTCTCCCCCACCCCCTCAAGCCCCAAATCCTATCCACTTACCCCAGTCACTGGGTTGCCCGTGACCTATCATTTTCAATGTGACTTTAACCTCACCTTATAGCCTTTTCTTAAAATAAAAGATCTCACATTATTGTTTTACCAATCCTTGTCATCTGATTGGTAATTCTATGTCAGAGGGAAGATCGTTATATAATAGGCAGACACCTAGCAGGTGAAATTTGATGCGGAGAAGTATGAAGTGATTTATTTTGGGTGGAAAAATAAGGACGGGCAATCTGACATTTGGTATGAAGAACAAGGGAAGGCAATATCAAATCAAGGATATAATTTTAAAGGGGTTGAAGGAACAGAAAATCCGGGGATATGAGTACAGAAGGTGTTGAATATGGCATGCAGGTTGAGACAGGGGTTAATAAGGTATATGGGATCATGGTCTTTATTAATAGAGGCAGAGATTTAAAAAAACAAGGACATTCTGGAGAACCTTTATAAAACAGCTTGTTTGACCTCAAGTAATGTGTCCAATTCCAGACTCCATACTGAGGAAGGATATGAAGATTTCCGAGAATGAGATGAGAGACTTCACTTACATCGATGGGTTAACAAAGCTGGGGCTTTTCCTCTTCGAGGAGAGAATAGAGAATGTTGAGAGGAATATTGTTAGAGGTGTTCAAAATCGTGAGAGATGCAAGGGTTAAGAACAAGGGGACACAAACTGAAAGTGAAGAGCATAGGAACCAGAGGCAATATGAGGAAAAATTATTTTATGCAGCCAGTTGTTAGGGTCTGAAATTATGCATGTGCAGAAGGAGGCCATTCGGCCCATCGAGTCTACATCAACCCTCTGAAAGAGCACCCGATCCAAGCCCATTCCTCTGCCCTGTAACCCTTTGGACATTAAGGGCCAGTTTAGCCTGGCCAATCCATCTAACCTGCACATCTTTGGACTGTGAAGGAAACCAGAGAAGCCAAAGGAAACCCACACAGACATGGGGAGAACGTGCAAACTCCACACAGACAGTCACCAAAGGTTAGAATTGAACCCGGGACCCTGGTGCTAGGAGGCAGAAGTGCTAACTGCTGCCTGAGATTGTGCTGGTGGAAAATTCAATTGTTTCCGAAAAGGAAATTGGATAGTTTTTTGGTGAAGGAAAGTGAGGTGAGTTGCTGTCACAGCACCAGCCTATAGATTATATGGTTCTATGATACTAACAATATAAAATTACTCTGCCAGGTCCACTGAAGTTGTCTAGTTGTAACTATGATCCGGACATGCAATTAAAAATCCAGTTACATCTCATTCAGAAAGGTGTAACTTTTGCAAGGTTTTGTTTACAGTGAGATTAAAAATGTAAGAGAGGAATTTTTTGTCAATTACTAGGTTTCTAATTGATTGTAGCCTCAACAGCAGACTGTCTGGAGAAGTGTAGAATCACTGGCAGCATCTTGTGACTTTCCATGTTTAACTGCACATATGCAGACTCCAGAGGTTGTTGTCAGTTTCAGAAATATGTTGGCAGCAAAAGCTAACAGTCCGTCTGATATTACTACTGTTAAAATCTGGACTATGAAGATGATTCCCAGTTTTGGGCCAGCCTCAGGCCTCTAACAGGCACTCTGTGCATTTTGCCTATTCCCCCAAGTCAGGTTTAAACCAATGACAACACTATCGGACTGGAATTAGTTTATATCTAGTTCTGTCACTATAATTTTGAGGTGGAAACTCAATTCCCATGCATGAAAGATCTTTCAGACACATTTTCTGTCAAAATATCAGCAATGTGGCTCTGAAGAAGTTCCAGCCCAAATGTTTTTCACAGCCAATTTATGTTGATCAAAACACTTGTAAGAATAATATAATTCAGAACGATTTCTCATTTTATGTGAACAAGTTTCATCACAAACCCATCAGAATTTGTTCAGACTACAGTGATTCAACTACATCCTATCATGAAGTGACTATTACATTGAGAGACCAATACAATGGTGAACCAGATTGTGCAAGTATAACATTGAACGTGGAACAGGGAAAATCCTGTTTGTTGTTGTAGCATAGCACAAGATTGCAACTCTGCAAATGGAGGAGGTCATTGAATTTCACTTCAAAATTAATTTGTAAATCAGTTATCTGCTTATCAGAATTCAACTCTTGCAATATATTTGCTCCTGTAAACACAATAAAGCAAAGATCATAGCTGGTATCTTTACTGATCAGTGAAGGATTTGTTACAGAGTAAATTTGCCAAACATATTTGTATCAATGGATGAATAGGGGCTGGTTTAGCTCACTGGGCTAAATCACTGGCTTTTAAAGCAGGCCAGCAGCACGGTTCAATTCCCGTACCAGCCTCCCCGGACAGGCGGCGGAATGTGGCGACTAGGGGCTTTTCACAGTAACTTCATTGAAGCCTACTCGTGACAATAAGCGATTTTGATTTTCATTTCATTTCAATAGATACAATTAATCATAAAATGATAAACTCAAACCTCATGCAGAATTGGTTTTGCTTTGAGCTAGGGTAAACACAAAGAACTTAGGCTCCTGAGGATTAATCCAAGCATTTATTAACATAACCAACTGACTTAATTTAATTGCCTTACTATAGTTGTGTATTTTGTGCCTAATCTCCATGGAAACAAAATTTGATGGTTCAACCCTTTTATTAAGATGTACAATCCCTGCTTCAATTTGTAAATGCATATTGGCTCTTTTTTCTACTTAACTCTACGTAAATGTTAAATATTATCCTCATGAGATGCATTAACAATAGTGCGATGTTCTTTGTGATTCTGTTATCAGGATGGATGTTGTAGCATTCACAAAGGCCACAGAAGTTCATTTAAAAAAAGCTAACATTTATTTACACTTATTAAAGCTCGGCCGCTTACTCCTATAATGAACAATAATCTTGGAATCTATAATCTACACTCTACTAACACTAATCTCTACACTCTATCTATAACTGTACTGTACACTCTCTCACTGCTCGTCTCCAGCCTTCTCCAACCTTCTCCCAGAAGCCTGTGAGTCAGTGCTTTATATAATTCTGCATCTAGCTCCATCTAGTGGTTAGTTATGATATAACATTAATCCTTTGTATTTGGAACATTTCGCATAATGTTACATCCCCTTTGTTTGAGAAAAATGTTTGAAATTGTTTCTACATTTTTTTTACATACACTGTCGAGAATCCGTTCATACAGTCCATGCCTAATGTTATATTGCATATCATAATTGCAATTACAGAGTTTTGGTGTTTTGCAAGTTTAGTCGATTAGGTGGTTTTCTTGTCCCTTTTTGACCTTCTCAATGAATTTGCAGTGTCATTGGAATTGTCTCTTGTCTGTTCCTTATGTCTATTCAATAATAACACTGTTGGTAAGTCAATGTTACAAAACATGGAGTCTTGGTTTGCTTGGTTGGCTCTGGAAATTGCAGTGAATTCTTTACTTTTAACAATGCTCGTCGATTTCCATGAAATATCAGTCCAGCCGCAGTTTGTACCACATACGATCATGGCGCAACCTCATTTAACACCTATGCAATGTCCAACCAACCACCAGCTGGATTTCTTATCCTAACAACATCTCCTTCTTTCAGTGGCGTAATGTTTTGCATGTCTGTCACAGTGTGCTTTTGCTTGCATTTCTGTTGCTTTATTTTTTCATGTATTAACTGCACATCCAGGTTTGGAACTGTTATGGCAGGCAATGTTGTTCGAAAAATACGAAGGCATGGGATTCAGGGTGATTTAGCAGTTTGGATTTGAAATTGGCTAGCTGGAAGAAGACAAAGGGTGGTGTTGATGGGAAATGTTCAGACTGGAGTCCAGTTACTCGTGGTGTACCACAAGGATCTGTTTTGGGGCCACTGCTGTTTGTCATTTTTATAAATGACCTGGAGGGCATAGAAGGATGGGTGAGTAAATTTGCAGATGACACTAAAGTCATAAGAACATAAGAACTAGGAACAGGTGTAGGCCATCTGGCCACTCGAGCCTGCTCCGCCATTTAATGAGATCATGGCTGATCTTTGTGGACTCAGCTCCACTCTCCGGCCTGTACACCATATCCCCGAATCCCTTTATTCTTTAGAAATCTATCTATCTTTTTCTTAAAAACGTTTAAAGGAGGAGCCTCAACTGCTTCACTGGGCAAGGAATTCCAGAGATTCACAACCCTTTGGGTGAAGAAGTTCCTCCGACACTCCGTCCTAAATCTACTTCCCCTTATTTTGAGGCTATGCCCCCTATTTCTGCTTTCCCCGACCAGTGGAAACAACCTGCCCGCATTTATCCTACCTATTCCCTTCATAAATTTATATGTTTCAATAAGATCCCCCCGCATCCTTCTAAACTCCAATGAGTACAGTCCCAGTCTACTCAACCTCTCGTCATAATCTATTCCCCTCAACTCTGGGATCAACCTAGTGAATCTCCTCTGCACTCCCTCCAGTGCCAATATGTCCTTTCTCAGGTAAGGAGACCAAAACTGAACACAATACTCCAGATGCGGCCTCACCAACACCCTATACAATTGCAGCATAACCTCACTAGTCTTGAACTCCATCCCTCTAGCAATGAAAGACAAGACTCGATTAGCCTTCTTAATCACCTGTTGCATCTGCACACCAACTTTCTGCGACTCGTGCACCAGCACACCCAGGTCCCTCTGCACAGCAGCATGTTTTAACATCTTACCGTTTAAATAATAATCCATTCTGCTGTTATTCCTCCCAAAATGGATAGCCTCACACTTGGCAACATTGAATTCCATCTGCCAGACCCTAGCCCATTCACCTAACCTATCCAAATCCTTCTGCAGACTTCCGGTATCCTCTGCACTTTTTGCTTTACCACTCATCTTAGTGTCGTCTGCAAGCTTTGACACATTGCACTTGGTCCCCAACTCCAAATCGTCTATGTAAATTGTGAACAACTGCGGGCCCAACACTGATCCTTGAAGGACCCCACTAGTTACAGGTTGCCAACCAGAGAAACACCCATTTATCCCCACTCTCTGCTTTCTGTTAGTTAACCAATCCTCTACCCATGCTACCACTTTACCCTCAATGCCATGCATCTTTTGTTTATGCAGCAACCTTTTTTGTGGCACCTTGTCAAAAGCTTTCTGGAAATCCAGATATACCACATCCATTGGCTCCCCGTTATCTACTGCACTGGTAACGTCCTCAAAAAATTCTACCAAATTAGTCAGACACGACCTACTCTTTGTGAACCCATGCTGCGTCTGCCCAATGGGACAATTTCCCTCCAGGTGCCCCGCTATTTCCTCCTTAATGATAGATTCCAGCATTTTCCCTACAACCGAAGTTAAGCTTACCGGCCTATAATTACCCGCTTTCTGCCGACCTCCTTTTTTAAACAGTGGTGTCACGTTTGCTACTTTCCAATTCTCTGGGACCATCCCAGAGTCTAGTGCATTTTGATAAATTATCACTAGTGCGTTTACAATTTCCCTAGCCATCTCTTTTAACACTCTGGGATGCATCCCATCAGGGCCAGGAGACTTGTCTACCTTTAGCCCCATTAGCTTGCCCAATACTGCCTCCTTAGTGATTACAATCATCTCAAGGTCCTCACCTATCATATCTTTATTTCCATCAGTCACTGGCATGTTATTTGTGTCCTCCACTGTGAAGACTGACCCAAAAAACCTGTTCAGCTCCTCAGCCATTTCCCTGTCTCCTATTATTAAATCTCCCTTCTCATCTTCCAAAGGACCAATATTTACCTTAGCCACTCTTTTTTGTCTTATATATTTGTAGAAGGTTTTACTATCTGCTTTTCTGTTCTGAGCCAGTTTACTTTCATAGTCTACCTTACTCTTCTTTATAGCTTTTTTAGTAGCTTTCTGTTGTCCCCTAAAGACTTCCCAGTCCTCTAGTCTCCCACTAATTTTTGCCACTTTGTATGTTTTTTCCATCAATTTGATACTCTCCCTCAGCTACTTAGATATCCACGGTCGATTTTTCCCCTTTCTACCGTCTTTCTTTTTTGTCGGTATGAACCTTTTCTGAACACTGTGAAAGATCGCTTGGAAGGTTCGCTACTGTTCCTCAACTGCTTCACCATGAAGTCTTTGCTCCCAGTCTACCTTAGCTAGTTCTTCTCTCATCGCATTGTAATCGCCTTTGTTTAAGCACAAAACACTAGTGTTTGATTTTACCTTGTCATCCTCCAACTGTATTTTAAATTCCACCATATTGTGGTCACTCCTTCCAAGAGGATCCCGAACTATGAGATCATTAATCAATCCTGCCTCATTACACAGGACCGCTTGGTCCCTTGTAGGTTCCATTACATACTGTTCCAGGAAATTATCCCGGGCACATTCTATAAACTCCTCCTCAAGGCTGCCTTTACCAACCTGGTTACACCAATCGATATGCAGATTAAAATCTCCCATGATAACCGCTGTACCATTTCTCCATGCATCCGTTATTTCTTTGCTTATTGCCTGCCCTACCATCCTGTTACTATTTGGTGGCCTATAGACTACTCCTATCAGTGACCTTTTCACCTTACTATTCCTGATTTCCACCCAAATTGATTCAACCTTGTCCTCCATAGCACCAATATCATCCCTTACTATTGCCCCGATGCCATCCTTAAACAACAAAGCTACACACCGCCCTTACCGTCCATTCTATCCTTTCGTATAGTCTGATACCCTTGGATATTTAACTCCCATTCGTGACCATCTTTGAACCATGTTTCAGTAATGGCCACTAAATCATAGTCATTCATGATGATTTGCGCCATCAACTCATTTACCTTGCGTTCAGGTAAAGTACACTTATGCTGTTTTTTATGTCTTTGTTATGAATCCTAACACCTTGATCAGTAACTTTTCGCAAATTATTTTTCCTCTTACCCTTTCTCCTAATTTTCCTTGTCTTTGAACCCATATCTCTACATAACCTGTCACGTAACCTGCTGCCTTGATCTCCATTAACCATTATGCTGTCCATAGCTTTACACTTCCCTTCCCCCCAACTTGCTAGTTTAAAGTCCTTGTGACCAATCTATTTATCCTATTCGCTAGAACACTGGTCCCAGAATGGTTCAGTTGAAGACCGTCCCAATGGTACAGGTCCCTCCTGCCCCAGTACTGATGCCAATGCCCCATGAAATGGAATCCCTCTTTCCCGCACCACTCCTTTAGCCACGTGTTAACTTCCCTAATTTTCTCAACCCTATGCCAATTGGCACATGGCTCGGGTAGTAATCCAGAGATTATAACCCTGGAGGACCTGTTCTTTAATTTAGTCCCTAGTGTTTGATAATCCTCTTGATAATCGGTGGAGTTGTGGAAAGTGCAGCCGGATGTTACAAGTTACAGAGGGATATAGATAAGCTGCAGCGCTGGGTTGAGAGGTGGCAAATGGAGTTTAATGCAGAAAAGTGTGAGGTGATTCATTTTGGAAGGAATAACAGGAAGACAGAGTACTGGGCTAATGGTAAGATTCTTGGCAGTGTGGATGAGCAGAAAGATCTCGGTGTCCATGTACATAGATCCCTGAAAGTTGCCACCCAGGTTGGGAGGGTTGTTAAGAAGGCGTACGGTGTGTTAGCTTTTATTGGTAGAGGGATTGAGTTTCGGAGCCATGAGGCCATGTTGCAGCTGTACAAAACTCTGCTGCGGCCGCATTTGGAGTATTGCGTGCAATTCTGGTCGCCGCATTATAGGAAGAATGTGGGAGCATTGGAAAGGGTGCAGAGGAGATTTACCAGAATGTTGCCTGGTATGGAGGGAAGATCTTATGAGGGACTTGAGGCTGTTTTCGTTAGAGAGAAGAAGGTTAAGCGGTGACTTTATTGAGGCATACAAGATGATCAGCGGATTGGATAGGGTTGACAGTGAGAGCCTTCTTCCGCGGATGGTGATGTCTTGCATGAGGGGACGTAGCTTTAAATTGATGGGAGAAAGATATAGTCAGAGGTAGGTTCTTTACTCAGAGAGTAGTAAGGGCGTGGAATGCCCTGCCTGCAACAGTAGTGCAACACTTCGCCAACACTAAGGGCATTCAAATGGTCATTGGATAGACAAATGGACGATAAAGGAATAGTGTCGATGGGCTTTAGAGTGGTTTCACAGGTCGGCGCAACATCGAGGGCCGAAGGGCCTGTACTGCGCTGTAATAGAACATAGAACATAGAACGATACAGCGCAGTACAGGCCCTTCGGCCCACGATGTTGCACCAAAACAAAAGCCATCTAGCCTACACTATGCCATTATCATCCATATGTTTATCCAATAAACTTTTAAATGCCCTCAATGTTGGCGAGTTCACTACTGTTGCAGGTAGGGCATTCCGCGGCCTCACTACTCTTTGCGTAAAGAGCCTACCTCTGACCTCTGTCCTATATCTATTACCCCTCAGTTTAAAGCTATGTCCCCTCGTGCCAGCCATTTCCATCCGCGGGAGAAGGCCCTCACTGTCCACCCTATCTAACCCCCTGATCATTTTGTATGCCTCTATTAAGTCTCCTCTTAACCTTCGTTTCTCTAACGAAAACAACCTCAAGTCCATCAGCCTTTCCTCATAAGATTTTCCCTCCATACCAGGCAACATCCTGGTACATCTCCTCTGCACCCGCTCCAAAGCCTCCACGTCCTTCCTATAATGCGGTGACCAGAACTGTATGCAATACTCCAATGTTCTATGTTCTATGAATCTTCCTTCCCATGAGTATCTGGGCAGGCGACAATCCTGATGTCAAAGGAGTAGCTCTGTAGCTTAACAATGCTAGCGAAAAATCTTTTTTATCATCAAATGCCTTTTTGAACAGTTGTTTTACTATTCCGACTTCTTTCTCGGCTTTCCCATTGGATTGGGGATATAATGGACTAGAGGTGATGTGTTGGAAGTTGTATCCTTCTGCAAATGCCAATCATTCCCAACTAGATAAACTCGGCCTGTTCTCACTGGAATGACAGAGGTTGAGAGGCAACCTGATAGAGGTCTACAAGATTATGAGCGGCATGGACAGAGTGGATTGGCAGATGCTCTTTCCTAGGGTAGGCGAGTCAAGTACTAGAGGACACAGGTTTAAAGCATGTGGGAAAAAATTTAGAACAGATGTGCAAGACAGGTTTTTTACACGGAGGGTGGTAAATATATGGAACTTGCTGCCTGGGGAGGTGTTGGGAGCAGGTACAATAGCGGCATTTAAAGGGCTTCTAGACAAATGTATGAATAGGGTGGGAATGGAAGGATACGGACTCTGTAAGTGCATACGGTTTTAGTTTAGGCAGGTGCCATGGTCGACGCAGGCTTGGAGGGCCGAAGGGCCTGTTCCTGTACTGTATGTTCTTTGTTCTTTACTGGAACAGGGTCCTTTATCCGTCATGACTTTTCATGGAATGCCGTGCCGAACAAACACAGACTTCACCGCTTTTATGATTGAGTGAGCAGTTGAATCTGACAACGTTATGACTTCAGGATATTTAGAAAGTAAACAATGATTATTAAATAATCATTCCCTCTGAAATAGGACACGTCCATCCCAACCTTTAACCATGGGTTTGTGACTATCTCACTTGCTGCAAAGGGTTCTTTACACTGGGATGGTTGATGTGGTTGACAGACACTCCACTCTTGCACGCAGTTGTCAACATCTCTATTGACATCTGGCCAATATGCTGACTGCCTGGCATGTCTTCGACACTTCTCTATCCCTTGGTGCCCTTCATGTATATTTTCCAGAATACTTCTTCGCAGGCAGGACGGTATTACAATTCTGTCTTCTTTCAACAGGAATCCATTTATAACAGTCAGGTCATCCTTGAAACTGCGATGGCTGTTACAACTGCCATCCTTCTCTCAGATTTTTGATCACCTGTTGAAGTATTGTGTATTTTTCAGTTAAACTTCGCTTTGCATCAGACACAGGTAGCATGTCTGCGACAAATGTGGCATGTGCTTCCACACTGAGTACTACTTCCGATGCTTTCTCATCATTGTAACTGGTAGCTCTTGACAATGCATCTGCTACAACTAGTTCTTTGCCCGGGGTACAAACTAACGTGAAGTCGTATCTATGTTGTTTCATCATCATAAACTGAAGTCTCGGCTACATGTCATTGAGATCGTTCTTTATTAAGTTGACCAGAGGATGATGATCTGTTTCTACAGTGAAGTGCGGTAGGCCATATACATAATGATGAAACTTGCTTATGCCCGTTAACAGACCTCAACATTCTTTTTCTATCTACACATATCTATGCTCCATCGGAGTCAATGTATATGCAACTGGTTTCCATAGATTATTTTCTGCTTTCTGTATCAAAACTGCACTGTTGTTCTGCTGGACAGATTGGGAATAAACTTGCCCATAAAATTAACTGCATCCAGCATCCGTAGAATTGCCTTCTTCTCTGTCAGTATCGGCATCTGACCAATGGCATGAATCTTAGCTTGAATCTGGTGGTGCACCTTCTTTTGATATGACATCCACAAGAAATGTTAGTTTCTGGATGCCAAATTGGCACTTTTCTCTGTTCAGCTTTAAACCATAGGAATTAACTCGTGTTAGGACTTTCATAAGCTTTTCATGGTGTTCTTCCGGAGTGTTGGACCATATGATCACATCATCTACATACACACGGATACCTGGCATTCCTTCAATTATAGTCTCCATCGCATGGTGGAAGATCTCTGAAGCTGATATTATGCCAAAAGGAAATCGATTAAAACAATATCGGCCAAAGGGAGTGTTAAAAGTACACAATCAACTCCAGGCGGAGTTGCCAGAATCCCTTGGAAGCATTCAATTTCATGAAATACTTGGCATGTGCCATTTCTGCTGTTATCTTTTGTCTTTTACGTATAGGATAGTGTTCTCTTCTTATGTTATTGTTTTCATCTTTTGGATCGATGCATACTCTTAAGTCCCCATTTGGTTTACGCATACACACCATAGAGCTTACCCAGTCTGTCGGTTCAGTCACCTTCAATATGATATTGCATTGTTGCATTCTATCTAACTCGACCTTAAGAGAGTCTCTTAATGGCACTGGCATTCTTCTGGATGCATGTATTACAGGCTTAGCATCATTTCTTAGTTTAATGCTGTACTTGAATGGTAAGGTGCCCATTCCACTAAAGACATGCTTGAAATTGCTCAATATGTCCTCAATTTTATCATTGAGTGAGCCATTTAAATTTCTAGCTGTGTGTATTCTTTGTACCAAATTCAATTTAATGCATGCATCTATCCCAATTAGCGATGACTTTGTATCATCCACAATTTCTAATTCCAGTGGCATACAGATGTTACTATTCTGTACCATGAGACAGCAGGAGCCTTTCATCACTATTGCATTCCCGTTGTAGTCTGTTGACCTACAGTTCGCTTTTTTAAAATAAATTTAGAGTACCCAAGTCATTTTTTCCAATGAAGGGACAATTTAGCATGTTCAATCCACCTACCTTGCACATCTTTGGGTTGTGGGGGCGAAACCCACACAAACACGGGGAGAATGTGCAAACTCCACACAGACAGTGACCCAGAACCGGGATCGAACCTGGGACCTCGGCGCCGTGAGACTGCAGTGCACAGTTCGCTTTTTTAATTCTTGGAATCTTGTTCACTTGTTTTATATCTGCTTCTGTGATTAAATTTGCATGTGCGCCTGTATCCAGCGTGAATGGAACATCAGACCCAATAATATTTAGTGTTAAAGTCCAATCTTTAATTAAATCAGAGAGTTGAAATATTGTTCTATCATCAGTCCAGTGCGTTAATTCTGGTTATCGCCTCTACCATGAAGTAATCCTGCAGAGTAAACTTAGAGGAATCATTATTTGAAGTTGTAATTTTTTCTTCATGTCCTTCATTTTGTATACTCTGTACCTTTTTATATCTATGGAACGATTTTTTAGAGTTGTTTGCCGGTATCACTGAAGTAGGGCAGCACGGTAGTACAGTTGTTAGCACTGTAGCTTCACAGCGCCAGGGTCCCAGGTTCGATTCCCCGCTGGGTCACTGTCTGTGCGGAGTCTGCATGTTCTCCCCGTGTCTGCGTGGGTTTCCTCCGGGTGCTCCGGTTTCCTCCCACAGTCCAAAGACGTGCAGCTTAGGTGGATTGGACATGTTAAATTGCCCTTAGTGTCCAAAAGGGTTAGGAGGGATTATTGGGTTATGGGGATAGGGTGGAAGTGAGAGCTTAAAGTGGGTCGGTGCAGACTCGATGGGCCGAATGGCCTCCTTCTGCACTGTATGTTCTATGTTCTAACACGGCATTGTGAGGCAAAATGATTGAACTTGTTGCATCACAAGTATTTGTTTCCTTTCGCAGGGTTTCTCTGCAGGGGGAGAGATGAGTAGCAGATTTAAGCAAAGGCAGCCAGGTTTCCAGAGATGGACTGGAGGGTTTCTGATGTCTCAAGCAAATTCAAACCGTTTAGGCAGAGAGCAGGCTATAAAAATCCAAATTGGAAGAAAAGGTCTGCGCAGAATCAGTACCTGTGATTTTTCTGATGCTGAGTAGAAGGCTCAATCCAAGCTGAGGGCAACCTTGGAAAATCAGCTTAGATTAAAGTCAATTTCAGAGTGCACCACCTGGAACTTACATGATAAGTACAGAAAGCCGACGTGAGCTTGGACAACTATGTTAACTGACGCAGGAAGGAAGCAAAAGAATGCAATTTCTCTGACGCTCAACTCTTAAATCAAATTATGGAATTTGTTATCACCTCGACTCCGAGTTCCATAAAGACCTCCTGTAAAAGTGGAATGGACATAGCTTGGAGAGCATCCTACACGACAAACATAGATGCCAGGCCATTGTGGCTGAGAAACAGTGTTTGCAAACCTTAGAACATCTGTCAGCACAATATCCAAGGCACCCAAGCAAAGCAGGGAGTGCAGTAACTGTGGGCTCTGCCACAAACTGTGTAGATGCCCCACATAGGCAGACACATGCAGGCTTAGTGGCCACTGGGTCAAATATTGCAGAAGATCAGCAGCCGGAACATAGGGAGAAAGCTAGAGTGGACAGCGCTCAAACTGCAGAAGTATGCCACCCAGTGGTGAAGGGAGGTGAAACACAGAATTTGCCAAAACCCATCCATGAAGTGAGAGGACAACCTGACTAAAATAGTTTAGGCTGATCGAGATGAAGACACTACAGGGCAAATAGCTATTTCACACAAACATCATAGCAGAACTGCTCCACCAATTAATAAAATGGAAGCTTTTACAACACTCCAGATCATCTGTCCCAATAAGACTCAAAGTCATTAGGTTTAGGTTGGCTATGGAAAAGGACAAGGAACAATTCAGAGCAGGGATAAGTAACTGAAGGAGAACTAACTTTGGTGTGATGGGGATGCATCTGAGTTGAATGAGTTAAAATCAAATGGTGCCTGAACTATGGGCTACCTTCAAAGAAAAAGCATTGCAGGTGATGTCAAGGCATATTCCCTTGAAGGGGAAAGGTAGGACAAATAAACCTAGAACACTCTGGAGGATGAGAAAGATAAAGGTGAAGACGAAAAGGGAAGAAATACACGTATAACCAATGTCAGGTAAAAAAAATACAATGGAGAATTAGACTGAATATAAAAGCACCAGAAATGAAAAAATGAAATGAAATGAAAATCGCTTATTGTCACAGGTAGGCTTCAAATCAAGTTACTGTGAAAAGCCCCTAGTCGCCACATTCCGGCACCTGTTCGGGGAGGCTGGTACGGGAATTGAACCGTGCTGCTGGTCTGCCTTGGTCTGCTTTCAAAGCCAGCGATTTAGCCCTGTGCTAAACCAGCCCCAGAGGAGAAGTGACAAAACTAATCAGAAAAATAAGGAGGGAGCATGAAAAGAGACTGGCAGCCAACATAAAAGGGATTCCCAAGGTCTTCTCTTAGCATGTTGTAGCCACCTGGGTTGGCCACTTCCCGACTTAAAATAGAGACACGCAAAGAATGCAGGGAAATTCAGTCAAGCCAGGAAAAACTAGCAGGTGCAAAGTTTCCTGTGTATTAGAACTTGCAGAAACCCAGACAGCACTGAAACCAGCCACCATCTGCATATTAATGAGCGATCTTCGGGAACAATTGGAAACATTTAAGGTGAATAAGGCCAAGCCAGACTAATCGGCGCCAGCAGGAGCCAAGACAAAGGAAGGCCAACGGACACTCAGGAACCGACCAGCGCCAAGGGAACGGCTCCAGTATTGGAGAAATCGATCCAAGTGATCGGAACCTAGTCCAATCACTTGGAAGCAGATACGGGGTCCGCCCCAAACGGCGCGAAGCCCCTGGGGACTATAAAGTAGAGTCCCCAAGTTCAATTCGTCTTTCTTGGCAGGGTCACTCAGCAGCTCGGAACAACCCTTGTTAGTGACCTGCCTAGCCGCTACATCAACCAAGTAAGTCTCCAGTCAATGCACGCTATGGGATAAACGCTCCTAGCTACCAGTCTATACCAGCTTTGAATCCTGCAGACTCAGAATCGAACGAAAGGCCATTTGTTCCCCTGACCTGGTGGGCCAGTTCCAAAGCTAAGTATAGGCCTTTTAGTGTTAGAGATAGTCTAGTAAGTAGAGTTTTATGCATGAGTAGTGATTGACTGTGTGTAATAAATGTGTTTTTATTTGAAACTTACTAACTGGTGTATTGAGTTATTGATCAGCACTTGAACTTGAACCTCGTGGTGGTATAAAGATACCTGGTGGCTCTAGAGTAAAGGTTATAGAAACAGAGCAAATTAAGTAAAGGCACAACGAACAACAAATTAAGAGCCAACCAAAGTTAGCAAAATTTACTGGCAACCTCTGGCGGGACCCGACTTAGAAGTGGCCTAACCACTCCGGGAGAATGCAAAATTTGAATTGAGAATCCAATTGGGAACAGAAAAACCACAAGTGTTCACGCAGTTCTGATCAATCCTCATAATTCGGCAGCATGTTAATGCATGTGTAACTAACAGGGCGATAAGGTAACACTGATAGATTTTTGTTGCGAAAAACTGTCGGGAGTTTGTATTCCAGAAAATAGTGAACGCCATACCCGTGTTTACAGCACCGCCTTAGCACCCCTCGTTCCAAATTTTAAAAGAGAACATTCAGATAGGGAAAATGGCAATGAAGGCAATGGAACGCCTCATGAACCCTCAGGAATTCGAGGTCGCAGCGACCGGCAATAGAGTAGGACAGTGTCCCGTTTGGGGAGAAGAGATCAGAAAATATCTCAAAGGGAAAGGATAGCCCCTTTGGAGTGAATTCTGTGATAATGAGGAAACAGGACCCGGGACTATAGGACATACAGGGTGGGAGAACCTCTCAGAGATCTATAAGAAAAGCTTAGGGAAAGCTCGCAAGCCGATGGCAATCATGTCCTGTCTGGCACAATTGCGAGGCACAGAGGAGGTCGGTCGGAGGCTCCACAAAGAGATAGAAGAGAGACATCGAATGAGCAAGGTCGAAGGTAGTGAGATCGAGGGAGAGAATATAGAATTAAGAAGGAAGTTGGCAGCAAAGGACAGAGAGGCGGATGATGCCAAGTGAGCGCACCAGTCTTGTCTAGCGCATCTGAGCAACTTCCAAGCTCAATACGATAAGGCCTATTAGGACACGCAACGTGCAGTCCTGGTAAGAGAAGAGACAGAGAAACAGGTAGAGGCATTGCAAAGGCAGTGCAGCGATCTAAAAGCAGCGTTAAGAGCACTACATGCTGCCACCACGGAGCACAGACAAAGCTCAGTGGATCATGCAAAATGCCGGAAGCAGATTGCGGAACTGCAGTCTTTGCTTTCAGTGCAAAATGGGTTTCAAAGCACCTTTGGATCCCAATTAGATGAAGAAGACGGCCGTGATTGGCAAGAACTAAACAAAACCGCACATAGATATGTACAAGGAACATGTGCGCAAGGAAAGCCCCAAAGGAGAAAACAGAACACCCCACAGTGTTTGCTGGACGCCTGTGGATCCATTTTACAGCCATTTTCGGAGACTTAGACCGCGCTCATTTGTTGCCAGACAACATGTCCAACTGGACCCGCACCCTTATCTCCCATGCCACAGAGGCAGGACAAAAAGCTTGGACCAATTATGACCCCTCGGAAGAAGCGCACAACGAAAAGTGGGTCTTAAAAAGGTTGTCCCACAACAAACCCGCGATTAGAAAACCCGAAGAACAGCAGGCAGAGGCAGATATCCAAGCAGTTAAAGCGCTCCAGAAACCCGCATGGGTGAATGAAGGCATGAACAGCCCCCCACAGAAACCACAGGAGTATTACAACTGTGGACAATTAGGTCGCTTTGCACGAGAGTGCAATGCCCCACGAAAGCCAAAGAGAGCCCAGCAGGCAGGCACTCTGAATAATAACAGGACAAAGCCCATACATAGTGTAAGCACCCGTTCAGACCAGACAGACATGAACGGAACTGACTGATGGTGTTTGGGCTTCGCCACTTGGGTTTGCGACACCCTTTGGGATAGGTCTGGCCGACCAGTCGTTGCAGCGAAAATACGGGGACAGCCCATCAAATTTCTCTGGGACACGGAAGGGTCCCGCACCACAATTAATTCCTCCACCATGTTCCAAAAAGACACGTGGCCCACTACAGCCACAATCACCCTCAGCGGCTTCACAGGCCACTCACAACAGGGACACATCACAGCCCCTGGACCAATTCAAATTGGCACCATTACAACAAAACACCCCATAGTTTTGGTCGATCTGGACCACACAGCAGAACACATTTTGGGCATCGATTTCATGAACTCCCATAATCTTTCATTTGACCCAGTGAATCAATGTGTCTGGAAAATGACAAAGTCAGCAAGAGCCCCCGCAATGCTCACAGTAGGTGAGTATGCTAATAAGATTAGCGCAGTCGCGGTTTTTGGTTTGACCCGACCATGATTAGCGTAGACAAGCAGGTTAGGGCAGTTCTCCAGAAGAACAGGACCGCATTTGCAAGTCATAAACATGACTGCGGCAGGATGGCTGGTTCGGTTCAAATAACAGGACCTGACCCTAGACCCCAGAAGCAATATGGATTTCCCCAAGAGGCAGAGGTTATTGATAGCTTATTAGAACAAGGCATACTTAGATCAGTAGCCTCTACTGATAATGCCCTGATTTGGCCAGTGAGAAAGCCCGATGGATCATGGCGACTGACCATCGATTACCGGGAACTCAACAAAGTCACCCCTGCAGCAGCCCCCATGGCAGCCACAAGTCCCGAGACCATGCTCAAACAGGGACTCAACTCACGATATTTTACTGTTTTGGACATCAGTAACGGATTCTGGTCCATTCCATTGGCAAAAGCGTGCCAGTACAAATTTGCCTTCACTTTTAAAGGTCAGCAGTACACGTGGACATGCCTGCCACAAGGATTCCACAACTCCCCCTCCATTTTCCACCGACAGCTGGCCAATGGTTTATCAAAGTTTTCTCGCCCCAAACGACTGGTCAAGTATGTCGACGACCTATTACTGCAGACAGACACCAAGGCAGAGCACATCGCGCTTCTGTCCGAACTCCTGGAACTCCTACAGCAAATTGGATGTAAAGTGAACCCCAAGAAGGCCCAAATTTTGGAAAACAAGGTGGTATATTTGGGAACGATTATTACGCATGGTAAACGCGAGATCGAGCATAAAAGAATTGACTCGATTGTCAAATTGCCCCTTCCCCAGAATGTTTCCGCCCTCCGGTCGTTTTTAGGACTGGTTGGCTACTGCCGAAACCATATTGACGGTTTCGCCAGCAAGGCAGCGCCCCTCTCAGACCACCTAAAGAAAGGAGCCCCCTGGGAGTGGCTTCCGCGGCACACGGATGCTGTAGATGTTTTAAAGCACGCACTCATTGCAGCCCCCGCATCACAGGTTCCAGACCTGCTTTCCCCCTATGCTATAGAGATAGCTAGCACAGACCGTACCCTTTCGGCCGTGCTCCTCCAGGAACGGCACGAACAGTTAAGACCCATGGCTTACTCCTCCAGAGTTTTAGATCCTGTGGAGCAGTGATTTTCGGCCTGTGAAAGGCACTTGCTCGCAGTTTTCTGGGCAATTCAATACTTTTCATACATCACCGGACTAAACCCCATCACAATCCTCACGGAACACACCCCCACCCAACATTTACTTGATGGACGACTTAAGGACGGTACAGCAAGCCAGATCAGAGCAGCCAGATGGACCCTTCTTTTGCAGGGACAGGACATCTCTGTTAAAAGGACCAAGACCCACACTTTCCTAGCCGACAACCTTCAGTACCCAGGCACGCCCCACGAATGTGAAATCATCTCACTGCACCACAACACTTTATCGCGAAAACACCCCCCAAAAAGATAGGTAGTTCACCCCAGAACCCCCAGCACACAGACACGTGCGCACCCTTGAGAATATATGTGGATGGTTCTTCCACTATATTAAACGGGAAGCGCATTACAGGATGCGGCATCTATGTTGAGGATGCGCAGGGACGCGCCCTAGAAGAAATCTCCTTAAAACAGCCAGGACACTTAGGCGCACAGGCGGCAGAACTCGCAGCCATTGCACACATTATAGATCACCCAGATTCCTTCCCCAGCCCAGCAGACATATACTCGGACAGCCTCTATGTCTGTAACAGCCTCACAGAATTCCTACCCCTGTGGAAAGCAAGAGGATTTGTTTCCGCGGACGGAAAACCCCTCCCTTCAGCCCCAATGCTCCGGCACATTTTGGACAAAGCACAGGACAGGATATTTGGCATTATTAAAGTCCGAAGCCACCACCGTTCCTCCCCACCTGGAAATGTAAAAGCCGACGCACTGGCTAAAGCAGGTTCCAGACATGGACATTTTTGGAACCCCCCCGAAAGCGCCCAAGTGAATGCAGTTCAGGTCTCACAGACAAATATCGAAGATTTAGTACAGGCCCAGAAGCAACATAGTAATCTCAGGGAGATTTTAAAAGGAAACTTTCCAGCCCCATACGATAGGTTTAAAAATGCACTGACCACACATGACGGTGTGGTCCTAAAAGACACCCTTTATGTGGTTCCTGAACAGGACAGGAATCAGTTTATTTGTTTGTTCCATGATAGTCATGGGCATCAGGGAATTGACCCCACTACAGCCCACCTCAGGCAGCTCTGTTGGTGGCCGAATTTAAAGGAAGACGTCACGCACTATGTTGAAAATTGCCTTATCTGTGCCCAAAACAATCCGGACAGATATGCGAAGAAAGCTCAGTTTAGCTACACCTGCCCCGTTAATGGCCCCTGGACTAACCTCCAGATTGATTTTATAGGACCATTGCCCCCTAGCAGGATTGGTCACAAGTATGTGTTAGCTGTGATAGACACGTTTACGAAATGGGTAGAAGCATTCCCATCTAGAACAAATACAGCTAAGATTTTAACCTAGCACGTCTTTACGAGATGGGGACTTCCCCGCAGCATTGAATCCGACCAAGGTTCCCATTTTATGGGACGTGTCATGAAGAACGTCCTCACGATATTTGGCATTACACAAAAATTCCACATCGCATACCACCCCCAGTCAAGTGGTATCATGGAGCGAATGAATTGGACCCTAAAAGCAACCCTCAGGAAAATGGCCAACAAAACAGCACCACTTGGGATTCAGTTCTCCCTTTTGCACTAATGTTTTTGCGTAACGCTGTTTCAACATCCACAGGATACACCCCACACACCCTCATGACAGGATACACCATGAAAGGCACAGAATTTTTATTAGGACTTGACTTGACCAGCCCCGAAGTGACGGCCCTCACACACGAGAACGCAGTAAAACAATTAATAGAGAATGTAAAAATGGCTCAGCTAGCAGCCGCAGTAAAATTCGGCACTAGGAAGAAACAGAGCAAGGCCTGTTTCGACAAGACAGTGCATGCGACTGAGTTTGATATAGGACAGCAGGTCATGCCCTCCATTTACAACCCCAGCACGTTCCTGTCACCAAAGTATTCGGGTCCGTACTCCGTTGCGGACAAAGTAAGCCCCTCCGTTTATAAGATTCGGTACCCCAACGGGAAGACCGCGTGGTTTCATATTAACCAGCTCAAGGCATATGGCTCGCAGTCTAACCACACACACCACGTCATGCTCGATGAAGCAGACCACACCCCGCCCACAGCCAACGTATCCCTACCCTCCCCCAACACGTCCACCCCATCCACTGACTCGACCTCGACGCCACCCCCGAACTCTAGACTCCGCCCCGGAACACCCACAGACAGCAGCAGCAGTGACAGCGACTGTGACACAGGCAATAACCACAGCACGCCTCCTTACATCCCCATGCAACAGGACCCACACCCAGCGAATCTGAACACGATTCAAGTGATCCCTTCCTGATCACATTCCTTAACAAACCTCACCAATGACCACCGCCCTACGATGACGACCCCGACTCCGCCCCCACAGAATTAGACACAACTATTTGGCACCGTGGCAATTCGTACAGGCTCGTCCGAAAAGACGAGATGGACCCTAAGTCACACCATGCAGCTTTAGCAACCCTCATCCACTCAAGAGTATGGCATCCGGGAGAAGATGATGACATTGAGTCATGACGCCCAAAACACAAAACCCTGTTCGCAACTGATAACTGAGGTGTCCAGATGATGTTTTAAAAGGAATCGCTTGGGAGAAACAGTGTCCTTTCTGATGGAACCTGCAGCGTGTTTGTTCAATGTTTGTTCATTAATATTATCGCTAAGTGTGGTGTGTAAACTCAAAAGTTTCACGGCCCCACATCACCACTCCTTTAACGCCCCCCAGCTGTTAATGGAACAAGTTTGTCCCAGACAATAGTTCAGAGGAACTAGTCTGTCGACAGAAAATTGCTAGAGGATCTAGTTTGTCCCAGACAACAGTTCAGAGGAACTAGTCTGTCGACAGAAAATTGTTAAAGGTACAAGTTTGTCCCAGACAATAGTTCAGAGGAACTAGTCTTTTTACAAAATATATATATTTATTAAAGTTTTTTAACACAATTTTTCTCCCTTACAAACAATGACCCCCCCGCCTCGTAACAAAAAAACCCCCAAGAAATCGCGCAGAGCAAGATATATACATGGCAAAATTATATATTTACACAGCTTTGCAGAGGAACTAGTCTGTCGGCAGACAACAATCATAACTACTCTCCTGATTCAAAGGTAATCACGAGAGGCAGCCCCCACGACGACCACATTCTTACCCGTTCTTGCTGGTTGCTCAGGCAGTGGAGAAACGGCATTGGTCTCCGCCCTGTCTGAGGACCCCCGCTCTGGTCAGCTACACTCGGGTAGAGCATATACGGCATTGATCACCGTCCTACCCGGGGATTCCATCCAAATCTTACCCGCCGCGGCCCATACGCACCCCATTTTGGCTCGATTACGTTCAAAATTCTTTTGTTTGGTTTAGCAACCCTTAGGATTGCTTCCCTATGCTATTTACATCCTCAAACACTAGGATGGTAAATCACACAGGCTGCGAGACGGCTCGCAGTACGGCAGTATTTTCTGAGATGTCTAGTCCAAATATTCAGGATTTTTTTTAAAATGAGGGAGTCACACATGGTGACCAATTATAAAGGGAAATTTTCACTACAAGACAGACATGCTAACGCACAAGATATTAAACAAGATGGTAACAGAAACTATGCTTGATCCACAGAATTCCAGAAGCTCCAGGAAGAGAGAAGAGATGAAAAAGAGAGAAGAGAAGAAAGAAGAGAACAATGAAGACATCATACGTGTTTTTTGTTATCATGATAATTTGTATTCGGTTACGCGCGGACGCGAACCCCCTGACCCCAAATCCCCCGGCCCTCAATGATTCACTTCCCCATAGCACCCAGAGCCCAGTGACAAGTAACAACACACCATCATAGTGTAATAGGTTTATAACATGGTACTCCCTTTCATACGTAATTGAAGACCTTTTAGCATTGGCGATATTCTGCAGCATCATGCAGACTATCCGCATGAGAAAATGGCGAAGGAGAGCCTACCACTCTCGCACCCCGGTATACAGGATGAGATCCTCTAACTTCGGTTTTCACCAGGCCCCCGAACCCCTTGATCTACAATAAAGGACATGCGTTCGGCGTCATTTGTGAATAAAGACAACTGAGAGATTGTACAACTCTGAGCTTGACCGCCAAAGCCAGAGGGAAATGTGAATGCTGCTATTATTTTTGTATTGTTAAGAAGTTAGTATGATTGCATGTTTAAGTGAGTGTAGTTTATGGAAGATAGTTAGAGGCACCGTTTTTTTATATGTTGTACTGCATGTCCCTGTTGTGACACAGCACCACTTAGAATTGTCAGTTAAAATTTTCTTACATAGTTATGGTCAATGTAGAGGCCATGGAAGAGTGCTCACTGGGTCAGGGAGTGAAGACGACGCAGTTATGTGATCCTTCATGCTTCGCGTTAGGGATCACAAGGAGGGTGTGTAGCCACCTGGGTTGGCCACTTCTCGACTTAAAATGGAGATCTGCAAAGAATACAGGGAAATTCAGTCAAGCCAGGAAAAACTAGCAGGTGCAAAGTTTCCTGTGTATTAGAACTTGCAGAAACCCAAACAGCACTGGCACCAGCAACCATCTGCATATTAATGACCGATCCCCGGGAACAATTGGAAACATTTAAGGTGAATAAGGCCAAGCCAGACTCCTCGGCGCCAGCAGGAGCCAAGACAAAGGAAGGCCAACGGACACTCAGGAACCGCCCTGCGGTCAGGGAATGGCTCAAGTATTGGAGGAATCGATCCAAGTGATCGGAACCTAGTCCAATCACTTGGAAGCAGATACGGGGTCCACCCTGAATGGCGCAAAGCCCCTGGGGACTATAAAGTAGAGTCCCCAAGTTCAATTCATCCTTCTTGGCAGGGTCACTCAGCAGCTAGAAACAACCCTTGACAGTGACCTGCCTAGCCGCTACATCAACCAAGTAAGTCTCCAGTCAACGCACGCTACAAGATAGGCGCTCCTAGCTACCAGTCCATACCAGCTTTGAATCCTGCAGACTCAGAATCGAACGAAAGACCATTTGTTCCCCTGACCTGGTAGGCCAGTTCCAAAGCTACGTATGGGCCTTTTAGTGTTAGAGATAGTCTAGTAAGTAGAGTTTTATGCATGAGTAATGATTGACTGTGTGCAATAAATGTGTTTTGATTTGAAACTTACTAACTGGTGTATTGAGTTATTGATCAGCACTTGAACGTGAACCTCGTGGTGGTATCATAAAGATACCTGGCGACTCTAGAGCAAAGGTTATAGAAACAGAGCAAATTAAGTAAAGACACAACGAGCAACAAATTAAGAGCCAACCAAAGTTAGCAACATTGTTAATAATAAAAGGGTGGTAAAAGAAAATGTAGGGCTGGTTGGGGATTAAAAAAAGGGAACTTGCATGTGAAGGCAGGAGAATTAGCAAAAGTTTCAAATGAATACGTTGCAGCACGGTAGCACAGTAGTTAGCACAGTTGCTTCACAGCTCCAGGGTCTCAGGTTCGATTCCCGATTGGGTCACTGTCTGTGCGGAGTCTGCACCTTCTCCCCATGTGTGCGTGGGTTTCCACCGGGTGCTCCGGTTTCCTCCCACAGTCCAAAGATGAGCAGGTTAGATGGATTGGCCATGATAAATTGCCCTGAGTATCCAATAAGGTTAGTTGGCGTTACAGGGATAGGGTGGAGGCGTGGGCTTCAGAGGAGAGTTCTTTACAAGGGCCGGTGCAGACTTGTTGGGCCGAATGGCATCCTTCTGCACTGTAATTTCTATGATCTGTCTTTACAAAGGAACAGGGTGAAACCCAGATTGAGGTGAGAGAGGAGGTAACTGGTACACTCGAGAACTTTACAATTGAGAAGGAGGCGGTTGTTTACATTAGGTCATGTCAGTTTTAAATCTTACATTGCACAAATCATACGCAGATTGAGTGTTATCTACCCTTATCTACTCTTCAGCTTTCTATGGATTCCTCCCTAACATCCCTACTTGGTGCCACACCCTTAAAACGTGTCTGGTCCTTAGGTCGAGCTAGGGAAATATGTTTGTTAACTTTTTATGCTGACTGCTGTAGATTGTATTTTAGAACATGCTGTTGAGGCTACTGGAACAGGAACATGCTTGACCCTTATATCGACTGCAATAGGTGGTGCAGAAAGGTCTCAGTGCAAGCCTTCAACAAGGCAGCAATCTTGTTGCTTTTGGTTCAAAAGGTCGGTCAGCAGCACAAGCAAATTACTCTGACGTTAAGAACATAGAACAGTACTGCACAGAACAGGCCCTTCGGCCCTCGATGTTGTGCCTCCACGTTGAATGAGAAACTCTTGATCTTGACTTTGGGACCACTAGGTTCCACCCACACCTTTTCAAAAAAGAGTTCACAGAGTTGAGACAAATCATAAGCCAGTGGAGATGATCTGGAGAAAACTGCACATGAGTGCATTGCCTTGATTCTAGAGGTTACTCATCCAGATTCAGGGGCATAACTGTGAAGGCAGTTACAAACCCTGCAGTCTGATGGTCTTATCAAATACTCTAAGTAGACTGACCAACACCACGAAAGCTGCAAGGCATTCCACTTGATGTCCAGGTGGACAAAGTCTGTGCAAGTTTGAAGGATGTCTACAATGGAGCTTTCATGTGGTTCAACTAAAACAAGAGAGAGGTCCTCTAGAGGGAGACTTGACATGACCCCACACTCCGAGCTGTGGCAGATCATTATGGAGAGTTGGCCTGATCGAGACCATCCGGGAGATCCTCACGGATTCTAGAATGTATTGGCCATATCAAGATGAGATTGGTATATCTGATGGAATACTCTTCAAACGATACCAGGTGCTCACTCCAGTGACACTCTGGCCTGAAATATTTGATCAGCACCAATAGGGACACATGGGAATTGAGACAACTTACTCATGAGTCAGTGCTCTGGCCAGCAACAGCGTGGGCATCGACTATGTAGTGAAAGATTGTGATGAATGCCAGGAACACTAAGCCAGTCCAGGTTAGCCCAGTTTCTAGGTAGCTTAGCACTTGTTCACGGATCCGGATGCTTTACAGTAATTGAGTTTGACAACCGTGTCAAAACATTGTATGGTTTACCAGAGAAAGGCAGCAGTAAGCTGACAGCTTAGGACTACCATTGTCAAGGATTAGCTTCTACTTGGAGAATCCATGGTTACACATGCAGTTACAATTATGTCCTATAGTGCATGCATAATCGAGCTATTGTCCTGTCAGAGCTTCCACTGATATCCAGTTGAGAAAAAAGATACTTGAGATCTAAAACTCACAGCTAAGCACTTGTGAACCTATCAACGATCAATGATAGTTTGCTTGAGGTTTGTTTTGTGTTCTTATATAACAAGCACAGCTAATCCAGGAAAGGTGGACAGTGAGAGTACTGTTTATGATAAGTTTACATCCACATGTGTCAACTATGGGTGCAGGAGAAATGCTGTGGGGTATTACACATCAATTACCCTCAAAACCTGCACCTTTTCAGCTTGGATGTTCTGCGGAATTGCAACTTGGTCGGGTGGGTTAACTTGTTGAGACTGCCCCTTCTTGATCACCACTGGCAACCTCCAGCTATTACATGGGCTTTTCATTGTATCAAAAGGAAGAGAGACTTGCATTTGGGTGAAAACTTTCACAACTTCAGATCGTCCCCAAAACACTTTACAACGTATTAAATATTTTTCAAGTGTAGTCACTGTTGCAATGTAGGAAAAGCGGCCGGCAGTTTGTGCACAGACAGCAATATGGTCATCAGCAGACAATCTGTTTAGTGATAAATATTGGACAGTGATATACATTTACACATGGTATATTTTTGTGAATAGACATTGTTATAGTTCAAATTTATATTATAAATCTGACTCTATTTGAAGTGACAGAATATGGCTTCATTGGATAAATGCTGGAATTTATTATAAAGGATGTGATAAATGGACACTTGGATGAGAATGATCTGATTGGGCATAGTCAACATGGATTTATGAATGGGAAATCATGTTTGATTAACATGTTGGGGTATTCTAAGGATGTTACAAACAAAATTGATAAATAGGAGTTGGTGGATGTAGTTTACTTCCATTATCTAAAGGGGAAGTGGTGGCATAATGATATAGTGGGCAGCATGGTAGCGCAGTGGTTAGCACTGTTGCTTCACAGCGCCAGGGTCCCAGGTTCCCAACTTGGGTACTGTCTGTTCAGAGTATGCACGTTATCCCTGTGTTTGCATGGGTTTCCTCCGGGTGCTCCGGTTTCCTCCCACAAGTCCCGAAAGACATGCTGTTAGGTGAATTGGACATTCTGAATTCTGAATTCTTCCTCTGTGTACCCGAACAGGCGCTGGAATGTGACGACTAGGGGCTTTTCACAGTAACTTCATTGCAGTGTTAATGTAAGCCTACTTGTGACAATAAAGAATATTATTATTATCACTGGACTAGTAATCTAGATACGCAGGGTAATGCTCTGGGGTCCTGGAGTCAAATCCCACCATGGCAGATGGTGAAAGTCGAATCCAATAAAAATCTGGAATTAAAATTCCAATGATGACGGCACAGTAGCACAGTGCTTAGCACTGCTGCCTCACAGCTCCAGGGACCCGGGTTCAATTCCAGCCTCGGATGAAATGTCTGTGTGGAGTTTGCACTTTCTCCCCATGTCTGCGTGGGTTTCCTCCGGGTGCTCCGGTTTCCTCCCAGAGTCCAGAGGTGTGCAATTTAGGTGGATTGGCCATGCTAAATTGTCCTTTAGTGTCCAAAGGATTGGGTGGGGCTGTTGGGTTGCGGGGGTGGGGTGGAGGTGTGGGTTGAGTGGGATGCTCTTTCCACAGGCCAGTGTGGACTCAATAGGCTGAATGGCCTTCAGATGAAGTAATTGAGCCGCAACCTCTTTGAACAATTCTAACACATGAAGGACTGTTGAGGTATAAGCGCCTATCATTCGGAATAACATCAGCACATAATTATGAGATTAAATACAGAAGATCTGAGCGACATGTAAATTCGGTGTTCTATTCCGTCTACAAATTTGGGACAATGCTGAGTCACAGGTGAAGGATATTTATTATGTGCACTATTCCCTGGTTGATAGTGTACCCTACTACTGTCTTTCAAGTGCAAAGACACACGGAGACAGATCCGGTGATGGGGAAGGTCATGGAAGTGATCTTGAGAGGTATGCCACTGTTTAAATAGAGGAGGAATCTAGAATTCAAGCCATACCGATCAAGGGAGCTTGAATTAACAGTACAAAACAGAGTACTTGTATGGGTTATCCGAGTTATCATTCCTCCATGTTTGCAGAGTCATATATTTATTACGATCCCAGAACAGACCCCAACAGTGGCTAGGATACTGGACAGAAACCCCAATATTTTATTTTAATTTTATGAGGAAGAATACCGCACTCCAGGAGTGATTTCACCCAAAATGACGATACGATATATTAAAATAAATTTTATTACCAACACAGTATTAAAATATCTTTAACAATACATCAGAAAGAGGACAACACGGTGGTTCAGTGGTTAGCACTGCTGCTTCAAGTCGCCGAGGACCCGGGTTCGATCCCGGCCCCGGGTCACTGTCCTTGTGGCGTTTGCACATTCTCCCTGTGTCTGTGTGGGTCTCACCCCCACAACCCAAGGATGTGCAGGATAGGTGGATTGGTCACATGAAAATTGCCCCTTAATTGGAAATTTACAAAAAAAACTACATCAGAAAATAGCTTACAATTACCCCTTAGAAAATGCTAATCAATACAGTGAATACAGTAACACTTGACTGCTATCTTTATTCCCACTCCAACAACAAAAAAGCATCTCAGCTCTCAATCCAATGTGAAAATATAGTTTGCACTCAGGAATACCTGCTTTGAGACAAAGAGATCTTTCAACACTGCTTCAAAAACACACCTGAATCCTGTCAGCACCATGCAGAAACTTTGATGTATTTCTTCAGACGCTGTTACAGCTTGTTTCAGCTCACCTTCAAACCACACTCTTCTGAACTGCTTGGAAAGAAACTGCTAACTCAGCTGCAGACATATCTTTAACTGAACTGAGATGCTTGACTTCTGCTCACATCTCCATCTAAAACACAACTAAAACTACTTTTTTGCAAAATGTCTGATACTTTGGCTCCTCCAATTACATCATCTCACCAAGCTGAAATCTAATTAACTCCCTTAAGCCAAACAACATTCCATTATCCCAAGCTTTTATGATGCTTTAATTGCATGCCTGGCTCACAAAATCTTTCAATCAGTATTCTTTATAAACACTACTAATTCAGGCTTTTAACCCTTATTGCACCAAATACCTATGAAATAATATATCTGAAATACGTACATTAATTTCATACTGGATCAACTCCATGAAGGATATCAAGGAACGTATGAAAGAGCTCACAAGGAGTTATTTTTGGTGGCTGTGTTTAATCTCACAGATTGAAGAATGAATAGGTCAATGTCAGTCTTTTGCTCGGGTACAGAATAATCCATCTCTTCATCCACTTCAGCCTTGGGATTGACCAAAATATCCGTGGCAAAGAGTAAATATTGATTTCACGGGACCAATCAAAGGATATATCTTTCTTGACCTTGTGGACGCACATTCCAAATGGCCCAAAGTTGACAACCACTGGAAAGACAATCGGGCGACTGGACAAAACTATTTACATACTTTGGCAAACTAGAATAATTAGTTAGTGATAACGGGCCTCAGTTTATGTCAAAAGAATTTGTGGACTACCTTAGAAATCATAGCATACAGCATAGAAAAAGTGCACCTTATCATCCTTCCACCAAAGGATTGGCAGTGAAGTTGGTACAGTCATTGAAAAATGCCATCAAAGCAACAAGGGATGGAGGACAATTAGCCAAAAGTATAAACTCACCATGAACAGACTTCAAAACCAAATGTCTTTGATAAAGGAGAAAGTCTTTCAGCAAGAAACTACTCTTTAAGTGATACAATACTCGCAAGGACAGGGCCTAGTTCTTATATGGTGTAAACTGATGACGAGAGAATTTGGAGGAGAAACACAAATCAAATCCTAGCTTCAAAGAGAGATTTTGCAGAGTCAGTATCTGAAAGGTCAACATCTGAACATTCAAGGTTTGGAAATCCCTGAACTTTTGATCACGAGTGAGTCAACTTCAGATTATACACCGTTGAACCAACAGCATCTCGAGAAGCGGAAGAAGAACCAACTTTATTAGACAATGCGCCTGAGCCAAGCAGTACAGACTACTGAGAGTGTGAAAACCAAGTATGTATATATATATATATTATATAATCGTGTATAATGAGACTTGCTGAAATAATTATTGTTCATAATGAGTAAGGGTTAGAGTTAATGTTAGTTGTACTACTGGAGTAAAGGGACTACCCCCTGATAGAACATAGAACATAGAACATAGAACAATACAGCGCAGTACAGGCCCTTCGGCCCACGATGTTGCACCAAAACAAAAGCCATCTAACCTACACTATGCCATTATCATCCATATGTTTATCCAATAAACTTTTAAATGCCCTCAATGTTGGCGAGTTCATTACTGTAGCAGGTAGGGCATTCCACGGCCTCACTACTCTTTGCGTAAAGAACCTACCTCTGACCTCTGTCCTATATCTATTACCCCTCAGTTTAAAGTTATGTCTCCTCGTGCCAGCCATATCCATCCGCGGGAGAAGGCTCTCACTGTCCACCCTATCCAACCCCCTGATCATTTTGTATGCCTCTATTAAGTCTCCTCTTAACCTTCTTCTCTCCAACGAAAACAACCTCAAGTCCATCAGCCTTTCCTCATAAGATTTTCCCTCCATACCAGGCAACATCCTGGTAAATCTCCTCCGCACCCGCTCCAAAGCCTCCACTTCCTTCCTATAATGCGGTGACCAGAACTGGACGCAATACTCCAAATGCGGCCGTACCAGAGTTTTGTACAGCTGCAACATGACCTCCCGACTCCGGAACTCAATCCCTCTACCAATAAAGGCCAACACTCCATAGGCCTTCTTCACAACCCTATCAACCTGGGTGGCAACTTTCAGGGATCTATGTACATGGACACCTAGATCCCTCTGCTCATCCACACTTTCAAGAACTTTACCATTAGCCAAATATTCCGCATTCCTGTTATTCCTTCCAAAGTGAATCACCTCACACTTCTCTACATTAAACTCCATTTGCCACCTCTCAGCCCAGCTCTGCAGCTTATCTATATCCCTCTGTAACCTGCTACATCCTTCCACACTATCGACAACACCACCGACTTTAGTATCGTCTGCAAATTTACTCACCCACCCTTCTGCGCCTTCCTCTAGGTCATTGATAAAAATGACAAACAGCAACGGCCCCAGAACAGATCCTTGTGGTACTCCACTTGTGACTGTACTCCATTCTGAACATTTTCCATCAACCACCACCCTCTGTCTTCTTTCAGCTAGCCAATTTCTGACCCACATCTCTAAATCACCCTCAATCCCCAGCCTCCGTATTTTTTGCAATAGCCTACCGTGGGGAACCTTATCAAACGCTTTTCTGAAATCCATATACACCACATCAACTGCTCTACCCTCGTCTACCTGTTCAGTCACCTTCTCAAAGAACTCAATAAGGTTTGTGAGGCATGACCTACCCTTCACAAAGCCATGCTGACTATCCCTGATCATATTCCCATCCCTGTTCAGTTACCATCCCTGGTCACCCTGCAGCCATGTCTCCCTAATCCCAACCATATTACAGCCATTTGTATTTATTTGCGTGATTAATTTGTCCACTTTATTGTGAATGCTCTGCGCTTAAGGCACAAAGCCTTAAGACTTGCCTATCTAACATTACTTGTCCTGCTCCCACTATTTTTCACTGAAGCCCTGTTTGATTCTGGCCATTGAATACCGTGCCTATCACTTTTTTTAAAAATAGTGATCAAAGTGTATAATAAGTAGTGTAATACATTTAGCTTTGTTTATTATACTTAGCTTTTGTAGTCTTTGTGTACACTACAAAATCCATCCTGAGTAACTGCAGCACAAAGAACACCACAGGTGGCACAGTGGTGAGCACTGCTACCCCACAGCACCAAGGACCCGGTTTGATTCTGGCCTTGGGTGACTGTGTGGATTTTGCATGTTCTCCCCTGTTGCTCGTTTTAGCCTTAGTTTAATTGCTCTTGTTCTGTCACCTTTGCTCTTGAGTCGCCAGGTATCTTTCTGATACCGCCACGTGGTTCAAGTCCGAGTAATGATCAATAATCCAACACACCGCTTAGTAAGAGTTAAATCAACGCACATTTATTATATACAGTAATCAATACTTTACATTAATTCTACTTCTAAGCTACTTCCTACAACTAACAGGCCAATACTTAACTTTGGAAATGGCCCACCAGGTCAGGGAAATGAATGGCCTTTCCTTTGGGTTCTGAGCCTGCGGGATTCGAAGCTGGTACAGTTCGATAGCTAGGAGCGCCTATCTCGTAGCGAGCGTTGAAGTAAGACTTACGATTTGAGCGGTTGTTGCAGAAGGTCAGCAGAAGGCAGCAGGGGTTGCAGCAGGGTGAAGAAGGGTCGATTTGAACTTGGGCTTTATTCTTATAGTCCCCAGGGGCGGACTCTGTACCTGGATCCAAGTGATTGGACTTCGTCCCAATCACTTGGTTTGATATTCTCCAATGCTGGAACGATTCCTTGATCGATGGGTGGTTTTGCGGTGGTCGTTCACCTCTCTTTGTGTAGGCTCCTGCTGGCGCCGAAAAGTCGGGTTGGCTTTGTGTGTCTAATTTGTTGCACATTGTTCCCGGGGATTGCTAATTTATATTCAGATGGCTGGTGTGTTGTTATGTTGATGGCTGCAGGTATCAATTCTGTCTGGCCTCCCCAGAGGCGAATACACAGTTTTACCTGCAGCTGCCTGTTTGAGTGCTGTTGGCTGATTTTCCCATCAGCCTCTTCTGTTTGCCATTTTAAATCGGGGTTTGGCCATTCTAATCGGGAGTTAGCCATTTTAACTGGCTACACCCCGTGTCTGCATATGTTTCCTCCGGGTACTCCGGCTTCCTCCCGCTGTCCAAAGATGAGCAGGTTAGGTGGATTGGCCATGTTAAACTGTCCCTTCGTGTCCAAAGTTGTGTAGGCTAGGTTCTGTGGTTACGTGGATAAGGTGGGGGAGGGCAGGGGAGTGAACCTAGGTAGAGTGCCCTTTCGGAGGGCCGGTGCTGACTTGACGTGTCAATTGGCTTCCTTCTGCACTGTAGGGATTCTATGAATCAATGTTCTGTAGGATGGTATTTGCAATATGAAGATAACAAAATTGTAAAGCCCAAGTGGCTTATTTAATGAATTGAAGTACCACTGGTTGCCAGTTTGATGTTTAACTTTTCCCCGGAGAGGTTGTATGACAAGACAGGTGCGCACAAGCTAGACATATCTTTCAATCTCTCAAAACACTTAAATTGCAAGTTACAAGGACAGTGGGCGAAATTCTCCGGTATCGGCGCCCAAAACGGCGCAAATCAGTCGGGCTCCGCATCTTGGGGGGCCGAGCCCCAACCTTAAGGGGCTAGGCCCGCGCCGGACGAATTTCCGCCCCGCCAGCTGGTGGAAAAGGCCTTTGGTGCCCCGCCAGGTGGCGCGGAAATGACATTTCTGAGCGGCGCATGCACGGGAGCGTTAGCAGTGGAGGGAGTCTCTTCCGCCTCCTCCATGGTGGAGACCGTGGCGAAGGCGGAAGGGAAAGAGTGCCCCCACGGCACAGGCCCGCCCGCGGATCGGTGGGCCCCGATCGCGGGCCAGGCCACCGTGGGGGCACCCCCCGGGGCCAGATCGCTCCGCGCCCCTCCCAGGACCCCGGAGCCCGCCCGCGCTGCCTTGTCCCACCGTTAAGGTAGGTGGTTTAATCTACGCCGGCAGGACAGGCATTTTAGTGGCGGGACTTCGGCCCATCCAGGAGAATCTCGGAGAA
The DNA here is from genome assembly GCF_047496885.1 of Scyliorhinus torazame. NCBI lineage: Eukaryota > Metazoa > Chordata > Chondrichthyes > Carcharhiniformes > Scyliorhinidae > Scyliorhinus > Scyliorhinus torazame. The sequence continues at coordinate 55,853,538 of NC_092717.1, read as the reverse complement.
TCTCGCCCCAGCAGCTTTGTTTATTTTAACCTTTTTCTTTGTTATTTGTTATTTTCTCCCTGCCTGGCACCCTCTGCCGAATTGTATATTCATTGGTTTAATTATGTATAGATAGTGGGCATCAATTGAGTAATCACCTGTGCTTCTATAACAAGAGGGCGGCATGGTGGCACAGTGGTTAGCACTGTGGCCTCACAGCGTCGGGGACCTGGGGCGAGATTCTCCGACCCCCCGCCGGGTCGGAGAATTGCTGGGGGCTGGCTTGAATCCCGCTCCCGCCGGTTGCCGAATTCTCCGGCACCGGAGATTCGGCGGGGGCGGGAATCGCGCCGCGCTGGTTGGCCCCCCCCTGTGATTCTCCGGCCCGGATGGGCCAAAGTCCCGCTGCTAGGATGCCTGGCCCACCAGCGTGGATTAAACCACCTCTCTTACCGGCGGGACAAGGCGGCGCGGGCGGGCTCCGGCGTCCTGGGGGGGGTGCGGGACGATCTGGCCCCGGGGGGTGCCCCCACGGTGGCCTCGCCCACGATCGGGGCCCACCGATCCGTGGGCGGGCCTGTGCCGTGGGGGCACTCTTTTCCTCCCGCCTTCACCACGGTCTCCACCATGGCGGAGGCGGAAGAGACTCCCTCCACAGCGCATGCGCGGGGATGCCGGGAGCGGCCGCTAACGCTCCTGCACATATGCTGCCCGGCAATGTCATTTCCGCGCCAGCTGGCGGGGCACTTCCGCCAGCTGGCGGGGCGGAAATCAGTCCGGCACGGGCCTAGCCCCTCAAAGTTAGGACTCGGCCGGTCAAGGGGCGGAGGATTCCGCACCTTTGGGGCGGTGCGATGCCGGACTGATTTGCGCCGATTTTGGCGCTGGTCGGCGGACATCGCGCCGCTTATGGAGAATTTCGCCCCTGGGTTCGATTCCGACCTCAACTGACTGTCTGTGTGGAGTCTGCACATTCTCCCCGTGTCTGCGTGGGTTTCCTCCGGGTGCTCCAGTTTCCTCCCACAGTCAAAAGACATGCAGGTTAGGTGGATTGGCCAATCTACATTGTTCCACAGTATCCCAGGATGTGCAGGCTAGGAGGATTTGCCATGCTAAATTGCCCCTTAGTGTCCAAAGGTTAGGTGGGGTTATGGGGATATGACGTGGGTCCGGGCCGAGGTTAGGGTGCTCTTTCGGAGGGTCGGTGCAGACTCGATAGGCCGAATGGTCTCCTTCTGCACTGTTCGGATTCTATGATTAAGAATTAACGGGGCAGACAGGAATATGGAGTTAAGGCCACAATCCAATCAGCTGTGATCTCATTGAATTGCAGAGCAAGCTCGGTGGGCCAGATTGCCTTCTGCTGACCCGATTAGTGATGTTCTCATATTATTGGCATCTTAAAGGAGAATTTTCAGGTCTCTTCATGATGCATGTTGATGATTTCATTTGGTATGGCACTACAGAATTTGAGAAACACGTTCTTCCATCGGGCAGGAGATACAGAAGTCTGAGAACACGCACAAACTGACTCAAAAACAGCTTCTTCCCCGCTGTTACCAGACTCCTAAACGACCCTCTTATGGACTGACCTCATTAACACCAGACCCTGTATGCTTCACCCGATGCCGGTGTTATGTAGTTGTCATAATATACACCAGTATATCATGGTGCAGATACACACACACTGATGGACACACAGCAAGACCAATCAACACACACAACACCGCAGCCAATCACCAGTTAGAGCACACGCATTATAAAGACAGGGGGCATCAGAGTTCCCGCTCATTCGGGATGCAGCCTCTCAGAAGGACAGAGCTTACAGCCTACAGCACAGATCTTCACCATGTGCTGAATGCATAGACTGGTTAGGACAGGCAAAGGTCTTTAGTTTAATCTAACATCGTATTAACCCACAGTGAAAGTATCTTCAACAGTTTCTGACTTAATAAAATAGTGTTCCACTATTTTAAGTGTTGGTGGCCTGTATGTGTTCCACGGAACCAGAACACCCAACACATCATGATACCAGGAGTTGAGGGATATTAGAACTTCTTAGACGACCTGCGTGTGATCTGCCTTCCACCAGCATACAGCCATCCTGCAAAATGGGCAGCGTCTGCCCGCCGCCGTCGCTCCGCATCCCCGGTAACCTAGGGGCCAACTGGAAGATATTCAAACAACGCTTCCAGCTCTACCTTGAAGCCACAGACCGGGAGGATGCCTCAGACACTAGGAAGATTGCTCTCTTCCTATTCAAGGCCGGGGAACATGCCATCCACATTCTCAATTCTCTCACCTTTGCGGGTGATGAAGATAAAACAAAGTTCAAGACGGTCCTCCTCAAGTTTGACACTCACTGCAGCATAGAGGTGAATGAAAGTTTTGAGTGCTATGTATTCCAACAGCGTTTGCAGGGTAAGGATGAACCTTTCCAGTGCGTTCTCACCCACCTCCGCATCCTTGCGCAGTCATGTAGCTACGGGCCCACCTCCGACTCGATGATACGCGACCAGATCGTTTTCGGTGTTCAGTCGACCCCCTACACCAGCAGCTCCTCAAGGTAAAGCAGCTCACCCTAGCGATTGCCATCGAGACCTGCGTGCTACATGAACACGCCACTAGTCGGTATTCCCACATCCAAGCGGCTGAAACGACGCGGCAAGGTCCCCACGAGGCAGAACAGGTCCAAGCAATCGAGCAACTCCCGAGCCTCAGCCTGGATGAGGGCGGCCATTTTGCGCGCTTTTCGCGAACTCCCACGTTTGTGCGCACCAAACGAGGGGACGGCGACGTCGCGAACGTAATGCGCAGACGCGCACCACGTACGACCGCACCGCGCAATCGCGGTGGCGCAGCGAACATACTGATGCTACAACGTGCCCCAACTGTGGCTCCGCCCACTTAAAGCGGCAACGCCCTGCCAAATCCCAATAATGCCTGAGATGTGGCAAACTTGGCCACTATGCTGCTTTATGCAGAGCAGCTCAGCCTGCCAACTCTCGTCGCTCCAGCCAGCTTCGCAGGAATGTCCGGGCTATTCAACCCACGGTCACCGAGTCTGATGTGGACCTACTACCCAAAATTGACACCGAGGACCCAAAGGCTCCTTTTCCAGTCGGTATCGTTACAAAAAATAGGGTGTCCCCGAAGCAAAGAATCCAGCCTCTATCGGTATACAGCATCGATCCGGACGATGAGTGGTGTGCCACCCTGACGGTCAACCGGTCCCAAATATGATTCTGCCTGGACACCGGTGCCTCCGCCAATCTCATTGCACGGTCTGACCTCCAAAGCTTTCATGTCAAACCAGCCATCCTGCCATCAGCCTGCCAGCTATTAGATTACAATGGCAATGCCATTGCTGCCAGCGGCTCATGCCAACTTGAAGTGACGCACAGGTCAAGCAAAGCCATCCTTCCCTTTGAAATCGTGGGCTCCTCGAAAGCCTCCCTACTTGGCGCGCAGGCATGCAAGCTGTTGAACCTAGTTCAGAGAGTTCACTCTCTCTCTCCTGCTGACACGTCTGCCTTTCAGGACACTGACTTCAGGGCGCAGCTCGACACCATTATCAACCAGTACCACGACGTCTTCGAGGGCATGGGCACGCTCCCATACACCTAAAAGATCTTATTAAAACAGAATGCCACGCCTGTGGTGCACGCACCTCGCAGGGTCCCAGCACCCCTTAAGGACCGCCTCAAGCAGCAGCTGCAGGACCTCCAGAACCAAGGAGTGATTTCCAAAGTCACAGAACCAACCGACTGGGTCAGTTCCATTGTATGTGTGAAAAAGCCTTCCGGCAAATTGAGAATTTGCATTGATCCCAAGGATCTAAATCGCAATATCATGAGAGACCATTATCCAATTCCCAAGCACGAAGAGCTCACATGTGAGATGGCTCGAGCCATGCTCTTCACCAAACTCGACGCCTCAAAAGGATTCTGGCAAATCCAGCTCAACAAATCCAGCAGGAAACTTTGCACATTCAATACCCCCTTTGGCAGATATTGTTACAACAGGATGTCGTTTGGGATCATATCTGCTTCAGAAGTGTTCCATAAGATTATGGAACAAATGATGGAAGGCTTGGAAGGTGTTCGTGTCTATGTCGACGACATAATCATTTGGTCCACCACCCCGCAGGAGCATGTTAGTCGCCTCCAGCGTGTATTCAAACGTATACATAAACATGGCCTCCGCCTCAACAGGGCCAAATGCTCTTTTGGTCAGACGGAACTCAAGTTCCTCGGGGACCACATCTCCCAATTGGGTGTGCAGCCGGATGCGGACAAGGTAGCTGCTATCACAGCTATGAAAACACCAGAGGACAAGAAGGCGGTCCTCTGATTTCTGGGCATGGTCAATTTTTTCGGGAGATTTATCCCTAACCTCGCCTCTCATACCACGGCTCTCAGGAACCTCGTCAGGAAGACGACAGACTTCCTAAAGCTCCCTGCCCACGAGCGCGAATGGAGAGAACTCAAAGAAAAAATGACCACGGCCCCGGTCTTAGCTTTTTTTGATCCAGCAAAGGAGACCAAAATTTTGACCGATGCCAGCCAATCCGGCATTGCGGCAGTGCTCCTTCAACGTGACGAGGCCTCATCATGGGCCCCCGTTGCATATGCGTCACGTGCGATGACCCCCACAGAGCAGCGCTACGCGCAGATAGAAAAGGAGTGCCTGGGCCTTCTGACCGGTGTGGTTAAGTTTCACGATTATGTCTACGGACTTCCTCAATTCACCATCGAGACCGACCATCGCCCGCTGGTCAATATAATACAGAAAGACTTGAATGACATGACGCCTCGCCTCCAGCGTATTCTTCTCAAGCTCCGGCGATATGACTTCCAGTTGGTATACACACCAGGCAAAGACCTCATCATTGCTGACGCTCTCTCCAAGGCAGTCAACACTCCATGTGACCCAGCGGGATTTGTCTGCCAGGTTAACGCCCATGTGGCATTCGCTGCCTCCAATCTACCTGCCATGGATGAATGCCTCGTCCAAATTCGCCGCGAGATGGCGGCTGACCCATTGCTACAGCGTGTCATGCGCCACCTAACAGACGGGTGGCTCAAGGGCCAATGCCCTCAGTTCTATAATGTCAGAGATGATCTGGCGGTAGTAGACAGGATTCTTCTAAAACTGGACCGCATTGTCATCCCGCATAGCATGCGGCAGCTTGTCCTGGAACAACTACACGAGGGCCACCTTGGTGTGGAAAAGTGCCTGCGACGGGCGCGAGAGGCAGTGTACTGGCCCGGCATTAATGAGGACATAGCCAACACAGTGCTCAACTGCCCCACTTGTCAACGCTTCCAGCCGGCCCAACCATGTGAGACCCTGCAGCCCCATGAGTTGGTTACGTCACCATGGACCAAGGTGGGCATCGACCTGTTCCATGCGCTGGGTAGAGACTTTGTCCTGATCGTTGACTACTTTTCGAATTACCCGGATGTGATACGGTTGCATGACCTCACCTCGTCTGCAGTCATTCGTGCCTGTAAAGAAACCTTTGCTCGACACGGCATCCCGCTCTCGGTTATGTCGGACAATGGCCCCTGCTTCGCCAGCCAGGAATGGTCCAACTTTGCCAGGCGGTACAATTTTGCCCATGTGACATCCAGTCCCCTGTACCCCCAATCCAACGGCAAAGCGGAGAAGGGAGTACATATCGTCAAACGGCTCCTATGCAAGGCTGCTGATGCTGGGTCTGATTTCTAGCTTGCCTTGCTGGCCTATCGCTCTGCCCCACTGTCCACTGGCCTGTCGCCAGTCCAGTTGCTTATGGGTCGTACCCTGAGGATGACGGTGCCGTCCATTCATGTCCCAGAACTCGACCACGTTCCGGTCCTTCACCGGATGCAGCTGTCTCGTGCACAGCACAAGGTGGCTCATGACTCCCGTGCAACTGATCTCCCTGCTCTGACTCCAGATGACAACTTCCGCGTCCATCTTCCGGATGGTGGCTGGTCTGCAACCACTGTTGTCCTTCGGCAGGTGGCCCCCCACTCGTTCCTGGTTCATCTACCGGATGGTTCCATTCTGCAACGCACACGACGTGCTCTTCGTCTCGCTATGTGATCCTCCAGTGTCGCCTAGCCCTCCTGCTGACCCTGCCACGGACTATGTAGAACTCCCTGTCACTCTGCATCCCCCTGACTCTGATGCAGTCCAGCCCGCTCCTGAACCGGCGGCTCTCGACCCACCCTTGAGGCGGTTCACTTCAGAGACTTAATTTATGAACTTTGCAGACTTATAGACTTTCTGAATTGTTTTGTTGCTTTGTTTGATCGTTTCCCTGGTTTGTATATAGTGTTGATCTTGTTACTCTTGTTGCATACTGCTTCTCTACACCAGGCACCTTCCCATGTAAATAGCTTAGTTCTCATGTACGTAGTCCTGTAAATATGTCTTCGCACCCCACACGTAGTTAGGAACATTCTCACCATACATTATTTATTGCCACACAAATACATTCTTTTATATCATGGTGCAGATACACACACACACCGATGGACACACAGCGGGACCAATCAACACACACAACACCGTAGCCAATCACCAGTTAGAGCACACGCACTATAAAGACAGGGGGCATCAGAGTTCCCGCTCATTCGAGATGCAGCCTCCTAGTAGGACAGACCTTACAGCTTGCAGCACAGATCTTCACCATGTGCTGAGTGCATAAACTGGTTAGGACAGGCATAGGTCTTTAGTTCAATCTAATATCGTGTTAACCCACAGTGAAAGTATGTTCATCTGTTACTGACTGAATAAAATAGTGTTGCACTATTTTAACTGTTGGTGGTCTGTATGTGTTCCACAGATCCCGAGCACCCAACACATCAGTAGTTACACTGTTTACCTTGTGTTGCCCTATTATGTATTTTCTTTTATTTCCTTTTCTTTTCATGTACTTAATGATCTGTTGAGCTGCTCGCAGAAAAATACTTTCCACTGTGCCTTGGTACACGTGACAATAAACAAATTCAATCCAATAAAATGGAACTTGCTGTTAATTAGGGATTAAAATTGGGAATCAGCCTTGTGCTACTTTAAAACATTTTGGTTTGGATGTACGCAAAGTAGGTCTGCAATAAATTTACATCAACAATCCTATTTAGAGAGGGTTACTTCCATCGCAGCGGATTATTCATCACAGAAAGGTGGTATTGTACCTGAAGAAGAAATTGTGGAATTCTGATGCCTGGTTGATCAGTTGAACCGATTGGACACTCAGATTAGACCAGATCCTGCTTTTGATGCATTGATGTTAAATACTAGGATGGACCCCTTTAAAGGAGCGAATGCTTTAAAGACATATAAAACACTAAAAAATTAAATCTGGATGAACACATACTCAAGTTTCTCTCCGAATGTAATTCAAGGAGTATGAAACTAGTAGCGATGATTCACGTGCTCACCTTCCTGATGTGTGTTCTAAAGGGACTCTTGTCATAATTTTTCCAATGAGTGTGAATGCCCTTTATATTGGAACGTTAAAAAAGTAAGAACAGTTGTTTAAAGTACCCTGGCTTTTGGTCTTTGGATTCTGTTTGTCAAATGCTTCAGGGGAGCTTATGTATAATGGTGAACTGAAGGTAGATATCCATCGAAAGTTACACAATCTTTCACTTTGGGATAATCTACACTCTGCGAGTGTGAGTGAGAAAACAACTGGAGAGGAAATCTCGAAAATGAAATGGGCCACCAGCTCTCAGCTTATCTTAAAATAAGGAATGCCTGTATGAGGACATTGTTAGGCGTCCTGCAAGAGGGATGTCTCACAATGTAATGTTTTACACAGAATATGAAGTTCTTTGATTTAATTTGTCTTGAATCTTTGGCTTTGCATGTGACTTCTCATTTTTATTTCAAGAGACGAAAGGCGAATTGTTTATTGTGTATTAATTGTTTGCAAGCATTAACTAAGCTCTGTAAATAGGTCCAAGCAACGGGTGGTCGATGGAGTCATTCGCCCCATTTGCCTCCCTTGCTTCTCCGATCTGTCTGTGCCTAAGAGTCCCTCGAGCAGAAGCCCGCCCCACAGGAACCAGGAGGATGGAGAGCATTATTCACCCCAGGAATGCCATTTGAATTTAAGTTGTTCAATTTCCTTTGAAGCATTGGTTTTGTTTTGTTACAGTGGGATAGCACTGCCCCTTTCAGATGGAGCACCAAACTGCTTATGGGATCTTCAATGGTGCTATTTGAGGAACAGACTGAAATTGTGGGGGTGAAGTTATGAAATTACCCAAACTTTGGATCTACCCTCCACGTCTTGGCTTTCTGAAAGGAAACAATTCTTTGTTCCTGAACATCTAACAGAAATCTACAGTTTTAAAATCAACAAATATTTTTAGGAGCAGATTCCAAAACACGTTTTAATCAGGCCTCTTGTCTGGTCTTGTTGTGACAATGGAGTGAAACAAATGATAAAAAGTAGGACCCTTGTCAAGAGGATAATGGGACAAACCAACCTTACAATCTGGTCTGAAATGTACCTTGGATACCAATGCATTAATGAACATTAATCAAACTCTGAGCTATTCACGCTATGCGTTGTGGTAGCTCAGAGAAATAATTACAGATGTCTGAGAGTGAGTCATAGTCTAATTTAAGTGCTGTTCAGTTGGCATCATAAATTATAAAGGTGGAACTTGATTAAGTTGCAGCTTTATTATTGTCTGGCTGCTAATTTTATGTTGCACACTATGGGGTACATATTCTCCTTTAGCATTGCTGATGCAAAGCTCTGCGTGTTGGGAATGCATATTGAGAATGTGGACTAATGCCTGCTTGAAAGTTTACATCAATTTACATCCATTGGACCGAAGTAGAGGAAATGACCAAGTAGCTCGAAAAGGTGATATTGCACCTCTTATAGAACATAGAACGATACAGCGCAGTACAGGCCCTTCGGCCCACGATGTTGCACCGAAACAAAAGCCATCTAACCTACACTATGCCATTATCATCCATATGCTTATCCAATAAACTTTTAAATGCCCTCAATGTTGGCGAGTTCACTACTGTAGCAGGTAGGGCATTCCACGGCCTCACTACTCTTTGCGTAAAGAACCTACCTCTGACCTCTGTCCTATATCTATTACCCCTCAGTTTAAAGCTATGTCGCCTCGTGCCAGCCATTTCTATCCGCGGGAGAAGGCTCTCACTGTCCACCCTATCCAACCCCCTGATCATTTTGTATGCCTCTATTAAGTCTCCTCTTAACCTTCTTCTCTCCAACGAAAACAACCTCAAGTCCATCAGCCTTTCCTCATAAGATTTTCCCTCCATACCAGGCAACATCCTGGTAAATCTCCTCTGCACCCGCTCCAAAGCCTCCACGTCCTTCCTATAATGCGGTGACCAGAACTGGACGCAATACTCCAAATGAGGCCGTACCAGAGTTCTGTACAGCTGCAACATGACCTCCTGACTCCGGAACTCAATCCCTCTACCAATAAAGGCCAACACTCCATAGGCCTTCTTCACAACCCTATCAACCTGGGTGGCAACTTTCAGAGATCTATGTACATGGACACCTAGATCCCTCTGCTCATCCACACTTTCAAGAACTTTACCATTAGCCAAATATTCCGCATTCCTGTTATTCCTCCCAAAGTGAATCACCTCACACTTCTCTACATTAAACTCCATTTGCCACCTCTCAGCCCAGCTCTGCAGCTTATCTATATCCCTCTGTAACCTGCTACATCCTTCCACACTATCGACAACACCACCGACTTTAGTATCGTCTGCAAATTTACTCACCCACCCTTCTGCGCCTTCCACTCGGTCATTGATAAAAATGACAAACAGCAACGGCCCCAGAACAGATCCTTGTGGTACTCCACTTGTGACTGAACTCCATTCTGAACATTTCCCATCAACCACCACCCTCTGTCTTCTTTCAGCTAGCCAATTTCTGATCCACATCTCTAAATCACCCTCAATCCCCAGCCTCTGTATTTTCTGCAATAGCCTACCGTGGGGAACCTTATCAAACGCTTTGCTGAAATCCATATACACGACATCAACTGCTCTACCCTCGTCTACCTGTTCAGTCACCTTCTCAAAGAACTCGATAAGGTTTGTGAGGCATGACCTACCCTTCACAAAGCCATGCTGACTATCCCTGATCATATTATTCCTCTCTAGATGATTATAAATCTTGTCTCTTATAATCCCCTCCAAGACTTTACCCACTATAGACGTGAGGCTCACCGGTCTATAGTTGCCGGGGTTGTCTCTGCTCCCCTTTTTGAACAAAGGGACCACATCTGCTATCCTCCAGTCCTCTGGCACTATTCCTGTAGCCAATGATGACATAAAAATCAAAGCCAAAGGTCCAGCAATCTCTTCCCTGGCCTCCCAGAGAATCCTAGGATAAATCCCATCAGGTCCCGGGGACTTATCTATTTTCAGCCTGTCCAGAATTGCCAACACCTCTTCCCTACGTACCTCAATGCCATCTAATCTATTAGCCTGGGGCTCAGCATTCTCCTCCACAACATTATCTTTTTCCTGAGTGAATACTGACGAAAAATATTCATTTAGTATCTCGCCTATCTCTTCAGACTCCACACACAACTTCTCATCCCTGTCCTTGACTGGTCCTACTCTTTCCCTAGTCATTCGCTTATTCCTGACATACCTATAGAAAGCTTTTGGATTTTCCTTGATCCTTCCTGCCAAATACTTCTCATGTCCCCTCCTTGCTCGTCTTAGCTCTCTCTTTAGATCCTTCCTCGCTACCTTGTAACTATCCATCGCCCCAACTGAAACTTCACACCTCATCTTCACATAGGCCTCCTTCTTCCTCTTAACAAGAGATTCCACTTCTTTGGTAAACCACGGTTCCCTCGCTCGGCACCTTCCTCCCTGCCTGACCGGTACATACTTATCAAGAACACGCAGTAGCTGATCCTTGAACAAGCTCCACTTATCCAGTGTGCCCAACACTTGCAGCCTACTTCTCCACCTTATCCCCCCCAAGTCACGTCTAATGGCATCATAATTGCCACTTCCCCCAGCTATAACTCTTGCCCTGCGATGTATACTTATCCCTTTCCATCATTAACGTAAACGTCACCGAATTGTGGTCACTGTCCCCAAAGTGCTCTCCTACCTCCAAATCCAACACCTGGCCTGGTTCATTACCCAAAACCAAATCCAACGTGGCCTCGCCTCTTGTTGGCCTGTCAACATATTGTGTCAGGAAACCCTCCTGCACACACTGTACAAAAAACGACCCATCTAATGTACTCGAACTATATCTTTTCCAGTCAATATTTGGAAAGTTAAAGTCTCCCATAATAACTACCCTGTTACTTTCGCTCTTATCCAGGATCATCCTCGCCATCCTTTCCTCTACATCCCTAGAACTATTTGGAGGCCTATAGAAGACTCCCAACAGTGTGACCTCTCCTTTCATGTTTCTAACCTCAGCCCATACTACCTCGGAAGATGAGTCCCCATCTAGCATCCTCTCCGCCACCGTAATACTGCTCTTGACTAGCAGCGCCACACCTCCCCCTCTTTTGCCTCCTTCTCTGAGCTTACTAAAACACCTAAACCCCGGAACCTGCAACACCCATTCCTGTCCCTGCTCTATCCATGTCTCCGAAATGGCCACAACATCGAAGTCTCAGGTACCAACCCATGCTGCCAGTTCCCCTACCTTATTTCGTATACTCCTGGCATTGAAGTAGACACACTTCAAACCACCTACCTGAACACTGGCCCCCTCCTGCGACGTCAAATCTGAGCTCCTGACCTCTATACTCTCATTCTCCCTTACCCTAAAACTACAATCCAGGTTCCCATGCCCCTGCTGCATTAGTTTAAACCCCCCCAAAGAGCACTAACAAATCTCCCCCCCAGGATATTTGTGCCCCTCAGGTTCAGATGTAGACCATCCTGTCTACAGAGGTCCCACCTTCCCCAGAAAGAGCCCCAGTTATCCAGAAATCTGAATCCCTCCCGCCTGCACCATCCTTGTAGCCACGTGTTTAATTGCTCTCTCTCCCTATTCCTCATCTCACTATCACGTAGCACGGGCACCAACCCAGAGATAACAACTCTGTTTGTTCTAGTTCTGAGCTTCCATCCTAGCTCCCTGAAAGCCTGCCTGACATCCTTATCCCCTTTCCTACCTATGTCATTAGTGCCAATGTGGACCACGACTTGGGGCTGCTCCCCCTCCCCCTTAAGGTCCCGGAAAACACGATCCGAGACATCACGTACCCTTGCACCTGGGAGGCAACATACCAAACGTGAGTCTCTCACGCTCCCACAAAATCTCCTATCTGTGCCCCTGACTATCGAGTCCCCAATTACTAATGCTCTGCTCCTCTCCCCCCTTCCCTTCTGAGCAACAGGGACAGACTCCGTGCCAGAGGCCCGTACCCCATGGCTTACGTCCCCCCCACAAGTATCCAAAGCGGTATACTTGTTTCTCAGGGGAACGACCGCAGGGGATCCCTGCACTGACTGCTTTTTCCCAGTCCCTCTTACAGTTACCCATCAATCTCCAATCTTTGGTGTAACTAATTCCCTGAAGCTGCTATCTATGACCCCCTCTGCCTCCCAAATGATCCGAAGTTCTTCCAACTCCAGCTCCAGTTCCCTAACTCGGTCTTGGAGGAGCTGGAGATGGCAGCACTTCCTGCAGGTAAAATCAGCAGGGACACTAACGGCATCCCTCACCTCAAACATCCTGCAGGAGGAACATTGCACTCCCTTCCCTGCCATCCCTCTAACTTTCTACCAAGATCTGGCTAACAACTAAATTAAATTTTTTAAATAAAAAAAATAAAAATAAATAATAATGATAATAAAATATGGTACTTACCTTACACCAATGGGTTTTATTATTAGGTTAGAGGAGGAGGGCGGGTGGGAGACACTAAACGTGTAGTGTCTCGGGTTTCCTCTCCACCAGAGTTTATTGGTGAGGGTCTTCCCAGAAGTCCGCGGGTCGACTTCCTGTTCCCGCCTTAAACACTAAAATAAAAATAAAAAAAACAGCAAAGAGGGACCGAAAACGGGACCAGGTAAGTGTTTTTAAAGGAGAGACTTACCTCCCAGAAATCACTTCCGCACTGCCCCCGCTGAAATGGACTAGCCTGCTCCGCTCCTGCTGAAATCGACTGGGCCTGCAAGGTAAGGAAGTTGTTAATCAGTACTTACCTCACCCAGACAGCGACCTTTTAAACTGTCCCCTCTGCCTCGCAGCTCCCGCGCTTTTTCAAACTCCCGCGCTGTTTCTAAGGTCCCGGCTCTCTCTCTTTCTCTCCCGAACTAACAGCTGACCTGCAAGGTAAGGAAGTTGTTCAGCAGTACTTACCTCACCCAGGCAGCGACCTTTAAACTGTCCCCTCTGCCTACCAGATTTTACAGTCAATGAAGTATAAGTCATGTGTAGCCACTTGTAATGTTGCGTTGCCCAGTCAGTGGTCAATGCAGATGGTGGCAGGCTGTTGTGAACCCATCACGTAGATTCACAGAAGTGATCAAACTGTTATGACCCCCCTTGGAGGTCACGGGGTACGCACCATCCAGTTTCCCATGACCACCTCGGAATACGAACTTCCCCAGTAAACAGGGCAAGGCTTCCCCCTTAACAAGGGGAGACTCTCAGCATATAAACCCCGACCTGGGTGCAGGCCGAAGAGGGAGACCCTTCGGGAGCCAGAGATTTCTGTCTGAGAAATAAATCTGCATTATTTTTGTATCCAACTGTGCGTTCCCATGTGGTCATTTTGGTGGATTCTACACAAACAACGTTCCTTGCTGTGTGCCAATCTGATCCTGGTTTATTGTCTGGAGATATGGGTAACAGTGCCCAATTTTCGCCATCTAAAGGGTTCTTGATCTCAATTGCGCTGCTGTACTTGACAAGGTATTGAGTGAGGAATACAGGAAGAGAGGGTTACACTCATCCTTGTTGGGGGATCTCTCAATACCATCTTATCAACATCGATAGTAGCCTAGGAATGCAGCGTGGGGCAGATTGCGATGTTAATCGGTGCTTAACATTGGTTTGGAAATGAATTGCTATTTTGGACCTGGCACCTTAACACCCTCAGCTGACAGACACTCAGCTGCACAATGTACCCCTCCCCACCATCATCCCCACCCCTCCACGAATGCTATTCAAAGGTATCGGGCGGGATTCTCCAACCCTGCGCCGGGGGTGGGGGGGGGGGGGGGCGTGAATCACGCGACGCCGCTCCGACGCCGGTCCTCCGATTCTCCGGCAATCAGAGAATCGGCACCATGGGCACCGGCGTGGCTCTCCCCGCGTGATGGGCCGAGTGCTCCCGAGTTAGGCCGAGTCCCGCCGGCTTCGTTCTCGTGTGGTCCTACCCGGCGGGACCTCAGCGTTCATGCTGTGGGGGGCGGCCTGGTGGGGGGATCTGACCCAGGGGGGCTTCCACGGTGGCCTGGCCCGCGATCGGGGCCTACCAATCGGCGGACGGGCTTATCCCGGTAGGGGCCTATGTTCCTCCGTGCCGGGACCCTGTAGCTCTCCGCCATGTTGCGTCGGGGCCAGCACGGAGAAGGCAGCCCACGCACATGAGCAAACCCGCGCTGGCCGTGGCGCGCATGCGCGGACCCGCGGCGCCCGTGCTGACGCCCAGATCGGTAGCTGGAGCAGCGTGAAATGTTCCAGTGCCGTGTTGGTCCCTTGTGCGGCACAGGATCGCTGATCCTGGGGGCCAGAAGACGCCGTCATAAAACGCCCGGCTTTTACGACGGTGTCAGCACTTAGCCCCAGGATCAGAGAATCCTGCCCATTATCGCTAAACTTCAGGTGAGATGCTTTTAGTATCTTTTCCTGTTTAGAGTTATGGTAAGTCATTATGGAAGGTGTGATGAATGGTTACTGTACCCTTAACACCATGTAGGTGATGCCCTTTAAGACCGGGTTTGGAACCCTGGGGGACTCCGCCTCCGGCTCCACCCACCAGGGAGCCGTATATACGGTGACGCCCTGTAGGCCGCACTCAGTAAACACACATCTCTGTAGCTGGCTAGTTCTCTGCTTATTAAAGCCTTCATTTACATTCCACACTTTCGTGTCGTTATTGAGGGTACTACAGAAGGGTTGACAGTTGTTCTTCCAGTCAGAATGAGGTGATGGTGGATCTGTGGATGGTGTGGAGTTGAAAGGCCTCAGAGCGGAAAACCTGTTTGCAGCCATGGCGACGATAGTTACAGTTCCTCTTAGGCAGCAGAAGCTGTTCGGAGTGGGAGGAGGGGAAAGGCTCTCTGCAGGTGACCTTATTCACTCAAAATCTTCAGAAATCACTTCATGTATCCCAGCTAAGAGCAATGCCTATGGCAACTGCGCTTCACCAAGGAGCTCATCATGGAACTCTGCCATTGCCTTGAACTGGACTTGCAGTCAAAGGGCAGGGTGAGGATGGCACTGCCAGTTTCAGTCATGGTTTCCGTGGCCCTTGATATCGAAACCAGAGGATCCTTCCAGGCTGGAATTGGCGACACACCCAACATTTCTCCATACATCGCTGCGTTTGGAACGTTACCGGGATCCTGTTGCTAGGAGAGCTGACTTCACTGCCTTCTCCCTCAGCTGTGAGAAGCAGGAGGAGTGGGCTGGTGGCTTTGTCAGGGTACTGGTTTTATAAATAGTGCAGGGAGCCATCAATTGTCCCATGTGGCTCCAACCTCAAAGTGCTCCATTCCCTGACCATTAGTGTGCCACCATGTTCACACCAGCATGTTGCTTAATTTCAACTATCCTGGCAGCAGTCACAGTGGCCTGAAGTTATGCTGTCACTTGTGGGTTCTGAGGTGGTGGTGGGGGTGGGGGAGGGGGGGAGAATGAAATGAAATGAATGAAAATCACTTATTGTCAAAAGTAGGCTTCAAATGAAGTTACTGTGAAAAGCCCCTAGTCGCCACATTCCAGCGCCTGTTCGGGCAGGCTGGTACGGGAAGTTGCACAGGCAGGATTCCTTCCGGGTTCGCACCCACCCTGACCTGGCGGGCAAGTCCTCAGATGGAAAGCCTGTCCTTGCCCCTGTTGAGGCCAATAAGTGGCCAACGGATGAAATCTCAGGTGCAGGGAACCCAGAGATAAAGAAAGTTCAATCTTGGGTGGGAAAAAGTGGGGTGCACTGCCATCAGACTGGGGGCACCCTCCCCTTAAGGCTGTGTCCCCAGCCGATTCTTTGGATGGACACCCACCCTATAAATTCAGGCCAATGTCTTCTTCCTGCTCCGGGTAGCTATTACCCTACCTTCAAACCACCAAGGTGAACCAGAGGGTGTCTGCGCAACAACCAGGTAGCAAGAGCTGTTCACGTGATTGATAACACCTCTCTGCCGCTCATGATCAGTATTCCTACACTGATAGCCATGCTGTGATCAGGAAAGGCATGGACAAGACCATCAGCATCCTGAAACAATGTTCTACTGCATGAGGGGACACCCCATTACCTGCCAGATTACATCTCGGCGCTCTGCTCCACAACCTTTGTTAACTGGTCTTTGCCAACTTCCTCAGGAAGAGCTCGATCTTAATATTCATCCACTCATTAAAAATATAAAGTGCTATGTGCATCCCACCATTCAACAACTGATTATGGTACTCCCAGGTTAATTTGTACCCTTTTTACAGCGGTTGTGTAGTCATAGAGGCTGCATCATATACAGTAAGGTAGATAATTCCATTCTCTAAGGTTAAAGCAACAAAGATGTTACACTTGAAAACAGAACTCCTGTCTGAGGAAATTGGAAATTACCAACTGCAAAACTAGGCCTAATGTACATTATTTACAGTCTACTTCCTCTACCCACTTGACACTCTACGAACTGCTTCCTCCACACTGTGTACTGCTTTCCCAACAGTCCATATTGCTCTCCATAACACAAACACACACTTCTTCCAAACTCACTTCTCCCCACCGACTTACTCATCAGCTCCTGCCCCCAAATCCCTCCCCACACAGGCTCGCTCTCCAGCCCCCCCTTCGAAAACCCCCCCTGACCCCGCTCACTAACTCAACTATGCTTTCGGGCAGCACGGTGGCGCAGTGGTAGCACTGCAGTCTCACGGCGCCGAGGTCCCAGGTTCGATCCCGGCTCTGGGTCACTGTCCGTGTGGAGTTTGCACATTCTCCCCATGTTTGCGTGGGATTCACCCCCACAACCCAAAGATGTGCAAGGTAGGTGGATTGAACACGCTAAATTGCCCCTTAATTGGAAAAAATGAATTGGGTACTCTAAATTTATTTTTAATAACTCAGCTATGCTTCTTCCCAGATCATTGGCCTACTGATCCCCACCTCAAGACTCGAGCTCTGGTCACCCCCACCAGACCTGCCGTCGCCAACCCCATGGGACTTGAGCTGCTCTATGGTGCCTCCCTTTCCCCCGAGCATGCTGAAATCTGTGGAGACTTGAGCTCCGCTGCTTTCCCTCGATTCGCCCCCACCCCTCCCTTGCCAGCCACACTTGGACGACCCAACACTCAAGTTGTTCTACTCCCCGGACCCCCGGGCTGCCAGACGCAGGCTCTGCTGCGACTCACTCAGTCTGCTTCCTGGCCGAACAGAAGCCACTGATCCCGCTTGACTCGAGCTTTCAGGGATTCGGGCTGTGCTCATCCCGTCCCTGGCCCGTGCACTCCCAGGCCTACCCAGGTCCAGGTTCCTCGCTCCCGCGGCTTTCCTGTTTCCTTGCATACCTCCTCCCCCGCCCCCCCACCCTTCCCTCATGTCTACCTGCCAAACCCTGTGGCCTCATTAAGCTTTGGCAACTTAACATTCTTTCACAGCGAGTCCTCCTTGGCTCCAGACCTCCTTGTGAGTCATGGCTGGGTAGGCAGATGGCAGTATATGTGCTAGCACCAAAAATACAAGGGGAGCAGTAAGGGGAGACTCTGCAGCAGTGTTCCAGTCACCGCCCAAGAAATAGAGGACAAATTCTTTCCCCTGGAGAACAGGACATGGGACAAACCATAAAATAATCAGACATTTCCATAAAATATGAGACAGTCACCCTGAGACCAGGTGCTCCGACACAATATTACCCCAGTAGCTTCTGACTGTGAACGGGGTGACTGCAGGTGGCTTTAGAGGATGTCCTTGGCGAGCTCTGGGCTTTCAGATCCAGGCTTTAGACTGTCCAACCTCAACATAGATGCCAGCTGTCTGGCTGAATGGCAACAGCCGGGCACTGGTAGAGTGACAGGGGTGTGAGCATAGGTGCCATAATTTGGAGAGGAGACACAGTTTTGTGCTCTATGGAGTTACTGTTACCCTCCCACCGGGGTGGTACCTCAGCGACCTTAATAATCTGCTGGAACACAGATTGCTGGCCTGTTGTGAAAGCCTGCAAGCCCCTTTGAACACTGGTACCTGAATCATGATGGAAGAATTCTGAGCCTGCATGGCACAAAGCTGTGTCTACATGGCAACAAGTAGAGATCTCATGAGTTCACCTGAGCTTCCACTGCAGCATATAACTGTTAAGTAACATCTGCTGCAGTGCAAGCTGAGACATTGACCAGCAGACATTGTATCATGGCTGGGTCTAAAGGTACTCTGATAATTGCTGGATCTACATATAATCTGATCATGGCTAGGTCTACATGCACTCTGATAATTGCTGGATCTACGTGTACTCTGATCATGGGTGGGTCTACTTGTACTCTGACCATGGCTGGGTCTACGTGTATTCAGATCATGGCTGGATCTACATGTACTCTGATCATGGCTGGATCTACATGTACTCTGATCATGGCTGTCTACATGTACTCTGATCATGGCTGGGTCTACGTGTACTCTGATAATTGCTGGATATATATGTTCTCTGATCATGGCTGTCTACATGTACTCTGATCATGGCTATGTCTACATGCACTCTGATAATTGCTGGATCTACATGTACTCTGATCATGGCTGGGTCTACATGCACTCTGATAATTGCTGGATCTACATGTATTCTGATCATGGCTGAATGTACATGTATTCTGAACACGGCTGGGTCTACATGTACTCTGAACACGGCTGGGTCTACATGTACTCTGATAATTGCTGGATCTACGTATACTCTGATCTGGGCCGAATTCTCAGCCTCTGATTTGCTCTTGTCGCCATGGTACTTATATGGCTAGTCCAGTTCAGTTTCTGATCAATGGAAACTCCCAACATGTGGATAATCGGGGATTCAACGATTCAGCCATTGAATGTCAAGGGGAGATGGTCAGCTGTTCTTTCGTTAGAGATTTGTCATTGCCTGGCGATTGTGTAGTTTGAATGTTTCTTGCCACTTATCAGCCCTGAATATTTTCCAGATCGTGCTGCATTTGGACATGGACTGCTTCAGTATCTGAGGTAAAATTGTGCAATCATCAGCAAACATCTCCACTTCTAAATTTATGATGGAAGGAAGGTAATTGATGAAGCGGTTAGAGATGGTTGGGTCTAGGATACTACCCATTAGGGCCTCCTGCAGTAATATCCTGAGACTGAGATAATTGACCTCCAACAACCACTGTCATCTTTATTTGTGCTAGGGATGACTCCAAGAAGTGGAGAGCTTTCCGTTATTCCCATTAACTTCAGTTTTGCTGGGCCCTTTGATCCTACACTCGGTCAAATACTACCTTGAAGTTAAAAGCAATCACTCTAATATAATATAATATAATAGAATAATCTTTATTGTCACAAATAGGCTTACATTAACACTGCAATGAAGTTACTGTGAAAATCCCCTAGTCGCCACATTCCGGCACCTGTTTGGGTACACAGAGGGAGAATTCAGAATGTCCACTTCACCTAACAGCACGTCTTTCGGGACACGTGGGAGGAAGCCGGAGCACCCGGAGGAAACCCACGCAGACACAGGGAGAACGTGCAGACGCCACACAGACAGACCCGGAATCGAACCTGGGACCCTGGAGCTGTGAAACAACAGTGCTAACCACTGTGTTACCATGCCGCCCACCTATTGACATCTATTATTTTGTCCATATTCGAACCAAGGCTGTAATGAGGCCAGGAACTGAGTGGCCCTGGCAGAACACAAACTGAGCATCAGTGAGCACGCTGTTACTCTATCAATGCCATTTGACAGCACTGTCAACGGCACCTTTCACCACTTTGCTGATGATTGATGGTGTAGTAATTAACCGGGTGGATTTGTTCTGCTTTATTGTGAACAGGACATACCTGTGAAATTTTCCACATCGTTTTATAGGTGTCAGTGTTACACTGAAACGGCTTTTCTGGGGGCGCGGCTAGTTCTGGAGACTAAGTCTTCAGTACCTCTGTCAGAATGTTGTCAGGACACATAACCTTTACAGAATCCTGTCTCTTCAGTTGTTTCTTGATATCCAAGTTCTGGAAGATCTCAGGTTCTGGAAGACTTCAATTATAGGACCTACTACCTAAAGATAATTTATGCCTATTGCTATTTTCTCAAGGACCAGAAGAACAGTCTGCTCCCTCGTCTGATAGTTTGGTCACCCTTCTGTCCTTTTCAAGTTTTGTTTTCTGCAAGATGGGTGACAAATGTAACTCTGCTTATTTATCAGTTAGGTTTTTTTTGTTATGTGTTACTGCCATTCTGATATCATGTTCTAACATTCATTTCTTTTTCCACAAGTATTTAATTTCTTAAAACTCTGCTTATCTTTTCCATTACCCTTTCTCTTACACCCTGACCCTTGACGCCAAAAAACAATCACTTGGCTCAGTTCAATGCACCCCTTGACTGGAATATAGAGTTCGATCCAAGTGGCAGATTTTCTCTGTTGGAATTTATGCCCAGTTAGCAGTTTATTGATTATAAATCTGAGAGCAGAGCCAGTGTATGGAGACAGATTTACTGCAGCTCGAACATTTTGGCGTGTTTGCGTGTCCTATAGCTCTGACCTGACGTGCAGCAAAAACCTCACAAGGAAAAGGCAAGGCAAGAGGTTTCCATCAGCTCTCGGTGCTGTGAAATACAATGAAAGAGAACATAACAATATTTCAACCGTGCAAACGTCAGGGGGCCTCCCCTTTCTGGAAGGACGAGTATATGTGAATTGCTGATCGGTTAATCCAGCAAGTGGGCCTTTGGCACATTTCCATTCCTGGGGGCTGGATTCTCCAATTTGGAGACTTGTCTCCATGCCGGCGTGGGAACGGTGTCAGGAAAATTGGCGCAAAATGGCCACCGATTCCCCGTTTTGCTGGGCGCTAGCAGGGAGGCAGCGTAGAGCACCCGGCTCTAGCTGATGATATAGCCTGGAGAATTGCCGGGTCCGTGGCCCCCCATGCGACGGCGGCGGCGGCCTGCAGCGGCTGCGCCGTGGTGGATGCCGCTCGCGGACCTGGCCCGCGAAATAGTCTCCCCCTTCTGCTGGCTCGCACGCCCCCGACTTCCCCACCACACTGCCACCAGCCCCGAATAATGTCCCCCTCTGCCCGCGGATTGGCCCTCCCCCAATTGTGGCGGTGCTGGACTGAGTCCGCAGCTGCCACGCTGAGTTGCCTACGGGTGAGACCATGAGAGACCCACGCCGACGGGAACACGACCAGTCGGGAGTGGAGCATTGGGGGGCGGGCCTCAGGCAATGGCCTGAGGCTGTGGGTACGTGGCACGGTGTACTCAGAGGGTGTGGAGCATCGCAAAAGTGGCCTTCCCCTGATTCTGTCGGGAATTTGGATTCTCCGGCCGAACGCGATTTTGACATTGGTGACCGGATAATCCAGCCCCTGATCTTTCTGAAATGAGTGTGAATGAGTAGATTTCTACATTATGTACAGTTTCTGGGTTTGTCATCTGCTCAATGCAGACAGTGAGATAGTGAAGAAACGATTGCCTTTGTCAGGTTGAAGCATTTTGCAAAACACACATATCCAGGAACCTGTGGGGACTTCTCATCAATTGATAGCCTGGTTCCTCTGTACATTATCTGGATTTTTTTTACCGGCAATACAATCTCTTCATCTTCTGCTAAGAGATACGTCAGTCACAGTTTCCCCAGCAGTGAACTGGAAGATACCAATGTGTTGTAGTTGAGGTCTTGAATTTAATCTTTACTGATCGCAATGGCAAGATGCTTTTTTCATTATTTATGTGGATGCTCCTTTCACATAGTTCTCAGGTACCACGTTACATGGTTAATGATGCCACAAGGCCCATTGTTTAAAGGTTAGATAGTTTCAGTGGATGAGCAATAAACTGGCAGGTGGAATACAATGTGGGAAAATGTAAAGTAGTTCACTGGGTATGAAGAATAAAAAAGCAGTGTGTTACATAAGTGGAAAATGATTGTCGAATCCTGAGGTGTGCGCGAGTCACCAAAAGCTAGTATTCAGGTACAGCAATAATTAAGAAGGCTAATGGAATGCAATCAATTATTATGAGAAGAATTAAATGTAAAAGTAAGAATGTTATACAGGGCATTAGTGAGGCCATGGGCTGGATTCTCCGTCAGCGGGATTCTCCACTTCGCCGGCAGCGCACTTATGCCCGCGGTTTTCCCAACGGCGTGGGGGTGACCACAATGGGAAACCCCATTGGCCGGCTGCTGGGACAGAGGATCCCACTGCCGGCTGGGGTGCGCCGCACCAGAAAAGGGGTGCGGTGGGACGGAGAATCCTGCCCCACATCTTGAATATTGTGTGCAGCTTTCATCTCTGATAAGGAAGGACGCAAATGTGCTGGAGGCAGTCCAGAAGAGGATTAATGGATTAATACCTGGAATGGGTGAATTTGGTTGAAGTATATAAGATCCTGAACAATCTTGACAAGGATGGTTAGGTGGATTGGCCATGATAAATTGCCCTTAGTGTCCAAAATTGCCCTTAGTGTTGGGTTGGGTTACTGGGTTATGGGGATAGGGTGGAGGTGTTGACCTTGTGTAGGGTGCTCTTTCCAAGAGCCGGTGCAGACTCGATGGGCCGAATGGCCTCCTTCTGCACTGTAAATTCTATGATAATCTATGATGTATCCCCAGAACTAGAGGGCAACTGTTGTAAAATTAGGGGCCGCCCTTTTAGGACAGAGGTGAGGAGAATTATTTATCTTTCAAAGTGTGGCCTCGGATGGTAGTGGAGGTGCGGTTCAATGATTATTTTTAAGGCAGCGGTAGATAGATTCTTGTTTCCCAAGAGAATCAAAGGTTATTAGGGTAGATGGGAATGTGGAATTGGAAACACAATCAGATCAGCGGTGATCTGATCAAATAGCGGAGCAGGCTTGAGGGGAAAAATGGCCAACTTCTGTTTCTAATTCATATGTAATTTATTACAATGCATATTTACAAGATGACCACCATGGAGTGAGTGGTCACATACAGGACTGTTCCTGCTTAAAGTCACAGAAAAGGGCTCTTTTCACACAGATCCGGGTGGAATTTTGATGAAAAGGCGTAGGTGAATGTGAGAGGAGTAGTTTACCCCTGGAATGGTATGTCTTCTGCTCACTGGACCCGGCAGAAAACAGTGAGAGATTTGGCTGGAAAGTTGAAACAGTCTGGTGTTGCAGCAACAGCCTCTTCCAGCATGCAGGCGGGGGAGGGCAAGCTGGAAAGCCCCAGATACAGGAACTGATGACATTTATTAAGGAGGAATTCCCTAAACAGAGCAAAGAAATGCGTGAGGATCATGCAAAGCCCATTGCAGAAGCTGTGGCACCCCTGAAGAGTACATTGGAGCGGATGGAGAGGTGTTTGGAGGTGCAGGGGTTGCAGATTCGGGAGATCGAAGGAGTGATCTCAGACCACAGCGATCGTGCGCTGGCTCTGGAGGTGGAGGTGGGGCTCCTAGGTGAACTTTGTAAAATGTTGAGGCCAAAGGTTGAGGAGCAGGAGAATACCTCGAGAAGACAAAACCTGCGAATAGTGGACCTGCCTGAAGGTGTGGAAGGTGTTAGTGCCAGGAGGTATATCTCAAGGATGCTCTCAGGACTGGTGACAGAAGGGGTGCTAGTTAAGGCACCTGAAGTGGACTGAGTGCATAGGTCTCTGAGGCAAATGCCTAGAGCTGGGGAGCCGACGCTGGCAGTGATCGTGAGACTCCATAAATTTGTGGAGAAAGAGAAAATTCTATGGTGCGCCAGGGAGAGGCGTAGCTGTGACTGGGAGGGAAATAACGTCCAGATTTATCAGGACATCGGAGCCGAGTTGGCAAAACGGCGGGCAGGTTTCAACAAGGCCAAGGTGGTGCTGTACCGGCGGCAGATCAGGTTTGGGGTGCTCTACCCGGCGAAATTATGGGTGACATTCGGAGGCCAGGAGTATTATTTCAAGACCCCAGAAGCGGCTGAAGACTTCATTAAGGAGCATAAACTGGGGGAGAACTGAGTGGACAATGCTTGGGAACAGGGGTGCTGGCACTTGTAATGGTCGGGAGAATGTTTGAAGTGGGTATAGGGATTGGGGGATTTTCGCCTTTTTTTTGTGGGGGGGTGGTTTCTGTTCAATGTTGAGATTGTAAGGCGTTGTAGGGGTGAAAGGTTTATGTGGGGATGGATGTTCCCATCCCCCCTCCTGTTTTATGGGACTATTTGTGTTTAACATCTGTTTGGTTGCTTTTGGAGAAGGCTACCTGGAGTTCAGGAGAAGTCCTTGTATGGGTGGGGGAGGGTAAGGCCAGCAGGAGACCTTCTTCTTTGAGCTGAGGAGTAGGGGGGAGGGAGGGGGAGGACATTCGGATGTGCCTTTGGGCAGGGGCAGCCGCGCTCGCAGGTTATGCTGATGAAGGGAAATGAGGTGGTGGGGTAGAAGGCCAAGAGGGGTGGCCGGGGGGAGGGGGGAAAGGGGAAATGGGGGGGAAGAAGGGGAAGGGGAAAAGCCGGGGGGCGGGGGGGTTTCTGCGACGCGGCAGGGGGTGAGAGATGACATGGTCAAGGGCGAAGAAAAGGGCCATCTGGGATGGGCTAGGTCCAGAGTGGAACTAAAGGGGCAGGAGTTAAGTGGGGAAGATGACTGACGGTAGAGAGGATTGGAGGCGCAAGCCTCCGGTAAGGTTGGTAATGTGGAACGTCCGGGGACTGAATGGGCCGCACACCTCAGGAGCTTGAAAGCGAGGGTTGTCTTTTTGCAGGAGACACACCTCCGTGTGAAGGACCAGGTTAGGTTAAGGAAGGGGTGGGTCGGGCAGGTTTTTCACTCGGGGTTTGATTTGAAGTTGAGGTGTGTGGCGATTTTAATGAGCAAAAAATGGGATTCGTGAGTGCGAAGGCGGTGAGGAATCCAGGTGGGAGATATGTGATTGTGAGTGGGATGTTGGAAGGGGCACCGTTGTGTTGGTAAATGTATCATCCAAATTGGGATGATGTGGGATTTATGAGGGGGTTTCTGGCAGCAATCCCGGATTTGGCCACGCACCAGTTGATCATGAGAGGAGATTTTAACTGTGTCCTGGAGCCGAGGATGGATAGATCGAGCCCCAGGTCGATGGGTGGGGTGCGAATGGCAAGGGAGCTGGGGGGGTTTATGGAGAGGATGGGTATGGTGGATCTGTGGCGCTTTCAGAACCCAGGGGGAAGGGAGTATTCCTTCTTTTCACACGTGTATAAGATGTATTCGAGGATTGATTACTTTGTAGTGAGTCGGGAGATTTTGGTTGGGGTGGAGGGGGCAGAGTATGCGGGGACAGTTACCTCGGACCATGCACCCCACTGGCTGGATATTCGGTTCAGTACGGGACGAGAGCAGAGGCCGGGGTGGAGGTTTGATACGGGGTTGTTGGAGGATGGCGGTTTTTGTGATAAGGTGCGGTTGGCGATTAGGGATTAGGTGGAGTTCAATCAGAATGGGGAAGTGTTGGCGGGCATTTTTTGGGAAGCACTGAAGGCAGTGGTCCGGGGAGAAATTATCTCATTTACGGTTTGTGCGAATAAGGAAAGGAGGGCGGAACATGACCGTCTAGCGAGCGAGATAGTGGAGGTGGACAGGGAATATTCGAGGGTGCCCACCGTGGAGGGATTGGCGAGGAGGAAAACGTTGCAGGGGCAGTTTGACAAGCTGACAACGGGGAGGGCGGTAGGGCAAGAAGGGGGCAATACGAGTATGGGGAGAATGCGAGCCGCATGCTGGCGCACCAGCTGCAGAGGCAGGCTGTGTCCTGGGAAATATTGAAGATCCGGACTGGGGCTGGGGATGTGGTGTCAGAGCCAGGGAAGATAAATGAGGCATTTAGAGAGTATTACCAGGGAATTTATGAGGCAGACCCAGGAGGAGAGGAGGTGGACATGGGGCGGTTTCTTGACGAGCTGGAATTTCCCCAGGTGGAGGAAGCAAAGAGGCAGGTGTTGGAGGAGCCCCTGGGGCTGAGGGAGGTGCTGGAAAGTATCAGGGGTATGAAGTCTGGGAAGGCCCCTGGGCCGGATGGGTACCCGGCAGAATTTTATGAGAGATTTGCAGCGGACCTGGCACCACATCTGTTGGGGGCGTTTTATGAAGCACTGGAGAAGGGGAGTTGCCGGAGACGATGAAGCAGGCGGTAATCACACTAATCCCAGAAAAAGGGGAGGATTTGTGGAATGTGGGTCGTATAGACCCATATCACTATTGAACACGGATGTGAAAGTATTGGCTAAGTTGTTGGCGGGGAGGATGGAGGATTGTGTCCCGGGGTGGTTGCAAAAGATCAAACAGGCTTCGTGAAGGGCAGGCAGCTCGCGAGTAATATAAGATGGCTGTTGAATGTGGTGATGAATCCGTCGAGAGCTCTGGTACCGGAGGTGGTGGTGTCCATGGACGCGGAGAAAGCATTTGACCGGGTGGAGTGGCGGTACTTGTTCGAAGTTTAGGGAAGGTTTGGGTTTGGGTCGAGATTTGTGGCATGGGTGCGGTTGCTGTATGTGGCGCCAAGAGTGAGGGTGAAGACGAAAGATATGAGCTCACGAAGCTTTGATTTACATAGGGGTATGAGGCAGGGGTGCCCGCTGTCGCCACTGCTGTTTGCGCTGGCCATAGAGCCATTGGCGATGGCTCTCAGGGGGTCGGCAGAGTGGCAGAGGATAATGAGGGGACAGAGGGAGCATCGGGTGTCGCTCTATGCCGATGACCTCTTGCTGTATGTTTCGGATCCGTTGGAGAGTATGGGAAGGATTCTCGGCCTGTTGGGGAGGTTTGGAGGGTTTTCGGGATACAAGCTGAATGTAGGGAAAAACGAGGTATTCCCGGTGAATGAGCTGGCACAGCGGGCTAATTTAGGGGGGATGCCATTTACGGTAGCGAGGGATAGGTTTAGGTACTTGGGGATTCAGGTAGCGAGGGAATTGACAGGGCTCCATAAGTGGAACTTAACGAAGCTGGTGGAGGAGGCCAGGGAGGATCTGAAGAGGTGGGATACACTGCACTTAACGTTGGCGGGGAGGGTCCAAGAGGTGAAAATGAATATTCTGCTGAGGTTCTTGTTTATCTTTCAGGCTCTCCCAATCTTTATACCAAAGACCTTTTTTCATAAAGTGGACACAATCATCTCTGACTTTGTATGGGCGGGGAAGGTGCCGAGGGTGGGGAGGACCCTGCTACAGAGGCAACAGGGGGGGTTGGCGTTGCCAAACCTGCTTCATTATTATTGGGCGGCGAATGTGGACAAGATGCGGCGGTGGTGGGAAGGAGAAGGGGTAGAGTGGGTTAGGATGGAGGAGGAATCTTGTAAGGGGTCTAGTTTGAGGGCTATGGTGACGGCAGCATTGCCAATGGCTCAGAGTAGGTATTCAGGGAGCCCAGTGGTGCAGTTCACGGTGATGATATGGAATCAGCTGAGGAGGCATTTTAGGGTGGAAGGGATGTCGGTGCTAACACCGCTGTGCAAGAATCATTGGTTTGAGCTGGGGGGGGGGAGGGATAGTGTATACAGGAGGTGGAGGGAAGTGGGGCTGGTCAAGGTGAGGGATTGTATTTGGAGGAAGGGTTCGCCAGTCTGGAGGAGCTAAGGGAGAGGGTAAAGTTGCCGAGGGGTAGTGAGTTCAGGTATCTGCAGGTTAGGGACTTTGCACGAAAGGTCTGGAAGGGGTTCCCTAGATTGCCGGGATACACCCTGCTGGAGTGACGTTGCATCCGGATGTGGGAGGGGAGGGAAGAATTGGGTATATATATAAGTGGCTGGGGGAGCAGGGAGGCGAGTGGGTGGTGAAGATCCAGGAGAAATGGGAAGCGGAGTTGGGAATGGAGATCAATTGGGGAGTATGGAGTGAGGCACTGCGAAGGGTAAACGGGACCTCCTCTTGTGCACGGATGAGCCTGATACAGTTTAACGTGGTGCACAGGGTGCATATGACTCGGGTGAGAATGACTGGGTTCCTTCAGTAGGTAGCAGATGAGGGTGAGAGGTGTGGGTGGGGGCCAGCGAAATGCGCACATATTTTGGGGTTGTGAAAAATTGGGAAGATTTTGGGCGGGAGTGTTTGCGGTCTTAGCCAGGATAGTGGAGGAGGGAGCGTACCGGACCCTTTGGTGGCGATATTTGGGGTTTCAGAGAAGCCGGAGCTCATGGAGAGGAGGAAGGCCGATGTCGTGGCCTTCGCCTCTCTGATTGCACGGCGACGGATTTTTCTGGAGTGGCGGTCAGCATCGCCCCGGGGGTAGCAGCATGGTTGGGTGACCTGTACGACATCTTGCGGTGAGAGAAGATAAAGTATGAGTTAAGGGGCTCTGCAGAGGGGTTTGAGAAAAGGTGGGGGATGTTTGTGACCGCGTTTGAGGAGCTGTTCGTCGCAGCGGGAGCGGGGGGGGGTGGGGGGGGGGGGGGGGGCGGCTGATGGGGCAGGGGGGTGCAAAAGGAGGAAAATCTGTACAAACTGTATAGTTGATTGTTGGGAAGAATGTTTCCCGGGGTGTTTATTTGTTGTAATTACTTTGATACAAGTTTGAATAAAATGCGTTTGAAAGAAAATATTTACAAGATGGGGAATAGAAATACAGAATTCTCTAGCAGGTAACATTCAAAATATATGTTTGGATTCCCAATCATTCGTCTAATAGCCCCCAAATGCCTTTCCCCCTCTCTACTTGGTAAGGCCCACCCCCGAGCCTGATCTCTGGCCGTGCCCACCTGGCACCCCAGCACTGCCAGTCTGGCACCCTGTTGTCAGTGCCTCTTCCAGCCTGGCAGTTCCAAGGTGCCCGGGTGCCAGAGAGAGAGCCAGGTGCCACCCTGCCCTGCCCCAAAAACCCTGTTGTCGCCAATGGCCTGGGAGACCCCTTCAGGTGCTGTTAGACTAGGAGATTGAGCCAGGGTTTGGCAATTGGAGTTTAATGTAGATAAGTGTGAGGTTATCCATTTTGGCTGAAAAAGTAGAAAGGCAAACTCAAGAAAGCAGATTCTAGAAGCGCCTGGGCAGAGGGATCTGGGTGTCACGTTTAGAAGGATGAGAGGGGGATCTGATCGAGGTGTATAAAATACTAAATGGGATTGATAAAGACAACATAGACCGAATGTCTCCCCTTGTGGAGCAATCTAGAACTAGAGGCCATGGATATAGGTTGAGAGGCAGATTTAAAACTGAGATGAGGAGGAACTACTTCTCACAGAGAGTGGTGAATTTGTGGAACTCGCTGCCCCTAGTCCGGTGGAATCTGAGTCATTAAATAGTTTCAAAAAGAAGATAGATATATAGATAGATATAAAAACAAGTTAAAGGAATATAGGGAACTGGTGGAGAGGTGGATTTGAAACCAGGAAGAGATCAGCCACGATATGATCGAATGGTGGGGCAGGCTCAAATGGTTGAATTGCCTACTTCTGCTCCCAATTCCTATGTTCTTATGTTCCAATCTTATGCCTAGTCCACGTTTGTGTGGACCAGTATTAAATGGCGCCTTGTCGAATTATCCCAGGCGCAACCAGTGAATCCCAGGGGCTGGGTGAATCCAGCGAATGTATATTTAATTGAGCCATAAATCTGCTGATCTGGACCATGCCCAGTGAGGGCAAGATTCAATGGATTCTCGCAGACATTTTGACGTAGTAAATCCCATGAGAGGCCTCTTCCTCGGGAGTCACAGGCCTCGAACCAACACCAAGTTGGGCGTGATGAGTTTACTGAATCACACCTTAATTAAGATTGACTTGTTATTGTCTCCTTAATAATATGTTTTATAGGGCAGCACGGTGGTGCAGTGGTTAGCATTGCTGCCTACGGCGCTGAGGACCTGGGTTCGAACCCCAGCCCTGGGTCACTGTCTGTGTGGAGTTTGCACATTCTCCCCGTGTCTGCGTGGGTTTCTCCCCCACAACCCAAAGATGTACAAGGTAGATTGGTCACGCTAAATTGCCCCTTAATTGGAAAAAATAATTGGGTACTCTAAATTTAATTAATAAAAAATAATAATATCATAGAATTATCATAGAATTTACAGTACAGAAGGAGGCCATTCGGCCCATCGAGTCTGCACCGGCTCTTGGAACGAGCACCCTACCCAAGGTCAACACTTCCACCCTATCCCCATAACCCAGTAACCCCACCCAACACTAAGGGCAATTTTGGACACTAAGGGCAATTTATCAGGGCCAATCCACCTAACATAGAACATAGAACATAGAAAATACAGCACAGAACAGGCCCTTCGGCCCACGATGTTGTGCCGAACCTTTGTCCTAGATTAATCATAGATTATCATTAAATTTACAGTGCAGAAGGAGGACATTCGGCCCCCTGAGTCTGCACCGGCTCTTGGAAAGAGCACCCCACCCAAACTCAACACCTCCACCCAACACCAAGGGCAATTTTGGACACTAAGGGCAATTTATCATGGCCAATCCACCTAACCTGCACATCTTTGGACTGTGGGAGGAAACCGGAGCACCCGGAGGAAACCCACGCACACACGGGGAGGATGTGCAGACTCCGCACAGACAGTGACCCAAGCCGGGAATCAAACCTGGGACCCTAGAGCTGTGAAGCAATTGTGCTATCCACAATGCTACCGTGCTGCCCTTATGTTTTATGTTTAGATCAGTTATCTGTTTGGCTGTTTCAAAGCGTTTACATGGCTGACTATCAGGTGTCTTCAAAGGTTTTAATATATTCAGCTCAGGTGGTTTTGCTAAAATTGTTTGGCAGTGAAATCTCAATATAAATGCTTAGCTGGGTTCCAAACTCAATAAAGGATTCTCCACAACAATGTTTCTTGACACAGCTGTCAAGCAGAATTGTCATTTTAACAGATTTATGAGCTATCAAGAGGATTGTGATTTTTTTTAAGCTGTTTCTTTATTTTGACAAATTTATGACCTTTTTAAAGATTTCACAATGTTATTAAAGGTCTTCAGAGTTCTAACTATAGATACTGTGTGAGTTTGTTGGGGTATATGGGTGAGAGTATTTTGAGGCGAGGGAGCTGTGGGGGTAAGGGTGAGGGATTATGGTGGTAAGGGGGTAAGCAGGCATGGGGTATGAAGGGTGAAGGGGTCTGTGGGGCTGAGGGCATAATGGGCTTATGTTGAGGTAAGAGGATAAATGGATTATGGAGGGTGAGGGAAGAGTTAAAGTTTGAGGGGGTGAAGGATGTGTCAAGATGAGGGTTAGGTGGCCTCATATTCATCTCCAGAACTGGGTCAATGGATGGAATTTTCCACTACCACCAGCAACGGGAAGCATGGTGGGCAGCGAGATATAATTTGGCGAGCTGGCAGAAATCTATTTCCCGTCAGTGGGAAATTAATTTGGAAATTTGTGCTCCTGACTTTGATGGCAGGTTGACGAAGGCTCAGGTTTCCTGCCGATATATTTTGAGAACCACATTTGCATTCATTTGCATTGCATGAAAGCTCAATAAAAGGCCAACTCGCTGGGATGGCATTCTCCCCATCCAAATTATGAGACCAGCCTGTTTTTCGATTGAATATAAATGGCATGCACCTGGTGAGCTTCACTTCATCTCAAGGTACATCCGTGGGCAGGCAAACATGACCCAACTTGACCCGGTAGGACTCCTCCAGTGACCTGACCCTAGCCTCGAGTCCCGACCTGGAAGTCTGACCCTGACCTCGCATAGGAATCCACCCGGCTCCCGAAGTGCCCGAGCCGGTCTGGGAAGGGACCCCGGCCCCGCTTCCGGAATGCCCAACCTGGCCACCGACTACGAAACCTGACCCGAAGAGGCCCGCCAGCGCCTCAACTTACCGGCAGGAGGAGGAAAGGAGAGAATCCATGTGGAGGCCCGATCAGGCCTACTCCAAGTCCAGATTCACGAACCACCCGACCATACCACCAACACTGGAACCGAACATGTGACCCGGCCTAACCTGACACAGTAAGACCTGGCAGCGACCCAAACCCAGACTAAACACCCCTAAAATGGAAGAGACACCACGTAAGGACCTGAATGCGCTGAAATGTAGACCCATCCACGCGGAACCCCAGGGCCCGACTGGATCATGAACATACAGAACACGTGACATGCCGAATACATCGCACCTTGACATTCAATGGTATTACCATCGCTGAATCCTCTTCAGTCAAATTTCCATGTGTTACTATTGATCAGAAACAGAACTGGACTAGCCACATTAATACTATGGCTACCAGGGCAAGTCAAAGGCTAGGAATCCTACGGTGAGTAACTCACCTCCTGACCCCTCAAAGCCCACCTCACCTCCAGCACCCTAGGGGTTTGGTGTGAAGGAATGGCCAGCTCGCTTGCAGGGATCACACAGGTGGACAGTGGAAAGTGCGGGTCGTCGTCACCCTCCATCCCATGGACCAGACCCGCAGTTACTGCCAACCCAGGGCCCAGGTCCCATAGTGAGGCTGGAATGTATCATGGAGGGAGTTGCAAAGGGGGGAGGGGAGCGGTGTTGGCACAAGGTGGGTGTTCATGGGAAGGGGTGGTCAGCTGGGGAGGGGGGGGCAGTGGGGATGGGATGGGCTGTCCGTGCGAGTGGCCAGGTCGCTTGTCGGTGAACCTGGTGGTGCGTAGAGCGTCCCGTGCGCGTCGGCCTAGGCGAACAGATTGTGCGCCCTCCCATGCCTACCCCATGTCCTGCCCATCCTCCCTCTCCCCCACATCCCTCACATCGTACGAGGATGGGTGTTCATCCTCCTACTCCAAAACGTCGCCCCTCTGCTGCAAGATGTTGGGGATGACGCAGTAGGTCACCATGATGTGGGAGACTCTCTTAGCGCTTTATTGGAAGGCACCCCCAGAGCACCTGGTCCAAGCACCTGAACCACACCGTCAGGTTGCCAAAGCGCCGCCAAATCATGCCCCTTGTCGCAGCATGGGCGTCGTTGTAGCGGGTCACCACATTGGCCTGTGGCCTCCGAATAGGCATCATCAGCCACGACTGCAGCGGATAACCCCATTCACCCAAGAGCCAATTCCCCAGCCGAGAGCATGCACGAAAAGGCCTTGAACCATCGCGTGTGCCAGGATGAAGGCATTGTGTACACTGCCTGGGTATCGGACGCAGACGTGCATGATGTGCATCTCATGGTCACACACCAGCTGCGCGTTTGGAGCCCACTTCAGTTTGTGTAGAGGCGTCTGTCATCAGCAGGTGCTCGTAGGGCAACATGCATCCTGTCAATCACCCCTGGACACGGGCATGTCGGTGATGGCGGCAAATCCCACTGCCCGGGCATCCTGGTAGGCTTGATCCACAATGAAATACAATCCTGGATGTATTGTGCCGACTGGACAAATAGAGCCTCCGTGACGGCGTCCATGCACCTGTGCACCGAAAAGGAAGGAAACAGGAACAGCAGCCTGCAGGCATTTGCAGCCACCAGCAGGAGCAAGCAGCAAACACAACCTGCAGCTGTGAACTGCTCACATAACAAGGCTAATTCCTCATCAGCAGTAGCCTTCAGCTGTGAAGCTAGAGGCTCTCACTGTCAAAGGGAGTTAAAGTGTCCTTCAGCATATAACCAAGAACAGGCTCGGGCTCTGTCTGGAAGTGTTTGGTAGAACAGACAGGCCTCAGCTGCAGTTGCCCTTGTTATGGGGATCCACAATTTAAAAAAATGGCTTGAAGGCCTCACTGATGCAAATACCTCATCCCCCCTCCCCCCTCCCCCCCCCCCTCCCCCCCCCACCCCATCCCACCCCAGGCTCAGGGGTTCCCCCCGAGCTGGAATGCTTCAACTCCTGACCAACTCAATCACCCTGAGGAACGAGAGGTCCTTCACTGAGGAGGTGAGTAGCCATTTCCATTTCAGGCATGCAGCACCAGGGCACAGGATCTGCTGCCCCAGAGCTAGGAGTGCCCCCCCCCCCCCCTTGTGCTGCACGCCTGAAATGGAAATGTTTACTCACCTCCTCGGTCCCCTGAGCAGCCGTTGCACCAGCTTGACGTTTTTACTGAGGAGAACTAAACAATGCTCGCATGATTTCCCGCTGAGGAACCGGTTAGTTTCAGAAGGCTTGACTTTAAGAGCCGTGGGGTTATGCTGCAACTGTACAGGACCCTGGTGAGACCACATTTGGAGTATTGTGTGCAGTTCTGGTCACCTCATTATAGGAAGGATGTGGAAGCATTGGAAAGGGTGCAAAGGAGATTTACCAGGATGCAGCCTGGATTGGAGGGTAGGTCTTATGAGGAAAGGTTGAGGGAGCTAGGGCTTTTCTC
Source organism: Scyliorhinus torazame (assembly GCF_047496885.1). NCBI lineage: Eukaryota > Metazoa > Chordata > Chondrichthyes > Carcharhiniformes > Scyliorhinidae > Scyliorhinus > Scyliorhinus torazame. The sequence continues at coordinate 55,818,982 of NC_092717.1, read as the reverse complement.
ATTGGAGTGAAAGAGGATGAGAGGCGACTTAATTGAGGTTTATAAGATGATGAGGGGGATAGATAGAGTGGACGTTCAGAGACTATTTCCTCGGGTGAATGTAGCTGTTACAAGGGGGCATAACTATAAGGTTCAGGGTGGGAGATATAGGAGGGATGTCCGAGGTAGGTTCTTTACTGAGAGAGTGGTTAGAGTGTGGAATGGGCTGCCTGCTGTGATAGTGGAGTCGGACACTTTAGGAACTTTCAAGCGGTTATTGGATCAGCACATGGAGCACACCAGAATGACAGGGAGTGGGATAGCTTGATCTTGGTCTCGGACAAAGCTCGGCACAATATCGAGGGCTGAAGGGCCAGTTCTGTGCTGTACTGTTCTATGTTCTATGTTCTAGAAGGCCTCAATCTTGCTAATCAGATGGAAATCGGTGCTAATTGGGGTTAACGATTTGCTCGAAATATTTGGGCGAGATCCGGGACTCATATTTTCCTAAAAAAAAATCACTATTGGCAGCGGGTTGGTTAGATGGCAAAATGATTCGTACCCAGAGCGGATCTTGATTTTAGTGTCTCCTGATATTTAACCGGCCGCTTAGATCTGTGCCGGGCACCATGTGGTGGTTAGATTACATCCCACAACACCACCAACTGACATGACCAGACGCTCAGGGCATCCAAGCAAACTGGATACAGTGGGTGCCATTCAGTGGCCTCATTTCGCTCGAGGCCGGTGAATAGCGGAAGAGGCCAAAAATGAAAAGCGGACCGGACGCCAAACCCATGCGATGCAACCGGCCGTCTCCCGCAGGCGAAATCAGGATGCCGCCGTAGCATGGCAAGAAATGAGTTTTCACCAGTTAAGCCCTATTTTCATATAATTAACAAAAGCCACCTCATATCCAACGGCCTCCCGTGATCCAGCGCCCTCCGCATCAAGTGGTCACACTGGCACCGATTGGTACTGCTTTAAAACGTGAACCTGTCAATCTGTCGTGAATCTGGGTATCTGGATCCCTGGCGCTGTGAGGCAGTGGTGCTAACCACTGTGCCACTGTGTATCATTCATCGACACTATCCGCTTCAACCATTCTCTGTGGCAGCCAATTCTTCATTTTCACTACTCTTTCATGAAGATGTTTCTCCTGAATTCCTGATCAGCCTTCTTGGTAACTATCTTATTTTGACGGCCTCTGTGTGCTCTCCCCCTCAAGAGGTCTTTGCCTGCTTTGAGGAGGGGTTCACATTGAGTCCAATGTTTCCTGCCTTTGAACTGGTTTCTTGGAAATCTATTGCAAAACTTGTGAGGAGTGTAGTGTCTGAAAAGCTTGAATCCATAGAGCAAGATAAAGAAGTAAGCAGAGACAGCACCGAGACAGGTCAATAAACACTCCAGAGATGATTGAAACTTAATCTGAGGGTGCTTGATTGCAACTCAACATGAGCAATCGTCTGATCTTCAAATTGCTTAGAAATAAAAGATAGCCTGAATATTTCATCAACATTATAAGATCTGTTTGCTTCAAATTTAAACACAACTATAGCTGTTATGGCTGCAGTTTCGAGGTGTTGTAAGTAAATCTTTTTTTTAGAAAAATATGTGTGTATACCGAATTCACAGCCCTGAATCCCTACTCTGCTCCAAATGACATCCTCCCAACCTGCCACCCTGTCACCCGGTCAGTATGAGGAGGCCTCTATTGTTTCTATCCTGTATTCAGTGGACTTAATTATCATAATTTGGAGAGAGAACAGTTGACATAAAATATCTGAAGCCAAGCTCGCTTGGCAAATATAAAGTATAAAATGCATTAACAGGCAAAGCTCCAAGATATTAGTTCTGTTATGGGCGAGGCGTTTTCAGAACCCCAAAATGTATCATGGAGATCAACCAACCTCTCCCTTTAATGGATTTGTTGCTTTTCCTAGCACACGGCTTTTTCCCTAGGTGTGGGATTACAATTATGGACACGTGGGTTTTTAAACACAAAACACTGTTTATTCCATGAACTCAACTTAACATCTTAAATAAACATTGGATCTCTTCACACCCCTTACTTCAAAGATAACTCAGAAAATATTGCAACAGTAAATAATTCCTTAAAATGTTCCTTCAAACTTCCAAGAGACTTAACACCTTTAAACAAAATCACATCAGGTTAAAGCTTTACAATTATGAGTTAAAATCACCCAAATGATCCAGGGATGGTCCTTTATGGCAGAGGTCACAGCAACTCCAGCTCACTGCAAAACAAGCTGCTTTTCAAACTGGCTTTCAATCATTTTAATCGGCTCACAGCAAAACAGCCAGGCACTTTTAAAAACTTGCAGCTCTCTGGAAACACAGACATACACACTGCTTTTTAAACTGAAACTAAAAACCTGCAAAATTAAACTGCAAAATGGCTGACCTGACCTCAGCCCCACCCACTCTCTGACATCACTGTTTTCTTAAAGGTACATTGCTTAAACATCCATGTCTTAAAAGTACTCTCACATGACAGTTCAAACACAGATTTAGAACATTTATGATATTCAGTTGAATATTTTCTCTGTCTGAAGTGATCAGGAAAGTTATGCAACAAAGTTCATTGAAAAAATGTTATTGACTTGTGAATAGCTGAATTTGTGGTTTGTGTCAAACGGGAAGACTAAAGGTGGATTTGTGCAACAGCAGGTTTGCATTGTGTAGATGCTGACTGGCAGTGTAAATCTGGAGTCAGGACACAGTGAGACCCTTTGCAAGGGCTAGTCTCACATCCCTTTCAATTCCCGTCTAATGGGGTTTAAATCCAGTGGGGTGTCCTACTAAGCATGAGAGGTACTCAAGTTGGGGGCTTTTGTAGAATGCTCTTAGCAATTTTTCCATGTACCTGACCTCAGCTTAAATATTAATGCGACAACGAATGAACGGACATCGCGCAACAATCACCAGGCAAGAATGTTCCCTTCCAGTCGGGGAACACTTCAGCAGTCAAGGGCATTCAGCCTCTGATCTCCGGGTAAGCGTTCTCCAAGGCGGCCATTCAGGACCCGCGACAACGCAGAATCGCCGAGCAGAAACTTATAGCCAAGTTCCGCACACATGAGTGCGGCCTCAACCGGGACCTGGGATTCATGTCGCATTACATTCATCCCCCACCATCTGGCCTGCGAAATCCTACCAACTGTCCTGGCTTGTTACAATTCACACCTCTTTAACCTGGGGTTACCCCATCTCTGGATCTGTAAAGATTTAATCACCTGCTAATGCTCGCATTCCTAGCATTGTTTGGCATCTTTGAATTTGTCTATATATGTGTTTCTGGAACAGACCTCTTCATTCACCTGAGGAAGGAGCAGCGCTCCGAAAGCTAGTGACATCGAAACAAACCTGTTGCACTTTAACCTGGTGTTGTAAGACTTCATACTGTGCTCAGCCCAGTCCAACGCCGGCATCTCCACATCATAAATATTAAGAGAGTAGGATACTCTATTCACAACTCTCTAAATGTTTAAACTGTTAACAGTTTAAATACAGGCCTGTATCCAGGCTCACTCTTAACTGAACAGTTAGATTCCCAACCCAACGGACCTACATCATCTGATTCATTAGTGAACTAGGGGCGGCACAATGGCACAGTGGCTAGCACAGCTGCCTCATAGCACCAGGGACCCGGCTTCAATTCTTTAGAATAATAATCTTTACAATAATCTTCATGAGTGTCACAAGTAGGCTTACATAAAACTGCAATGAAGTTACTGTGAAATTCCCCCATATCCCCCCTGCCCCCTATCCCTGTCTGTGTGTCTAACCATGCATGCTGTATTGTGTATTGCAGGACCAAACGTCCACCCACCCGTCCCTGCGGATGCCGACCGCCCCCAGGACGTTCCAGGGCGGCCACGAGATAGGGACAGACCCGGCCCATCGGGCATACGATGCCCCCAGGACGTGCCCGGGTGTCCATGTGCCAGGGACCAACCCGGCCCATCAGACATACGACGCCCCCAGGACATGCCCGGGCGCCCATGAGTCAGGGACTGACCTGGAGCACCAGGTGGCACTGTCCCCATCTAGTGCACGCCGGCGGGCCACACCCAGCGATGAGGAGGGAAGCCACAGCAACAGGCCCCCGTCGCAGTGGACCCAGGACACTGACGGATGGGACACAAGCACCCAGGAGACCCACATACAGGACACACCCACCCAGGACCCACCCACCCAGGACACACCCACCCAGGAAACCGATACCCAGGACACTGACACCCAGGACACCGACGCCCAGGATACTGACGCCCAGGACACTGACGCCCAGGACACTGACGCCCAGGACACTGACGCCCAAGACACTGACGCCCAAGACACTGACGCTCAGGACACTGACGCCCAAGACACTGACGCTCAGGACACTGACGTCCAAGACACTGATGCCCAGGACACTGACGCCAGGATACTGACGCACAGGACACTGATGCCGAGGACATTGATACACAGGACCCTAACACACAGGACACCGACCCACAGGACCCTAACACACAGGACGCTAACACACAGGACACCAATGCCCAGGACACTGATGCACACACGACACCCACACACAGGACACTAATACACAGGACACCGACGCCCAGAACACTGATGCACACGACACCCAAACACAGGGGACGGATGGACAGGAATCACCAGTCCAGGGAACCCTGGACTTCGGGTTGGATGAGGAGCCATTACGCCACTGCTATCTCCTACACCCTCCACCATCGCAGAGACACTCACCTCGGTTGGACACTTCAGCGATGAGGCATCTGGGACACTCACTGGTGCGCACAACACAGCCGTCCCGGTACAGCAGGTGGAGGCAGGTGCAGCCGAGGGGCCGGGCGGTCGGAGGGCAGCCCGGCACAGGCAACCATCTGCCGGCCAGACGGGTCCCGTGTTCCTGGGGTTACGCCACCCACCCCTAGACCCGATGCAGTCACGGACCCAAGGACGATCGAAGGGGGTGTCGGCCGGCTTGCGGCAGCTGCAGGCGCAGGTGGAGGAGTCCACCCACCTGCAGGAGCAGGGAGTGTTGCCGGTCATGCGTGCCACGTCAATGGGTGCGACGGTGTCAGAGATGGGTCGCAGTATGCAAGGTGTGGGGCTTTCCGTGCAGGCGGCGTCCATGCCCCAGGACATGGCTGCCCTCTCACAGGAAGCTATGAGCCAGAGCCAGCAGCAGATCGCAGAGGCGCTCAACGCCGTGGCCCAGTCTCAGCAGGCCATGGGCCAGTCCCAGCAGGCCGTGGGCCAGTCTCTGCAGGCCATGGCCCAGTCCCAGCAGGCCATGGCGCAGTCCCAGCAGGCCATGGCCCAGTCTCAGCAGGCCATCGCTGAGGGCATCGGCGCCACTGCCCAGGTGCTGGCCGACGTCACCCAGACACAGACAGAGATGGCTAACTCCCTGAGCTCCATGGCTGCAAACTTGCAGACCCTTGTTGATACCAGGGTGGGCCTCCAGGACTGGCAGCGCCAGGAGTCGGGGGGGCGTCGGATGCTCGGTCCGTTCGCATCCCCGAGGCCGGGGGCCATCGGGCACCCCGAGGGGGGAGGAGATGCTGGGGCCCGTTCCAGGTCCCCCTGTAGGGGTGATCCCGGAACACCGCAACACCTCCGATTCCCCCCCCCCCTTCCGTCCCAGGTGCATCTGGTGGGCAACGGGCAGGACAGGCTGGCAGCTCGCCATCCCAGTCGCCCGAGCCACGGCCTGGCCCATCTAGGCCGGGCTGCCCCAGGAAACGGCCGCCAAAGGGGTCCCTAGTCACAGGACAGGAATCACAGGAGTCCACCTCCAGCTCTGCTGTACTGTCTGGGGAACCACATAGACGTAGTCATAGGGCCAGAAAATTAGGCACTGAGTAACTTGGCACGGGTGCAGGGCACAGATTCGTTTTCGGGGCTGGGGCACGTTTATGCACTGTTTGTTATTAAAATCACTGTCACACCTACAGAAGCTGCCTTTGTGCTCTGTCCGATGCGTGCGAGGGTGTGGTGTGAGGTGAGCGCCAGTGGGTGTGTGAGGAGTGATAGAACGTCGGCCTCAGGAGAGTGTGCCCGCCGCTCCCCCTGGGTAGCCCTCGCCATCCCCCCGGGCAGACGACGGGATCTTGCGCTGCAGTGTCAAGGCCGCATGCAGGGACGGTCCGGGTGGAGGGTGGTACTGTGGCCATGGGTCAGACATTGTCCAATGATGTAGAGCCCAGAGCTCATCACAGAGCGGGTTGTCATCATCCTCCATGGAATGCAATAGACACGCTTCCACCGGCGGCTGTGTGAGCCCGGCCCGTTGTGCCGCAGGTGGATGTGCTATGAAGCGGTGGTGTGCATGTGGGTGGGGTGAGGGTGGTTGGTGTTGGGTGGGTGGGGTGAGGGTGTTTGGTATTGGGTGGGGTGAGGGTGGTTGGTATTGGGTCTCTCACTGGCTCTCTCTCTCTCGCTGACTCGCTCTCTCTCACTGACTCGCTCTCTCTCACTGACTCGCTCTCTCTCACTGAGCTCTGGGCTCTACATCATTGGACAATGAACTTTTATGCCACGGGGTCATTCCAGTCGCCGAGTGGGGACCTGTTCGGCATCTCGCAGGCATCGGTGCACCGGTGCATCCGTGCAGTGACAGATGCACTGTTTGCCATTGCGGACCACTATATTCAGTTCCCTGTGAACCGCGCCCACCAGGATGCCCGGGCAGTGGGATTCACTGCCATGGCCAGGATGCCCATGGTCCAGAGGGCGATCGATGGGATGCACGTCGCCATGCAGCCACCTGCGGATAACAGGACCGTGTTCATGGACAGGAGGTGACCTACTCCATGAACGTGCAGGTGGTCTGTGACCACCGCATGAGGATCCTGCAAGTCTGCGCCTGGTACCCGGGCAGCGTACATGCCTCATTCATATTGGTGCAATCTTTCATCCCCACCATGTTTGAGGGACGCTCCCCAGCCATTCCCCCCTCCCCAGCCCCTCCCCCTCCCCCTTCCCAGCCCCTCCTCCCCCTCCCCCCGGCACGCACACTCCAACGGCTCCTGCAACCCCACCCACCACCTTTGGCCGTACCGTCTTTTCTACGGCAGCCGCCCCACGCCGACCCCTACCTCCGCGCTGGCCGGCGTCAACCAGCACGACTGGTTGACGGCATTGAATAGGTGGTTTGATTTACTTCGGCCCATCCGGCCCGGAGAATTGGGGCAGCCCATTGCGTCGCGCCGGTCCTCGCCATTCTGCAAGGGGCCCGGCACGATTCATGTTGACTGGATTTTTGGGGGGCCGGTGAATATCGCGGGGTGGTGTCAGGGCGGTGCATCAGGATTTACGCCACCCGCCGGCGATTGTCCGATCCGGCGGGGAGTCGGAGAATCCCGCCCCAGGTGTGCATCCCGACATCATCGCGCCAGTGCATGGTATTTCACTAGGTGGGTGCAGGTGCAAATCGGGCATGCGCCCACCAACAATTAAAGATGTGATTACGGGAAATAAAACCCTAATTGGCCCGACTTTCATGTTACCCGTGCGATTTTAAGTTTGTCGCGCGGACAACATGGCGGGTAGCCCAAGCGGAATTGACTTTTTAAGATTCAAGTACAGGATAAAAAGACGCAACTAGCAGCGCTAGCTGAGGAGTTTGGAATTTGTGGGACGAGGTGGTGTTCTGGAGTGTTTGGTGTTTGGGGACAACAGAGTGTGGAGCTGCAACGAGGTTTCTGTTGTCTGGCACTGGAGGTTTAGGTCCCTCTGTCACCCTTTGTCCACGGGTGGACCCCATTGGCCAACCTGCTGATGGGCATTGTAAACACGGCAGGGAGGAAGAGGAAGAGGAGAGGGAACAAAGAGTGAGGAAACCTGGTGGTCGCAGGTGTGGTATTATTATACATGCCAGTAAAGTAAAGGTTAATAAAATGTACACTGAGAGCCACTAGAGGGAGTTGGTCTCAGAAGTATATAAGGGATGCCGCTGAGCCTTGTGGGTCAGAAGGTTGGAGTTGGTGGTAGGAGCAGGAGCTGGCTAGAAGGACTGAAGATAGTGAGACAGCAAGAGAGTAGTTTATTATGTTAGTGAGTTAGATGTATATGAGTATAGTGAGTATAGTTTATGTGCGATCGATTGTCATGTGAGAGTACCTTTAAGAAATGGGTGTTTATTGCTGCAGTGATGTCAGAGAGTGGGTGGAGCTGGGCTGTCTGTCGGTTTTTTACTTTTGTTTTTGTTTTACTTTTCCAATTGGATTTCTAATTCAAACATTTTGTGGGTTCTCTCGGAGTGACACAGTCACCTCTGGGTTGAATCACGTCAGAGGTCGCCAATAACTGTTGCCTTTTTTGCTTGCTATAAATATGGCAGTCAATAAGGTTGCCCTTCTTTTATCTAGATAGTGATATGAAATGCTCTCAGAGTCGCCAGGTATCAAATGATACCGCCACAAGATCCAACCGTGTATCGATCAAAGAGCCAAACAACCAGTTAGTTAATTCAAGATCAATGGTACTTTATTTACACACACGATTAACTTACACATGCAACATAAACACTATGAGCTAAACTACACCTGACAACTATGACAACCTGTACTTAACTTCAGGCACCCGGCTTAGGTCAGAGGACCAGTGGCCTTTGTTTGAATCTGGATCCGCAGGGTCTGGAGAAGTAACTGCTGTTCAGCTGGGCTCATCCGTCTGGTAGCGAGCGTTGAATTTGAACTTCCTTCTGGTCGTGGTGCTGGGATTGGAGATGGACGTTGCCAGAGCGCCAGGTCCAAAAGAGGTCGAACACATGGCAGTGTCTCTCTTTATCCTTGGGGGGCTTTGCGCTCTTTTGGGTGGTCCTTAGGTTTGGACCCAATTAATTGGGCAGTTCTCGATCACTGCCTTCGATCTGAGCCAATAAAGGTGCGGGTGCCTTGATGGCTGGGCGTGTCCTAAGCAGTCATTGACCTTGCTGTTTATGCTTCCTGAGTAAAGGGAGTGGCACCGATGTGTCTGGAATTGTATCGTTTACCTGAGTATCAATCCTTTGTCTTAGGGAGATGGGCCATTAAAATGCTAATCAGCTGGGGGTTTCGATGCTGTCTGGATTCTCTGCTCACAAATATACATTCAGGCTCAGTGCCTGCCTGAATCTTACATTGTCCTTATTTCCCTTTAGGCTTTGCGAATGTCCACGTTTCTTGTTGTAAGTGGCCATCCCAGATGGCTAGTTACTACCGTAAAAGTGATGTCTTGATGAGAAAATGGAGACCTTTACATATGCAGGCGGATGAAAAGTGGGCAGATGTTCAGAAAGAAGTATTGCCGGTAGGGTATAGAAAGGAGGTGTTCCGAGTTGCACATGAGGTACCAGTGGGAGGTCATTTGGGAATAAGGAAAGCTCAAGCTAAAATCCAGAAACATTTTTATTGGCCTGGACTACATAAAGATGTAGTTAACTTTTGTCAATCATATCACACATGTCAAGTGATAGGGAAACCTCAAGCAGTGATAAAACCACCGCCCTTAATACCCATTCCAGCATTTGAGGAACCTTTTACAAGGGTCCTAATTGATTGCGTAGGACCGCTTCCTAAAACAAAATGTGGGAATCAATATCTTTTGACTATAATGGATGTGCCTACTAGGTTTCCAGAGGCCATTCCAGTACATAATATTACAGCTAAAAAGGTTGTGGAGGAGTTACTTAAATTCTTTACTAGATATGGACGACCCACAGAAATACAATCGGATCAAGGATCGAATTTTACTTCAAGGTTATTCAAAGAAGTTATGGATAGCTTAGGAATAAAACAATTTATATCAACTGCATCCCATCCAGAATCGCAGGGAGCGTTAGAAAGGTGGCATCGGACATTAAAGACAATGTTGAGGGCTCATTGTCAAGATTACCCAGAGGATTGGGATAAAGGGATTCCATTCGTACTGTTTGCAATTAGGGATGCACCAAATGAGTCAACCAAATTCAGTCCTTTTGAACTAATTTTTTGTCATGAGATAAGAGGACCACTTTAAATTGAGTAAGGAAAAATTGGAAATTACATTATTGGATTACGTGTCAAATTTTAGTGTTTTTACCAGTGGTAGGTGAACCTTTAAAAGCAAGGTTTTGTGGACCTTATCAGATTGAAAGGAAATTAAGGAAATTAAGGAAAACTCGCCGAGTGTGTCATGTGAATCTGCTTAAAAGGTACTTTGAAAGGGACGGAGAGAAAAAGGAGGAGGTTTTAATGATTCTAACTCAAAGTGATGAACCAAATCCAGATGACTGTGAATTTGACATACCTCAAATTAAATTGGAAAACGAGGATGTTCTTAAAAATTGGGATAAATTGTTGAGTTTCCTTCCAGAGGAAAAACGATCTGACCTGAAAGAGTTATTGATATCACATGGGCAAGTTTGTGGAGATAAATTGGGAAGTACTAAAATGGCTCTACATGATGTAGATGTGGGAAATGCTGATCCAATCAAACAACATCCATACAGACTTAACCCTTTAAAATTGGCACAGGTTAACAAAGAGATTGAGAGTATGCTTAAAAATGGCATAATTGAAGTGGGTTGCAGCCAATGGAGCTCACCCATAGTGATGGTACCTAAACCAGACGATACCCAACGGTTGTGTGTGGACTATAGAAAGATTAATGCAGTTACAAGAACGGACTCTTAACCTATGCCACGTTTGGAGGATTGCATTGAGAAAGTGGGACAATCAGCTTTTATTTCCAAACTGGATTTACTTAAAGGTTACTGGCAGGTACCTTTATCCGAAAGGGGGAAGGAGATTTCAGCTTTTGTGACTCCAGATGGTATATACCAATTCAAAGTTATGCCATTTGGCATGAAAAACGCCCCAGCCACATTTCAACGGTTAACTAACAAAGATTACCCAACTGTGCGGTATACATCGATGATCTGGTAATTTTCAGCCAGACATGGAAAGAACATTTAAAACATCTGATGGAGTTATTCGATCAACTTCAGGAGGCGGGTTTGGTGGTAAACCTAGCCAAAAGTGAATTTGGAAAACCCCAAGTCACTTTCCTTGGCCATACAATCGGACAAGGTCGAATGGTCACACGGGATGTGAAACCAACAGTTATTGAGGAGTTTCCGATACCCTCAAGACGAAGGGAAATAATGCGAGTTCTTCGCATGAGTGGATTTGATCGAACATTTGTGCAAAAGTTTTGTAGCGTGATTGCTCCACTGATGGACTTGCTGAAGAAGCGTAACTAATTCCAGTGGACAGTGGAGAGTCGGCAGGCATTTGACGGCCTGAAAGCTGTGATAACCAATGCTCCTGTGTTGGAGAATTACAAGGGACTCTGTGATCAGATTGAACTGAAGTATCTGACTTTAAAGAGAAATGCCGAGGCGTAGAGAAATGGACGGATCGTGCAGAGACCTTCTTGTTCAAAGAGACTGTCAATCGAGAAGGATTTCAGTTGGAGGCAGAAAGAAAAATGGACTATATTATTATACCTGTTTGCCTGTGTTGTTTTTTGAAACGATAAAGTATATTTACTGTGTGCATTTCTTAAAGGATGGTGAAAAGGTGAAAAATGAAACCATCTTGAAGTTGATGGTTTATTTTCTTTTCTTGGGGGGAGGTGGCATGTGAGAGTACCTTTAAGAAATGGGTGTTTATAAATGAGTATGTATATAAATATCTGTAGTGAGAGTACTTTTAAGAAATGGGTGTTTATTACTGCAGTGAGGTCAAAGAGTGGGTGGAGCTGGGCTGTCTGTCAGCTTTTTACTTTTGTTTTAGGCTGTTTGCTGCAGGGTGTGTTTTAGTTTAGTTTTCAGAGCTGGATCGCTGCAGTCACAGCCAGAAGGTGTATTAGAGTCTCTCTCTGTAATCTAAAGACTATAAATCGATCCTGGTGATTTAAAACTAATAACAGTAGTGACTTTAACCTGATGTGCTTCTGGTAAAAAGTGTTTTAAGTCTTATGGATGTTAAAAGGAAAGCTTAATGGATTACTTAGTGTTGTATTCTTTGCGGGTTGTATTTGAATTAATGGTTGCTAAGGTGCTCACTGTATGTTTTAAAAAGGTTAACTTGAGTTCATAGAATAAACATTGTTTTTCTTTAAAAAATACTTTTCCATTTCTGCTCTACCACAGCTGGAGAGTGGGCCGTGTGCTCCCCATACCACAATCTAGTAAAAGTTGTGGGTCAGGTGAACTCCCTGATACACTTTGGGGTTCTTTAAACCCTGGTCTATAACACAATCAACCGTTTGTTTCTTAAGAATAAGTGTCGAATCCAGTTTGTAGTGTTGAATAAAATAGTTTTGTTCGGTTACAAGACTCATTGTTCTCTGGTCAACACTACACACCGAAGCCACCTGGATAGAGCAAGGCAGAGGGCAACACAGCAGGTATCCCCCTTGGGCAGAGGCTCAGGCACAGGGTTATCAGGGCCAGCAGAGAGGGCAAGGAGACCGCCCTCAGAAAAGACACCACTACCCAGCTTCCAGGGTGTAGAGGCAGCGGTCAAACTACCTCAACACGGCCGAGGTCACTGTGGCACTAAACATCTACACCTCCAGATCTTTCCAGGGTTCAGTGGGTGATCTTTGTGGAGTCTCCCGGTCAGCTGCACACAGCTGTGTCAACCTAGTGACTGACGCTATGTTTAGGCGGGTGAAACATTCATTCATTTCAGGATGGACCAGATTAGCCAGGCTGAGCGGGTGAGAGGATTTGCCGCCATTTCACGGTTCCCTCAAATCCACAGTGCCACTGATTGTGCCCATGTGTCCATCAAGGTACCAGCTGGCCAGCTGGGAGCCCTTTAACAGGTTTTCATTCGATGAATGTTCAGATTGTGTGTGACCACAGGACCAAGGGTGTGTGCGCAAGGTGCCCGGGCAGTCGCACAATGCACACATCTCCCTCACTCACAGGTGCCCAGCTCGTCTAGATGGGTGGTTGATTGGCAACAAGGATTACCTGCTGCAAAGATGGCTGGTGATGCTTTTCAGGCAACCAAGGCCAGAAGCTGAGGAAAAATACAACCAACGTCATGTATCCACATTGAGGGTGGTGGAGAGCACCATTAGGCTGCTGAAGATAAGAGGCTGGATTCTCCGCCGGCGGGATGCTCCGTTTTGCCGGCAGCCCGGAGGTTTCCCGGCGATGTGGGGCTGCCCCACAATGGGAAACCCCATTGACCAGCCGGTGTAACGGAGCATCCCGCCGGCGGGGCGAAACAGAAATGTGGTGCGGCGGGATGGAGAATCCAACCCAAGTTTCGGATGCCTCGGCCGATCCGGGGGAGCCCTGCAGTCCCCGTCCAATCGAATGTTGTTCATTGTGGTAGTCTTCTGAGCTCTGAGGAAAGGACACTTCACTCCAGGAATGATTCCACTGTCAACTAGGGATCTTTTATATTAAAACAAACTTTATGATTAACACCATTTGCATCCAAGGAAAAAACAGATTTTCAATTAATACTTAAACAGTTTTTACAAAAGAAATGCAAGGTCTTTGAGCTTATTTTCCCATCTACTTCTAAACTATCAATTCAACAAAATCTGCACACAAAGCTCATAAGACCATAAGACATAGGAGCGGAAGTGAGGCCATTCGGCCCATCGAGTCCACTCCACCATTCAATCATGGCTGATTTCAACTCCATTTACCCGCTCTCTCTCCATAGCCATTAATTCCTCGAGAAATCAAGAATTTATCAAATTCTGTCTTAAAGACACCCAACGTCCCGGCCTCCACCGCCCTCTGTGGCAATGAATTCCACAGACCCACCACTCTCTGGCTGAAGAAATTTCTCCTCATCTCTGTTCTAAAGTGACTCCCTTTTATTCTAAGGTTGTGCCCCTGGGTCCTAGTCTCCCCTGCTAATGGAAACAACTTCCCTACATCCACCCTATCTAAGCCATTCATTATCTTGTAAGTTTCTATTAGATCTCCCTTCAACCTCCTAAACTCCAATGAATATAATCCCAGGATCCTCAGACATTCATCGTATGTTAGGCCTACCATTCCTGGGATCATCCGTGTGAATCTCCGCTGGACCCGCTCCAGTGCCAGTATGTCCTTCCTGAGGTGTGGGGCCCAAAATTGCTCACAGTATTCAAAATGGGGCCTAACTAATGCTTTATAAAGCTTCAGAAGTACATCCCTGCTTTTATATTCCAAGCCTCTTGAGATGAATGACAACATTGCATTTGCTTTCTTAATTATGGACTCAATCTGCAAGTTTACCTTTAGAGAATCCTGGACTAGGACTCCCAAGTCCCTTTGCACTTCAGCATTATGAATTTTGTCACCGTTTAGAAAATAGTCCATGCCTCTATTCTTTTTTCCAAAGTGCAAGACCTCGCACTTGCCCACGTTGAATTTCATCAGCCATTTCTTGGACCACTCTCCTAAACTGTCTAAATCTTTCTGCAGCCTCCCCACCTCCTCCATACTACCTGCCCCTCCACCTATCTTTGTATCATCGGCAAACTTAGCCAGAATGCCCCCAGACCCGTCATCTAGATCGTTAATATATAAAGAGAACAGCTGTGGCCCCAACACTGAACCCTGCGGGACACCACTCGCCACCGGTTGCCATTCCGAAAAAGAACCTTTTATCCCAACTATCTGCCTTCTGCCTGACAGCCAATCGTCAATCCATATCTCGAATACCATGGGCCCTTATTTTACTCAGCACTCTCCCGTGAGGCACCTTATCAAAGGCCTTTTGGAAGTCAAGATAGATAACATCCATTGGCTCTCCTTGGTCTAACCTAATTGTTATCTCTTCAAAGAACTCTAACAGGTTTGTCAGGCACGACCTCCGCTTACTACATCCATGCTGACTTGTCCTAATCCGACCCTGCACTTCCAATAAGTTAGAAATCTCATCCTTAACAATGGATTCTAGAATCTTGCCAAAAACTGAGGTTAGGCTAATTGGCCTATAATTTTCCATCTTTTTCCTTGTTTCCTTCTTGAACAGGGGGGTTACAACAGCGATTTTCCAATCCTCTGGGACTTTCCCTGACTCCAGTGACTTTTGAAAGATCATAACTAACGCCTCCACTATTTCTTCCGCTATCTCCTTTAGAACTCTAGGATGTAGCCCATCTGGGCCCAGAGATTTATCAATTTTTAGACCTCTTAGTTTCTCTAGCACTTTCTCCTTTGTGATGGCTACCATATTCAACTCTGCCCCCTGACTCTCCGGAATTGTTGGGATATGATTCATGTCTTCTACTGTGAAGACTGACGCAAAGTACTTATTTAGTTCCTCAGCTATTTCCTTGTCTCCCATCACTAGATTACCAGCGTCATTTTGGAGCGGCCCAATGTCAACTTTTGCCTCCCATTTGTTTTTAATGTATTTAAAGAAACTTTTACTATCATTCCTAATGTTACTGGCTAGCCTACCTTCATATTTGATCCTCTCTTTCCTTATTTCTCTCTTTGTTATCCTCTGTTTGTTTTTGTAGCCTTCCCAATCTTCTGACTTCCCACTACTCTTTGCCACATTATAGGTTTTCTCTTTTGCTTTGATGCATTCCCTAACTTCCTTTGTCAGCCATGGCTGCCTAATCCCCCCTCTGATAACCTTTCTTTTCTTTGGGATGAACCTCTGTACTGTGTCCTCAATTACTCCCAGAAACTCCTTCCATTGCTGTTCTACTGTCTTTCCCACTAGGCTCTGCTCCCAGTCGATTTTCATCAGTTCCTCCCTCATGCCCCTGTAGTTACCTTTATTTAACTGTAACACCTTTACATCTGATTCTACCTTCTTTCTTTCAAATTGGAGATTGAATTCTACCATATTATGATCACTGCCTCCTAAGTGCTCCCTTACTTTAAGATCTTTAATCAAGTCTGGCTCATTACATAACACTAAGTCCAGAATGGCCTGTTCCCTCGTGGGCTCCATCACAAGCTGTTCCAAAAAGCCCTCCTGTAAACATTCAATTAATTCCCTTTCCTGGCAGCATTATTTACCCAGTCCACCTGCATATTGAAGTCCCCCATGATCACTGTGACCTTGCCTTTCTGACATGCTCTTTCTATTTTGTGGTGCATTTTGTGCCCCTGGTCTTGACCACTGTTAGGAGGCCTGTACATAACTCCCATTATGGTTTTTTTGCCTTTGTGGTTCCTCAACATCATCTGACCCTATGTCGCTTAGTGCTATTGATTTAATTTCATTCCTAATTAACAAGGCAACCCCGCCCCCTCTGCCCACCTCTCTGTCTTTTCGATAGGTTGTGAATCCCTGGATGTTTAAATGCCAGTCCTGAACCCCCTGCAACCATGTCTCTGTGATGCCTACCACATCATACCTGCCAGTCACAATCTGGGCCACAAGCTCATCTACCTTGTTCCGTATACTGTGCGCATTTAAATATAGCACTGTTAATTATCTATCGACCGTCCCTTTTTGCTTTCTTAGTGTGGTGGACCTTGGTTTACTGAGCCTTTCCATACACTGTGTCAGCGCAATACAACTTATCACTACAGTTAACACTCAGTGGCTGACAGACTTTTCAAAAAGTCCTTGGGAGAGAAGCTTTCAGAAGTCAGGTTGAGAAACACACCTCCTTTTAGAGCAGAACTCTAAAAATGAAACTCAAAACCAGACCCAGACCCTCCCATGAATGACATCACTGTCTGTTTAGCTGTTAATCCCTTACTCACAGCTTTAGCAGACATATAACCTGGATACTTTAAACTAAGTTCTTTTAATTACATTACGGCAACAGGAACATCGTACAATATTTTTTAAAATTCCTACATCCCGCTGGACATCCAGCATCTGCCATCTTTTTGACGACTCCAGAGACGCATCATCTCCCTCGGACTCAGCATGGTCCTTGTACCCAGCAGTCTTCTGATTGCTCGTGCACTGGACACTCCCTACCTCCACTATCTGCCCCGTGAGCATGAAGTGCCCTCACTGCTGTGCCTTGACAACTCTCCCAACATGGTACCTGCCACGGTCATGAATGTATCTGCGATAGTGCTGTGTCTGCGGAAGGTCAAAGCCCGTTGGACTGAAGCGTGAGACATTAAGAACTGAGGTGATGATGGAGGCTCTGCTCCAACAGAACAACCTCAGTTACCCATTGGGCACTGAGGAACCTCAATGCAACTAAGGCCAATCGCGAAGGCCAGCATTTACTGAGATGTTAATCTGTGTACTATGACTAATGAATCCTATTCCTATATCCCACTAGACATCCAGCATTTGCCATCTGATTGACGACTCCAGAGACTCATCATCTCCCTTGGACTCAGCATGGTCCTTGTACCCAGCAGTGCTGAGCAATGTTGTGTCGCGCGACCATCCCCCAATATCTCGGATGTCAAGAGAACATAGAACGATACAGCGCAGTACAGGCCCTTCGGCCCACGATGTTGCACCGAAACAAAAGCCATCTAACCTACACTATGCCATTATCATCCATATGTTTATCCAATAAACCTTTTAATGCCCTCAATGTTGGCGAGTTCACTACTGTTGCAGGTAGGGCATTCCACGGCCTCACTACTCTGCATAAAGAACCTACCTCTGACCTCTGTCCTATATCTATTACCCCTCAGTTTAAAGCTATGTCCCCTCGTGCCAGCCATTTCCATCCGCGGGAGAAGGCTCTCACTGTCCACCCTATCGAACCCCCTGATCATTTTGTATGCCTCTATTAAGTCTCCTCTTAACCTTCTTCTCTCCAACGAAAACAACCTCAAGTCCATCAGCCTTTCCTCATAAGATTTTCCCTCCATACCAGGCAACATCCTGGTAAATCTCCTCTGCACCCGCTCCAAAGCCTCCACGTCCTTCCTATAATGCAGTGACCAGAACTGTACGCAATACTCCAAATGCGGCCGTACCAGAGTTTTGTACAGCTGCAACATGACCTCCTGACTCCGGAACTCAATCCCTCTACCAATAAAGGCCAACACTCCATAGGCCTTCTTCACAACCCTATCAACCTGGGTGGCAACTTTCAGGGATCTATGTACATGGACACCTAGATCCCTCTGCTCATCCACACTTCCAAGAACTTTACCATTAGCCAAATATTCCGCATTCCTGTTATTCCTTCCAAAGTGAATCACCTCACACTTCTCTACATTAAACTCCATTTGCCACCTCTCAGCCCAGCTCTGCAGCTTATCTATATCCCTCTGTAACCTGCTACATCCTTCCACACTGTCGACAACACCACCGACTTTAGTATCGTCTGCAAATTTACTCACCCACCCTTCTGCGCCCTGATAACAATGACAAACAGCAACGGCCCCAGAACAGATCCTTGTGGTACGCCACTTGTAACTGAACTCCATTCTGAACATTTCCCATCAACCACCACCCTCTGTCTTCTTTCAGCTAGCCAATTTCTGATCCACATCTCTAAATCTCCCTCAATCCCCAGCCTCCGTATTTTCTGCAATAGCCTACCGTGGGGAACCTTATCAAACGCTTTACTGAAATCCATATACACCACATCAACTGCTCTACCCTCGTCTACCTGTTCAGTCACCTTCTCAAAGAACTCGATAAGGTTTGTGAGGTATGACCTACCCTTCACAAAGCCATGCTGACTATCCCTGATCATATTATTCCTATCTAGATGATTGTAAATCTTGTCTCTTATAATCCCCTCCAAGATTTTACCCACTACAGACGTGAGGCTCACCGGTCTATAGTTGCCGGGGTTGTCTCTGCTCCCCTTTTTGAACAAAGGGACCACATTTGCTATCCTCCAGTCCTCTGGCACTATTCCTGTAGCCAATGATGACATAAAAATCAAAGCCAAAGGTCCAGCAATCTCTTCCCTGGCTTCCCAGAGAATCCTAGGATAAATCCCATCAGGCCCCGGGGACTTATCTATTTTCAGCCTGTCCAGAATTGCCAACACCTCTTCCCTACGTACCTCAATGCCATCTATTCTAATAGCCTGGGTCTCAGCATTCTCCTCCACAACATTATCTTTTTCCAGAGTGAATACTGACGAAAAATATTCATTTAGTATCTCTCCTATCTCTTCAGACTCCACGCACAACTTCCCATCCCTGTCCTTGACTGGTCCTACTCTTTCCCTAGTTATTCGCTTATTCCCGACATACCTATAGAAAGCTTTTGGGTTTTCCTTGATCCTACCTGCCAAATACTTCTCATGTCCCCTCCTTGCTCGTCTTAGCTCTCTCTTTAGATCCTTCCTCGCTACCTTGTAACTATCCAATGGGGGTCATCTGGCTGCTGACAGTTCACCTGAGGGATGGAAACATAGGGTAGGATTCATTAGTCATAGCACACAGGTTAACACCTCAGTAAATGCTGGCCTTCGCGATTAGCCTTAGTTGCATTGAGGTTTCTCAGTGCCCAATGGGTAACCGAGGTTGTTCTGATGGAGCAGAGCCTCCGTCATCACCTCAGCTCTTAATGTCTCACGCTTCAGTCCAATGGGCTTTGATCTTCCTCAGACACCCCAGCCTCCTATGGTCTGACGACTTTCCCCCTCGCTCACCCTCCAGCTCCAGGGCTCCCAGCTCATGGCTGGTGAGGGTTGCCATGTTTGACACTCCCCCAACCAGGGGCAGATCGCTCCCGATTGTTGTGCCTTCATTTCTCCTGCAAGTCAGTGTGGAGCTTCAGTGAGTGCTGAAACCTTCACTTCGAATGCCACTCCATGCTGCCCCCCTCAAACTCCAAACACCCCCAAGAGGACTGATAACGATTCCACCCCTGACACCTGAACCTTTGATGGACCAAAGGTTGCTGATTCATCTCCAGTCTTAGGATGCACCGGCACATGTGTGATCCGAGACTACATGAAAACCACACACTTGATCACAACCATTGATGGGTAGCCTCCTCAGTGCCCCATTCAGCATAGTGTCCACTCAGTGCTCACCCATGCTAAGCGCAGAAGATCACTGAATCTTTTCTAGCACTGGAACTCGGTTCTCTGGAGAAGGTCATGCCTGCTGACCTCCACTGCCACCTAGGTCCAGGCATTTTTTGTGAGATAGGGTGTTCTCCTCCTCCCAACTCTCGTCATAAGGGGCATAAGGACACCCCTCCTTTACTGATTGCCTCCACCAGAGCTTGCAGGAAGTCACCTGGGAAACAGGGCACATGCTGGCCCTGAACCCCCCCCACCCCTCCCGTCAGTTGTGGCCTCCTCTTGCTGCCATTGCTCTCACAGGGATTCTTCTGCAACCTGCAGAGGCTGCTTTGAAGTTCAGTGTGGGCCGCCAATGGGCCACCACATCGCCACACTTGCTGGCCCTGCTCCACCAATTCACCCGGCATTCGCACCGGCTACTGCTTCAGCGGTAATCGCTTCAGTGGCTACCGCTACTGAGACCCCCACTAGCGACTCCCCCCTTTCAGAGATCCCCATCAGAAATCCCACCCATTACAGAGACCCGTGCCTGGAAGCTAGAGAGCCATCCAGACAGAGACAGTGCAAAACAACCACAGTTTAAAAGCCACCTGTCCCCTTTGCCTTCTGCCTCAGGCGGAGAAAGCAGAACCTGCAAATTCATAGAGAGCGAAAACCACATCACCTGTGTTTAACCTTTGATCTGCAAGGCTTTCATTCACATCAATGTGAAATTGGTTTTATTAGGTTATGATTGACAACTTGTACACACAGCCAGCTGTTTAATTTCATTTTACTTCACAATTGAAGGGATCTCAGGTATCCTGCTGTGAAACTAGCTGCAATGTTTATAAACATCTATGACTGACAGCTCTTGGACCACATCAAAGGCAGTTACGTGTTCTCACTTCCTCCTTTTCTTTGATGTGATCAAAGAGCTGTCAATCACAGCCAGATGTTTATAAGCATTGCCCAGAAGGCTGGAGAATCACGCAGGGCCGGAGAGTCCTGTGCACAGCCCGTTAATAGGATGCAAATGGATCAATTTGACCCATTTAAACTTGACTGCATGAACCTCGATACTGCAGCCAGCAGGAGAACGCAGCATCAGAACGACACCGATCCTGTTTTTTTGACGATGCTGGATTCTCCGCCGCATCAGGAACTCCACCACTGGCGGTGCACGGCCAAGTATCCAGCCCAATGCATCACATGTATTCAACTGCTGTTTGCCAGAGCACTTTGATGCAAAAGTGTATTTATCTCACATTAGAGGATTTAACTAAAGTTGCCCCAGGAACCCTGGCACTGCCAACTGGGCACTCCAGGAGTGCTAGGTTGGTACTGCCAGTGTGCTATGTTGGCATTACCAGGGTGCCAGGGGGAGTGCCAGGATATTACCCTTCCCTCTACTCGACCATCCGGAAGCTCTAATGGCCTCCGTGTCCCCATGAGTTCCCTTAATAAATGCTCCACGCTTGTGGAAACCAGTGCTAAACAGCACCCGGTTGAGGCCTCCCAGGCGCAGCCGTTGACTCCCAGGTGCCGGGTGAATGCGGCATCAGGATGAGCTTACTGGTTCACTTAAGTAGCAACAGGAAGAGCATAACATTGAAGTTCAAGTCAGGCGGTCTCGGAGGAAAATCAAGAAACATTTTTTCATGCCAAGTTTAAAGGAAATCCGGAATTCTCCCCAGTGGATGTTGGAACAATTTCAAGAATAAAATTGGTAGGTTTCTGCTTTGTAATGGTATAAAGGGAAATGAAGCTAAAGCAGATATTTGAGTTGAGGTGTAGATCAGCCATGATCTGACTGAACGATGAGCAAACTCTCATGACTGAAAGATGGACTCTGTTCCTGGATTCGGAGTTGAGCCATATTGGGAAACACCCAATGGGGAGCTTTAGCGCTCCCACCACAGACTTTCACGGAGCAGGCTCTCTGATCTCCAAAATTCCCCACAGAAGGAAAAAATAGTAAAATAGGGAAATTAGAATACTGGTCCGAACTAATTTTTCCTTATGGTCTTATCATGTGTATTTCTGCTCCGGGAGTGTGAAACGGCAGCTATTACTGGAGCATTCTTTGTCAAATGGATATTGTTTTACACTCGCCATGTGGAGATAAATTTACATTCGAAACAGTCACTTTACATTTTACTCTCTTTTGGGCCATAAAATAATGAATGCGGTATTAACCAGCAGACAATTAGGATGTCTTGGAAAACCATTAGCATATTGTATCTCGTCAAAGAAATTAATATTAATGTAATTGTGTCAGGGATATATTTATTACTGTTGAAGAAACTCTAAACTGCAGAAGTAAACATTTCCATGCAGTTTTAAGTTGAGAATTTAAAAACATTATTGTCATTATCTCTTTGCCCCATTTCCTTAATTTCTTCCTTTACTTCTGTATTATTTCTCTATTTTTCCAAAACATCTTTTTCTTTAATGTTTTCCTTATTAAAAAATATTGAACTTTTCCCGGAGGGCAGGCGGGTTCCTGAGGATAAAGGCCCAATCAGATGTCCTGCAGCTCTACTATCCTGGTGCACTCTACCTAGGCCCATGCACTTGCCCATCCCCACAACCCCACACATTGATCATGCCCAATCCACCTAACCTGCACATCTTTGGACTGTGGCAGGAATCCGGAGCACCCGGAGGAAACTCACAGAGACATGGGGAGAACATGCAAACTCCGCACAGGCAGTCGTCCAAGGCTGGAATTGAACCCGGGTCCCTGGCGCTGTGAGGCAGCAGTGCTAACCACAGCGGAATTAGGAAGATTCCATCCTTGGAACCTTCAGCACTTGTAAACATTTCAGACATCGTGACCATTGATTTGTTATGTTGTAGGTGTAACATAAGCGGCTTCCTTGTGGTGCACTTGACAAAGGAAGGTTCAGACGTGGAGATAACTTCAACACTTTATTAAACTATTTACACTTCTATTACTCGGGTTTGACACTACTGCTAATCCTACAATAGCTACCCAGATTGACTAACCAGTTGCTACAATCCACGTGGTGGGTGTAATATTGAATCACCCTGTGTCTGTACTCACTGACTGTCTCCACTGGAAAGAGGCAGATCATGTGTGCGGTGTCCTTTATGTATGGGCTGGTGTAATGCCCCCCTGTGGTCATGTCACCTCCTTGTGTATCGTGAATGTCTATTGGTCGTGTCCTATCTACTTGATCTATTGGTTGAGTGTGTGTGTGTGTGATGTCTTTGGTGCTCCCTCTAGTGTCCAGCTCGCTTACATGCATTTACATTGATGCACATCACCACAACCATTTCCGGATATCACCCCTACTTGAGTCAGCAGTGTGCCAGCAAAGAAGATCTTCCAAAAACCGCAGTGGTTTCCATCCAATTAAGGACAATAGGGGGAACAGAAAGATGGACCAATGGAAGGGCAGACAGAATATCAGACAAGGATACAGAAGGGGGAGACCTAATGACCCAAATGGAGGTACTCACAAAAGGCTCCAAACTTAGTTTCCAAAACCAAAGGCCAGAAATGTGAGAGGCCTCAGAATGGAGCAGGACCTTCTGGACTACAGTGTCTGTGACTACTACTGACCTCCTTAAAGTCTTTCAGATCCCTGATAGCACCAATTCAATTCACCATGGTCCCACGTGATGCGAGGGCAATTCTTCAAAATGGCCCTTGAAGGAGGCCTTAATTATTTTTATTACCTGTCTGTCTCCATGGAATTTGTTACCAATTCCAGTGAAGCACAGCCTAAATGCAGGATCATGTTGGGAAGCTATCCTGACAGGATTTACTGCAGGTTTCCCAGCCCTCTTGCCTCCAAATCCCCCAGGAAGATTCCATCCCATATGTTCAAATCCCAACAAGAAACTAAACTCAATCAATCTGGTAATTTGTTGGTGGAAGCCACAATGAAAGGTACCTGATTGTTGTAAAACCTCAACTGGGTAAGCCCTCTATGGAGGGGAACCTACCACCGTTACCAGGGCTGGCCCACATGGGACTGCTGCCCCATACTGCATTGTTAATTCTCCAAGAAACTAAAGGTCTATGTTAAATATTGCTGGTCAGTTACTCACAGGCCCATAACAAGCGTAGAATATGTTTTGAATGTATCAGAAATTCTCAACCTTAAGTTGAAAAGAGTGAAGATTGACCAAGTCAATCGTTGAAGTGTAAAATACTGAAAGGACTCTACCAAAGGGCTTTACTCATGGGTCGTTTCAGGACCAGCAAACAACACGTTTGTTAGGGTTGCTAATGGGTTAATGGTATCTTCCACCGCCAGCGGTTAGTTAGCCTAATGTGCAAAGTTAGACCTTCTACTGCGAGAATTTCAGTGGTTATGATAATGCTTCAGGTGCTGCAAGTGGTCAGAGAGATTTTTTCTACTTGGTAAATACATCACAGCTTGAACAGTTTGAGTCATTCCACTGTCACTTTAACTCACTTCAGTATTACATTATACTGTATCCATTTTGTGGTAATTTATGCCAGAGGCAACAACGTGTCAGCTGCAGCACACAAGAATGATTGTCATCTGCAGCTGTAAGTTGAGAGGTTATACCTTTTGATATTATCGGCTACATTTTGTTCAGAGTCGCAGTTTCTTTTGGTGTCTCATCTTTTGGTGACAGTTATGAGTCTAATGGAGAAATATATATTTGAAGGTAGATGGCACCATGCTTGATTTATTTCTGTAGTTGATGACACAACTATTGGATATGACAACTGTGGCAAAGGTCAATGCCTCGCAGGTCTGACCCCTGGTGGTGACTCAGAGCACAGAAAGACAGGTAATAAAGGTGGTAGTACCAGGTATTGCGGTACCTCAGAGGCTGATGACCATTGGTTAGACCCAGGAGTTTACCATTGGCTGTTGTACGTAGCTCCGCCCTGACAGGCAGAGTATAAGAAACGGTGCCGTCCCAGCAGCCTTCACTTTCTGTACCGAAGCTGCTGGGGAACAAGTTCTAGTAGATTAAAGCCTTCAGTTATGAAATCACTTTGTCTTGAGTGTAATTGATTGCGCATCAATTTAATCTACTGGACTTAAGCTGGAGGGATGGATCTCCAAATCAAACCAGAGTGCCTTCAACTCAGCCCCCACAAGAACTCGGCTGCAATATTTAAACACTGGCTGGCGTGCTTTAAAGGCTACCTCGAGACGGCCGGAGGCACCCCCTCAGAAGGACAGAAAATGCATCTCCTGCGCTCAAGAGTCAGCCCTGGGATCTACACCCTTATCGAGGAGGCGGAAGACTATGATGCCGCGATCGAACTGTTAAAAGGACATTATATCCGCCCTGTAAATCAGGTCTACGCACGTCACCTGCTTGCAACTAGACGGCAAAGCCCCGAGGAATCGTTGGAAGATTTCTACCGGGTGCTACTGGTGCTGGGCTGAAACTGTGGCTGCCCGCAAGTTTTGGGGAGCGAGCACACGGAACTTTTAATCAGGGATCCTTTCATAGCAGGTATGAGCTCCTCAGATATCTGCTGAAGTCTCCTAGAAAAGGACACCGTGGCACTTAGAGTGGCACAGGCTCTGGCAGGGTCCATGGACGTTGCCTACAAAAACGCGCAGTCCTCTGAGCCCGACCGCGCGGCGGCCCCCTGGGCTGCGTGGCACCCCGCAGCGGCAGCCCCACAGACCTTCCCCCTGACCACGCAGTCCTGCGCTATGAGACGGCCCGCCAACGCCACCAGGCCCCCTGTTTCTTCTTCAGGCTTGCGAATCATCGCCGCCCGCGCTGCCCGGCCCGCACCGTCGCCTGCAAAGGGTGCGGCAAGAAGGGCCACTTTGTGGGGGTCTGCCAGGCCCGCGTCGTGGCCGCAGTCTCCAGCGTCTCCGGACCGCCGCGGCAATCCCCCCTTCAGGCCCCGACCAGCCAGCGCTCACCGCCACCCCCCATCCTAGGGCCACGTGCGACCCACGGGCGCGGCCATCTTGCCCCCCGGACACCACACTGGACGCCGCCATTTTGTCCATCGCCGCCGCCATCTTGTACATCCCCGGACACCATGTGCGACCCATGGGTGACGCCATCTTGGATGGGGCCCCAGGCCCCCAGCACGGCCGACTACACGCTACCCGATCAGAACACGCAACTGCTACATCTGGGCTCGGTGACACTGGACCAAAGTCGACCCTGGACACTCACAACAGCTACAACGACGGTCTTCATCAATGGCCACGAGATGTCTTGCCTGATTGACTCTGGGAGCACGGAAAGCTTTGTTCACCCCGACACGGTAAGGGGCTGTTAACTTGTTACCCTCCCTGTAAACCAAAGGCTCTCCCTGGCCTCCGGGTCACACTCGGTGGAAATAAAGGGGTTCTGCCTAGCGAACCTCACTGTCCAAGGCAGGAAATTCGACAATTTCCGCCTGCATATCCTGCCGCACCTCTGTGCGGCTACACTCCTGGGGCTGGACTTCCAATGCCATTTGCAAAGCCTGACCTTTAAATTCGGCAGCCCTATACCTCCCCTTACTGGCTGCGGCCTCGCGACCCGTAAGGTCGACCCGCCTTCCCTGTTTGCGAACCTCACCCCGGATCGCAAACCCGTCGCCACCAGAAGCAGGCGGTACAGTGCCCAGGACCGGACATTTATCAGGTCAGAGGTCCAAAGGCTGCTGGGGGAAGGGGTCATCGAAGCGAGCATCAGTCCCTGGAGAGCTCAAATAGTGGTGGTAAAGACCGGGGAGAAGCATAGGATGGTCATTGACTACAGCCAGACCATCAACAGGTTTACGCAGCTGGATGCGTACCCTCTCCCCCGTATAGCCGACCTGGTAAACAGGATCGCACAATACAAGATTTTCTCCACGGTGGATCTCAAGTCCGCCTACCACCAGCTACCCCTCCGTAATATTGACTGCAAGTACACTGTCTTCGAAGCAGATGGGCGGCTCTATCAATTTTTAAGATTTTCCTTTGGTGTCACTAATGGGGTCTCTGTCTTCCAGCGAGAGATGGACTGAATAGTTGACCGGTACGGCTTATGTGCAACGTTCCCGTATCTGGATAACATCACCATCTGCGGCCATGACCAGCAGGACCACGACACCAACCTCTGCAAATTTCTCCAGACCGCGAAAATCCTTAACCTGATATACAATAAGGATAAATGCGTGTTTAGCACCAACCGTCTAGCCATTCTAGGCTTCGTAGTGCAAAATGGAGTTATAGGCCCCGACCCTGAGCGCATGCGCCCCCTCATGGAGTTCCCCCTCCCTCACTGCCCCAAGGCCCTGAAGCGCTGCCTCGGGTTTTTCAGCTATTATGCACAGTGGGTCCCCAACTACGCAGACAAAGCCCGACCCGTGATCCAGTCCACAACCTTCCCCCTGTCGACGGAGGCCCACCAGGCCTTCAGCCGCAACAAAGCAGACATTGCAAAGGCCACAATGCGCGCCATCGACGAGTCCCTCCCCTTCCAGGTCGAGAGCGATGCATCCGGCGTAGCTCTGCCGGCCACCCTCAACCAAGCGGGCAGGCCCGTGGCTTTCTTCTCCCGTACCCTCCATGCTTCCGAAATTTGTCATTCCTCGATCGAAAAAGAGGCACAAGCCATAGTAGAAGCTGTGAGACATTGGAGGTGTTGCTCGTTTTAGCCTTAGTTTATTTGCTCTAATTCTGTCACCTTTGCTCTTGAGTCGCCAGGTATCTTTCTGATACCGCCACGTGGTTCAAGTCCGAGTAATGATTAATAATCCAACACACCGCTTAGTAAGAGTTAAATCAACGCTCATTTACTATGTACAGCAATTAATACTTATACATTCATTCTACCTCTAAGCTACTTCCTACAACTAACAGGCCAATACTTAACTTTGGAAATGGCCCACCAGGTCAGGGAAATGAATGGCCTTTCGAATGGGTTCTGAGCCTGCGGGATTCAAAAGCTGGTACAGGTCGATAGTCAGGAGTGCCTATCTGGTAGCGATCGTTGGAGTAAAACTTGCGTTCTCTTGCAGAAGGGTCTCGAAGGGTGCGGAGCAGAGAAGAAGGGTCGATTTGAACTTGGCCCCTATTCTTATAGTCCCCAGGGGCTTCCCGCCTCTCGGGGCGGACCTTGTACCTGGTTCCAAGTGATTGGACTTGGTCCCAATCACTTGGTTCGATATTCTCCTATACTGGAGCGATTCCTTGATCGAGGGGTGGTCGTTTACCTCTCTTTGTGTCAGCTCCTGCTGGCGCCGGAAGGTCTGGACCGGCTTTGTGTGTCTATTCTGTATCAATTGTTCCCGGGGATTGCTGATTAATATGCAGGTGGCTGGGATGTTGTGATGTTGATGGCTGCAGGTATCAGTTTGGTCTGGCTTCTCCAGAGGCGAATACACAGTTTTACCTGCAGCTGTCTGTTTGAGTCCTGTTGGCTGATTTTCCCATCAGCCTCTTCCGTTCGCCATTTTAAATCGGGGTTTGGCCATTCTAATTGGGAGTCAGCCATTTTACATGGCTACAATCCCTCCTTGTGATCCTAACGCGAAGCGTGAAGGATCACATCATTTTTGTTACTTTCCATTCCCTGACCGGGGGGGACACCTCCTACATGGCCTCTGCACTGGCCATAGCTATGCACAAAAAGTTTTAACTAACAATTCTAAGGGCGCTATGTCAGACAGGGACATGCATTACAAAATAACAAACTTGGAACCTCTAATTTATCCTTAATATACTACCCTCGCTAAACATTCCATTATCCTACCTGCCTCAATCATACAACAAAAATCACAACATTTCATACAATCTTTCCTGGCTTGGCAGTCAAGCTCAGGATCATACAATTTTTTGCTCATGAAAAAGTTTTTGTACATTTCTTTATTTACAACAACAGCAATAAACGCAGGTGAATGCACTTTATTATTTTATAATAGATCGCGGGGGTCGGGGGTCTGGTCGTAACCGAACATAGGGGATCTGATCCTATATACCGGGGTTCGAGCGCGGTAGGCTCTCCTTCTCCATTTACGTAGGCTCATAGTCTGCACGACACAGCAGAGTATCGCCAACGCTAACAGTGTTTCGATCACATAGGACAGGGAGTACCAGGTTACGAACCTGGTACACCAGGAAGATGCAGTGTCGCTGGTGACTGGGCTCTGGGTACTGCGGGACAGTGAAACATTAACGGCTGGGAGGTTTGAAGTCATGGGGTCCGCGTTCACGCGCAACCAAATGTCCAAAAGCAAAATGTTGATCACGATGAGGGAAGTCCTCATGGCTGTCCTCTTTCCTTCTCTTTCTTCTCTTCTCTTTATTTTCTCCGGTTCTGGACCTTCTGGAGTTCTGTAGAAACAAGCATAGTGTCTGTAACAATCTTTGTTTAATATCCGGTATGCTAGTGTGTCTGTCCTGTGGTGCCAATTATTCCCTTATAGTTGGTCACTATGTGTGACTCCCTCATTTTTTTCAAAAACAAATTTTAGGACACGGTATACTTCCCAATCATGAACCAGTGCTGATTTACCATCCAAATGTTCCAGGATGTAAATAGCAGACGGCCGGCAACCTAAAGGTTCCCTAAACAAACAAAAACTTTTTGAAATGAAAAATGCCAAATAAGGTGTGTATGGGCCGCGACGGGTAAGAGGTGGATGGAGTCCCCGGGTAGGACGGCTACCAATGCCGTATCTCCCCTACCCGAGCATAGGTGACCAGCGGGGGGGGGGTCCTCAGGCAGGGCGGGTCTCACGCCGTTTCTCCACTGCCTGAGCAACCGACAAGAACGGGCAAAAATGTAATCATCGTGGTGGGGCTGCCATAGTGGTTCTATCCTTCGAACCAGAAGGGCAGTTACGATCGGGCGTCTGATACCTGAACAAGTATCAGCTGAAAAGCTAGTTCCACTGAACAAGCGTGTGGTCTGTTGACCAGAACAAGCGTATGGAAAAATTCTCCTGTCGGACAAACAACATTAAACAAACTTACTAACAACATAAAACATTATGCAGGTTCCATCAGGAAGGACAACACTTTTCCCAAGCGTTTCCTTTAAAACATCATGTGGACACCTCAGTTTTCTGTTGCGAACAGGGTCGCAAAGGGGTTGGCGGTTTGGGAGTCAGACCCGAGGTCGTCACCTTCTCCCGGGTGCCAAACTCTGGAGTGGATTAGGGCTGAAAGGGCTGCTTGGTGTGAGGTGGGGTCGCTCTCGTCGTTGCGGACGAGTCTGTATGAGTTGTTACGGTGCCAGTAATTGGTGTCTAGTTGGGTGGGGACAAAATCGGGGTCATTAGTGTGGTTTGGTGGTCGGTGGTGGGGTTTATTTAGAAAAGTGATCAGGGGGGATCACTTGGATCGTAGTCGGAGTCGCTGGGTGTGGGTCCGGTTGCATGGGGATAGTAGGGAGGCGTGCTGTGGCTATCGTCCGAGTCACAGTCGCTGTCTCTGCTGCTGCAGTCTGTGGGCGTTCCGGGGCGGAATGTATATTTCGGGGGTGGAGTCGAGGTCGAGTCCGTGGCTGGGCTGGACGTGGTGGGGGTTGGTTGGGGTATTACGTTGGCTGTGGGCGGGGTGTGGTCTGCTGCGTCAAGCATGACGTGGTGTGTGTGGTTCGACTGTGTTCCATAAACCTTCAACTGGTAGAGATTGTTTAAATTCCAGCATTGTATAAAAGAGCAAAGGATCAGATCCTGAGTGGTCTAAGTGGGGTCCAGTGCTATTTAGGTGATATCCTAGTCACTGGAAAAGCTGAAGCGAAACGCTTTCGGAATTTGGATGCCACTCTTCAAAGATTGGGGGACTGAGAGTCCGCAAGAACAAGTGCGAGTTCTTCCAGTCTTCCCTGAGTATTTGGGACATGTGATCGATGCTACCGGCCTTCACAAATCTCCTTCAAAGGTCAAAGCTATTACAGAGATGCCTCCACCTCAGAATGTGAACCAGTTACAATCCTACCTCGGGTTGTTGATCTACTACAGAAGATTTGTTCCAAATTTGGAAACCGTTTTAAAACCATTGCAGAACCTGTTGTACCAGAACAATAAGTGGCAGTGGTCGGACCAATGCAATAATGCTTTTGTCAAAGCCAAAGAAGCATTGCTCAAATATGAAGCCCTTACGCACGTCAATCCTATCCTACCCCTATAGTTGGTGTGTGACGCATCGCCTTATGGTGTTGGAGTGGTGGAATCCCGCATCATGTCATTGGGTGTAGAAAGACCCATTGTCTTTGCGTCTCGAAGATTGAACAAAGCTGAAAGTAACTGCACACAAAGTGATAGGAAAGCCTTCGGGATTATCTTTGGAGTAAAGAGATTCGACCAATTCCTGTACAGGAGAAAGTTCACACTGTTGACATACCATCATCCATTAACGGCACTTTTGGGACCTGAGACAGGAATTCCGTCACTTGCAGCAAGCAGAATGCAGAGACGGGCATTGTTTTTGTCTGCACATACTTATACCACCAAGTATCGACAATCAAGTCTTCATTGTAATGCAGATGGACTTTCACAATTACCACGACCAGGTCGTTCATCGGCAAGTAGTTGGTCGAACTACTCGAGCGGAAGTTTCTTCTATTTGAACAGGGTAACAGTAGACCTGTCACTTCAGGACAAATAAAGAAGTACATTCAGGGATCTGATATTCTCCGAAACGATGAGCATGATACTACGAGGTAAGACCTCAGAACTAGAACCTGACTTCAAACCACACTCCACAAGAAGAAATAACAAGAACAGATAAAACAGCAGGAAGTAAAGCAAAACATTGTGGGGCAGTGTTCTCCGTCGGCCGACGACGGAATCGGGAAACGTGATTGGGCAGTCCCCACGCTGAAATCGCGGCAGGCGCCAATTTCATGCCAAATTGCAATTATCCGTGGCATCGACAGCGGCGTCAATTTGTTCCAGAACTCGCATACAGTAAACACCGTTGCCATTTCATTAGCGGGCCCGATTGCGGGCCTCCACCGAGGAGAATTCCCGACAGCAAGCTTTTAAAAATCATGAAACCGCCATCATGGCTGATGAGGGAGAGACAGGATATAGGACAGGGAGAGGTGTGACCGTGGGTTGCCATGCCGGACACTGGCCAGGCTGGCTGGGTTGGGGGGGTGCCCTGCCAGGGCCTGGGGTGGGGGTAGGTGATGGGGGAATGGGCCGTGTGGCCAGTGTGGTCCTCCACGAGACTGGGGTGGTGTCCAGGCAAGGACCACCATTGCCAGAGCCTGCAAGGCAGCCATCACAGTTCACACCCCACTGGCCACTCCACTGACCACCACCTTAGCCCCTGGTTCTGAATAGTGATGCCGATGCGCCAGAGATAGTAAGGGGAGAGTCCGAGAGTGCTGCGGTGTTCCAGGGAGTCACTGGCACGGGCTCCAAATCCTCCCCCTCCCTCAGTGTACTTGGTGGCCCCCGGGCTACTCCATTGGATGGGGGTGCTGGCAGAGCTATCCCCTGAGGCTCCTCCTGCCACCTGGCACTGCCAGTCCTGGAGACCCACTCTGGTCTCAACCAGGGTCTATATGCTCGCAGCATGGAGCACAGGAAGTGGACCATCTCCGTCTGGGACTGCGCTACATCAAGCTGTGACTGTGCACCACCTTCTGGGTCTGGGCCACCTCCTTTTGTGCCTGCGCCATTTTGACCAGTACCTGGGCAATGCCACCGACGTTGCCAACCATGACCTGCTGTGACTGGGCCACGCTCGGGTGCGCCTCTGCAATGTCCAAGTGGCTCAGGCATATTGCTGCCTGTGAAACCGCAAACCTGTCCTGGGCCTTGGCCAGTAATGCACAAAGTGCCCCAGGGCCTTGGACATGCTGATCCATAGCCAAAACCCTCGCCCCCAATGCCTCCGCCGCAATTGTCACCATGTTGGCCTGGGTGATGTGGCCACCTAAAATGATGTCCAGCAAGGGTAGCTGGGAATTGTGGTCAAGGATATGGACAAGCAGGCTGCAGAGCACATCAAACAAAGGCAGTCTTATATACGGAGTCTCATAGTCATTTGTCCACCGTATACGGGTTAAGACCTAGCCACGATGG
The DNA here is from genome assembly GCF_047496885.1 of Scyliorhinus torazame. NCBI lineage: Eukaryota > Metazoa > Chordata > Chondrichthyes > Carcharhiniformes > Scyliorhinidae > Scyliorhinus > Scyliorhinus torazame. Next base: position 55,786,104 of record NC_092717.1, on the reverse strand, counting down.
CTGGCATGGGTGAATGCATGTGGAGCAGGGTGGGGGTTCGGCCATCCCCAGGGGGGGAGGGACCGGGTTACAGGTGTGTAGGGAGAGTGGGGTTAGTGCTTGGGGCATGGAGCAGCCAACTCACCCTGGCCGCCCTGAGTGGGTCGTAAAGTTTCCACGGGCATTGCATGCCAGTCCGGACGGTGTTGCCCACGGCGCTGACCACCTCTGCCACCTGCACCCAGGCACGGCGAACGGCGGTGCCTAGCAGCCTTCCTCCCGAGCCGGGGTACAGGATCATCCTTCTCTCCCCCACGGCATTCATGAGGCTGTCCAGCTCAGTGTCCCTGAACCGTGGAGCTGCTCTCCTTCCAGCCATCTTATTGACTGGGACGGTGTGTGTCTGGGGAAGGATCGTTTAAGTGCGGCTGCGGCGTGTGAGCCTCACGTGTGCCAATCATGGACTCGACGAATCCGGCACCGTTTCCCATGCAATTGGTTGCGTTCCACATGGCAATGGTGCTAGCCCGTTTTTAAAAAAAAATTTAGAGTACCCAATTAATTTTTCCAATTAAGGGGCAATTTAATGTGGCTGATCCACCTAGCCTGCACATCTTTGGGTTGTGGGGGCGAAACCCACGCAAACACGGGGAGAATGTGCAAACTCCACACGGATAGTGACCCAGAGCCGGGATCGAACCTGGGACCTCGGCGCCGTGAGGCAGCAGGGCTAACCCACTGTGCCACCGTGCTGTCTGTTGCTAGCCCATTTAAAGTCGGTGAATCAGTTGCGCCGTTTTTTTGTCATAAAACGCCATCCGTTCCCAAGCCAGTGTTGGCACTTAGTCTCAGAATCAGAGAATCCGGCCCTCAGGAGCGGAGAATCTTCTTCCACCAAGGATAACGAGTGTTGGCCAGGAATTACCTCACAGGAGAAGAATGGGTCCCTGCCGCGACGATTGCACAGATTGGATCTGTCTCGTATATTGTCCAGACTAGAGATGATGTTATTTGGAGGAGGCAACAAGACCAGCTGTTGGCGGGAGAACCGATCCACCGGAAATAGAACCTCTGGAAATTCGGATTCAACTGTACCTTCTGACCTGAACCTTCCTCCAAATCTGACACTGACAGACACTGTTAGAGAAAGATAACACCTCACCTTCAGACCAATCACAGATCAACCTCTGGTTACGACGTCAACACCCACTGATCAAAACATCCACTAGTGACATTCATACAAAGACGAGAACACCAGAGCTTACAACGTGTGCAGAGAAGCAGAAGCCAGATGTTCGCCATCAACCATTTGGAGAGCAACAAACTCCAAACTGTCTGACTTATTGATGACTTAATTATTGTTCATGTTACACTTGGTTAAAATTTCTGGGGACGTTTGATTTAAAAGGGAAGAAAATTTTACGTATTTATATTGAGTCTTATTAGCTTTAGTAAACACTGTGTAATAATATAGAAGAACCATAGAATTCCTATAGTGCAGAAGACCATTCGACCAATCGAGTCTAAACTGATCCTCTGAAAGAGCGCCCCACTCAGGCCCCGGCGGGCGCCAGATCCCGCAGGGAGACCGTGTCCTGTCGGCCGTCGGGGTACTCCACGTAGGCGTACTGGGGGTTCGCGTGGAGGAGGTGAACCCTTTCGACCAACGGGTCCGCCTTATGTGCCCGCACATGCTTTAGGAGCAGGATGGGTCCTGGGGCCGCCAGCCAGGTCGGCAGCGACGTTCCAGAGGAGGACCTCCTAGGGAAGACAAGGAGACGCTCATGCGGCGTTTGATTAGTGCTCGTACATAATAACGACCGGATGGAATGGAGAGCGTCCGGGAGGACCTCCTGCCACCTTGAAACTGGGAGGTCCCTGGACCGTAGGGCCAGTAGGACGGCCTTCCAGACCGTGCCGTTCTCCCTTTCTACTTGCCCGTTCCCCCGGGGGTTGTAGCTGGTCGTCCTGCTTGAGGCTATGCCCTTGCTGAGCAGGAACTGGCGCAGCTCGTCACTCATGAAAGAGGACCCCCTGTCGCTGTGGACGTATGCGGGGTAACCGAACAGTGTGAAGATGCTGTTCAGGGCTTTAATGACTGTGGCCGCGGTCATGTCAGAGCAGGGAATGGCAAAAGAGAAGCGGGAGTATTCGTCCACTACGTTAAGAAAATATGCGTTGCGGTCGGTGGAGGGGAGGGGCCCTTTGAAATCGAGACTGAGGCGCTCGAAGGGGCGGGAAGCCTGAATCAGGTGCGCTCCATCTGGCCTGAAAAAATGCGGCTTGCATTCCGCGCAGGTGTGGCAGTCCCTCGTGACTGTACGGACCTCCTCTAAGGAGTATGGGAGATTGCGGGACTTGATGAAGTGGTAAAACCGAGTGACCCCCGGGTGGCAGAGGTCCTCGTGGAGGGTTTGGAGGCGGTTAATTTGTGCGTTGGCACATGTGCCGCGGGATAGGGCATCGGACGGCTCGTTCAGCTTTCCGGGACGATACAAGATCTCGTAGTTGAAGGTAGAGAGCTCGATCCTCCACCTTAAGATCTTGTCGTTTTTGATTTTGCCCCGCAGTGCATTATCGAACATGAAGGCTACCGACCGTTGGTCGGTGAGGAGAGTGAATCTCCTGCCGGCCAGGTAATGCCTCCAATGTCGCACAGCTTCCACTATGGCTTGGGCTTCCTTTTCTACTGAAGAGTGGCGGATTTCTGAGGCGTGGAGGGTCCGGGAGAAAAAGGCCACGGGTCTGCCCGCTTGGTTAAAGGTGGCCGCTAGAGCTACGTCGGAGGCGTCGCTCTCGACCTGGAAGGGGAGGGACTCGTCGATGGCGCGCATCGTGGCCTTTGCGATATCCGCTTTGATGCGGCTGAAGGCCTGGCAAGCCTCTGTCGACAGAGGGAAGGTCGTGGTCTGTATTAGGGGGCGGGCCTTGTCTGCATACTGGGGGACCCACTGGGCGTAGTACGAAAAGAACCCCAAGCCGCGTTTCAGGGCTTTTGGGCAGTGCGGGAGGGGAAATTCCATGAGTGCGCGCATACGTTCGGGGTCGGGGCCTATTATCCCATTGCGTACTATGTAGCCCAGAATGGCTAGCCGGTCGGTGCTAAAAACGCACTTGTCCTCGTTGTACGTGAGGTTCAAGGCTTTGGCGGTCTGGAGGAATTTCTGGAGGTTGGCGTCGTGGTCCTGCTGATCGTGGCCGCAGATGGTTACATTGTCGAGATACGGGAACGTGGCCCGCAACCCATGTTGATCAACCATTCGGTCCATCTCCCGTTGGAAGACCGAGACCCCGTTTGTGACGCCAAAAGGGACCCGTAGGAAATGGTATAATCGCCCGTCTGCCTCGAAGGCTGTGTACTTGCGGTCACTTGGGCGGATGGGGAGCTGATGGTAGGCGGACTTGAGGTCCACGGTGGAGAAGACTTTATATTGGGCAATCCGATTGACCATGTTGGATATGCGGAGGAGAGGGTACGCGTCTAGTTGTGTGTACCTGTTGATGGTCTGGCTATAGTCAATGACCATCCTTTGTTTCTCCCCTGTCTTCACTACTACCACCTGCGCTCTCCAGGGACTATTGCTGGCCTGGATTATGCCCTCCTTTAGTAGCTGCTGGACTTCGGACCGAATGAAGGTCCGGTCCTGGGCGCTGCACCGTCTGCTCCTAGTGGCGACGGGTTTGCAATCCGGGGTGAGGTTCGCAAACAAGGACGGGGGTTGCACTTTGAGGGTTGCGAGGCCGCAGATAGTGAGTGGGGGTATTGGGCTGCCGAATTTGAACGTAAGGCTCTGTAGATTACATTGGAAATCTAATCCCAGCAAGGTGGGGGCACAGAGTTGGGGAAGGACGCTAAGTTTGTAGTTTTTGAACTCCCTCCCCTGCACTGTAAGGGTAACTATGCAGAATCCCTGGATCTGTACGGAGTGGGATCCTGCAGCTAGGCAAATCTTTTGTGCGCTGGGATAGGTGGTCAAGGAACAGCGTCTTACCGTGTCGGGGTGTATAAAGCTTTCCGTGCTCCCGGAGTCGACTAGGCATGGTGTCTCGTGGCCGTTTATTAGGACCGTTGTCGTCGTCGTCTGGAGTGTCCGGGGCCGAGCCTGATCGAGCGTAATCGAAGCGAGCCGTGGTTGTAGTAGTGGAGTGGGGTCCGTTGTTGCCGTCCAAGATGGCGGCGGGGGTGGATTGCACATGGTGTGCTGGGGGGGCTGGGGAGCGCTAGGACTGCGAGCGCTAGGACCGCGCGGAGCTCCCTCACCGCGAGCGCTAGAACCGCGAGCCCTAGGACCGCGCGGAGCTCCCTCACCGGGGACAGCGGTGGTCGGGGCCCAAGTCAGCGGCGCCGGCGGGTCAGGCGTGGGGCCGCGAGCGCAAGGACCGCGCGGAGCTCCCTCACCAGGGACAGCGGTGGTCGGGGTCCAAGTAGGTGGCGCCGGCGGGTCAGGCGTGGGGCGCGGGATGGGGGCTAGGGTGGCGTTAGGGATGCGAAAAACTCCCTTATCTCCGTGGAGAGTGTTGGCCGGGACCCAAAACGGTAGCGCCGGCAGCGAGTCATACATGGGCTGCGGGGAGGGGGGTTGGGGAGCGTAGGCGGCGTGCAGGGCTCCCTGTTCTCCCGGGACCGCGGTGGTCGGGACCCAGAGCGGCTGCGCTTGCTGGTCGTACATGGCTTGCTGGGGGGGGTTTGGGCGCATAGACTGCTTGCAGGGCTCCCTGTGCTCCCGGGACGGCGGCGACCACGCGGGACCGGCACACAACCGCATAATGGCCCTTTTTTCCGCAGCTTTTGCAGATGGCTGCGCGGGCCGGACAGCGCTGTCGGGGGTGTTTCGCCTGGCCGCAGAAATAACAGCGGGCGCCCCCAGTGCGACTCGGCGTTTGGACCGCGCAAGCCTGTGGGGTGTCCGGGGGGGGTTAGGGGGTTTGCCGCGATGGGTACGTATGGGGCCCAATGGCCTGCCGCGCGGTCGGGGCCGTAGGCGCGGGTATTATGCGCGGCCACGCCTAGGGAGGCTGCTAGGGCCCGTGCCTCTGAGAGTCCTAGCGACTCTTTTTCTAGAAGTCTTTGGCGGATTTGGGAGGATTGCATACCTGCCACAAAAGCATCGCGCATTAACATGTCCGTGTGTTCGTTTGCGTTCACCGACGGGCAGCTGCAGGCTCGTCCCAAAATCAGCAGCGCGGCGTAGAACTCGTCCATCGATTCTCCGGGAGCTTGCCGTCTCATCGCGAGCTGGTAGCGAGCGTAGATTTGGTTAACTGGGCGAACGTAGAGACTTCTGAGTGCTGCGAACGTCTGGAAATCGTCGGTGTCTTCAATGAGGGTGAAAATCTCCGTGCTCACCCTCGAGTGCAGGACCTGCAGTTTCTGTTCGTCTGAGACTCGGCCGGTGGTCGTTCTGAGGTAGGCCTCGAAGCAAGTCTGCCAGTGTTTGAAGGCTGCTGCCGCGTTCACTGCGTGGGGGCTGATCCTCAGGCATTCTGGAATGATACTGAGCTCCATAGTCCTTTTTAGGCACGCTTAATAAATTGTAGCGCACAAAGACTCCATGAGACGAATAGAGTGAAGTCGATGAGGCTTTATTAAGCGTGTCTGTTCCCCCGCAGCTCGATAGTAAACTGGCCTGCGGGGGAAGACTCCGGCTTCTTATACTCCGCCTTCAGGGCGGAGCTTGAGGTCAACGGCCAACCAGGACCCGGGATCTGTCAGCCAATGACATTAGGGCTTCCAGTCCCACATGACCCCCAATACATACTACCACACATGTGAAGACAGCTGTCTGATGTGAGAAAACAGAACATAGCAAACAAAGCAAATGTTCATAAGTCCAGTCTCTGGGGCTTGCGTCTGATCCTTGTCGACCACCGGAGAGGTGGTGGTGGGGATGACGACGCCATCACAGGCGGGATGGAAGCCTGACTGGTGGTGTAGACCTGCACAAGGCTGCATAGTGTCCAGGCTTCCCGCAGTTTAAACATCGCCTGCCTCACGCAGGGCAATGTTTATTTAAGTGGGCTTGCCACAGTTAGAGCCTGTCATGACGTCAGCGTCCTGATGCTCCACGCGTCGTCGCGCATGCGAAGGCGGGTGTCGGCCTCTTCGTTATCCCGTTCGCTTCGCGCATGCGTGGGGCCCCGGGAAAAGTGTGCGAAATGGCCGCTTTCATCAAGGCTGAGGCGCTGCATCCGGGAGATGGCCTGCACACTCTCTGCCTCGTGGGAGGCAAGTTTCTTATTTTCAGCCGATTTGTACTGGGCATAGCGATTTTTTGCGTGCTCATGCACTGTGCATGTTTCAGTCGCGATTGACAGGGTCATATGCATGATTTTCAGTAGCTGCTCTCTCAGAGAATCAGAGTGAACTCCAGGAATGATTTGGTCTCTGATCATGGAGTCAGCAACATCACCAAAGTTGCATGACAGCACTAGCAGGCGGACGTTAGTTAAGAAGGAGTTGAAAGATTCATCTTTACCTTGTAGGCGCTGTTTGAATATGTAGTGCTCGAAGATTTCATTGGTGTCCACTTCACAGTGGCTGTCAAACTTGTCCAGGATGGTCAGAAACTTTGTCTTGTCCTGGCCTTCGGTGAAGTGAAAAGAGTTGAAGAGTTCGATGGCTTGATCACCCGCTGTTGAGAGGAGAAGTGCGATATTCCTTGCATTAGACTCACCCACGAGGTCTGAAGCTTCGATGTACAGCAGAAACTTTTGCTTGAATGTCCGCCAGTTGGCACTGAGATTGCCAGAGGTCCTGAGCTGGTGAGGAGCCTGAATCTTCTCCATGGTGCCGGGATATTGCTGGTCGTCACGGAACGAACTGAGGTAAACCACCTAGATTAAGCAGTCTCCTGGTAGCATGGCGTGTTATGTACTCTGGGATAACACAGGCTGCAACTGGATGCAGCTTTAACCAAAAGATACTCCATACCTTGATTTATTGAACCAGTAGCACAGTTCTCACAGTTCTCTATGAGTTCGACTTTCTGCTAACCTATGTGTGGTTACTCTGTCTGACTGAACCAGACTAGCTATTAGCCACATGCTGGAGGTGTGATACTGTAAATACACCCTGACTCACACTGTAGATGTTCATCAGTGGAAAGAGGCGGAGTGTGAGTGCCTCATGCCTTTTATAGTGAGATACCACCCCTGAGTGTCCTGCCTGCTCATTGGTCATGTCCTGTTCTCTGTGTTCATTAGCTGCCTGTCTGTATATCATTATCTGCATGTCTGCATATCATGACAGGCTGGGGGGGCCTTTCTGTTTTTGTTATGACTGAGACAAAGTCCCGCAGCACCAAGCTGGACCTATCCTCAGGTCAGTCAGCCCGACTGCCCCACCCACCTCATCCTTCACCTCACGCAATGAAAACCCCATCCTTGTGGGCACTTCATACTGAGGTGAGCAGTCCGAGCCTGGAACTTTCCTGACCCATGCTGTCCACCTGAGGATGAAAATCCAGAGGAAAGTCTTTTCGGGGTGTCCTGAATAAGATACGACATGAATGCACATTCCTTTAAAGGAAGGTGTATGTTGCGTTTTGCAGTTGACTGTCAGTGGTGGTAATTGTTCCCTGCCAACTGAGATAAACTAGCACAGTATCTCTGAGCATTCTTATCGATCATCCATCCACAGTCCTGTTGGACCGAGGCAGGAAAACAGTTGTTGCTATGCCAACACCTCTGTCAGCATTCCAACATGACATCACCCTATTTTTCTGTACTGGGAAATAGTTTCTCTCTTTCGCCATCTGTCAAAATCTTCATTGTCTGATCTGCCATGATTTCTGTCCACAAGACTATACTGTCATTTTCTGGAGCCTTGAGTACCATAAGGAACTGCAGTTGAAGTCATGCACGATCAGACCAGCCACAGCACGGCTGTTGTCAGCATTTCTCCTGGTGTTTTCTGTGGAGTACCTTGGTTAGAATTCTCCCATTAACCACACTGGTTGGGAGGCCCGATGGTGCCTGTCCCGCTGGCCAGAGTGGCGGCATACCACACCAGATTCTGCAAGTGGAACCTCATTTATAATGCACAGGGGAATTTCCCTCCGAAACCTCAGATGGGCTGGCAGCTGATTTGTCTGTCCCGTCAGCTGGTGGATTCGAAGGTCTCTGTGTTAAGCCCGCTTTTATACAAGTGCAGAACGAACCCGGGCAGGTGACCTCTGCCCACTACCTGGGTGTAGTGATATGCATAAGCAATTGTGCATAATATGGCCTCTGGCCACTAGGTGGCAGGCAAATTGTACCATGTGACTCTGCAACCTAGGGGGAGTCTGTGCGGCATGGTAGCACAGTTGTTAGCACTGTGGCTCCACAGCTCCAGAGTCTCATGTTCGATTCCCGGCTTGGGTCACTGACTGTGCGGAGTCTGCACATTCTCCCCATGTTTGCGTGGGTTTCCTCCGGGGCTCCGGATTCCTCCCACAGTCCAAAGATGTGCAGGTTAGGTTGATTGGCCATGATAAATTGTCCTTAGTGTCCAAAACGATTCGGTGGGGTTACAGGGATAGGCTGGAAGGGGACGCTTTGGTGGTATGGTCTTTCCAAATGGCCTCCTTCTCCACTGTAAATTCTATGTTCTATGTTCTACGAAGTCGTCGTGGTTAGTTGTGTTTTGTGATTGTTCCAGTTGTTAGTATTAGTTTCCAACGCACGCTTTTGTTATACAATAATAAATTTGACTAGTCAGGAACTAGATATTCTTTGGTGCGCTAATTCAATCATTGCCCATGCCCTAGAACATAACATGGTACCAGAAATTGTGATCTACAATCTGAAGTGTGAACATTTGAAAGACAAATTTGAAAACGGTACTACAAAAACACAACAGGGAACATTGAAAGAAATCTCTTAGAATGCTTAATCAGTAACAGAATAATAATAACAATCATCATTAAAATAATGAAATGATCGGTTTTAAAATGCCTCAGTATCTTCGAGTAACTGCTAATGTAGATGGCAATTAGCATGCATGCAAGCAACAGCTCACATTGTATGTGGCAGCCTTAGGATTGTAAGCGCAGCCTGATGAACGGAAAATAGTGTTACTGCTAGCTGTAGCAGGCCCCCAGGCAATAGAGATTTACAACACATTTGTTTTTGAATGGGAGGAAGATGGTGAAAGGTTCTTGCTCCAAGTACCATAATATCCGATCAGAGCAAAGTGTAGCAAATGGTTTGTTACTAAGACAACAGAGAATCATTATTCCACAGTCTCTGCGCAACAAAGTACTGCAAAAGATTCATGAGGGTCACCTTGGCATCGAGATATGCAAGAGAAGAGCGCAAGATACTATATATTGGCCGGGAATAAATAAAGATATACAGACAATGGTGGAAAAGTGTACCACTTGTCAAAGATACCAATATCGGCAAGCAAAGGAACCGATGGAGATGGGCAAAATTGTGTCAGCTCCTTGGCAATAGGTGGGGTTAGACCTATTTTACCTTGAAGATAAAGAATATTTGCTGATAGTCAACTGCTATTAAACTATCCTGATATGGCACAGTTGTCAAGCTCACCAGCCAATTGTGTTATTATGCACACAAAAGCAATATTTGCACGTCATGGCATTCCTCAGGTCATGAGTGACAATAGTCCGTGTTTCACTTCTAATGAATGGAAGGCATTTGGACAGCATTATGACTTCAGACATATAACATCAAGTCCATTGCACACTCAGTCTAATGGAAAGGCAGAAAAAGGTGGGCAGATAGTCAAACAACTGCTGGGAAAATCCATGGACAGTCAAGATGATCCATATATCGCATTGCTCAGCTATCAAGCATCACCTTTAAGTTGTGGTTTGTCGCCATCAGAACTGTTATTGAATAGAAAGTTAAGAACAACTCTGCCGTGCCATATCAAACAGCAAGTAAATGAGAAGATACAGAATCAGTTGCAATCTCAGAAGAAGAAGCAGAAGAGTTACTATGACAAGCCAACCAGGGCACTGAAACCTTTCAATCCAAATGATATAGTGAGGGTGGAAGATCCTGATGGCTGGTCAATATGTGCAACGTTGTTGCAGAAAATTGGTCCGAGATCTTACACTGTAGTCATGGAGCAAGGTCAGGTACTGCGGAGAAACAAAAGAGCTCTCCTGAAATTTAACCAACCTGTTACTCAACTGCAAGCAGGCGATGTCTATGAAAACTTGTATTCTTCAAAACCAACACGACCAGAGGAAGAATCAATTACCATTGTACAGTCTAAAGTCCCGAACAATGATGTGGTCACACCAATCGCACCGATAGAAATGCAAGACTGTCACACAGATTCATCAGATCTACCAAAGCTGAAAAGATCAACAAGACACAGAAAGACCTGAAAGTCTAAATCTATAATTGGGCAATTTGGCTGTACATGATATAAATTATCATGCTATGCATATTATATATGATATTTATTGAAATGATGTGTGTATGTTTTTGTTCAAAATCTCAAGGAAAGGGGATGTAGTGATATGCATAAGCAATTGTACGTGTAAATATATTTGACCTCCAACCAGTAGGTGGCATGCAAGCTTTTCCATGTGGCTCTGCAACCTAGGGGGTGTCTGTAGACGAAGTCGCCGTGGTTAGTTGTGTTTCGAGGTTGTTCCAGTTGTTAATATTAGTTTCCAACCCACGTCTTTGTTACACAATAATACATTCAACTAGTCTAGAATTAGATATTCTAGAGCTTGTGCTCCACAAGTTTCACGGAGCGATCAATGATGATTTTCTCGTGGTCTTCATGTGGGTTATGATAATGTGGTATCCCTTTGACACCCCCACTTGTTTGGGAGTTTTACATGCAGCCTCGTCGGGGTCCAGCTTCCATCCCCTCGGTCTTCCCTCTATCTTCCATTGTTTATCTTCGTCGTCCACCTCCTTGGCCTTCTGCCTGCCATTGTGACTGTTTCCCTAACCCCCCTCACTGCACAGCCCTCCTTTCTTATTGCCCCCTTGTCTTTGTCAGGCCACCACCCTCTCACACCTCCACCCTCACCTCGACCTCTACCCCCAGTCGAACTTCGGATCTTTGTTGCAGTGGCTGCAGGAGTCTAACAGCACAGTGATATCCAGATGGACACTAGCGTGTGGCACCAGAGTGGGGGGTGGAGACCCCTGTGCTCCCCAGCCATCATGTGCAGTATTGAAACATGACAGTGACACAGGAGGGTCCATGGGTACAGCAGCATGGAAAACAGCTCGGCATGGAGATGGAGGCAAGAACCGGTCTGCCCCAACAGGAGCACAGCAGCATGGGTGGCACAGTGGTTGGCACGGTGGCCTCATAGTTCTAGGGACCCAGGTTCAATTCCGGCCTCGGGTGCCTGGCTGTGTGGAGTCTGCATATTCTCCCCGTGTCTGAGTGAGTTTCCTCCAGGTGCTCCGGTTTCCTCCCACAGTCCAATGATGTGCAGGTTAGGTGGATTGGCCATGATTAATTGCCCCTTAGTGTCCAAAAGATTAGGTTAGGTGGGGTTACTGGGTTAAGTGGATAGGGTAGGGGTCTGACCCTAGGTAGGGTACCCATTCAGAGGGTCAGTGCAGAGTCGATGGGCTGAATGGCCTATGATTAGAGCAGGAAGTTGCTGCATTCATCTCAAAGTCTCTGGCGAACTGAGGACTCCCTTTGCATGCCACTCATTAACAACCGGGTTTGATGCTGACGTGTTTCTCACTGGAGTGACACCACATTGAAAGGCCTGACGGGATGCCAGCGCACATTAATGAACACTCATGAGATGCAAATGCCGTTTGCACCACCTGCTGGCGGGATGGCTGACCCGCCATTGGGAGAATTGTGACACAATTTAAGGCCGACGAGTTTCTGACTTTTTTGCGCCCACCAGATTCTCTGTGCTGACCCACACACCGCCAAACCTGCCGCGAACGGGTTTCGGAGAACGCTGCCCATTCACACTGTTTGGTGGAAGAATGGTTTTCTAACATTCATGTACCTTACATCTTTTGGTCTCATTTTTATATTATAATTACTTTGCTTGATGTGCGGCAACATGAGCAAAGGTAGCCTGGCCAGATATTCTCTGAGAGAGAATTCGTAACATTACAAAGCTGCAAAATGTGCAATACATTTTCTTTGACAATTTTCTCTTTTCCAGAACGCATTGATTCCTTGCTGGGGTACAGCTCCAAGGATACTATATATCCCTTGATAACTTGTTCTAGTTTTGATTTATCGTGCCAGTGAGGAGCTTTGTTAATGAGCAGCAGAAATCTATTCATCATTCCCGTCCTCACTGAATACCCACACTTTAACAGGGATGTTTCAGGACAGTGATGAGGCTGATGGTCCCTCTACCGAATTCAGGTCCCAGCTCGTCTTGTCATTACAGCTAATTAAAGTTAACAGCGCACCCAGAGAATTCCCTGGTCAGGGAAGTTCCTTCTGGACAATTCAGCGAACTGCAGTTAAAATCAGCTTTGTGCGTATTTGGAGGGGTGTTTCGTGTCGGCCACATTGGCGAGATTGCGGCCCATATTCAACGGCACTTAGTGCCAAAAATGATACCCACAAGATTCTCAGCATTACTGGCTCCCTTACCGCCTGATTCACCCGACCCGTGTCTCAGCTGCTCGCTGCTAACAAGGAGGAGCTGCTTTAAAACGCTCCCTCGCCACTCACTCTCAGTCAACACACAAGCATGGCAGCATATATACACTGCTCCTCGCTTTGGCGATGCCGACCTCACCAGGCTTTTCGACGGTGTGGCCGAGAGGCAGGTCACCCTGTCCCCCCGAGAGTATTGTCATGATATGCTGACAGGCACTTAATGAGATACAGACAGGCAGCTAATGAGCACAGGGAACAAGACATAACCAATCAGCAGGCAGAACACTTGGGATGTGGTTTCCCACTATAAAGGCACGAGGCACTCACACTCCGCCTCTTTCCACTAGGGACACCTACAGAGTGAGTCCGGTGTACATATCACGTAACCCATACAGCATGTGGAGAAGAGCTAGTCTGGTTCAGTCTAGATAGAGAAATCACAGCTAGGTTAGCAGAGTGTCAAACTCACATAGAACTGTGCTAACTGTGTGACAGGTTCAATAAATCAAGTTGACCTAAACTCAAGGTCTGGAGTCTACTTGAGTTACAGCTGCATCCAGTTGCAGTCCGTGTTATCTCAACGTGCTTAAAATGACAGGGCTCAGCAAACCAGCAGCTGCGTCAGCAATGCCACCTGGGAGGCACTGGCAGCGGCTGGCAGTGCGGGCAGCATGACCATGCAGGCCACCATTCATTGTTGGAAGAAGATGAACGACCTCCAACGGGTGCAAGGGTAAGTTACCCCCTCTCTCCTGTTATCAGTTCTACCTGCCACCCCTCAAATTCCCTTACTCCCCCCCCCCGGCCTACAAATCACTGACACCTCGCACCCTCCCCACATCCGATCCTTGTGTTTGTTCCTCAGAATCCCCTGACATCCACCAGTACAACCCTTTCATGTCCAGGTGCGGTGTCCGCACATGCCACCTGCTATAGACCCTCCTGGCCCATCCAGCATGTGGCTCACAAATTTCTCTCTTTGCTCCCCCAGGAAAATATGGCCCATAATAAGCAGAAAAGGGTGAAGGTGTGGGGAGAAATCCCAGAGATCCGAGTTCTCACCCGCTATGCGGAACGGGCCCAGGAGATCACGGGGTTGCCCGAGTAGAGTGCAGTGGCTGACAGCGAGGTTAGCCTGTGACACAGAGGTCAGGATCCACTGTCCCTGCATCCGGATGACCTGCTTCAAGTGACTTGTTCATGTCACACAAAATGGTCCTTCCCTCTCACTGACCACATTCTCTCGCAGGATCTCCATCTGATGGGGCTGGGCCATCTGGAGTTGTGCCCCGCTGGAAGGAGACCACCTGGGAGGAGAGCTCCGAGGAGAATACCGGTGATGCATCCCACCTTCCACCAGCGCAGGCGGGTTTCTGGGGCTACACTGTTGCTGACTCACATCAGGAGGAGGCCGGAACATCCAAGAGAGGCAGCAGTCGGAGATTTGCTGGAGGCCGGAGCACAGCTGGGTGCTAGCCAGATGCCCAGCCTCTGGACAAGGTTCTCCCAGAGCTGCTGCAAATGATAAGCCAAAGCCATGAGATTCAGGAAGGGATATCAGGTACATTCTAGTAACTGAGAGGTCGATTGGAGGGGCCCCAAGGTTTTCCGGCACAGGAGATGGTGCTGACAATGTGTGGCACTGAGGCCAACACTGCGAGGGTGGGGGCCACAATGGAAAACCTGGAGCACGATGTCCGCGGCTTGAGTGGTGATGTCCAAGGCATGGTGAAGTCTGTGATGACCATGGCTGAGGGCCTCAACATCATGTCCCAGTCGCTGAGAGACACATCCCACACGCAGGTGGAAATTGATGAGGTACCCCAAAGCTGGCCCAAATACTGAGGACCATCGATGAGGGTGTTCACACCATGCTGTAGACAGTGCGGGGGGGGCTGACGGGACTGGCAGCGCCAGATGATTCCGAGGCTTCTGGAGGTCACTCGAGCTGTCCCTCTGTTCCATAGAGTATCCCAGGGCCCTACGGACACCGTCAGGTCGGAGCTAGAGGGAATGGAAATCTATCACAGTCAATTGTTCATCATTAAAGTATGTCACACCTGAAACATGTGAAGGCTCTGCCCACACCGCAACCCCTGAACCCCCCTCCTCCCACCCCACTTCCCAGGTACAGTGGTCCAAGATGAAACCCCGATGTGGACCTCGTTGAGAGGATGACTGTGAGCGCACTGTCAGCAGAAAGACAGGAGTCAGAATATCAGATCCTGAGGAGCACCAGAGCTTTCCTTACCGAGAGTTATCATTACTCTCCTGTCTTGTATAGTGACCTGCCAGCAATGCCAACACAGGCCCATCGCCTGGGAGTGATGGTTCACGCACTCCTGGAGGGGGAAACAGGATAGTCGGGGAAAGGGGCAGTGTGGTTGGGGAGACAGGGGGGAATGACGTGGAGGGAATGTGGAGGAGGGGAGGGAAATGGAGGAGGGGAATGGGGGAGGGAGGGGATTGGCGGGAGGATAGGAATTACAGGGGTGGGGGGGGGGGGCAGAGTTGAACTGATGGACACAGCCTCTTCCGAAGAGAATCTGGAGACAATGAGGGCCTTCCTGGCCCGCCTGGCATGTTGGACCCTTGCCTATTCTTCATTCTCCGGCTCCTCCTAGCCCACCTCATCCTCCTCCTCAGATGATGCCGCATGTATCTGTGCCTCCACCTCATCCTCATCTAGAATGTCGCCCTGTTGCTGTGCCAGATGGTGGAGGGCACAGCAGACCACCACAAAGCAGGAGACTCTCTGGGGGGGGAGGGGGGGGGTACTGCAAGGCATCGGAAATGGATCTTGAGTAGCCCGATACACTGCTCAATAACAGCTCATGGCAACATGAGCCTCATTGTATCGGGTCTATGCCTCAGTCTCAGGCCTCCTCAGCAGCATCATCGGCCCTGTCCTCAGCGGGTATCCCTTGTCTTCTACGAGCCAGCCCGTCGTCTTGGGGTGGCTCTTGAATACACCAGGGATCTCTGAGTGACCCAGGATGTAGGGGTCATGCACGCTCTCAAGGTAACAGGCACACACGTGCATGATTCTGAGGTGGTGATCACACACGATCTAAACATTCAGGGAATGGAACCCCTTCCTGTTAATAAAGGGTTCTTCCTGATGCCCCATGCTCGCAGAGTGACAAGAGTGACATGGATTTCACCCTGGACATGTGGCATCCCAACGATTGCAGCAAAACCTGCAGTCAGGACATCTGGGTGGGCCTGGTCCAGCTCAAAGGTGATATAGTCTGATGCCTGGGCACACAGAGCATCCGTCACCTGTGGTTACAACTGTGGGCGGTAGATTGGGAAATACCACACAGGTCTCTGCTTGAGCTCCTGTGTCATAATATACAGCAGTATACCATGGTGCAGATACACACACATTGATGGACACACAGCAGGACCAATCAACACACACAACACCGCAGCCAATCACCAGTTAGAGCACACGCACTATAAAGACAGGGGGCATCAGAGTTCCCGCTCATTCGAGATGCAGCCTCCTAGTAGGACAGAGCTTACAGCTTGCAGCACAGATCTTCACCATGTGCTGAGTGCATAGACTAGTTAGGACAAGGCATAGGTCTTTAGTTCAATCTAATATCATGTTAACCCACTGTGAAAGTATGTTTAACAGTTTCTGACTTAATAAAATAGTGTTGCACTATTTTAAGTGTTGGTGGCCTGTATGTGTTCCATGGATCCCGAGCACCCAACACATCATGATACCAGGAGTTGAGGGATATTAGAACTTCTTAGACCTACCTGCGTGTGATCTGCCTTCCACCAGCATACCGTCATCCTGCAAAATAGACAACGTCCGCCCGCCGCCGCCGCTCCGCATCACCGGTAACCATGGGGCCAACTGGAAGATATTCAAACAACGCTTCCAGCTCTACCTTGAAGCCACAGACCGGGAGGATGCCTCGGACACCAGCAAGATCGCTCTCTTCCTATCCACGGCCGGGGACCATGCCATCCACATTCTCAATTCTCTCACCTTTGCGGATGATGAAGATAAAATAAAGTTCAAGACGGTCCTCCTCAAGTTTAACAGTCACTGCAACATAGAGGTGAATGAAAGTTTTGAGTGCTATGTATTCCAACAGCGTTTGCAGGGTAAGGATGAAACTTTCCAGTCCTTTCTCACCCACCTCCGCATCCTTGCGCAGTCATGTAGCTACGGGCCCACCCCCGACTCCATGATACGCGACCAGATCATTTTCGGTGTTCAGTCGGACCCCCTACACCAGCAGCTCCTCAAGGAAAAGCAGCTCACCCTAGCGACCACCATCGAGATCTGCGTGCTACACAAAAACGCCACCAGTCGGTATTCCCACATCCAAGCGGCTGAAACGGCACGGCAAGTCCCCACGAGGCGGAACGGGTCCAAGCAATCGAGCAACCCCAGGGCCTCAGCCTGGATGAGGGCAGCCATTTCGGTGCTTTTCGCGGACTTGTGCGCACCAAACCAGGGAATGGCGACGTCGACGAACGTAATGCGCAGGCGCGCACCACGTACGACCGCACCACGCATGCGCGATGGCGCAGTGAACGTACTGATGCTTCGATGTGCGGCAACTGTGGCTCCGCCCACTTAAAGGGGCAATGCCCTGCCAAATCCCGACGATGCCTGAGATGTGGCAAACTTGGCCACTATGCTGCTTTATGCAGATCAGCTCAGCCTGACAACTCTTGTCACTCCAGCCAGCCTCGCAGGAATGTCCGGGCCATTCAGCCCACGGTCACCGAGACCGATTCGGACCTGCTACCCAACATTGACACCGAGGAACCGAAGGCGCCTTTTCGAGTCGGTATCATTACAAAGAACAGGGTGTCCCCGAAGCAAAGAATCCAGCCTCTATCGGTATACAGCATCGATCCGGACGATGAGTGGTGTGCCACCCTGACAGTCAACCGGTCCCAAATACGATTCCGCCTGGACACTGGTGCCTCCGCCAATCTCATTGCGCGGTCTGACCTCCAAAGCCTTTGTGTCTGGGTCAGTTCCATTGTATGTGTGAAAAAGCCTTCCGGCAAATTGAGAATTTGCATTGATCCCAAGGATCTAAATCGCAATATCATGAGAGAGCATTATCCAATTCCCAAGTACAAAGAGCTCACATGTGAGATGGCTCGAGCCATGCTCTTCACCAAACTCGACGCCTCAAAAGGATTCTGGCAAATCCAGCTTGACAAATCCAGCAGGAAACTTTGCACATTTAATACCCCCTTTGGCAGATATTGTTACAACAGGATGCCGTTTGGGATCATATCTGCTTCAGAAGTGTTCCATAGGATTATGGAACAAATGATGGAAGGCATTGAAGGTGTTCGCGTCTATGTCAACGACATAATCATTTGGTCCACCACCCCGCAGGAGCATGTTAGTCGCCTCCAGCGCATATTCAAAAGTATACGTGAGCATGGCCTCCGCCTCAACAGGTCAGACGGAACTCAAGTTCCTCGGGGACCACATCTCCCAATTGGGTGTGCAGCCGGATGCGGACAAGGTAGCTGCTATCACAGCTATGAAAACACCAGAGGAAAAGAAGGCGGTCCTCCGATTTCTGGGCATGGTCAATTTTTTAAGGAAATTTATCCCTAACCTCGCCTCTCATGCCACGGCTCTCAGGAACCTGTTCAGGAAGACGACAGACTTCCAATGGCTCCCTGCCGACGAGCACGAATGGAGAGAACTCAAAACAAAACTGACCACGGCCCCAGTCTTAGCCTTCTTTGATCCAGCAAAGGAGACCAAAGTTTAGACCGATGCCAGCCAATCCGGCATTGGGGCAGTGCTCCTTCAACGTGATGAGGCCTCATCATGGGCCCCCGTTGCATATGCGTCACGGGCCATGACCCCAACGGAGCAGCGCTACGCGCAGATAGAAAAGGAGTGCCTGGGCCTTCTGACCGGTGTGGTTAAGTTTCACGATTATGTCTACGGACTTCCTCAATTCACCGTCGAGACCGACCATCGCCCGCTGGTCAATATAATACAGAAAGACTTGAACAACATGACGCCTCGCTTCCAGCGTATTCTTCTCAAGCTCCGGCGATATGACTTCCAGTTGGTATACACCCCAGGCAAAGACCTCATCATTGCTGACGCTCTCTCCAGGGCAGTCAACACTCCATGTGACCCAGCGGGATTTGTCTGCCAGGTTGACGCCCATGTGGCATTCACGGTCTCCAATCTACCTGCCTCGGATGAACGCTCGTCCAAATTCACCGCGAGACGGCGGCTGACCCTTTGCTGCAGCGTGTCATGCGCCACCTAACGGACGGGTGGTTCAAGGGCCAATGCCAGAGATGATCTGGTGGTAGTAGACAGGGTTCTTCGAAAACTGGACTGCATTGTTATCCCGCGTAGCATGCGCCAGCTTGTCCTGGAACAACTACACAAGGGCCACCTTGGCATGGAAAAGTGCCTCCGACAGGCGCAAGAGGCAGTGTACTGGCCCGGCATTAATGAGGACATAGCCAACACAGTGCTCAACTGTCAGTGCTTCCAGCCGGCCCAACCACGTGAGACCCTGCAGCCCCATGAGTTGGTCACGTCACCATGGACCAAGGTGGGTATCGACCTGTTCCACGCGCTGGGTAGAGACTATGTCCTGATCGTTGACTACTTTTCGAATTACCCGGAGGTGATACGGTTGCACAACCTCTCCTCGTCTGCAGTCATTCGTGCCTGTAAAGAAGCCTTTGCTCGACAAGGCATCCCGCTCACGGTTATGTCGGACAATGGCCCCTGCTTCGCCAGTCAGGAATGGTCCAACTTTGCCAGGTGGTACAATTTTGCCTATGTGACATCCAGTCCCCTGTACCCCAACTCCAACGGCAAAGCGGAGAAGGGAGTACAAATAGTCAAACGGCTCCTCTGCAAGGCTGCCGATGCTGGGTCCGATTTCTACCTCGCCTTGCTGGCCTATCGCTCCGCCCCACTGTCCACTGGCCTGTCGCCAGTCCAGTTGCTCATGGGTCGTATCCTGAGGACGATGGTGCCGTCCATTCATGTCCCAGACCTCAACCACGTTCCTGTCCTTCGCCGGATGCAGCTGTCTCGTGCACAGCACAAGGCAGCTCATGACTCCCGTGCAACTGATCTCCCTGCTCTGGCTCCAGATGACAACGTCCGCATCCATCTTCCGGCTGGTCTGTAACCGCTGTTGTCCCCGCTCGTTCCTGGTTCATCTACCAGATGGCTCCATTCTGCGCCGCCATCGACGCGCCCTTCGTCTTGTTCCACGCTCGCTACGTGATCCTCCACTGTCGCCTCGCCCTCCTGCGGACCCATCCACGGACTATGCAGAAATCCCTGTCACTCTGCACCCCCCTGACTCTGACGCAGTCCAGCCCGCTCCTGAACCGACGGCTCTCGACCCACCCTTGAGGCGGTCAACCAGAATTCGTCGCCCACCTCAGAGACTTAATTTATGAACTTTGCGAACTTATAGACTTTCTGAATTGTTTTGTTGCTTAGTTTGATCGTTTCCCTGGTTTGTATACAGTGTTGATCTTGTTACTCTTGTTGCATACTGTTTCTCTGCACCAGGCACCTACCCATGTAAATAGCTTAGTTCTCATGTACGTAGTCCTGTAAATATGTCTTTGCACCCCACACGTAGTTAGGAACATTCTCACCATACATTATTTATTGCCACACACATACATTCTTTTATAAAAGGGGGGATGTCATAATATACACCAGTATATCATGGTGCAGATACACACACACTGATGGACACACAGCGGGACCAATCAACACACACAACACCGCAGCCAATCACCAGTTAGAGCACACGCACTATAAAGACAGGGGGCATCAGAGTTCCCGCTCATTTGAGTAGGACGGAGCTCACAGCTTACAACACAGACATTCACCATGTGCTGAGTGCATAGACTGGTTAGGACAAGGCATAGGTCTTTAGTTTACTCTAACATCGTATTAACCCACAGTGAAAATATGTTCAACAGTTTCTGACTTAATAAAATAGTGTTGTACTATTTTAAGTGTTGGTGGCCTGTATGTGTTCCACGGATCCAGAGCACCCAACACATCAACCTGTTGGCATAGAAGTTAAGAGTTGTGGTGACCTTCACGGCCACTGGGAGCGGGTGTCCTCCTCCTCCACGGGGTGCCATGTCTGCGACGGCGTGGCACAGATGCAGCACTGTCTCTCTCTGCTGAACTTATACTGGCTGTCAGTTCATGAAATGACCAATGATACCTCTACACCTTGGGCCGTCACTGGCCCCCCTTCTGGGTACCCCCTCAACCTGGTTGGCAGGTGGGCCTTCAGGGTGTTAGGCCGCCTGTATTAGTGTTGCTGCCTTCTACAGCATCTGCCCACCTCGGTTTGCACAAGCAATGCGAGGGCAGCCTCCGTGGGATCTACACCAACAAATATTGTTTTATCTGGAAGGAATTGGAGAAGAAGAGCGACCGACAATAGTTAAGCTTCCACCCCCAGACCCTCAACTCCCCCAAACCTCCTCCAACTTTACCATGATTGTCCCGCTTTCTCTCTGCAATCCAGCGAGCCATTTGTGCTGGAAAACTTTGCTCTGCACACTCACCCCTGGCCACATCAGGAGCCCCTGAACCCCAGGCCCCAGACCTCTGCTGGGAACATGAGGGAGGCCATGCTCGAATGCTCGCCACTTGTCTACACTCGTACCCTTTGGCTGCGAGAAGATCCTCAGTGGTGAAGCCCTGTTCTTTAGGGTTTGATGGTTGGCAGCTGCCTCTATGGTGCTGATGCTCCGAGAGTTCAGGCACACTGTTCAAGCATCAAAGTTTGGTGGGCATGCAGTGCACTGATCATCCTCTGAGACATGGCACATGTGCCCTCGAGGAGGCACTTGAGAGTTGAGGAGCATGAAGTGCTCTCACAACTAGCAAGGCTAATTCCTCATTTGAAAAAGCTTTCAGCTGTGAAGCTAGGAGCTGCTCCCAGTCAAAGGGAGTGAAATTGACTTTCGGGAGAGAAGTCGCAGCTGGGCTCTGTCCTGGGAGAGTTTGGTCGGACAGATAGGCTGCAGCTGTGGTTGCCTTTGTTATGGGTCCCCACGATATTTAAAAATGCTTTGAAAGCCCCACATGTGCAAAGCCCCTCACCAACCCCCCGACCCTGGGGCGACCCCTTATCTGGAACACTTCAGCCCCCTGACCAAGCCCAATCCCCCTGCAGGGCCCTCCCTCCGCCCCCCTCCCAGTACTTGGGTAGCAGCTCCGGTGCCCTTGAGCTGCAAGCCAGCAAATGGAAATGGCTAATCATCTCATTTCCCCTCAGAAGCCATTACGCCAGCTTCACATTTTTGAAAAGGGGTATCAGACGATGCCCGCGTGACTTCCAGCCAGGGTGTCATATAATTTCAGGAGGCCTCTGCCTACAACTTCAATCTCGTTAATGGGATTGAAATAAATGCGAATAACGGTTAATGATATTCTCGCCATTTTTGGGCGTGATCCGAAACTCGCCATCGGGAGCGGGCTGGGTGATTCGCAAAATGGTTCGCCCTTGACGATTGAGGATTTTTCCCTCTCCCATTAATCACCTGGCAGTCCTGGATCCGCGCAGGAAGCAACGTGGTCGCTGAATTGCGCCCTTCATGTCTCAGGTATCATTCATTTATTTCAACAGGAAACCTTTCAGCGAATTGTCACAGTGAATTGGGGAAGGTTTGACATGAATTTACCACAATCGGGGAAGACAAGCAAATGCATTTACTTCCTAATGGGCCAGAGTTTGCTCATCTTACAATGGGTGAAGTGATTTTGACTATATTCCTCACACTTCAGCTCCAATTCATTTGTACCACGTTTTGCTGGAAGTGCAAGTTTCCAATGGAAGGGGGCACATGGGGGAAAGGCGGGATCAGGGAGCCATGATCATAATGAATGGCGGAATAGGCTCGAAGGGCCGAATGGCCTCCTCCTGCTTCTATTTTCTATGTTTCTATCTGGGGCCTTGGTAAACGATATAATGCATCTCCTTAATTTAAGGATAAAGAAAGGAACATCAAATGGCGGAATAGCAAGTAGGGGTGAATTAAAATGATATTAGGTGCAGGTACAAATATAAGGAAAATTTGATTAAGAGAGAGAGAAAAAAAAGAAAAGCTAAAGAATAAGTTACAAAACCTCTAGGAGTTAGGCTGCAGAGTTTTAATTAGCCCATTCTGTGTATCCTTATAGCCATCAATCATGTCCTTACATTGTGAAATACCAGCCCTAAATGTTCGCAGCAATCTGAATTCTCAACACAAAATGCAGCAATTTGTGACACTCATGGAGAAATTAATGCAGTTTTTGCAGGACAAATTCTTCAGCAATTCTTCAGTAATAGTTCTCTTCTCCATCCTCACCACAAATTGCTGGATGCACTTTAACTTACTTTTACTCTTTAACTTGCAATTATTTTCCCAGCAAATTCTAGCTAAATTGAAACTCAAGCTATTGAAACATTTTTTGATGATCTGAAAGTCTTTGCTCACAACTCCACATCCCCAACAATAACCCACAAGGTGTGTTCGAAGATACAGGTGTGAAACGTGATGCTGATACCTGAAAGGAGTCTCAATGGGTCAGTTGATGTGCTACCGGGACGTGTAAGGAATAGGAGAGAGAGACACACTTTTCCAGTAATGGGAGGAAGAAAGCTGCTTCTGAAACAAAGAATGCATTGCTGGGGTTGGCAGCAGCAGCATTGTTCCATCTTCCTGGATTCAGTGCAGTAAGCTCCTCAATGATGTAACCAGGTCAGCAAAGGTAAGGGCAGTTGCATATCCACTTCTATCATGTTGCACACATCCCTTTGAGTCCAAGAGCTGGAATGGTTGATTCTGCAATTGGGTGATCCATGTGGGTGAAGGGTGAGAAATCATGGGCCTATGGTCTGTCATTAATCTTTATGGGTAAGATTTTGTTTGAGATAATCATAGACATAGAATCCCTACAATGCAGAAGGAGCTCATTCAGACCATAGAGTCTGTACCAACCCTCCGAAAGAGCATTCTACCTAGGCCCACTCCCCCGCTCTATCCCCATAACCCCGTAACCCCACCCAACCTTTGGACACTAAGAGGCAATTCAGCAAGGCTAATCCACCTAACCTGCACATCTTTGGAGGAAGCCAGAGCACCCGGAGGAAATCCATGCAGACACGGCAAGAATATGCAAACTCTACAGACAGTCACCTAAGACCAGAATGGATCCAGGTCCCTGGCGCTATGAGGCAGCAGTGCTAATCACTGAGTAACCGTGTCGCAGCTTCAACAATGCCAACCGAAAGTCGGCCAGGTCCTTCCAGGTTCAGGACATCCAGGGGACACCCGCCAAGGGCACCTTCAGGGCACAGAATGCTGCCTGCACGTCTGATGTGCATCCTGGGAACACACCTAGACATAGTGGGGGGCTCGCAGGATGAAGGAGTTTTCGGGACACACAGTGGGCATGGGGAGTAAGGCACAGGTTGTTAGGTTCAAAATAATTTGTCACAATCACTACTCACCTCATTAAAAGACATTGTTGTGCACAACCTTAGCCGCTCACTGTCATTGGCCCTTCTCCCATTGGGGTAGGTTCTCACCAAAGCTGGACACTGCTTTTCCCACAGGCCCTCAATGCAAGGTGAACGGTAAACACCACTCCAACAGACAGTCACAGACATCCTGGGGTTGGACTTTGCCATTTTTCAGTGAATCCTAGACCTAGCCCCTTTACGCCCTCTGGAGCAACGGAACAAAGAGATATGGCCTGACCCTCACTCAAACATGAATCGGGGGGTGCATTTTCCGGCCTCGTTAGGCTCTCACGCGAGCAAAGCGAGGCCAGTGAATAGCGGGAGAGGCCAAAAATGAGAACCGCGCCAGGCGCCAAACAGTTAGTGATGCAACCGGCCTGCTCCCATTGGCGAACTCGGCTCTCACCGGAGCGTGGCGAGAAACCAATTATCACCACTTAAGCCCAATTTCCATATAATTAACTGGAGCCACGCCAAATCCAATACCCATGATTCAGCAGCTCCCCAGCGAGTGGTCACGCTGGCGCCGATTAGTACTCCATTTGAAAAATGTGAACTTGATGGAAGGGCTTCTGTGGGGAGCCGAGGAAGTGAGCAGCCACCTTTATTCACAGGCAAAGAGCCCGGGGGCACTGGACTTGCCACCCCAGGGCTCGGCAGGCTGTGGGAGGCCCTCAGCGGGGGATGGGGACGCTTCGCAGGGGTGGGCTGCCATATGAGGGTGGGGGGAGACACTGGGAGGGGGTGGCAACTGCGGGGAAAACACTCACGGCACCACCATATCAACCCCTGGATCATGTTTACCCATTCTGGGGACAACCCTTGACCCTGTCCGCCTGTCCCACCGACTACCCATAACCCCCACCGACTGCCGAGGCCTCTGGCCGTGCAGCTGAAGGCTATTGCTAATCGGGAATTGTCAATCGTGGTTAAGTGAGCCCTTCACACATCACAAGTGGTTTCCCGTGGGTAGTCATGTAGCACGTGGGAGCCATTGCCCAAAATCTCAATCACACCTTGATGCCTGGACACTGTGCCTGAACACTGCGGGAGGCAACACCACACAAGCAGTAGCCAACATCCAAACACAATAGGGGTTGGGCACAGCTCCGGGGACATGCCCATGGCCGGAGGGTGGGTGCCACGGGGTCGGGAGGATACCTGCAGAGATGGGCCAAGGGATCGGAAGTCGTCATAGAATCATAGAATTTACAATGCAGAAGGGGACTGTCATGATATTCAAACACACACATCATGATAGATAGACCAACAGACCAATTAGCACACATAACACGACAGCCAATCACAGACAAGAGCAGACACAGTATAAGACAAGAAACACGACAACTGGTGGCCAGTCCATCTGGAGACAAGGACAAGGACAGGACCTGATTAACAAGACACTCACACATCACCACGTGCTGAGTACCAAGACAGATCTGTAAATAACAAGTTGGAATAAAACTGCGCTGTACCAATCGCAACCGTGTTGGTTCGTCTGTACCTCAGAGCACCCAACACCACATGGTACCAGCGAGTGGATCGATACTTACCGGCAAATCTGCCATCCTGAGCCATGGACACCCACAACAAACCGCAGCCATTGCAAGTCGCTGGGAACCTGGGCACCAATCGGAAGCTCTTCAAGCAGCGATTCGAACTGTTCATGCGAGCCAACGAAAAACAGGGTGCCTCGGACGAAACAAAGATTGCCATGCTCCTCACTACCGCAAGTCAGCACGCCATCGATGCATACAACTCCTTGGTGTTCGCGGAAGGCGAGAACAAATCTAAATATGACACGGTCCTCCTCAAGCTCGACCAGCATTTCAATGTTGAGGTAAATGAAAGCTTTGAGAGGTATATCTTTCAGCAACGCCTGCAAGGGAAGGATGAGCTCTTTCAGTCCTTCCTGATGCACCTCCGCAGACTCCCGCAGTCCTGCGGTTACGGCACCACCTCAGAGTCCATGATCCGGGACCAGATCGTTTTTGTCGTTGCCTCCAGTGGCCTACGACAGCAGCTTCTAAAAATTAAAGGCCTGACCTTAGCATCTGCAGTGGAAGCCTGTGTCCTGCATGAAAATGCGACCAGCCGCTTTGCCCAGTTTCAGGCGACCGAATCGGCACGGAGGGGGTCCCAAGCGATAGAATCGGCAAGCCAGGCCGCCCACGAGGCCGAACGCATCCAGGCAATTGAGTTTCTCCCGGGCCCGCGGCCCGGACGAGGGCGGCCGTTTTGCGCGCTTTTCGAGGTCTCCCGCGCTTGTGCACGCCAAAACCAACGGCAACATCGAGGGACGCACTGCGCAGGCGCGCCTGACGCAAGACTGAACTGCGCATGCGCAGTGGCGTAACGAACGCCATGACGTCATGACGTGCGGCAACTGTGGAGCTGCACATTTAAAAGGGCAATGTCCTGCAAAAACCCGACAGTGCCTACGCTGTGGCAGGATGGGCCACTACGCTGTCGAGCGGTTCAACCGATGGATCCTCCACATCTCCGACAACCTCGCAGACACGTGCGAACCATCCAGCCTCCACATCAGGACATCCAACCCAACGACACAGATGACCAAGACGCCTTCCGGGTTGCGGTCATTGATGTCAACTGGGTCAACACCATCAATCCGGCCGATGAATGGAGTGCCAACCTGACGGTCAACCGATCGCCGATCACTTTCCGCCTGGACACTGGCGCATCCGCCAACCTCATAGCATGGTCAGCATTCTATGCCATGAAGGTCAGTGCAAGATGGTCGACTACAACGGGAACGTTATCCCGGCCATGGGATCCTGCCAGCCCCAGGTGACACACAGAACACACACGGCCACACTCTCGTTCGAAATAGTTGGCTCATCGAAGGACTCCTTGCTGGGCGCATGTAAGGCTCTCCACCTTGTGCAACGAATTCTGTCTCTCTCTCCAGACGACACATCTGACTTCCCGGATGCTGAGTTCAACGCACAGCTCCAATCGCTCCTCGCCCACAATCAGGAGGCATTCGAAGGCATGGGAACACTGCCATACACATACCGAATTCTCCTCAAACCGGACGCCATCCCGGTCGTTCACGCACCTCGCAGGGTTCCTGCGCCACTTAAAGACCGCCTCAAGCTGCAGCTGCAGGATCTCCAGGACCAAGGGGTCCTATCCAGGGTGACGGAGCCCACGCCATGGGTCAGCTCCATGGTGTGTGTCAAGAAGCCTTCTGGCGAGCTCCGCATCTGTATAGACCCCAAAGACCTCAATAATAACATTATGCGGGAACATTATCCCATACCTAAACGGGAGGAGATCACCAGTGAAATGGCCCAGGCGAAGATATTCACGAAACTGGATGCTTCTAAAGGGTTTTGGCAGATCCAACTGGACCCGTCCAGCCGAAAGCTGTGCACCTTCAACACCCCTTTCGGCAGATTCTGCTACAACCGGATGCCATTTGGCATCATCTCGGCATCCGAGGTCTTCCACAGAATCATGGAGCAAATGATGGAAGGCATCAAAGGGGTGCGCGTATATGTGGACGATGTCATCATCTGGTCCACCACACCGCAGGAGCACATACATCGTCTCCAACGCGTTTTTGCCCGCACACGGGAAAACGGCCTGCGCCTGAACCGAGCCAAGTGCGCCTTTGGCCAGACCGAATTGAAGTTCCTGGGGGACCACATCTCCCGGTCAGGGGTCCGTCCGGATGCAGACAAGGTGAGCGCCATCACAGCCATTCCGCGGCCGGCCGACAAGAAGGCTGTCCTTTGATTCCTTGGAATGGTCAACTTCCTAGGGAAATTCATTCCCAACCTTGCCTCCCACTCAACGACTCTGCGCCATCTCGTAAAAAAATCTACAGAGTTCCAGTGGCAACATACACACCAGCTGGAATGGGAGGAGCTCAAACACAAACTCACCACGGCACCAGTGTTGGCGTTCTTCGACACGTCTCGTCCCACCAAAATCTCAACTGATGCCAGCCAATCCGGCATTGGAGCAGTGCTCCTGCAGGGGGATGACACGTCGTCATGGGCCCCGGTTGCCTATGACCCCCACAGAGCAGCGCTACGCGCAAATCGAAAAAGAATGCCTGGGCCTGCTAACCGGTTTGGACAAGTTCCACGATTATGTCTATGGTCTTCCACGATTCACGGTCGAAACTGACCACCGCCCCCTGGTCAGCATAATAAACAAGGACCTGGACGACATGACCCCTCGCCTCCAGCGCATCCTACTTAAACTCAGGAGGTATGACTTCCAACTGGTCTACACTCCAGGGAAGGACCTCATCGTGGCGGATGCCCTATCCCGAGCAGTGAGCACGCCGCCAGATGCGGAGGGGTTCGTATGTCAGGTCGAGGCACAGGTGGCCTTGACAGTGGCAAATCTGCCGGCTGACGACTCCAGTCTGGCCCGCATACGCCGAGAGACAGCGGCCGACCCCCTTTTACAGCAAGTGATGCGCCACATGACGGGAGGATGGCTCAAAGGGCAGTGCCCGCAGTTCTATAAT
This sequence comes from Scyliorhinus torazame, assembly GCF_047496885.1. NCBI lineage: Eukaryota > Metazoa > Chordata > Chondrichthyes > Carcharhiniformes > Scyliorhinidae > Scyliorhinus > Scyliorhinus torazame. The sequence goes on along the minus strand of NC_092717.1, from coordinate 55,757,501 downwards.
GTACGTGACGACCTAGCCATCATTGATGGGATCCTTCTGAAGCTAGACAGGATTGTCATTCCGCACAGAATGCGCCAGCTGGTTCTCGATCAAATACACGAAGGCCACTTGAGGGTCGAGAAGTGCAGATGGAGGGCCCGCGAGGCGGTATACTGGCCGGGCATCAATGACGAAATTGCCAACATGGTGATCAACTGTACAACCTGCCAAAGGTTTCAGCCGGCGCAACCTCCTGAGACGCTTCTGCCCCATGAGCTGGTGACGTCCCCCTGGGCGAAGGTGGGTGTCGACCTATTTCACGCGCTTGGCATGGACAATGTGTGGTAGTATGTACTAGGGGTCATGTGGGACTGGAAGCCCTAATGTCATTGGCTGACAGATCCCGGGTCCTGGTTGGCCGTTGACCTCTAGCTCCGCCCTGAAGGCGGAGTATAAGATGCCGGAGTCCTCCCCCGCAGGCCATTCTACTATCGAGCTGCGGGGGAACAGACACGCTTAATAAAGCCTCATCGACTTCACTCTATTCGTCTCACGGAGTCTTTGTGCGCTACAATTTATTAAGCGTGCCTAAAAAGGACTATGGAGCTCAGGATCATCCCGGAATGCCTGAGGATCAGCCCCCACGCAGTGAACGCGGCAGCAGCCTTCAAGCACTGGCAGACTTGTTTCGAGGCCTACCTCAGAACGGCCACCGGCCGGGTCACAGAAGACCAAAAACTACAGGTCCTGCACTCGAGGTTAAGCACGGAGATTTTCTCCCTCATCGAAGACGTGGAGGATTTCCAGACGGCGGTCGCAGCACTGAAAAGTCTCTATGTCCGTCCAGTTAACCAAATCTACGCTCGCTACCAGCTCGTGACGAGACGGCAAGGTCCCGGAGAATCGATGGACGAATTCTACGCCGCGCTGCTGATTTTGGGACGAGCCTGCAGCTGCCCTTCGGTGAACGCAAATGAACACACGGACATGTTAATGCGCGATGCTTTTGTGGCAGGTATGAATTCCTCCCAAATCCGCCAAAGACTTCTAGAAAGAGAGTCACTAGGACTCTCAGAGGCCCGGACCCTAGCAGCCTCCCCAGACGTGGCCGCGCGTAATACCCGCGCCTACGGCCCCGACAGCGCGGCAGCCCATTGGGCTCCGTACGCACCCGTCGCGACAAACCCACCCCCCCCTGGACACCCCACAGGCTTGCGCGGTCCAAACGCCAAGTCGCACCGGGGGTGCCCGCTGCTATTTCTGCGGCCAGGCGAAACACCCCCGGCAGCGCTGCCCGGCCAGCGCAGCAATCTGCAAGAGCTGCGGGAAAAAGGGCCATTTCGCGGTTGTGTGCCGGTCCCGCGAGGTCGCCGCTGTCCCGGGAGAACAGGGAGCCCTGCAAGCAGTTTACGCTCCCCAACCACCCCAGCGCCCCATGTACGACCCGCAGGCGCAGCCGCTCTGGGTCCCGACCACCGCGGTCCCGGGAGAACAGGGAGCCCTGCACGCTGCTTACGCTCCCCAACCCCCCCCCCCCCGTCCCCACGTATGACCCGCTTGCGCTTCCAATTTGCGTCCCGACCACCGCTGTCCACAGAGATGAGGGAGCCCCGCACGGTCCTAACGCTCCCCAACCCCCCCAGCGCCCCATGTGCGACCCGCAGACACCGCCATTTTGGGTCCCGGCCACCACGAGGGGAGGAAGGGCGCCACCATCTTGGACCACCCCAGACCTGTACGACACGTGGGGGTGGCCATTTTGTCCACCCCCGCCGCCATCTTGCGACCCCCCAGCCATGTGCGATGTATGGGGGCAGCCATTATGTTCATCCCCGACGGCATCTTGGACGGCAACAACGGACCCCAGTGTCGACGGCTCCACGGGGTTTGAGGAAGACGCTCCACTACTACAACCACGTCTCGCTTCAATTACGCTCGATCAAGCTCGGCCCCGGACACTCCAGACGACGACGACAATGGTGCTAATAAACGGGCACGAGACACCATGCCTAGTCGACTCCGGGAGCACGGAGAGCTTTATCCACCCCGACACGGTAAGACGCTGTTCCTTGACCACCTATCCCAGCGCACAAAAGATTTCCCTAGCTGCAGGATCCCACTCCGTACAGATCCAAGGTTTCTGCATAGTTACCCTAACGGTGCAGGGGGGGGAGTTCAAAAACTACAAACTACACGTCCTTCCCCAACTCTGCGCCCCCACATTACTGGGATTAGATTTCCAGTGCAATCTACAGAGCTTTACGTTCAAATTCGGCGGCCCAATACCCCCACTCACTATCTGCGGCCTCGCAACCCTCAAGGTGCAACCCCCGTCCTTGTTTGCGAACCTCACCCCGGATTGCAAACCCGTCGCCACTAGGAGCAGACGGTACAGCGCCCAGGACCGGACCTTCATTCGGTCCGAAGTCCAGTGGCTACTAAAGGAAGGCATAATCCAGGCCAGCAATAGTCCCTGGAGAGCACAGGTGGTAGTAGTGAAGACAGGGGAGAAACAAAGGATGGTCATAGACTATAGCCAGACCATCAACAGGTACACACAACTAGACGCGTACCCTCTCCCCCGCATATCCGACATGGTCAATCGGATTGCCCAATATAAAGTCTTCTCCACCGTGGACCTCAAGTCTGCCTACGATCAGCTCCCCATCCGCCCAAGTGACCGCAAGTACACAGCCTTCGAGGCAGACGGGCGATTATACCATTTCCTAAGGGTCCCATTTGGCGTCACAAACGGGGTCTCGGTCTTCCAACGGGAGATGGACCGAATGGTTGATCAACATGGGTTGCGGGCCACGTTCCCGTATCTCGACAATGCAACCATCTGCGGCCACGACCAGCAGGACCACGACGCCAACCTCCAAAAATTCCTCCAGACCGCCAAAGCCTTGAACCTCACGTACAACGAGGACAAATGCGTTTTTAGCACCAACCAGCTAGCCATTCTGGGCTACGTAGTGCGCAATGGGATAATAGGCCCCGACCCCGAACGTATGCGCGCCCTCATGGAATTTCCCCTCCCGCACTGCTCAAAAGCCCTGAAACGCTGCCTGGGGTTTTTTTCATACTACGCCCAGTGGGTCCCCCAGTACGCAGACAAGGCCCGCCCCCTAATACAGACCACGACCTTCCCTCTGTCAACAGAGGCTTGCCAGGCCTTCAGCCGCATCAAAGCGGATATCGCAAAGGCCATGATGCGCGCCATCGACGAGTCCCTCCCCTTCCAGGTCGAGAGCGACGCCTCCGACGTAGCTCTAGCGGCCACCCTTAACCAAGCGGGCAGACCCGTGGCCTTTTTCTCTCAAACCCTCCAACGCTTCAGAAATCCGCCAATACTCAGTGGAAAAGGAAGCCCAAGCCATAGTGGAAGCTGTGCGACATTGGAGGCGTTACCTGGCCGGCAGGAGATTCACTCTCCTCACCGACCAACGGTCGGTAGCCTTCATGTTCGATAATGCACTGCGGGGCAAAATCAAAAACTACAAGATCTTAAGGTGGAGGATCGAGCTCTCCACCTTCAACTACGAGATTTTGTATCGTCCCGGAAAGCTGAACGAGCCGTCCGATGCCCTATCCCGCGGCACATGTGCCAACGCACAAATTAACCGCCTCCAAACCCTCCACGAGGACCTCTGCCACCCGGGGGTCACTCGGTTTTACCACTTTATCAAGTCCCGCAATCTCCCATACTCTTTAGAGGAGGTCCGTACAGTCACAAGGGACTGCCACATCTGCGCGGAATGCAAACCGCATTTTTTCAGGCCGGATGGTGCGCACCTGATTAAGGCTTCCCGCCCCTTTGAACGCCTTAGTCTGGATTTCAAAGGGCCCCTCCCCTCCACCGACCGCAACACATACTTCCTTAATGTGGTGGACGAATACTCCCGCTTCCCTTTTGCCATTCCCTGCTCCGACATGACCGTGGCCACAGTCATTAAAGCCCTGAACACCATCTTCACACTGTTCGGTTGCCCCGCATACGTCCACAGCGACAGGGGGTCCTCTTTCATGAGTGACGAGCTGCGCCAGTTCCTGCTCAGCAATGGCATAGCCTCAAGCAGGACGACCAGCTACAACCCCCAGGGGAACGGGCAAGTAGAGAGGGAGAACGGCACGGTCTGGAAGACCGTCCTACTGGCCCTACGGTCCAGGGACCTCCAGGTTTCACGGTGGCAGCAGGTCCTCCCGGACGCTCTCCACTCCATCCGGTCGCTATTATGTACGAGCACTAATCAAACGCCTCATGAGCGTCTCCTTGTCTTCCCTAGAAGGTCCTCCTCTGAAACGTCGCTGCCGACCTGGCTGGCGGCCCCAGGACCCAGCTTGCTCCGAAAGCATGTGCGGGCACACAAGGCGGACCCGTTGGTCGAAAGGGTTCACCTCCTCCACGCGAACCCGCAGTACGCTTACGTGGAGTGCCCCGACGGCCGACAGGACACGGTCTCCCTGCGGGATCTGGCGCCCGCCGGCAACACACACACCCCCCCGACACCATTCACCCAACCCCCCCCCTTCCTGCCACCGCCGCACCCCGCGACCGCCCCCTTCCCAGGAGGATCGGTTCCCCTCCCCTCAGGCCCGACCAAGAATAAAGCCCAAGCTGAAACCGTAAGGCTCCCGGAGACGACAACACCGGTACAAGCACCACCACCACCACCGGGGCCGAGGCGATCGACACGGACGACCAGATCGCCCGACCGACTCGTGGCGTTGATCTAAATCAATACATGGACTTTTCACAAGAACATTTTGCTTTTCTCCCGATACCTTCTGTAAATAGTTGAAACAGGACAAAATTGTACATACTGTATTGCCATATGAATGTTTTCCTCCCAGGACCAGCCCTGTAAACCCTTACCACCATGCGAAGCATCCCCCCGCCGGGTTCATTTTTGACAAGGGGTGAATGTGGTAGTATGTATTAGGGGTCATGTGGGACTGGAAGCCCTAATGTCATTGGCTGACAGATCCCGGGTCCTGGTTGGCCGTTGACCTCTAGCTCCGCCCTGAAGGCGGAGTATAAGAAGCCGGAGTCCTCCCCCGCAGGCCATTCTACTATCGAGCTGCGGGGGAACAGACACGCTTAATAAAGCCTCATCGACTTCACTCTATTCGTCCCACGGAGTCTTTGTGCGCTACACTATGTCATCATCATGGACTACTTCTCCAATTACCCAGAAGTCATACGCCTACACGATCTGACATCGTCTGCTGTCATCAGGGCCTGCAAAGACACCTTTGCTCGCCACGGCATTCCGATGACTGTCATGTCGGACAATGGGCCTTGTTTTGCCAGCCATGAATGGTCGTCCTTTGCCGCCTCGTATGGCTTCACACACGTGACGTCCAGCCCTCTGCATCCCCAGTCCAATGGAAAGGCGGAGAAGGGCGTTCACATTGCCAAGCGGCTCCTCTGCAAGGCTGCTGCTGCCGGATCGGACTTTCAGCTCGCCCTGCTGGCCTATCGCTCGGTCCCGCTAGCCACGGGTCTCTCGCCAGCACATCTGCTGATGGGTCGCACCCTCAGAACCACTGTGCCTTCCATCCTGGCACCAACAACAGACCATGCTCCAGTACTGCATCGGATGCAACTGCAGCGTGATCGCCAGAAGAGATCGTACGACACATGGGCAATTGATCTTTTCCCCCTGGCCCCTGGAGACAACGTCCGCATTCATCTACCAGACGGTGGCTGGTCAGCACCTGCCGAAGTTCTCCGACGCGTGGCTCCCCGCTCGTTCCTGGTACGCATGCCGGATGGATTGTGCGTAGGCGCAATCGGCGAGCCCTTTGCTTACTTCCACGCTCGCAACGGAACCATCCACAGACACCGGGTCCTCCACTGGTTCCTGATAGTGACTTCGTGGAGCTGCCATATACCATGCCCCTTCTGTCGCCGCCCGTGGCCAGGCTCGCACCTCAGCCGGTGGTTCTCGACCCACCCTTGAGACGGTCAACCCGAATTCGTCGCCCACCTACTAGACTAGACTTATGAGACTGTTCACACGTCAAAGTTTAGCAACTATTGTATTGTAACATGTTACTGTTTTATCGTTCCAGATCTCGTTTGACCGGACCACACTTCAATGTTTTTCTTCTTTTGTTATGGTACAACCTCGTTCGCATGCGACACCTGACATCGCCCCTTGTATATAGTTACGCCACATGTACATGCTGTAAATATCACGCACACACACCTTTAGCTGCACTCAGGACACATTCATATTTATAACCACGTAGGCACATAATCTTGTAAAAAAAGGGGGATGTCATGATATTCAAACACACACATCATGATAGATAGACCAACAGACCATTTAGCACACATAACACGACAGCCAATCACAGACAAGAGCAGACACAGTATAAGACAAGAAACACGACACCTGGTGGCCAGTCCATCTGGAGACAAGGACAAGGACAGGACCTGATTAACAAGACACTCACACAGTCACTACGTGCTGAGTACCAAGACTGATCTGTAAATAACAAGTTGGAATAAAACTGCGTTGTACCAATCGCAACCGTGTTGGTTCATCTGTACCTCAGAGCACCCAACAACACAGGGGCCATTCGGCCCATCTGCACCGACCCTCGGAAAGAGCACCCTACTTAAGCCCATGCCTCTACCCTTTCCCCATAACCAGTAACCCCACCTAACCTGTTTTGGACACTAAGGGCAATTGACCAAGGCCAATCCGCCTAACTTACACATCTTTGGACTGTGGGAGAAAACCGGAGCACCCGGAGGAAACCCACGTAGACATGGGAGAACGTGCAGATTCCACACAGACAGTGACCCAAGCTGGGAATCGAACTGGGGACCCTGGAGCTGTGAAACACAATGCTAACCACTGTGCTACTGTCAGCCCGCATTGTGGAAGAAAGCAACTGAGGCAACATAATGGTTGCGCACAAGGGCGTTTAATCTGTAATGCAAGTCCCCACTCTCCCGATAGTGCCACCTCCCCACCCCCCACCTCCCCACCCCCAACCCCTCACCCGCCTTTCCCGGTGCCCTCAATGATTCTCTACATGCTTGGCCTTCCTAGCTTTACCGCTACGTCGAAGTGTGTCCCCAGGATGCACATCAGAAGTGGAGGCAGCCAGCTGCTTACCACGTCTCATGCCCTTCGATGCCCTTGGCGGGCATCCTCTGAGGCTCTGAGTCCTGAGGGCCCCGGCGCACTTGTCGGCGGCACATGCACAGCTGCGTTGCCATGTTCTGTGTGCTGACTTCAAGGCGCAGCCTCATCAGAGGGATGGAACTCGGGAGAGCTGGTGGCCACCGTCGCCACTTCATGGGACGGATCCTTCTGGTCAGTGCCCATAGGGCCCTGGGGCCATCTTGGCTCTGCCAACCCTGGAGCTCCCCCATGGTTTGTACCACCGTGCCGACACCCTCGGTAATGCTCCTCAGGGACTGAGACAAGCTCCACAGCACCTCGGCGATGTCCATCTGAGAGCGGGACAAGTCCTGCAGAACTTCACCAAAGTCGGCCTGGTACTGAGTGACATCCCCCTGCGAGTCGGATATTCTGCCGAGACACTTAGCCATGGCCGTCACCGACTGTGTAATGCCTTGGACATGTTCATTAATGGTGCAAACATCGTGCACCAGGCTTTCCACTGTCGTCGTCACTGTAGCAGTGTTGGCCTTGGTGCCACTCATTGCCGACGACATCTCCTGCACCCATAGCCTCTGGGACTCCTCAAAGCAGCTCTGGACCTCTGGAATGACGCTGACATCTCCCTCTGAATGTCTCAGCTGCTCCCTATCATCCCCATCAGCTCTGGGTACCTCTGTACCACATCAGGCTGGGGCCCAGCTGGGTCCTGGGATCCTGCAGCCCTCCGACTGCTGTCTCGCCTGCGGGTTACTGCCTCCACCTGATGTGCATCAGCAGCAGTGTGGGGCTCACCCGATTGTGCCCCTGAAGCCTGTCCACTACCTTGTCCCACTCAGGTGTGTGTATCTGCGCTGGTGGAGGGTGGGAATTACAGCTGTGCAGCAACTACAATGGTTGCTCTCTCCCGAGGTGGTCTCGTGGGAGGCAGGAGAGGCTGCCGCCCGGGATAGGCTGGTGCCATCGGCTGGAGAACCTGCAGGAGATTGGACAAGTGGTCAGTGGGATGGAATGGGTCAGTCAGCAAGGCAGTAACAACTCATGTTTGACAGGTGCCCCAGGTGGAGCCTGGTGGTTCCTTACCTCCGCGGCGTCCACCAGTCTCCGCGTGAGTGACTGCCCTGTCCTCGTCCACCCCCGTCATCTCCAGGGCACGCACCTCGAATGAGGTGAGGATTCTTAAGTCCGGTACCCCTCTGCCAGTCTGGGTCCTCTCTCGACAATTATGGGAGAGCTTTTCCTGAGGAGACTAAACAGGGGGCATCGTTAGCCGCACGCGTGATTTACAGTGGTGGGAGGGGTGGACGGTGGACGGAGGGTTGAGGATGGGGTTGAAGGGGGAGGAGGCTGGAGAGAGGGTTCGGGGTCGCATGGGGAGTTGGGGGGTGGATACTCCCTTGTGGTAGGTGGGGGGCGTTGGTGTCTACTCACTCGTGCTACCCAGTGTAGGTCGTTGACCTTTTTTTCGGCACTGGAGGCCTGTCCTCCTCGTCACACTGCCCGAGCTGACAGCTGCCACCACCTCATCCTAGGCAGCACTGGCTACCTTGTGGTTGACTCTCCAGGACTCTCGGGGGAACAGGACATCACTCCTGGCCTCAACGGCATGTAGCAGCCTACCTTGGCCAGCGTTTCCAAGACTCTTAAGGCTGGTCTCCTCGGCGCCATACAGAGGGGCTGTTTAGCACAGGGCTAAATCGCTGGCTTTGAAAGCAGACCAAGGCAGGCCAACAGCACGTTTCAATTCCCGTACCAGCCTCCCCGAACAGGTGCAAAATGTGGCCACTAGGGGCTTTTCACAGTAACTTCATTTGAAGCTACTTGTGACAATAAGCGATTTTCATTTCATTGTTGCGAGCTGGCTGGGGTTGGCTGGGCAAGTGCAGCTTAAGTGCTGCTCGACCTTGTTAGCGGGGGGCTGGCGAGCGCGGTCCCGGCGAATCAGCTGGTGAGTCTTCATTTGCAGCGTGAAGCCTGTGAGGCCTCATTAAGTAGACCAATTAATGTTGAATTGTGTTGCCGGCCTCGCTGGGCCGAGCGCCTGGAAGCTCGCGGCAATTCCCACTCGCTACCACACTTAGAATTTTTCCGGAAAATCGCGCCCAGGGAATCAGTGTACAATCAGCAAACAGACAGGGCTCAGACACAAGCAGAACCTGAGGAGCATCAGAGCTTTCTTCGCTGCGAGTGGTTATCACCCTCTTGCACTGACATGCTAACCATACACATGGACAACCGAGGCACAGCCCCCAATGAGATTTTTATGCAGCGGTAAGCTTCCCGTGGTCGTGGGGGTTGGTGGGGATCACAAAGGTCTTGTGGGGGGGGGTGGTATTATGGAGCTGCTGGACAACAAGATGTTACCAATGTGCACACCAGATGCAGTGAGGGCATCCCTCATCCTCCTGCCCTTGCCAATCCTCACCACTACCTGTGCTCCATCCTCTTAGTCCTCATCAGTTTCTCCCTCCACTCCCTCCTAGACCTCCCCACCACCAGAGGAAACATCCCGTTACTCCTGGTCTTCCTCGAGCAAGTTGAGGAGGGCACAGCACACAGCACACAGCAACAATGCCAGAGACCCTCTGGGGACTGTATTGAAGAGCCCAACCGGACCCATCGAGGCAGTGGTAGTATATCTTTAGTATGCTGATGCACCGCTCAATAACAGTCCAGATGGCACTGTGAGATTCACTGTAATGGGACTCCATCTCAGTCTCAGGCCTCCGCACTGGCCTCATCCGCCAAGACCTTAGCAGATACCCCATGTCCCGTACCAGCTCAACAAACTAGCTTAGTTCAAAAAAGGCTTCCACTGTGCTTTGTTTTTTGAGAAAAGCACTTCTCATCAAATTTTAAAGGGAGCGATCCTCTGGCCATGCTGCGCCGGAAAAGCATCTCGCCGCGGCTCAGCGTGGCCGTTGAAAGTCGGGAGATCTCACTCCTGGGATCTAACCGGCTCACGCCGACACGCGAGATTCAACGTAATCTTTATTTTTTTCAATATAAATTTAGTGTACCCAATTCATTTTTTCTGAGGCTTTGGGATTCAATCCCTTCGCCTTGGGGACCTCGGGCGAGCAGTGTCTGGTCCTGGTCCCCACATACGGGGACTAGAGGGAACGGCTCTTGTGGGGGTCTCCAAGGGGGTCGGAGATCTCCAGCTGCATTCCCTTTGGGCAGGGTGGTGCCCTGGCACTGCTGGTGCCACCTGGGTGCCCTGGCAGTGCCAGCCTGGCTGTGCCACCTGGGGGCCAGGCTGGTACTGCCAAGGTGCCATTTCCAGCTGGCGGGGGTGCCAGGTTGGCACTTCCAAGCTGGTATTTATTGTGCGCCTGTGATCGGGCCGGGGTTGCTCGGCTTGGGTGTTGGGGGGAGCGGGGGACCTTCCCATATTGCGTTCGGGGGGTGGGGAGGTAGGGGATTCATTTTGGGCCCCGCTACAACAGGGAGTTCCGGCGAGCGGAGCTCCCCATTGTAAAAAACGGGGCTATGAGCAGCCTCTGCCGTGCGTTCCCCGTTCAGACCCCTTATTCAAAGCGAGTCGCGTTGAATAGCCATGAGTTTCTCGGCACTGCGAGTTCCGGGAATACGCGGCTAAACGTGCTCGCTCAGGGTCTTTGTTTACTTTTGGGAAGATTGCGGCCAAAATGTTTCCAGGCTAAAATGCCACCTGCATTTCTAGTTGGTTGCCTTCCAAAGATATAGAGATGATTCAAGGACTATTTGTTTACTTCTGGACTTTACATCCTGGCAACGATTCAAGTACTATAGCCATATTTTTAATGTCAAGATGTATGCCTAATTGTTTTTGTCTGATGTTGCTAATTACTGCATCTTAAATTTTGCATCAAATTTATTAATTTCTTCACAGTCTGGTGCCCATTGAGTTCCGACGTCTCTGTTGTTCACGGACCTTTCTGTTAACAATACATCCTGAACAAAGTGAATTTCAGAAGTGGCTCATTGCCCATATTTTAATTCGGTATTTGCCTGTGTTCCAGGACTGTCTGGAGCTGGGTACTGCCAAATTACACAACACATTACAGCCATCAAAAACAGCTTTTGTCATTCACTTTTTTTTACTGAATAAAGTTTGTAAGTTTGTAATATCATCATGCCTGAAATGGGATTAATAAACCAATTTCTGGAGCAGTAGAAACCGGTAGATCATTACTAAACATTGATCACTAGTCAATTATCACTTGGATTTGACATTGCTTCGCCTTTTGATTACTGAGGTTACCGGAGGTAAATATGGGCCTATATTGCCTCATTTTTGCCTCCATAGGAATGGGTTAGGTCTGTCTTCACATTACAAGAAGGCTCGGTTGGGAGAACGCTCGCTTTGGTGTCAGAAGGTCGTGGGCTCAGGTTTCACTGTGTAGGTTTGAGCACACAATCTCGGCTAACTCTGCAGTTAGAGTGCTGCGTTGTCAGAGGTACCACCTTTCAACTGACACATTAAGGCGAGGCCCCATCTGTCCTCTCTGGTGGATGTAGTGGATCCCTCAGCCCTATTTTGAAGATGTTCTCCCCAGTGTCCTCGCCAACTTTTATCTTTCAACCAGCATTACATAATCAGATTGTATGATCATTATCACATTACTGTTTGTGGGATCTTGCTGTGCACAAAGCTAGCCAATACAGTTCCCACATTAAAACAGTGACCATGCTTCAAAAGTACTTCAGCAGTTGGAAATCGTTTTGGGCTGTCACGAAACATGGTATGTAATTGCACTTTCTTTATTTTATTATAATCATCACACAAATATTGCACATTTCATAGACTAATATTTAGTTCATTTGCTTTCCGTGAAGTTTCTGCTTTCTATTTCAAGGTCAAATTGCTTTGCCCATTTCCGGACAGACAGTCCCTTGAACATAAACATTAAAGGGGTGGATTTTCCTGTTCTCGCTCTGCTTGGGCATCAGACAAGTGGGCTGATCAGCTTGCGATGGTTTGGGTCCCCTTGTATTTCCAGGTTCAGGTCACTTTTCTACCACTAATGTTTCACTGACATGGACCTATTTAACAATGTTCAATCTAGAAGTAAATTGCCCAACATTGCAATCTGTGAAATGTGCAATACTTGTGTCACTTTGAGAACGATGAAGCTTAATCCCATCCTGGGCAATGTGTGTACAAACACGGAAATGTTATAAACCCGAACAGCAGAATCATAGAACCCTACAGTGCAGAAGGAAACCATTTGGCCATCAAGCCAGCACCGATCCTCCGATAGAGCACCCGACCCCCTCGCAATCCCGTAGCCTCGCCTAACCTTTGGGACACAAAGGGGCAATTTCCTATGGCAAATCCATCTAACCTGTACATCTTTGGACTGTGGGAGGAAACCAGGGCACCCAGAGTAAACCCACGTCGACAGGAGGAGAAAGTGCAAACTCCACACAGACAATCACCAAAGGTCGGAATTGAAAGTGAGTCCCTGGAGTTATGAGGCAGCAGTTAACCATTGTGCCACCATGACACCCCACTACAGAAGGACTGGATGTTGTTGGAACCCAGCAACCAGAACACGACCAGGTCTGAAAACCTCAGTGGAAGTTGAAAAAATAATTGCACCAGCATTTTGGGCCTCCCTTGTCTTGCAGCCTCCTCCCAGCCAGGGGCTCTGATTTGAGGAGAAAGGGACACGTTCTAGGCCCACGTTAAATATTTCTGGCACACGGTACCCTTCTGTCAATGCTGAAGGAACACAATAATGATCTTTATTATTATTGATACAAGTAGGCTTACATTAACACTGCAATGAAGTTATTGTGAAAAGTCCCTACTCGCCACACTCTGGCGCCTGTCTGGGTACACGGAGGGAGAATTCAGAATGTCCAATTCACCTAACAAGCACGTCTTTTGGGATTGAAGCAATCAGGCAATTGCTATCTCCTTTCCCTGGTTTCTCTGCACTTGTGCCTATATCAGCTGCAATCATTCCATTAGCCCTCTCAGGGGAAGTTCTGGAAACGATGAGGAAACATAAAGGATTGCAAAGTCTCCATCCTTTTCCCATTCTTTCATTCCCCAAGCACATGACAGGAAAGATCTGCAAAATGCTCGAGACACCGAGGGCTAGGTTGTCCAGTTGCCGCTGCCAAAATCGTGTTCGGCGATGGGCCGGAGAATCCGAATTCCTGACAGGATTGGGGGCGGCGCCCCTTCCGCAATGCTCTGCGATCTCCAAAGACGCGTGCCACATATCTTAGGCCTCAGAACATTGCCTGAGGCCCGCCCCGCGATGCTCCGCCCCCGACTGGCTGAATTCCCGACGGCGTGGGACACGTGTGGTCTCACCCGTCGGGAACTCAGCGTGGCGGCTGCGGACTCAATCCAGCCAGGACACCACAGTCGGGGGAGGGCCGATCCGCGGACAGGGGAGGACATATTTGGGGCTGGGCGCACTGTGGCTAATCGGCAGCTAGAGCCGGGTACTCTACGTTGCCTCCCTGCTAGCCCCCAGCAAAACAGGGACTCGGTGGCCATTTTGCGCCATTTTCCACTGTTCCCACGCCGGTGCGCGCGGTCGGCGCAGCGCCGGTCGGGGGCCGCTCTGCACAGCCCCCACGGCAATTCTCTATGCGCGTTGGGCCGAGTGGCCGCCGAGATAGGCCGAGTCCCGCCGGCGCCTGTAGCCATGTAAAATGGCCACCTGCAAAGGACCATGGGAATTGTGGTCAATTTGGGACACAGACAGGTACACAGCCTCTGCGTATTGCGCAAAGGTACCAGACTTGGCTGAAACTTGTATCCATTAAGAGTCACTCACCATTTGCCCCAGGACAATAGAGTTTGAATCAAGGAGTTACAACAGTAGCAGACTAACCGGCCCCACCCCCCCTTATTTGGAAAGGCCTTCGTGCCTGGGACAATGATATCTGGGACCCGCCCAGCTATCGCGGTATCCACCCGCTAATTGGCTGAGATCGATGAGGGTGATCGAGAACCCTATCGATCTGTTTGTTCTCACTGGAATGATGGAGGTTGAGGGGTGACCTGATAGAGGTCTACAAAATTATGAGGGGCATAGACAGAGTGGGTACTCAGTGACCTTTCCCCAGGGTAGAGGGGTCAATTACTAGGGGGCATAGGTTTAAGGTGCAAGGGGCAAGGTATAGAGTAGATGTACGAGGAAAGTTTTTTACACAGAGGATAGTGGGTGCCTGGAACTCTTTGCCGGAGGGTCGATAGTGACATTTAAGGGGCATCTTGACAAATACATGGACAGAATGGGAATAGTGGTATATGGACCCAGGAAGTGTCGAAGATTGTAGTTTAGTCGGGCAGCATGGTCGGCATGGGCTTGGAGGGCCGAAGGGCCTGTTCCTGTGCTGTACTTTTCTTTGTTCTTTGTTCTTTGTTCTTAACATTACCTGGCAAAATGTGGAAAGATGAGGTAACTATGGTGGTGGCTAAGCATTTAAAGTTGCCTGAGATACAGTTTGACTCATTGGAAATGGCAAAACTTCAGTTACAAATTAAACAAATGGAACATGAGAAAGAATTAAAGCAGCTTGAATACGAAAGAGAGGAAAAAGAAAGAGAGAGAGCGGAAAGAGAAAGAGATGGAGAGGAAAAAGATAAGGAGAGAGAAGAAAGGAGAAAAGAAAGAATAGCCCTATCAGAACCAAAAAGAAAGAGAAAGGGAGATACAGGTCAGGGAAAAAGATAAAGATAGAGAGTTTGAACTTCGGAAAATGATCATGAAACATGACAACCAGTTAAAATTGGCAGACGTAAAGGAAAACGTACAGTTGGATGATAGTGATGAGGATAGTGAGAAAGAGCGTCAAAGTCAAAGGCTTGGTGGGGATCTATTTAAATATGTCCAAGCATTGCCAAGGTTTGACGAGAAGGAGGTGGAAAACTTTTCCATTTCATTTGAGAAGGTAGCTAAACAAATGAAATGGTCACAGGACATGTGGGTATTACTGATTCAAACAAAGCTGCAGGTAGGATATTTTTAGTTCAGGAAAATTGGCGGAGTTACAACAGAAAGATATAGAAATAAAATGGATGTATCAGAAAGCATATACGGAAGAGGAATCTGAGTGGATACCAGAGTGTTATTACTGTAAAAGTAATGTCTTGATGAGAAAATGGAGATCTTTACATATGCAGGCGGATGAAAAGTGGGCAGAAGTTCATCAAGTAGTATTGCCAGTAGGATATAGAAAGGAGGTGTTGCGAGTTGCACATGAGGTACCAGTGGGAGGTCATTTGGGAATGAGGAAAACTCAAGCTAAAATCCAAAAACATTTTTATTGGCCTGGACTACATAAAGATGTAGATAAATGTTGTCAATCATGTCACAGCTATCAAGTGATAGGGAAACCTCAAGCAGTGATAAAACCAGTGCCCTTAATACCCATTCCAGCATTTGGGGAACCTTTTACAAGGGTCCTAATTGATTGCGTCGGACCGTTTCCGAAAATGAAAAGTGGGAATCAATATCTTTTGACGATAATGGATGTGTCTACTAGGTTTCCAGAGGCCATTCCAGTACGTAACATTACTGCAAAAAAGATTGTGGAGGAGTTACTTGAATTCTTTACTATATATGGACTACCCACAGAAATACAATCGGATCAAGGATCAAATTTTACCTCCAGGTTATTCAAAGAAGTTATGGATAGTTTAGGAATAAAACAATTTATATCAACAGCGCAGAATCGCAGAATTATATCCAGAATCGCAGGGAGCGTTAGAAAGATGGCATCGGACATTAAAGACAATGTTGAGGGCTCATTGTCAAGATTACCCAGAGGATTGGGATAAAGGGATTCCATTCGTACTGTTTGCAATTAGGGATGCCTCTAATGAGTCAACCAAATTTAGTCCTTTTGAACTAATTTTTGGTCATGAGGTAAGAGGACCACTTATATTGATTAAAGAAAAATTGGTGGGTGAGAAATCGGAAATTACATTATTGGATTATGTGTCAAATTTTAGGGAACAATTAAATAGAGCAGATGAATTGGCTAGACAACATTTAAAAGTTGCCCAAAATGTGATGAAACGGGTAGCACCAGATAGAAGGAAAACTCACCGAGTGTGTCATGTGAAAATGCTTAAAAGGTACTTTGAAAGGGAAGGAGAGAAAAAGGAGGAGGTTTTAATGATTCTAACTCAAAGTGACGAACCAAATCCAGATGACTGTGAATTTGATATACCTCAAATTAAATTGGAAAACGAGGATGTTCTTAAAAAATGGGATAAATTGTTGAGTTAACTTCCAGAGGAAAAACGGACTGACCTGAAAGAGTTATTGATATCACATGGGCAAGTTTGTAGAGATAAATTGGGAAGTACTAAAATGGCTATACATGATGTAGATGTGGGAAATGCTGTTCCAATCGAACAACATCCATATCGACTTAACCCTTTAAAATTGGCACAGGTTAACAAAAAGATTGAGAGTATGCTTAAAAATGGCGTAATTGAAGTGGGTTGCAGCCAATGGAGCTCACCCATAGTGATGGTGCCTAAACCAGACAGTACCCAATGGTTGCGTGTGGACTATAGAAAGGTTAATGCAGTTTCAAGAACGGACTCTTATCCTATCCCACGTTTGGAGGATTGCATTGAGAAAGTGGGATAATCAGCATTTATTTCAAAATTGGATTTACTTAAAGGTTACCGGCAGGTACCTTTATCCGAAAGGACAAAGGAGATTTCAGCGTTTGTGACTCCAGATGGTATATACCAATTCAAAGTTATGCCATTTGGCATGAAAAACACCCCAGCCACATTTCAACAGTTAACTAACAAATTTTCAGCCAGACATGGACAGAACATTTGAAAAATCTGATGGAGTTATTCGATCGTCTTCAGGAGGCGGGTTTGGTGATAAACCTAACCAAAAGTGAATTTGGAAAAGCCCAAGTCACTTTCCTTGGCCATACAATCGGACAGGGTCGAATGGTCACACGGGATGTGAAACCAACAGATACCCTCAAGACGAAGGGAAATAATGCGATTTCTTGGCATGAGTGGGTCTAATCGAACATTTGTGCAAATGTTTTGTAGCGTGATTGCTCCACTAATGGACTTGCTGAAGAAGCGTAAAAAATTTAGTGGACAGTGGACTTTCAACAGGCATTTGACGGCCTGAAATCTGTGATAATCAATGCTCATGTGTTGGAGAATTACAAGGGACTCTGTGATCAGATTAAACTACAGTTTCTGATTTTAAAGAGAAATGCCGAGGCGTCGAGAAATGGATGGATCATGCAGAGACCTTCTTGTTCAAAGAGACTGTCAATCAGGAAGGATTTCAGTTGGAGGAAGAAGAACAAAAAGGACTATATTATTATACCTGTTTGCGTGTGTTGTTTTTTGAAACGAAAATGTATATTTACTGTGTGCATTTCTTGAAGGATGGTGAAAGGGTGAAAAATAAAACCATCTTGAAGTTGATGGTTTATTTTTTTTTCTTGGGGGGAGGTGTCATGTGAGAGTACCTTTAAGAAATGGGTGTTTAAAAAATGTACCTTTAAGAAATGGGTGTTTACTACTGCAGTGGTGTCAGAGAGTGGGTGGAGCTGGGCTGTCTGTCAGCTTTTTACTTTAGTTTTAGGCTGTTTGCTGCAGGGTGTCTTTTAGTTTTGTTTTCAGTGGTGGAGCTGAAGCCAGACAGAGCAGGTGTACTGTTGATCTCTCTGCCATAAAAGACTATCTCTTGATCATTTGATGAATTCAGAATTATAAATGTTCTCAGTAGTGAATGTAAACCTAATGTGCTTGTGTTAAAAGGTGTTTCTTTTGTCTTCTGGATGTTGTTTTGGACGTTAGTAAGGATTACTTAGTGTTGTATTCTTTGGGGGTTGTATTTGAATTGATGATGGCTAAGATGTTCACTGTATGTTTTAAAAAGGTTAACTTGAGTTCATAGAATAAACATTGTTTTGCTTTAAACAATACTTTTCTATTTCTGTATCACACCTGTAGAGTGGGCACTCCACACCACAATCTATTAAAAGTTGTGGGTCAGGTAAACTCCATGCTACACTTTGGGGTTCTCTAAACCCTGGCTCATAACAAGAAGGATAAGGGATCAGGCAGATCCAGATATCACCTACACCACCCCACTTTCTGTAACTCAGTTGAGGGACGCTTGCAGTAAAATTACTCCATTCCAGCCCACCGCAGACCCACATAGCTTCTTCGAGGAGGTACTCCAGCAAAAGGTCATGTACGGATTAGATGAGAGGGAGGAAGTTAAATTGATAGTAATGAATCTCAGCCAGTCGGTAAGGTCAGCTTTGCCAGGCCCCCAAAACGTAGGAGGAGGAACCCTAGAGGAAATGAAGGCCGCAATATTAGATGCTATCGGATACAACAAGGGGGATCCAGTAGACGGTTTGAACAAATGTAGGCAAAAGAAAGGGGAACATCAGACCACCTTTGCCGGTCGCCTCTGGTTACATTTCAAGGCAGTATACGGAAACCTAGACCGCGCTCACCTCGATGAGGAAGCTACCACTAAATGGTCCCGTACATTAGTTTCACATGCCACT
Organism: Scyliorhinus torazame; assembly: GCF_047496885.1. NCBI lineage: Eukaryota > Metazoa > Chordata > Chondrichthyes > Carcharhiniformes > Scyliorhinidae > Scyliorhinus > Scyliorhinus torazame. Next base: position 55,738,842 of record NC_092717.1, on the reverse strand, counting down.
GAAGCAGGTAAAAAGGCTTGCGCAAATTATGACCCGGCAGATACCACGCATAATGAGATTTGGGTACTTACATGCCTATCCAGGGCATGGGAACAGTCACTTCAGGATCAGATGGATCAGAACGCAGTAGAAGCCACAATGTACCCAGTCAGAACTAGCCAGGAACCCGCATGAGGACAGAAGAGAGGAACATTTCCCCCAAGGACAGTACCCCAGAGCACAAGCCCCACCCCACACACCACGAGGCCCATGTTACACTTGTGGACAAATAGACCATTTTGCCCGTGATTGCAGACACCACCAACGACCCCAACAGCCCAACCCCCTACCCAGAAACAATAGGCCAAACCACGATCGCCAGCCGCAACAGCTAGAAGGCAACGCTCGGCCCATGCATAACGTTAATGCCCTTTCAGACAACCTCGCTTATAACTCCATAGATTGATGGTGTCCAGAGTCTCCAACATGGGTCTGTGACACGCGCTGGGATAATGTCGGCAGACCGGTAGTCACAGGCACAGTCCGGGGACAAGCAGTTGATTTTCTTTGGGACACAGGAGGATCACGAACCACACTAAACTCCGCAAACCTATTCCAAAAACCACCCTAGCCCACCACAGGTACCATCACACTCTGGATTCACAGGCCACATGCAAGAGGGATACATCACAGCCCCTCTATCCATCCAAATAGGAAACGTAGCCACTACCCACCCCGTTGTTCTAGTAGACCTACCCCCGACTGCAGAACACATCCAAGGCATAGACTTTATGAACTCACATAACCTCTCCTTCAACCCCGTAAACAAGTGTGGCTGGCGAATGTCCAAGACAGCTAGAGCCCCCGCCACGCTCTCAGTAGCAGATTACGAAAACAGGATTTGCTCAGTAGGGGACTATTGGTTTAACCCTTCGGCAATTAGCACAGAGGACACCATTGGATGGGTATTAGCCACACACAAAGGTGCATTTGCCCAACACAAGCACGACTGCGGCCACATTCCAGGTACGATTATGATCTCAGGTCCCGACCCCAAACCACAGAAACAGTATGGATTTCCACAGGAGGCTGAGGGCGAAATTTTAAAGGTAATTAACAGTCTGTTAAAACAAGGAGTGATTGGACCCATAGCTTCCACTAATAATGCCCCGATTTGGCCCGTAAAGATACCAGACGGTTCATTGCGAATCACCATTGACTACCGCGAACTAAACAAAGTTACCCCTTTAACAGCGCCCACCGTTGCCACGAGTGATGCGACCATGCTTAAGCAGGGAGTGCAAGCTAAGTATTTCACCGTACTGGATATCAGCAATGGTTTTTGGTCCATTCCCCTAGATCGCCGCTTGCCAGTGTAAATTCGCATTCACTTTTCAAGGACAACAGTACACGTGGATGTGTCTCCCCCAAGGCTTCCATAATTCCCCCTCCATTTTCCACAGACAGCTAACTGCTGGTCTTTCCAAATTCTCCCGCCCCAAATGCCTAATTCAGTATGTAGACGACCTGCTCCTGCAAACCGACACCAGGGAAGAGCACGTGGCTCTATTGGCCGAATTACTAATCCTGCAACAGTCCATCGGATGTAAGGTAAACACCAAAAAGGCACAGATATTGAGGGAAAAGGTTCTTTATTTAGGCACCACTATTACACACGGCAAACCTGAAATTGAACAAAAACGCATTGACTCCATTGTGAAGTTGCCCCTGCCCCGTAATGCAAGTGCATTCCGCTCATTTCTAGGTTCAGTGGGATACTGCAGAAATTATATAGATAGTTTTCCACCAAAGCCGCCCCACTCTCAGAGCTTCTGAAAAAGAACACCCCATGGAATTGGCTTCCCCAGCACACAAACGCCATAGACGATTTAAAACTTGCCCTGGTACAGCTCTCGCTTTACAAGTTCCCGACCCCGCCTTGCCCTACGCCATAGAAGTAGCAACAACCAACCGAACTCTCTCAGCAGTGCTCCTACAGGAACGCCACGATTGATTAGGACAAGTAGCCTATGCCTCTAGAGTTTTAGACCCCGTAGAACAAGGATTTGCTGCCTGTGACTGACACTTGCTTGCAGTCTTCTGGGCAGTCCAGTACTTTGCCTACATTCCAGGCCTCAACCCAGTCACAATATTAACCGAGCACACCCCCACCCAACTGTTGTTAGACGGCAAACTAAAGGATGGTTCAGTTAGCCAGATCAGAGCAGCTCGCTGGACACTCTTATTACAAGGCAGGGATATTTCTGTGAAACGCACCAAGACCCACATGTTCTTAGCAGACAATTTACAATCGGCAGGGACCCCACACGAATGCCAGATAATTGCAGCCACACACCCCACAGGACCCTTTTTCCCAAATCGTTACAACCACGTGTAAACGGTGAGACACAAAGTTCCCAAGACACAGGGGACACAGTAAAGATCTATGTAGATGGCTCCTCCACTGTTGAGGATGGAGTAAGAATCACAGGATGCGGGATTTACATGGAGGACTCACAGGGATGCCCACTAGAAGAGTATCTTTAAAATTACCCGGCCACTTGGGTTCGCAGGCAGCCGAACTGGCAGCCATAGCTTATGTAATTGACCACCCAGGTTCCTTTCCAACACCTGCGGACATACACTCCGACAGCTTGTATGTTTGCAACAGTCTAACAGAATTCCTTCCCCGATGGGAATCTCGAGGTTTTGTATCCGCCGATGGAAAACCTCTACCATCCGCCTCTCTCCTGAAACATAGTCTTCAGAAAGCCACCGGCCGCGCATATGGCATCATTAAAGTAAAGAGCCATCACCGCACCTCTCCCCCCGGGAATCGCAAGGCCGACGCCTTAGCTAAAGCTGGATCACACACTGGTCACTTCTGGCAACCACCCGAGTGTGAACAGATACATTCAATCCAGGTCTCCCAAACCAATATTGAGGATGTATCTCAGGCACAGAAAGCAGATGACTCCCTCAAACAGATACTGAACGGCACCTACCCAGCCCCCTATGATAAATGGAAGGACACACTCACAATACAGGACGGAATAGTGTTAAAGGACGGAATTAATGTGGTCCCCACCTAAGACAGAAACCAGTTAATCTACCAATTCCATGATGGACACTGACATCAGGGAATAGACACAACCATTGCCCATTTAAGAGCCTTGTGCTGGTGGCCTGATTTAAAAAGCGATGTCACACATTATGTAGACAATTGCCTCATTTGCACCCAGAACAATCCAGAACATTATGCAAAGAAGAGACAATTAAGACACACCCGACCTGTAGAAAGCCCCTGGACAAATCTGCAAATTGATTACATTGGTCCCCTCCCCCCCTGCAGAAATGGTTTGAAGTACGTACTAGTCGGCATCGATACATTTACAAAATGAGTCGAAGCATTCCCCACACATTCAAAGGCCACCGCTAAAAGTTTGGCCCAACAGATCTTTACGCGCTGGGGTCTTCCACGCAGCATTGAGTCAGATCAAGGTTCCCACTTCACCGGCAGAGTAATGCAAAATGTTACCACCATTTTCAGTATCAAACAAAAAGTCCACATAGCCTAGCACCCCCAGTCCAGCGGCATAGTAGAGCGCATGAACCGCACTTTAAAAACGACCATTCGGAAGATGGTACAGCAGAACAATTTATTGGGACACGGTACTACCCTTTGCTCTCATGATTATCAGGAACACAGTTTCCAGTTCCACAGGTTTCACACCCTTATGACAGCGAGACCCATGAAAGGCATTGAATATTTATCAGGGCTCGATTTGTCGAATCCCGTAGTAACCGCGCTCACCCACGAAAAAGCAGTCCAACAGGTCACAGAAAACATTAAAGTGGCACAACTAGCTGCTGCTGTCTGACTAGGCGCTAGCAAAAAGCAGAGTAAAGCCAGCTTTGACAAAAGGTTCACCCCAGAGAGTATACAGTCAGCCAGCAAGTTATGATCTCGTTGTACAACCCCAGCTCCTTCCAAGTCCCTAAATTCGCAGGCCCCTACTCCATCTCTGACAAAGTAAGCCCCTCTGTGTACAAGATAGCGTACCCCAACGGTAAGGCTGGTTGGTTCCACATCAACCAACTCAAGCTCTATGGATCACAATGTAGCCACGCCCACCACTTAGCCTTGGTGATGGGAGAGGATAATGCTCTGCCCACTGACGATTCAGTCTGATGCCCGCTCCAACCCTTCCCCCTCAGGATGACACTCTCCCCTCGACACGGCCCATACTCACACGTTTCAATCTTGAACTTGACTCTGATGAGAGCCTCCCAGATTTGACTACCATCCCTAGTGCCCTCCCCACCATCAGCTACCCTAGCCCCCAGAACAACACCTTGGATTTTCTCATCCTCTTGTACGACCGTCTCCACCCAACGACTCTTCCTACACCCGTTCCCGACAACGTTGCTTCAACTTCCAGCACACCAATTCCATACTACCCACCGCCACACGACAACCCCGAAACTCCCTTTTGGCACCGTGACAATTCCTACAGGTTGGTAAAACATGACGAATCGGACCACCCACAGGCCTACGCGGCTACCGCCCGGAATCTGCAGATACGAGTCTGGCAACCAAGAAAAGGTGATGATTTAAGCAATGAGCCCCTTCTGGGAAATGATTTAACGGAACTGCTGCATGCAAATATTTGAGGTGTCCAGATGATGAGAAATGGACACTGCCTAAGAATTAAGGTGTCCAAATTTCTGATGGAGCCTGCCCGTCTTCTTGTTTTAACCTCCTCTTCTCTCCAACACATGGTTTTAATCTACGTCGGCCTGACACTCGGTTATACAGTCATAATTACTCCTCTGATTCAACCGTCAGACGCGGTCATATTACAACAAATTCTTTCCGTTCATCCCAGTCGCCCAGGTAGGGAGTCACGGCACTGATCCCCGCCCTACCTGAGGGTCCCAAAATTAACTCGTCAATCACGCTCAGGTAGTGGAGTAACGGCACTAACCCCCGCCCTACCCAGGGATCCCATCCATTCTTGTCCCGCAGCGGCCCACACGCACCCCACGTTTCACATCATGCTCCCTGGAATGGTTTACTACACCCTTTTACTGCTTTGGGCAGGTCTTGAATCTCCCTTTCCGCTGCAACTCTAAACCCTTCTTTCTTCCACTGTTCTTCTAGGCCTCTTCGGGCCACATCCAAATGCTATTTACACTTAAAACACAATGGTTGCTGGTCACTGCTGCTATCTCTGAGCCCCTGGGATGAAACTCTATAAAACTGGCTGCCCTGAAATTCGGCTGGTTAAGCAAAGCCTCAACCTCCTTGGTTGCCAGTAAAGAGAGAGAATGGTCGAAGAAAGCATCCTCCCACTCCTCGCATCGACCACACAAGCTGTGAGACACTTGAATTGAGACACTTGGATTAGTACCTCTCCAAATTTTTTTTTTAAACAAAATGGGGGAGTCACACATGGTGACAATCATAAAGGGAAATTGGAACTAAGAGAGAGACTAACACACACAGATATTAACCAACGATACTGACATGATACTATGCTTAATTCCCTAGGATTACACGGAAATCAGACACCGCAGGATGAACCCAGCCCCCATGATCTCCGTCTGGATAATTGCCACACTTACTGGATTCCAAGCACAAGATACCCAAGACTTTCCACAGCCCGGCGGTCTGTGGTACCGTCCCCCAGATGCAGGGGAATGTGAGAGTGGCACCCTATGGGTGCGTAAGAACACAAGCATCATATTTGGGTGCAATAACCAATGGACAATTTACAGAAAGCCCAACGGGTCCACATCAGAATGTTACATTAGCACAACCGGAACAGAAGATTGGTGGGAACTTACTAATGATGGGTGCCCCGAAATTGGATGTTTCAATAAAATTGCAGGGAACACAATAAGGATCGGACAAAATTGCCCCGGGACACCAACTAAAGGTAATTTGGCGTTACACATAATTAAAGTAGGACCTAAGCCAGCCCCGAATGCCACCACCCCACGGACTACGTCCAGTCAGGATACCACACAACAACTGTTAGAGATAGAGACCGAAACCCCCACCTGGTGGGAAGGCATTGCAAAATGGAACCCACTCTCATACATAGAACATAGAACATAGAACATTACAGCGCAGTACAGAACAGAGACCCTCCTCCTGATTGCAGTAATCTATAGTGTAGTCCTCACATTCAAACTCCGCAAATGGAAGGCAAAAGCCCCCTGGCCCCCTATATACACAGTTCGAGCCCCCCTCTTTGAAATCCAATAGAACTCTACGGTGAATGTACAACTTACAAATCTGTGATAACCGCTGCTAAATGGACCCTTTATACCTCTGTACCGATGAAATGTGATAAGACGAAAGAATGTGGTGCTGCTGTTTAAGTTTGTAGATTTTGTGTTAGAGATAAGTTCCTTAGGTAAAACCGGCAACATGAGCGTAGTTTAGAACGTTTAGTTAGAAACCAACTGTTTTATATGTTAATTTAAGTTAAAATGTTTTATATGGATCTGATTTTAGGAATGAAACAGCTATTAGTAGTGAATTATTTTAATGAATGTATGTAATATTAATGAATTAGGTAAAATTGTACAATACATTTAGGACAGAGTAGAGTAGGACCTGAACTGACTGACCTTGCCGGCTTGATAAGGTAGACTACAGGATCAAGACTGTGATCCACCATGCTTCGCATTCAGGATCAAGAGGACGGAATGTAGCCATGTAAAATGGCCACATGCAGAGGATCATGGGAATTGTGGTCAATTTGGGACACAGACAGTACACAGCCTCTGTATATTGCGCAAAGAAACCAGACTTGGCTGAAACTTGTATCCATTAAGAGTCGATCACCATTTCCCCAGGACAATAGAGTTTGAATCAAGGAGTTGCAACAGTAGCAGACTAACCGGCAGCACCCCCCTTATTTGGAAAGGCCTACATGCCTGGGACAATGATAGCTAGGACCCGCCCAGCTATTGAGGTATCCACCCCCTAATTGGCTGAGTTCGATGAGGGCGATCGAGAACCCTATCGTTCCATTGGACCTGGAGTAAGGACCGCCCAAAAGGGCGTGAAAGAGACGAAGGATAAAAAGCCCTGTGCAATAGAGATCGATCTCTTTTGGGACCGACCTGTTACGACCAACTGCAGCAGAACAACCAAGTTCAAGGACCCGCGTCCATTCCTGAAGGACGAGCCCTGCTGAGACGAACCCAACCACTTCCAAACCGACCACGTAGACCAGGATAAAGGCCTTATCTCGCACAATGCCGGTCATTCGAAATTAAGTAAAGGTCATCTTAGTTATTAGGTGTAATTTAGTACGGAACCGCGTGTGTTATTGCATAGAGATACAAGTCTTGTGTTATTAATAAACTGTGTTTTCGAGCTAACATATTGGTTGTGTGGTCATTTGGTCGATTTAAGAAGCAGCTTGTCATAGATTATCATAGAATTTACAGTGCAGAAGGAGGCCATTCGGCCCATCGAGTCTGCACCGGCTCTTGGAAAGAGCACCCTACCCAAGGTCAACACCTGCACCCTATCCCCATAACCCAGTAACCCCACCCAACACTAAGGGCAATTTTGGACACTAAGGGCAATTTATCATGGCCAATCCACCTAACCTGCACATCTTTGGACTGTGGGAGGAAACCGGAGCACCCGGAGGAAACCCACGCACACACGGGGACGATGTGCAGACTCCGCACAGACAGTGACCCAAGCCGGAATCGAACCTGGGACCCTGGAGCTGTGAAGCAATTGTGCTATCCACAATGCTACCGTGCTGCCTTGTGGTTCACCCCAAAGTAAAGAAGGCAACACGTCGTTCACGTGTGGTCCTACTCGGCGGGACCTCGGCGTTCATTCTGCGGGGGCAGCTTGGTGGGTGGGAAGGGCAGATCTGACCCCAGGGGGTGCCTCCACCGTGGCGTGGCCCACGATCGGGGCCTACCGATCGGCGGGCCGGCTTCTCCTGGCGAGGGCTTATCTTACTCCGCGCTGTAGCCACCTAAATTGGCCAACTCCTGATTTAAAATGGTGAATGGCAAAGGCTGATGGGAAAGTCAGCCAACAAGACAGAAACCAGCAGCTGCAGGTTTGATGATTATTTACCTCTGCAAAGGCCAGACAACATCGATACCAGCGACCATCACCATAACAATGTAGCAGCCATCTGCATACTGATGAGCAATCCCTGGGAACAATAAGTAACATTTTGGACACACAAAGCAAAGCCAGACTCCTCGGCGCCAGCAGGAGCCAACACAAAGGAGGTGAACGAGAGCAAAGGTAATAAAACAGAGCAATTGAACCAAGGAGAAAGTTAGCAACAGCGCCGGGCCCCTGTAGCTCTCCACCATGTTGCGTCGGGGCAGGCGCAGAGAAGGCAACTGGCACGCATGCGCGAGTTCGCGCTGGTCGTAACGCGCATGCGCAAATTCGCGCCGGCCGCAGGGCGCATGCGCAGACCTGCAATTCCCGTTTGACGCCCGTATCGGCAGCTGGAGCTGCGTGAGTCACTCCAGTGCCTTGCTGGCCCCCTGTAGGGCGCAGGATCACTGATCCTGGGGGCCTGTTGACGCCGTCGTAAAACGCGACGTCGTTTACGACGGCGTCAACACTTAGCCTCAGGATCAGAGAATCCCGCCCCACATCTATGAGCCAAAAAGGAGAGCAAGTATCACTCCTGCTCTGTAAATCATGAGCTTGGTGCCAGGTCTGAGCTCTCTTCCTCAGGTGACCAAAGGCTGCCCTGGCACACTGAAGGTGGTATTGAATTTCATCACTGATGTCTGCACTTGTTGGCAGTAGGCTCCCAAGGTATGGAAAGTGATCCACATTGTCGAAGGCCTCCATGGGCTTTGATAACTGGGTGGTAGTGCTGTGTGGCGGGGAAGGTTGGTAGGGGACCTTTGTCTTATGCATGTTTAGTGTAAGGCCCATTCATTCATATGCCTCGCTGAAGGCGCTGACGTGTTAGAGATTGGCCTCAGAATGCGTGTCGATGGAAGCAGTGTCTGCATACTGTAGTTCAATGAGAGAGGGTGGGACGATCTTGGATCTGGCCTGCAGACAGCGGAGGTTGAACAGATTCCCGTTTGTTCTGTAGTTTAGCTTTACTCCAGTGGGGAGTTTGCTGAGGTTGAGATGGGGCATTGCAGCGAGGAAGATGGAGAAGAGTGTTGGTGTGATGGCACAGGCTATCTGGACCCCAGTCTGAACGTGAATTGGGTCTGTGGTTGATCCGTCGGTCAGGATCATGACTTGCATGTCATCGTGGAGCAGGCACAAGATGGTGACAACTATTGGGGGAAGCCAAAATGGAGAGGCGGATGCTCAATAATCCCTCACAGTTGACAGTGTTGAAGACCTTTTTGAGGTTAAATAAGACCTTTTTCAAGGGTTGGTGCTGTTCCCTGTATTTCTCTTGTAGTCACCGTGGGGTGAAGCTTGTGTCCATTGTGCTCCTTCGTGGACAGAATCCACACTGTAACTCTGGGAGGAGCTTTTCAGCTGCAGGCAGAAGATGTTTAAGGACGACTCCTTGCGATGGCTTTCCCAGTGGCCAACAGCAGGGAAATTCCTCTGTATGAAATGAAATGAAAATCGCTTATTGTCACAAGTAGACTTCAAATGAAGTTACTGTGAAAAGCCCCTAGTCGCCACATTCTGGCGCCTATTCGGGGAGGCTGTACGGGAATTGAACCGTGTTGCTGGCCTGCCTTGGTCTGCTTTAAAAGCCAGCTCTTTAGCCCTGTGCTAAACCAGCCCCTGACAGTCAGACTTGTCGCCCTGCTTGAAGATGGTCACAATTATACCATCTCTGAGATCTCCTGAAAAATTTGCTTCCTTCCAGAGACAGTCCAGAGAAGGTTCATTAGGTTGACCCCAGGTATGGAGGGACTTTCTTCTGAAGAGAGGTTGAGTAAATTGGGCCTGTACGCATTGGAGTTTAGAAGAACGAAAAGCGATCTTATTGAGACATATAGGAATTCTCAGGTTGACAGGGTAGATGCTGAGAGTTTGTTTGCCCTTGTGGGGGAGTCTAGGAACAGAGGGCATAATCTTAGTGCAAGGGGTCAGCCATCTAAGACAAAGATGATGAGGAATTTCTTCCCTCAGAGGACAGTGAATCTGTGGAACTCTTTGCCGCAGAGGAATGTAGAGGCAGGGTCATGAAGTATGTTCAAGACTGAGATAGACAGATTTATAATTAGTAAGGGAATCAAGGGTTATGGGGATAAGGCGGGAAAGTGAAGTTGAGGATTATCAGATCAGATCAGTCATGATCTCATTGAATTGCAGAGCAGACTTGATGGGCCGAATGGCCTGCTTCTGCTCCAACGTCTTTTGGTCTTATGGTCAAATAAGTGAAATGAGGCCATGTATTCTTGCCGAAGCAGTTTTCTTGACTAACATCCCATCCACCATTCACTCCTCCCACCACCATTACACGGTATGCTACCTTCACCAGCTGGGCACCACTCTGCAGCTGATCAATTTTCATGTTCCTCAAGTAGCTTAGAATTATAGAATTTACAGTGCAGAAAGTAGGCCATTCAGCCCATCAAGTCTGCACCGGCCCTTGGAAAAGTCACCCCACCTAAGCCCATGTCTCCACCCTATCCCCGTAACCCCACCTAACCTTTTTGGACACTAAGGGCAATTTATCGTGGCCAATCCACCTAACCTGCACATCTTTGAACTGTGGGAGGAAACCGGAGCACCCGGAGGAAACTCACGCAGACACGGGGAGAACGTGCAGACTCCGCACAGACAGTGACTCAAGCCGTGAATCGACCCTGGGACTCTGGAGCTGTGAAACAACTGTGCTAACCACTGTGCTACGTGCTTGTCAGAAAGAAACAACCAACTCAGCAATGAAAGGACAATCAAACCAGGCTTGTTGGTTCTAACCTCTATCCAATGTCTGCCTCTGTATGTTTCCCTATATCTCGTGGTTTATTCTACCCATGAAATTAATTTACTCTTGTCAATAAACCTTTGGACCTATAAATGAGCCTCATACAATTCTGATATGGAATTACCTCTGCTAACGATATGAGTTATCTATAATCCATTAACTCAGTGACAATGTTTGGCACTGTTGCTGTACAGAAAGTTGAGAGCTGTCCAGATAAGATGCACAGACAGGAAGTACAATTCTATGCAGCACTGACGGCTATACAGGATCATGTCTCGCTTAACCATGTCTGGCATCCTGGTTCAAGTTTCCCAAAGACAAGGTTAGAGTAACAGGTGCTCCACACACCATTGAGTCTGGCTTTATTAGCCCCATTTCAGACTGAATGACCACGTTTGCTCTCTTAAAAGCATAGCAAGTGAATTGCTGAACAATTCAGGATCTCTCCAGAGGATCTTGTTAACTCACGCAGCAGAAGAATTCACAGCTGTTTTTGACTGGGTTAAATATAAAGAGTGCATGAAGCTGTTGGCTCAGATTGAAACTCTGGAATGGACTGTGTCTGTGGCCTTATATGAAAACTCCAGTCTCCGCAGGGATTATAGTATGCGTCATTGCTTTGCAAATCTTCACATTCTCTGCACACTTCAAAAGTAGTAGGGTTTCATTTTATGAATAAGAAATCAGTAGTGATGCCCCTAGGTGGATTGATGAACTGACCGTAGTCCCGGCGCCATAGAGGTGGGAAAATAGAGCCAGCTCTGTTTCAGGGTCAAAAACCTGCCTTGTGGAGAGGGGAAATGCTTAAATTCCTTAATTTGCATGGAGTCAGGTTTCCTGTCTAATTAGAGCCAGTGAGGGTAGAAGGAGAAGGCTCGGATCGCGTGTGAGACTTATTTACAATCCTCACTGCAGCCTTGCCACTGAGGCCGAAGAAGAGAACTGTGCATTATGTCAAAACCTTCCACTGTTCCTAGAGCAGTTGAGATGACACAGGAGAGCTGGAGTACAAGTACCCATGGGCAGGACTGCCTCTTCCTTCAATAAACTCAATGTCATGTTGGAGGTGGTGATGTTCTTTTCCTGGTGGGTGGTTGGAGTAGGCCACTATCTGAGACGAAGTGGGCCTGGTGGACAATACTTCCACAGAGATTCTGGAAGCAATTCTGGAAAAGATTCAACCACCTCATATGCTACCATGACAAGATTAGTGCGGACCCCAACCTTCTGGACAGGTGTCAAGACTTGCAGTGCCCAATAACTGCAACACCTGAGTTGCATGATCCTGAAGGTGGAAGGATTAAGTTGCCTATGGCAATTACTGGTCCCTCAGAACAAGGGACAGCCACAGTGCTCTTGAGGACCTGTTACCACTCTGACATGTGGCTCCTAATAGATAGTGGTGAATGGCATTGGATGGACATGACAGCAGTGTCTTCCTTTATTACATGCTATCAGATGCCTTGAAGGAATTAGGTATAGCTCTTGTGTCTAAAGGGATCAGGGATATGGGGGAGGGCAGATTCAGGGTATTGAATTTGATCATCAGCCATGATCATAATGAATGGTGGAGCAGGCTTGAAGGGCCAAGTGGCCTATTCCTGCTTCTATTTTCTGTGTATGTTTCTATGTATGTCAGTCAGGATTGTGATGGAATACTATCTATTTCTCCAGATGAGTCAGCTTCATAACTCAGGAACCTCAATACCACCCAGGAACATGTAGCCCAGTTGACCAGTGCTCCATTGTTGCTCTCTTTGGTTGTTTCTAAATATGGCGGTCAATATGGTCGCCTTCCTTATTTCTAATTACTTTTGCTTTAGAGTCGCCAGGTATCTTTCGATACCGCCACAAGGTTCAAACCCGAATACTGAACAAAAGAGCCGATACACCAGTTAGTTAGTTCAAAGTCAACACTATGTATTTACACACACAGCAATATCTACTCATGCACGAAATACTACAGACTAAACTGACTACTGATAAAGCTTACACTTATCTTCTGGCGCCCACTCAGTCAGAGGAACAATGGCCGTTGTTCGTTTCTGAGGCTGCTGGGGTCGAAGTGGTGAAGGGAACAGCTAAGGTTGTCCGTCTGGTAGCGAGCGTTGACCTTGGACTTACTTGCTTCTGGTGTAGCTGGTGGAAGGGTCTCTCCACTTTGAGTGCCGATTCCAAGAGAGCGATTCTCTCTTGGGGCCTTCTTCTTATACCCAAAGGGGGCTTCGCGCGCTTTTGGGGGGGCCTTGAACTTGGCCCCAATTAATTGGGCCGTATCTTGATCACTCGTATTGATCTTGACCAATAAAGGGGTGGGTGCCCTGATGGCTGGGCGGGTCTTAGGTGGCCGTTGGCCTGCTTTGTTTTCTGCTTTCGGTTTGGGGAACTGGCGCCGCGAGGTCTGGGGCCAGATCGGTTACTTAAGTATCTTCCTTTGATCCCGGAGATGGGCCATCCATATGCTAATGGGCCTACAGTTTCAGTCTCGTCTGGGAGCTGTTTCTCCAATATGCAGACAAGCTCTGTGCCTGCCTGCTTTCTTAGCATTGTCCATTTTCCCTGCAATCTTTGCAAATGTCCATTTTGTATTCTGGAAGTGGCCATCCCAGATGGCTACACCATCCACCACCATAAGCATTCAGTATCTCCCCCACAGGCACACAAAGGCAACAATGTGTACAATCTACAACATACACTGCAGAAACTGTCCAAGGTTTTTTCAACAGTATCTTCCAAACCTGTTATCTCTACCTCCTAGAATGAGGACAGGGAGTGCATGGGACCACTGCCGTCTGCAAGTTCCTCTTCAAGCCAGGCACCATCCTGACTTGGAAATATATCACCATTCCTTCACTGCCGCTGGGTCAAAATCCTTGATCCCCTTTCCTAACAGCACAGTGTGTGGACCTACGCCACATGGGCTGCAGCTACTCGGGGAAATGGCTCCCCACCACCTTCTGAAGAAGAATTTAGAATTGTGGGCAGCATCTCCTAATTTTGTGAGCAATTTTCACATCCCATAAATGAAAGAAAAAGACTTGAGAAATAGGCCTGGGAATGGGGGCAGTCCCATCGAGGACCAGAATAATCCCACTTGTTGCTGCACTGAGCTGCTGTTAGTCGGAATATACTGCTGGTTATGATTCACAGCCTAAGGAAGACCTTACACTCATTTAACTTATCCATCTTCCCCTTAAATGTACCAATACTGTTTGCTTCACCCATTCCCCGTGGTACTGAGTTCCACATTCTCACCCCTCTCCGGGTAGAAAAGTTCCTTCCAAATTCTCTATTGGATTTCTTGATGATATATCTTGATGGCCTCTAGATTTGCTCTTCCCCATACATGAAAACATTTTCTTGGTATCTACTGTGAGAAAAGTCTTTCATAAAACTCCTTTATACGTTCACCTCTCAGCCTTCTTGTTTTATGGTAAAAAATTGCAGGTTGTTCATCCCTTTGCTGATGGGTATGACCTCAGCAATTCTAGTATAACCCTTATAAATCTCGTGTAACTCTTACATCCTCACTAGCACCTTATCAACAAAGGCAATTACACACTGGCGCACAATACTTTGTGTAGCCTAACCAAGATTCAATAGAAGTGTGAGCACACATTCTCCAATGTTCAATTCTATCCAGAAATAAATTCTTAATGCTTGATTTTCTTTTATTCTGGTCTTATTGTCCTGCATTGCAACTTTTAGAGATGTGTGTATTTGGACTCCTGGATCCCTTTACTCCTCCAACCCAGTTAGAATTTTATTTTTCAAAAACAACGTGTGACCTCCTTAGTATTCATAGCAAATGAAATACTTCCTACTTATTCATGTTGACATTCATTTGCAAGTTATATTCCCATTCTGAAAGTTTATTAATGTCAACTCGTAATTATTTGAATTCCTCCTCTATGTTAACTATCTCTTCCAGTTCTGCAGTTTTAGACATTGGGCTTCATTCTCTGCCTCGGGACGTCGGAGTTGTGAATCGCAATTGACCAGGGAATTGGGGGCCCGGCAAAAATTGAGGTTCGGATCCGCTGCCAATTTGGACCCTGCTCCAGTTCCTCCCTGGCGGCGAAAACAAGGTTCGTGCCCGGTGATGTGTTAGGCAGGTCGGTTCGGTGTGGACTGCACTTGATGCAGCGATGCGAGAAACAGACCTCTAACACTGTAGAAGATCCAATCCGGTTTTATTGAACGATAGAACTAACATACGTATTTAACTGTGGGTTGACACTATACTCAACTGACTGGAGACCTTGTACTAGCCTGACCAGACTTACTAGCTACCGCATGGTGTTTGCACTTGCTGGCTCGTGGACTCTGACTGTCTCAGTGGCTGGGTCCAGAGAGAGTGGGAAACCTAGTGCCCTCTGGCTTTATAGTGGTGGTGTCCTGTCTGGTGGCTGACTGTGTTGTGTGCTTACTGGTCCTCCTGTGTGTCAATCACTGCCTGTCTGCACTTCATTATATATATGCATGGATATTCTGACACCCGGTGCCAGCGGGGGCATACATAACCAGCATTTGCCTGCACTTAAATGTGATTAGCCTGTCAACGCTTCATGTTCCGCCCTTTCGTGATGCTCTGCCCCTCTCAGGCTGAGGTTTCGTGGGCATGAATTACTACAAGTATTTACAAACGTGGACTGGGCGCTATGGCTGCGGAGGGGAGCGGACGGCTAAAAAAACGAAAAACCACTGGGGGCTTGCTGGGGATGGCAGTCTGGGCCGTGGGCAGTAACGGGGAGTGACTTTATCCCAAGTCTGTGGACTCGGGGTGTCGCCCTCTGAATTGGGGTGGCCTGGCTCAGACCGGCATTGCTGAAATCTGTCTTTTAAATGCCCCTGTTTGGTGCTACTTACAGGCTCCTGGCTGCTCATACTGCTGAGTGCTGCCTGTGTCTTTTGAATGCTCAGAAGACCTCTGGTCATCTGGGAGCCCATCCAGGCCACTTCTGCGCTGAGCGGGGCAGAGAACCAGGGAGGGTTCCAAAGGCTGCAGTGCAGGTGCCCTCTGGCTGGGGTGAGCTCTGCTGATCCCCTGCTTCCACTGCAGTGGGACAGCGTTTATGAGGAGCGCTAATACCTGGTTGGCACCTAATAGAGCTTGGCCATGCCCATCCACTTGATACAACAGCTGGGGTATCAATTGGGCATTCTAAATTTAAAGAAAAGTCCACTATGTGGTTCCTTGTTAAAATGTCATTTGGAAATTTAGTTATATTGCATTTACTATATTCCCCTTGTCTACACTCTCCGTTACATCTCCAAGCAATTTAATGAGGTTGGTGAAGCAAGACTTATCCTTTTTAAATCCATTTTGAGAATTCATTATTTTATTTTTGGTTTCTAGATCTTTTTCTACTTTCTCCTTTAATTGGGATGAATTATTTTTTCTAGAACTGGTGTAAAGTTGACAGGTTTATAGCTCCTAGACATGTCCTGTCTCCCTTCTCAAGTGTAGGTGTCACGTTATCTACTGTCATTCTTCTTGCACTATAATTTCAAACTAATTATTAAAAATGTTTAATAGTGCCTTTGCTGCCTTTTCCTGAGGCATTGCTAAGAATACAAGTGCAATTGATGTAGATCAGAGATTTTATCCTCTTTAAGTTTGATTAGTTTGTTTTTTATTTTAAATGCAACTATATTGGGCACCATTTAACCACCATGTTGTGCCTGGCATGAATCTGGGCATGCCAGTTAAATAACGGGAAAGGCCAAAATCGAGATTTGTGCCCGACATGAATCAGTTTGCTGTCAAATCAGCCTGCTCCCAATGCAAGTTCCGGATCAAGCCCAAATATGGCGAGCATATCATTAACCCTCATTTGCATTAATTTTCATCCCATTAGGGAGATTGAAGTTGAATGCGCTGGCTTCCCATGAATTACCTGGCTCCCCAGCGAAACATTATGCCAGCGTCGTTTAGTACTCCATTTGAAAAATGTGAACTGGCGCAATGGCTGCTGAGAGGAAGTGAGGAGGCGAGGAGCCACTTCCATTTTCCGGTACGTAGCCCAAGGCCACTGGAGCTGCTGGACCAGTGCTCGGGGAGGGATGGGGGCGGGTGGGGGGGGCGGGTTGGAGGTGAGGGTTTTTTCATCTGTGAGGCCTTCAAGTTATCTTTAAATATTATGGATATGCATAACAGAGGCAACTACAGCTGCTGCCTGCCTGTCCTACCAAACACTTCCGGAGCAGAGCCCTGTTCTTGGTTATATGCTGAAGTCACGGTAGCACAGTGGTTAGCACAGTTGCTTCACAGCTCCAGGTCCCAGGTCCGATTCCCGGCTTGGATCATTGTCTGTGTGGAGTCTGCAAGTTCACCCCGTGTCTGTGTGGGTTTCCTCCGGATGCTTTGGTTTCCTCCCACAGTCCAAAAGTGTGACATGCTAAATTGCCCTCAGTATCCAAAAAGGTTAGATGGGTTACTGGGTTACGGGGATAGGGTGGAGGTGTGGGCTCATGTAGGGTGATCTTTCCATGGGCCAGTGCATACTCGATGGGCCAAATGGCCTCCTTCTGGGCTGTAAATTTTAATCAAACTTCCTTTGACAATGAGCAGCCTCTAGCTTCACAGCTAAAGGCTATGGTTAATAAGGAATTGACTTTGTTAGTTGTGAAAGCACATTACAGCTGCAGGTTGTGTTTGCGGCTTGCTCCTGCTTGTAGCTGCAAATGCCTGGAAGCTACTGTTGCTGTTTCCTTCCTTTTCTGTAGCCGGAAAGAAGGACAATTTTTTCTAAGATACTTGTGTCCTCGAACACCAGGCTCAAGGGGATGTATTAGTCCAGAAGGCAACCCGGTTTGATGCAAGGAGACATTGTGGGACATGGTGCGTGACATCATTCCAAATGGGCCACCTGCTAACACTGTTGAAGAAATGCTTTTGCAGATTGCTGATGCTTTTGTTGCTGGTGTGGTTAGTGCTACATGTAACTAGCACATCACCGCGGTTAAACACACTGGAAGTCAAGACTGTTTTGCTGCACCTTGAGCATCAGTGGAATACTTGGATGCCAGGATTTGGACCCGGTGAGATTGGGCCTGGATGGAGAGTGACACTGATATGTGGAACACGTAACATATTGATAAACAGATAATTTCTACAGCAAAGTGCTAGACATTCTCAGGCTTTTCCTCCATTCCAGTTGAGGAATCTGCGAGGGGTGATACTGTGTGTATGTTTTTTTGTGAAAATGAGCAGATATAGTTTTGTATTGGTATTGGTACCAATATGGAACGGCGACATTTCCTTGTTGTTTAATGGCTAGCGTCATATTTTTATGGAGTTGATTTTCAAATCTTGGATCACTGTTGACCATTTAATGAACAAAATATTCTCAAGTGGGTACATGTGACATGTCTCAGACAATAATTATTTCATCGCATTTCAATCAAACTTTAAACAGTTTTCCTGAACTCTAGAAGTGTCAGCACCACAGAGGCAGCAACCAAGAATCATACAAGAACTGGGCTTCAGCACTGGGACTATCCTTGTGACCATACAGTATGTGTGTGGATCACCAGAGCCTGATAATCTACATCCCAGAGTATTAAAGGTAATGGCCTGGAAATATTGGAAACATTGATGGTCATCTTCCAAAATTCAATGGACTCTGGAGCAGTTCTTAAAGATTGGAGGGTGGCAAATGTAACCCTAATATTTAAAAAGGAGGGGTGGGGGGGGGGAGAATAAAGGAGAATTAAAGACCAGTTGGCCTGATATCTGGGGCGAAATTCTCCGTTATCCGCGGAAAGTCCGCCGATCGGCGCAAAAAACGGCGCAAATCCGACTTGCGTCACGTGGGAAAAATGGGTCAAAAGTCTCCGGCCCGAAATGGGATAGCAGCGACGTAACGGGATCCGCGCTTGCGCAGTGGTTCACGCCGTGCAGCGTCATACGCGCCGCATGGCGTGACGGCTCATAAGGCCGTGCTGCTCCCCCCCACCCGACCGGAACACCCGACCGGAACACCCGACTGGATGGCTGGCCGCCGCTCAGCCCCGAGGTTCGAGTCACGGGATGTGGAGGCGCTCCTGGACGCGGTGGAGCAGAGGAGGGATGCCCTGTATCCCGGGCACGGCCGCAGAGTTGTCCCACGCCACAGCCGGCGTCTGTGGAGGGAAGTGGCAGAGGCCATCACCACTGCGGCCCTGACACCACGGACAGGCACCCAGTGCCACAAGAAGGTGAACGACCTCGTCAGAGCAGGCAGGGTGAGCCTCCCCATATCACCCCCTCCCCCATATCCCCCCTCCCCCATATCCCCCCTCCCCCATATCCCCCATATCCCCCCTCGCCCATATCCCCCATATCCCCCCTCCCCCATATCCCCCATATCCCCCCTCCACATATCCCCCCTTCCCCCATATCCCCCCTCCCCCATATCCCCCATATCCCCCCTTCCCCATATCCCCCCCTCCCCCATATCCCCCCTCCCCCATATCCCCCCTCCCCCATATCCCCCCCTCCCCCATATCCCCCATATACCCAAGTGAATCCAGCCCTAACCTTAACCTCTGCAATGCACGCGCAACCGATGGCGTGCATTCATATACCTGCCTAACAGTGTTGCCTTTTACCCCTGCCACCCCCCCCCCCCCCACAGGATAAGCGCGCACACAACAATAGGGAGCATGTGAGGACTGGAGGAGGCCCCGCTGATGAGAGGCCACTGACCGAACACGAGGAAAGGGCCCTGGAACTGGCTGGAGGACCTGACGACCGGGAGATTGCTGATGCAGAGGTCGGGGGCGTAGTAGCAAGTGAGCCACCGACAGCCCGTCCCCATATACCCCCCTCCCCTATCTCTCCCTCCCCCATATCACCTGATCACTGCCTGATGTCTAACCATGCATGCTTCATTTTGTATCGCAAGACCAAACGTCCAGGCACCCATCCCCGCAGATGCAGACCGCCCGCAGGATGCCCCTCAGAGGCCACGGGAGACGGAGAGACTCGGACCCTCCAGCATGCGATGCCCGCAGGATGCCCCTCGCACACCACGGGAGACGGAGAGACCCGCACCCTCCAGCATGCGACGCCCGCAGGATGCCCCTCGCACACCACGGGAGACGGAGAGACCCGCACCCTCCAGCATGCGACGCCTGCAGGATGCCCCTCGGAGGCCACGGGAGACGGAGAGACCTGGAGCAACAGGGAGACGACACCCCCGTCACGTGCGGAAGCGACCACCCAGCGACGAGGGGGGCAGCCACAGGCCCCCGTCACATCCGAGCCAGGACACCACTACCCAGGACACCACTACCCAGGACACCACTACCCAGGACACCACTACCCAGGACACCACTACCCGGGGCACCACTACCCGGGACAGCACTACCCAGGAAGACGAAATACCGGACAGTGACTCAGAGTGGATGGGTGGAGACGAACCCCCACTCCAAAGTGCCATGGACTCAGAGTGGGACGAAGAGCACGACACAACGCCACTGCTGTCACCAACACCCTCCACCATCGTAGAAACACTCACCTCGGTTGGGCACTTTAGTGATGAGGCGTCTGGTACACTCACTGGTGTGCACAACACAGCCGTCCCGGTACAGCAGGTGGAGGTAGGAGCAGCAGAGGGGCCGGGCGGTCGGAGGGCAGCCCAGCCCAAGCGAACATCTGCCGCCCAGATGGATCCCGGGTTCCTGGAGTTACCACACCCACACATAGATCCGATGCAACCACCGACCCGGAGACGAGCGAAGAGGGTGACGGGCGGCTTGCGGCGGCTGCAGTCGCAGGTAGAGGAGTCCACCCGCGTCCAGGAGCTGGGAGTGGTGCCGGTCATGCGTGCCACCCAAGCTGACACCGCACGGGTGGCGTCCGCGGTGGAGGCAATGGGTGCGACGGTGTCAGACATGGGGAACGGTTTGCGAGGCCTGGGGCTTTCCGTGCAGGCGGCGTCTGTGGCCCAGGAAATGGCTGCCCTCTCACAGCAGGCCATGAGCCAGTGCCAGCGCCAGATGGCAGAGGCGCTCAACGCCATAGCCCAGTCTCTGCAGGCCATGGCCCAGTCTCAGCAGGCCATGGCCCAGTCTCAGCAGGCCATGGCCCAGTCTCTGCAGGCCATCGCTGAGGGCATCGGCGCCAGTGGCCATGTGCGAGCCGGCGTCGCACTGTCACAGACAGGGTTTGCCAACACCCTGGGCTCCATGGCTGCAAACCTGCAGACCCCTGTCGATACCAGCACGGGCCTCCAGGACTGGCAGCGCCAGATGTCGGGGGGCGTTGGATGGCCAGTCCGTTCGCATCCCCCACCCATGTAGAGGCCTGGGGGCCATCGGGCACCCCGAGGGAGGAGGAGGTGGTGTGGTCCGTCCCGGCTCCCCCTGTAGGGGAGGTCCCGGTACACCGCGACACCTCGGACTCCCCCCCTTCTGTCCCAGGTGCATCGGGTGGGCAACGGGCAGGACAGGCTGGCAGCTCACCATCCCAGTCGCCCGGGCCGCAGCCTGGCCCATCTAGGCCAGGACGCCCCAGGAAACGGCCGCCAAAGGGATCCAGTGTCAGAGGGCAGGAATCACAGGAGTCCACCTCCAGTTCTGCTGTACCGTCTGGGGAACCACGTAGACGTAGTCAAAGGGCCCGTAAGGCCAAACAATTAGACACTGAGTAAGTTGGCACGGGTGCAAGGCACAGATGAGTTTTAGGGGCTAGGGCACGTGCATGAACTCCTTTGGTTATTAAAGTCAATGTTACACCTACAGAAGCTGCCTTTGTGCTCTGTCCAAAGCGTGCGGGGGTGTCATGTACGTGAGCGCAAGTGTGTGTGTGAGGGGTGGTCTTACCTCAGCCCCAGGTGAGTCTGCCCCCTTCCCCCTGGGCCGCCATCAACATCCCCCGGGCAGAGGACGGGACCGTGCGCTGCAGTGTCACAGCCGCATGCAGGGATGGTCCGGGTGGATGGTGGTACTGTGGCCATGGGTCAGACATAGTCCAACGATGTAGAGCCAGGAGCTCACCGCAGGGCGGGTTGTCATCATCCTCCATGGCCTGCAATAGACACGCGTCCACCCGCAACTGTGTGAGCCCGGCCCGTTGTGCCGCAGGTGGATCGGCAATGGGGGGGGGGGGTGGTGTGCATGCGGGTGGGGTGGGGGGAGTTGGGGAGGGGGGTGAGGGTGGTCGGCTGTTGCCATGGTGTGTGGTCTGTGGCCATACTACCCGATTCCCACGCCCATCTAGTCAGTGAAGCGGGCGGCTATCAGTCTGTCCCGTGCCCGCTGGGCCAGCCGGTAACGGTGGACAGCCACCCGCATGTGTCTACCCCGTCTGCCCTGACCATTACCCCCATCCCCCTCATCTGAGAGGACTGCGCCTCTTCCTGCTGCTCCTCCAGTCCGCCCTCCTCTGCCTGCGGCACATCGCCCCTCTGCTGGGCTATGTTGTGCAGGACGCAGCACACCACAATGATGCGGCCGACCCTATCTGACCAATACTGGAGGCCGCCCCCAGAGAGGTCCAGGCACCTGAAACGCATCTTCAGCACGCCAAAGCACCTCTCTATCTCTCCCCTTGTCGCTACATGGGCATCATTGTAGCGGTTCTCCGCCTCATTGCGTGGCCTCCGTATAGGCGTCATCAACCACGATCGCAATGGGTAGCCCCTGTCGCCCAGCAACCAGTCCCTCAGCCGGGGATGGCGTCCCTCGTACATGCCGGGGATGGATGACCGCGACAACACGTATGAGTCGTGTACACTGCCTGGGTAACGGGCGCAGACGTGCAGGATCATCATGCGGTGGTCGCAGACCACCTGTATGTTCATCGAATAGGTCCCCTTCCTATTGGTGAACACGGCCCTGTTATCTGCAGGTGGCCGCACGGCGACGTGCATCCCATCGATCGCGCCCTGGACCATGGAGAACCCGGCCACGGCAGAGAAGCCCACAGCCCGGGCATCTTGGCTGGCCCGGTCCACGGGGAAGCGGATGTAGCGGTGCGCCATGGCATATAGGGCATCTGTCACTGCCCGGATGCACCGATGCACCGATGTCTGCGATATGCCAGACAGGTCCCCACTCGATGCCTGGAATGACCCCGTTGCATTAAAGTTCAGGGCCACCATAACCTTGACGGACACGGGGAGAGGGTGTCCCCCGCCAGTGCCACGCGGTGACAGGTGTGCCAGCAGGTGGCAGATGTGTGCCACGGTTTCCCGCCTCATCTGGAGTCTCCTCCTGCATTCCCGGTCCTTGAGGTCCTGGTATGACTGCCGGGGCAGGTTCACACGGGGCGCCCTCGGGTGCCTCCGTTGCCGTGGGGCCGCGACGTCCACCTCCCCCTCCTCGTCCTGTCGGTCAGGTGTCCCTCCAGCCTGGGCGGCTGCCGCCTGTCCCTCTGCGGCAGCCTGCGCCGCCTCTCTGGCACGCTCCTCCTCCTCCTCCTCCTCATCCAGGGCAACATAGACATGAGCGGCTGCCGCCACGGCGGCCAACATCGCTGGATGATCGGAAAACATGACGGCCTGGTGGGGGGGAGGGGAACGACGACATGTCATCATTGCCCATGTCCCCTCCTCCCCCCAGCCAGGTGGCATGGACTGCATGGGTCCAACTGTTGGAGGCTGGCACCTGGCCAGGTGGACCAACTCACTTGCCCTCGCAACTCCCCTCCCCGGCACGGACCGCCCCCCAACCTCCACCCTGGCACGGACCCCCCCCCCCCCCAACCTCCACCCCAGCACGGACCCCCTATCCCCCTCCCCGGCACGGATCCCTCCCCAACCTCCACCCCGGCATGGACCCCCCCCCCAACCTCCACCCCGGCACGGACCCCCCATCCCCCTCCCCGGCACGGATCCCCTCCCGGCACTCCCCCGGACCCCAGCCTACTCTAACCACCCCCCCCCCCACCACCCCCGCCGCACACACACACACACAACCCGAGACACACCTCTCCTCACGCATTCAGACTGCGGCCACGCCATCGCCTGCCCAGAGCCAACCCCCCAGGCCGTCACTCACCTCCACGCTGGTCGGCGTGAACCTGGAGCACAGGGTCACGCCGATGAAAAGGAGGTTTAATTTACGTCGACGTGAACGGTCATCACGTCGACGGGACTTTGGCCCATCCGGAAGGGAGAATATCGGCAGGCCGAAAATCGGCTGCCTTGCGCAGACCCGTGACATTCTCCGACGGCAGTGGCGACATTAACGCCCCGCCGACTTTTCTCCCTTCAGAGACTTCGGCAACCGGCGGGGGCGGGATTCACGGCAGCCAATGGCCATTCTCCGACCCGCTGGGGGGTCGGAGAATGACACCCCTGAAGTGGGGAAAGTTGATTATAAAAGACATGATAATAGAATATTTGGGAAGCATTAAGGGGATTGGCCAAAGTCAGCATGGGTTTATAAAAGATCAATCTTGCTTAACAAATCTATTGGAGTTTTTGAGGATGTAACTAGTATAATCGATAAGGGAGAACCAGTGGATGTGGTGTATTTAGACTTTCAGAAGGCCTTTGATAAGGTCCCTCATAAGAGGTTAGTGGGAAAAAGTAAAGCACATGGATAGGAGGAAATGTATTGGTATCGATCATGAAATTGGTTGTCAGGCAGAAAACAGAGAGTGGGAATAAATGTTTTTTTTCCCAGAAGCAGGCAATGTCGAGTGGGGTACTGCAGGGATCAGTTCTTGGGCCCCAGCTGTTCACGATATGTATAAATGACGGAGTTGAGGGAACCAAATGTAGCATTTCCAAGTTTGCTGACAACGCAAAACTGGGTGGTATTGTGAGCTGAGAGGAGAATGCAAGAAAGCTTCAAGGTGATTTAGACAAATTGAGTGAATGGGTGACCACGTGGCATATTTAGTACAACATGGCTAAATGCAAAGATATACACCTTTGTGTGTAAAACAGAAAGGAAGAGTACTAATTAAATGGTGATATATTGGGAAGTGGGTGTTCTTGTACACCAGTCAATGAAAGTGGAGAGGCAAATGCAGCAATCAATTAGAAAGGAAAATGGTATGTTATAGAATCATAGAATTTACAGTGCAGAAGGAAGCCATTCGGCCCATCGAGTCTGCACCATAAAAACATAAGAACATAAGAACTAGGAACAGGAGTAGGCCATCTGGCCACTCGAGCCTGCTCCGCCATTTAATGAGATCATGGCTGATCTTTGTGGACTCAGCTCCACTCTCCGGCCCGTACACCATATCCCCGAATCCCTTTATTCTTTAGAAAGGCATCTATCTTTTTCTTAAAAACGCTTAAAGAAGGAGCCTCAACTGCTTCACTGGGCAAGGAATTCCAGAGATTCACAACCCTTTGGGTGAAGAAGTTCCTCCTACACTCCGTCCTAAATCTACCTCCCCTTATTTTGAGGCTATGCCCCCTAGTTGTGCTTTCCCCGACCACAACCTGCCCGCATCTATCCTATCTATTCCCTTCATAATTTTATATGTCTCAATAAGATCCCCCCGCATCCTTCTCAGCTCCAATGAGTACAATCCCAGTCTACTCAACCTCTTGTCATAATCTAATCCCCTCAACTCTGGGATCAACCTAGTGAATCTCCTCAGCACTCCCTCCAGTGCCAATATGTCCTTTCTCAGGTAAGGAGACCAAAACTGAACACAATACTCCAGATGGGGCCTCACCAACACCCTATACAATTGCAGCATAACCTCACTAGTCTTGAACTCCATCCCTCTAGCAATGAAAGACAAAACTCGATTAGCCTTCTTAATCACCTGTTGAACCTGCACACCAACTTTTTGCGACTCGTGCACCAGCACACCCAGGTCCCTCTGCACCCCTGCACAGCAGCATGTTTTAACATCTTACCGTTTAAATAATAATCCATTCTGCTGTTATTCCTCCCAAAATGGATAGCCTCACACTTGGCAACATTGAATTCCATCTGCCAGACCCTAGCCCATTCACCTAACCTATCCAAATCCTTCTGCAGACTTCCGGTATCCTCTGCACTTTTTGCTTCACCACTCATCTTAGTGTCATCTGCAAACTTTGCCACATTGCACTTGGTCCCCCACTCCAAATCGTCTATGTAAATTGTGAACAACTGTGGGCCCAACACTGATTCTTGAGGGACCCCACTAGTTACAGGTTGCCAACCAGAGAAACACCCATTTATCCCCACTCTCTGCTTTCTGTTAGTTAACCAATCCTCTACCCATGCTACCACTTTACCCTCAATGCCATGAATCTTGAGTTTATGCAGCAACCTTTTGTGTGGCACCTTGTCAAAAGCTTTCTGGAAATCCAGATATACCACATCCATTGGCTCCCCGTTATCTACTGCACTGGTAACGTCCTCAAAAAATTCTACCAAATTAGTCAGACACGACCTACCCTTTGTGAACCCATGCTGCGTCTGCCCAATGGGACAATTTCCTTCCAGGTGCCCCGCTATTTCCTCCTTAATGATAGATTCCAGCATTTTCCCTACAACCGAAGTTAAGCTTACCGGCCTATAATTACCCGCTTTGTGCCGACCTCCTTTTTTAAACAGTGGTGTCACGTTTGCTACTTTCCAATCCTCTGGGACCACCCAGATAAATTATCACTAGTGCGTTTACAATTTCCCTAGCCATCTCTTTTAACACTCTGGGATGCATCCCATCAGGGCCAGGAGACTGGTCTACCTTTAGCCCCATTAGCATGCCCAATACTGCCTCCTTAGTGATTACAATCATCTCAAGGTCCTTACCTATCATATCTTTATTGCCAGCCATGGAATGCGCATCGGAGGCTGCGCGCATGCACAGTGGGTCCGGCGTGAACCCACGCATGCGCAGTCCCACCGGCGTGATTTCCGCGCATGCGCGGTGTCTACCTTGTCCGCTCTGACCCTGACCCAACATGGCGCAAGAGTACATGCGCTGGCACGGAAGAAAGGAGGCCGGAAGACAGAGAGGCTGGCCCACCGATCGGTGGGTCCCGATCACGGGCCAGGACATATCGGAGCCCCCCCCCCTGCAGGCCGCCACCCGACCCTTCAACGCTGCGTTCCCGCCGGCTGAGACCAGGTGTGGACGGAGCCAGCGGGGCTTGGTGATTCTACGACGGCCGCTCGGCCCATCCCGGCCCTCGAATTGGCGGGCTGGCCGCGTAGAGCGGCCCGCGACCGGCGCCGCGCCAACCGCGCCGGCGTCAACGTCGGGACAGCGAGGCGCAATTCGCGCCGGTCGCGGGGATTCTCCGGCCCAGCCCCAGGCTGAGAGAATCCCGCCCACAGTCTCAGGATACAGGGTCGACCATATAGGACTGAGATGAGGAAAACATTCTTCACTCAGAGGGTGGTGAACCTGTGGAATTCTCTACAACAGAAGGCTGTGGAGACCAAGTCACTGTGAAATGCATTGTTTAAGGGAGGTTTCCTCTGGGTGCTCCGTTTTCCTCCCACAGTCCAAAGATGTGCAGGTAGGTGGATTGGCTGTGCTAAATTGTCCCTTAGCATCCAAAAGGTTAGGTCGGGTTACTCGGTTACTCGGTGGAGGTGTGATCTTAAGTAGGGTACTCATTCCAAGGGCCGGTGCAGCCTCGGTGGGCCGAATGGCTTCCTTCTGCACTGTAGTGATTCTATGATTCTGTGAAACACAAGCAGACACAGCGAGAATGTACAAACTCCACACAGTCACCCAAGGCCAGAATCAAACCCGGGTGTCTGGCGCTGTGCCGCCCAAAGCAGGAACAGAAGCAGAAACTGTAAGTTTATGGAAGCTGGAATGTGGAGGGCCACACAAGAGTGTGTTGGGATAATCATGCCGCGAGGTAAACTTGCACATATATCACCTTGACTGCATTATTGCTGGGTTAAAAAGCTGGAACTCCCTACTAATTTGGGGAGAATCTTCACCATTCTGACTGCAAAGGTTAATGGAGAAGACTCATCATCACTTTCTCAAGGGCAACGAGGCAAGGACAAGAAATATGTGACTCTTTCCACACATGTTGACTGGTAGCATTTCCGAGCATTTTCTGTTTTGATTTCAGATTTGGACGATCAGCAATAAATATTATTTGGGCGTGGGAATAAAAGGGTATCGAATAAAGCTGGGGAAATCGGGTTGGGATAGAGATCAATTATCATCCAACAACCCCATCTGCAGCAACTTGAATTTATTTAGAACCTATCTAGGGGGGTTCTGCAACCTTCTTTGCAAGTTTTCCCAGCAGAGGAGTTCAGACAAAAGCACCGTGTTAGGAAAATTAAATCGAGTTGCTGTTAGATCAACCAGTTTTAATAAAACTCATTAAACAGCTGATAAAATTGTTGCACATTTTTTTGTCTCATTTACTCTTGAAAAGTTGTTTTCTGTTTGCTTTGCCACAAGTTTTAAGTTCCTTCTCGACATTTTCTTAGCACACATTTTCTCCAACGTTTTCTAAGCAGCTCGCAGCTGCTGGCGTGAAGCCACATCACACATTTTGTGACATCCTGCACCGAACAACTCAGTCCCTTGTGGGTTTTGACGCGAAGCCTGAGAAATTCAGTTGGTAGCTGTCATATGCTTGAGGCTGTGGCATGTTAGAAACCACAAGCAGGTGCATTTAATTGGCAGCCTGTAAATGTAGGGCCAGCGAGTTGTATCGGGGCACGGTCCCGCCTATATCCGCAAAAGCTGCTCGAGAGTGGTGCCCCCTTTCTGCAAAACAGTGTGAAATACTTCTCAACCCCAGTCACGGAGATCGGGCAGGCAGAATGAGAGGTTAACCCACTGCCAACTCGTTTTTTTCCCTTCAATACAGCTTCGCAAGCCATCTACTACCATCGCTGGAAATAGCATAACACATGTCGCCGTGATAATCCCTCACTAAAATGCACTGAAAACGGAGGTAGCTTGTTAAAAATTTGCAGTTTCAGAAAATTCAGTCAAATGATTGAACCCACTCACGAACAGGATCAATTACTTGCAAATTTCCAGAACATTACTTATAGGTTCGACACAGTATTTATGTGTAAGAGGGATGGTGGCATTAGGGGAAGCTGGGGCATGGTGGTATTTTCACTGGGGTAGTAATCCAGAGACCCAGGAGGCCCTGGTTTCAAATCACCCCCTGGCAGATGGTGAAATTTGAATTCAATAAAAATCTGGAATTAAAAGTTTAATGATGACCAGGAAACCATTGCCAATTGTGGCAAAAACCCATCTGGTTCACGACTGTCAGTCAGGGAAGGAAATCTACCATCCTTACCTAGTCTGGCCTACATGTGACTCCAGATTCACACAGCGATGCAGTTGACTCTTAACCACCTCCAATGGCCTAGCAAGCCACTCAGTTCAAGGGCAATTAGGGACAGGCAACAAATGTTGGCCCTGCCAGCCTTGCCCACATTCCAAGAACAAATTTAAAAAACAGGCAGATTTCCTCAGGCAGACTTGGAATTAAGCCTTTCGTACTGCAATCCTCGCACTATGTTTGCAAACATTTGCACTGATTCAAATCTTTTATGTCACATTCACTCATGGAGAGACAGGGGGTCAGCGATGCAAAGATATTGACAGTTCATTGGCATTTACATTTTCAAATCTCCTCAGCCACACTACAGGTACACTTATAATATATTGCATACGAATTAGGAGCAGAAGTAGGCCATTCGGCCCCTCAAGCCTGCTCTGCCATTCAATAAGATCATGGTTGATCTGATGGTAACTTCAACCCCACATTCCTGCCTATCCCCAATAACCTTTCACCCCCTTCTTAATCAAGAATCTATCTAACTCTACCTTAAGAATATTCAAAGATTCTGCTTCCACTGTCTTTTGAGGAAGAGCGTTCGAGCGACTCAAGACCCTCTGAGAGAAACAATTTCTCCTCACCTCTGTCATAATTGAGCGAACACTTATTTTTAAACAGTGACCCCCTAGTTCTAGATTCTCTGACAAGAGGAAACATCGTCTCCTCATCCACCCTGTCAATACCCCTCAGGATCTTAAAGGTTTCAATCAAGTCACCTCTGACTCTTCTAAAATCGACTGGATACAGACCTAACCTCTCCAACCTTTCCTCGTAAGACAATCCATCCATTCCTGGTATTAGATTAGTAAACCTTCCCTGAAACTGTTTCTGATTTGTGTTCTATTTAGTCATCTTTGATCCATCGCTAGCATTTTAATAATGTACCACTTCTAGTCTTGAAGGTTTTGTGACATCTCTTTATAATTTTATCCTTTAAGCCCCGGTATTATTCTGGTGAATTATGCAGGATTATAGATGTAAACCCAAAGGGGATGTGGAAAAACCACTGCTGGAGATTTTCTGGCTGTGGCAGGGCTGTTAAAAGGGAAACCAAGCAAGGGTAGGCCCGCTGAGCTGGACAATGGAGGAGAGGGATTAGATCAGGACAGAGTGGTGAATCATGTAAAAGGCTGCAGATGTGGTGAAGAAGATAAGGAAGGAAAATAGCCACAGCTCAGCAGATTTAATTTATT
Source organism: Scyliorhinus torazame (assembly GCF_047496885.1). Classification (NCBI taxonomy): domain Eukaryota; kingdom Metazoa; phylum Chordata; class Chondrichthyes; order Carcharhiniformes; family Scyliorhinidae; genus Scyliorhinus; species Scyliorhinus torazame. The sequence continues at coordinate 55,708,494 of NC_092717.1, read as the reverse complement.
GCCACTGATAAGGTCATTTTACTGCTCTGGCAGTTTGGAAAGATTCAAACCTGGAGATGTGGGGATATTGGTCTTGGGTTTGACAACAAGGACTTCAAAGAGTAAAGAGAGACTGGAGATGCAGTTTTAGCTCTCGAGGAAAGTAGGGCCAAATGTTGTTTTCTAAAGAAAGCAGCCTGTGACTATTTAGGAAGGGCGGGAGAGCACCTGAGCAGAGAGGAACATTTAAGATGGTGACGAGCACAGGAGGCAGGAAGGTAATGTAGGAGGCTAGATATTTATTGGGAAGGAGGTTAAGGGGATAGAAAGTAGGTCTTGTGGGAAAAAGGAGCTTGGGAAGAAACTGAGAAAGTTGTAGGTTCAGGGTTTGGGCAGAGAGGAGTTTCAAGGGGGACAGGTTTGGCTTGGTGGACAAGGCAAATGCAATCAGGCAGCTGAAGTTCTCCACTTCAGTGACAAAGAAGTCCATAAGCGAGCTCTTTGTAATTGTCTTGGAAGCTGGGTGAGGGGTGTAAGGAGTGGAGAAAAAAAACCCTGCGGTTATCTTTGCTATCCAGATGTAACGTATAGTTTTGACAAAGTTTTATGTGGGTTGGGCAGATCTGTGATTGTGTGGTGCATACACTGAAACCTGTACCCCTAACAAAAGGAAAAACAAATGTTCGTTGGGATTTTGAAAATGCAGTTGCAGGTGACTTGGACCAGACGTTTGTAAGGCCAATGGGATCTTGGCCGCCTGTGAGAGAACCGACAGGGGTTTCCCGTCAACTCTGTGGGTAGCCTGAAAGAATCAAGTGCCTTTCAGGCACTTAGGTGGCCACCGTCGGGCCTCCCCCACAACCGAGGTCCACAGCAGGGGAATTCCTGCCTGTCGAGTGAGGCCAGCAGCTCTATGAACAGCAGAGCCAATGGGTAGTACAACATCCGCCAAAGACCTAGGGTAATCTGTGATGGCGGGAAGGATGGCGCAAGGGTGGGGGGTGTTGGCAGCAAGGCAACAGGATGGCTCTCAGCAGCACCCCCCCCCACCCCCACCCCACACCCCAGCCTGATGATGCCGGGTCCCCAGATCGAATATTGTTTAGCTTTAAATAAGGCCGCCCCCCCCTTCCGCCGGGAGCAAGCAACCCCACACATCCTTGTTTCTCGTGTTCCCAACATGACAAGCTCTTTTCTGCTGCTGATAATTCCAACAGTGGGATGAAGCTTTCAAGTGGGTGTTAATTAGTCACTTCAGGGCTTCAAATGGCTTTGAGGTGGGAAGGCTGTCCACGGGCCTGGCAACTGCAGACTTTAACAGGTGGAGCCAAGAAGGTGGAGGAGTACCCACCCACCAGCCTGATTAAATGCCCTACCCACTGCCAAAGTCACCATGGGGAAGAGCAAAAGCTTCCACCATGTTGAGATGCAGCAGGAACTGGGACTGGCGTGGGTAGGGGGGATGTGGGTTGTGAGTGATATGGTTAGGAGCAGGGATGTCTTTCTGCAGTTATACAGGACCTTGGTGAGGCCATACTTTGAGTGTGCAGTTTTGGTCTCCTAGTTTGAGGAAGGACATTCTTGCTATTGAGGGTGTCCAGCGAAGGTTCACCAGAGTAATTCCCGGGATGGCAGGACTGACACATGAAGAAAGACTGGATCAACTGGGCTTGTACTCACTGGAGTTCAGAAGAATGAGAGGGGATCCAATAGAAACAGATAAAATTCTGATGGGACTGGACAGGCTAGAAGCGGGAAGAATGTTCCCGATGTCGGGGACGCCCAGGACTAGGGGTCACAGCCTAAGAATAAGGGGTAAGCCATTCAGGATAGAGATGAGGAAGAAGTTATTCTCTCAGAGAGTTGTGAATTTGTGGAATTCTCTACTACAGAAAGCTGTTTGGGCCAGTTTATTGGATATGTTCAAGAGGGAGCTGCGGCTAAAGGGGTCAAAGGGTATGGACAGAATGCGGGAGTGGGATACTGAATTTGCATGGCCAGCCATGATCATATCTAATGGTGGTGCAGGCTCGAAGGGCCGAATGGCTACTCCTGCACCTATTTTCTATGTTTCTATGTGGAAGTGATCAAACCTGGTCTCATCTGTGATGAGAAAACGGGAGTTGAAGGCCACATGAAATCATTGGAGTCCCTCCGTGCAGAGGCTTAGAGAGGAATAACACCCTGATGCTTGATGTGGAGGGTGCTGGAGAACATTTGGGTGGACGTGATGAAATGCTCAGAGAAGGTTAGGGTGTTATTTTGTGGTAAGGAGCACCACAACTATGGCGAGGTAGACGGTGTTTGGCACTGTGTTCTCCTTCTGCTGATTGTACACTTGGGCCAAGTTGGTCCCATGCTCTTGCCGACTGATCACTCATCAGGGAGCCAGGCACCATGATTATTTTGGAGGAATTTAAAGCAGGCCACGCAGGCCACAATGGCAGAAGCTGTAGATGCATTACACCCCATTAGAAGAATGTTCCTCTTCTGTTGTGCACCATACTGTTAGTACAGATCCTAATTTTGGGCCTGTATCATATGTTGCTTGCAAAAGGGGGAACTATTGAATGTGGTGCATTTGGATTTTCAGAAGGCTTTTGATAAGGTCCCATGCAGGAGGTTAGTCAGCAAAATTAGAGCACATGGGATTGCGGGTAATACATTGGAATGGATTGAGAATTGGTTAACAGACAGAAAACAGAGAGTAGGAATAAACTAATGATTCTCAGGATGGCAGGCTGTTACTCGTGGAGTACCACAAGGATCAGTGCCGGGACCACTACTGTTCACAATCTATATAAATGATGTGGATGTCAAAACAAGATATAATGGGTGGGATTCTCCGCTATCCGGTGGGGCGGGTCATACCGGCGCTGAGGAGTGGCGTGAACCACTCCGGCATCGGGCCGCCCGGTAGGTGCGGAGTCCTCCGCACCTTCAGGGGTTAGGCCAGCGCCGAAGGGCCTCCGCCAGCCGGCGCGAGTTGGCGCATGCGCGGGAGCGCCAGCGTGTTCTGCCGTGATCCCAGCGCAAGCGCAGGGGGTTCTTTTCTGCGCCGGCCATGATAGGCCGTTAAAGCGGCCAGCGTGGAGGGAAAAGATACCCCCACGGCACAGGCCCGCCTGCAGATCGGTGGGCCCCGATCGTGGGCCAGGCCACCGTGGGGGCCCCCTGCGGGGCCAGATCCCCCTGCGTCCCCCCGAGGACTCCGCAGGCTGCCCACAGAGCCAGGTCCCGCCATTAAGGACCTTGGTTGATTTACGCCGGCGGGACTGGCCGAAAACGGGCGGCCACTCGGCCCATCGCGAATGGCCTATTCCTGCTCAGATTTTCCTATGTTCGTCTGCAAAAATATACAACTGTGGCAGGAGCCACATAGGCCAAACACATAGGCCCAGCATTTTCCATGATGGAAAGCCTCTCTGTTGAAGTGAAAATGGCACAAATGACCAAGTATTGTAAGTTCTGTCCCTGAACATGGCAATTCCCATTTTTGAGGTGCAGGCGAATAGGGGCATTTCACGGATGGGAGTTTTATGGAGGCAGTGGGCATTTACATTATCAACTGCCTCCATTCAAGTAGAATTTTGGTAGCCTTGAAGTGTGAAACCCAGAGTGTGCAGATTAAACCTGGTAAGAGCGGCCTGAAATTTGTGGATTTGTTTTGATGGCCCTTTGGAGAGGTAAGATATCCCGATAGAACTGGTCCGGTACACCTTTGGGATGTTGGGTGCCCTTTGGGATTTGTCATATGCCCTTTTGGAATTGATAAAAGTAGGCATGAATGTGTGTAAAAAGTGCAAAAAATGTCAAGCTCAATGGAACTGTCAACAGAACTGTCAAAATCAACTTTCAAATGTGTCTAGAGGACCTTTCAGAAGCACTTGTCAAATGGAGCTGTGAAACTGTTAAGGAATTTAAAAGTCCTGCTCCGTAATTAAAAAAAACTAATTTTGAGTGTTCAAAAATCCGTTATGTTTCAGTTGGTCTATTGACATAAGCCTGAAGGTTTCCATTACTAGATTAGTGCTGCATGACTGATTTCACAACCATCCATTATCAAAGTAGGGTGCTTGCCATCTCGCAGTTTAATTGACAGATACAAGTGGTTATAGATTCTTTGATGAAGAATTATGAGTTCCAATGTGTGTTTTTATAAGGGATTTTGCACTTTCATGAAATGCGTGTTGTCATAAAGCTTCATTTACTTGAAGGAATGTAAATGTAGTGAATGGATTTTTATGAATATGAGGTTTTTTTCAATACAGCGAAGTCTGCAATAGACACTTCGAACTTCATTCTACAGAACTTTATTTTATCTCACCTCAGCACAGGTCCTGAAGTTTGCCAGTGCTGGATATTGGGTGATTTGGAATGGTAGCTGGAAGGGAAAAGGGTGGTGGATGTGGGGGTTCGCATGAGTTGGCACTAAGTTGGGTAAAGGGCTACAGCGAGCCATGGAGGTCGATAGAGGGGCATAGGTTTCAATGGAGAGTATTAGGGACAATGGAGACTTTGTACAGGACATGAGTTGACATGGATGGAGTATGGGAATGTGTGGGTGTGAGTGGGGGGTGAGGGCCAGAGGTTATATTTTGGATACAATGTTGGATGCCGAAAAAACATTTCATGGAGTGGAGTGAGAGTATTTGTTTGAGATTTTTGGGAGGTTTGTTTTTGGCCACAAACTTATTTCTGAGATTCATCTATTTTATAAGGCCCCCACTGCCAGTGTTCGTATGAATGTCCTGAACTTTGATTATTTCCCTTTGAGGGGCACAAGGCAGGGCTGTCAATTGTGCCCACTCCTGTTTGCTCTGGCAATAGAGCCGCTTGCTATAGCGCTGAGGCCCTCTGTCAAGTGGAGGAGGATTAACCGGGGAGGGGTGGAGCATCGGGTATCCCTTTACGGAGACGGCCTATTTCTCTATATTATGGACCCAGTGCCCTTCATGGACAATATAATGAAGTTGCGAAGCACTTTTGGCTCCTTCTCTGGATACAAGTTGAACTTAGGCAAGAGCGAATGTTTCCCGGTCAACCACCTGGGAGGAGAGCCCAACTGGGGACGTTATCTTTTCACCTTGCCAAGACCAGCTTTCGTTCGGCTGGCCCACAATTGGGCCTCACTTCATAAATTAAATTACACCAGTCTGGTTAGCAGTATTACAGCAGACTTGCAGAGGTGGAACAACCTCCCCCTATCCTTGGCGGGTAGGGTACAGGTTATCAAAATGAATGTGCTACTGAGACTTTCATTTCTCTTTCATTGCCTCCCCATTTTTATCTCCAAATCCTTTTTATTAAGTTAAACAAATTGACATCTTCCTTTATTTGGGTGGGTAAGACTCCCCAAATTTGTGGCGTCCTGCTCCAAAGGGACAGGCAGGTGGGAGTTGGCCCTCCCCAATATTTTGTTTCACCACTGGGCAGCCTATATTTAAAAATATTGTTGTGGTTTAGCGATCACGGATCTATATGGGGACAAATGGAAGCCCGCTCCTCTGCTACCTCTAGCCTTCATGCAATAATTACTGCACCGTAGCCTTTTTCCTGGAAGATTTTCCTCAAATCCAGTGGTGGCCTCCTCCCTGAGAATTTGGAAGCAGTTTAAGCAGCATTTCAAGCTCCTTTACCTGGTCTTCAATAGTCCCCATTTGTAATAATCACCTTTTCCTACCAGCTGGGTTGGACTCGACATTTCAGTCTTGGGAGGGTGAGGGTCTGGAGGGGTTTGGAGACCTGTTCATGGAGGGGAGGTTTGCTGGTGTTGAGGTGTTGGCTGAGAAACTCCAACTGCCCAGTTCCAGTCTTTTTAGGTATTTCCAAATTGCCGATTTTTCACATAAACTTTTCCCTCCTTTCCTTTGGCGCCATCCTCTTCCCTGATAATGAAGATTCTGTCACTGGCTAGGCCTGACAGAGGGTCTATTTCAGACATACATGGGCACATCCTTTCAATGGATTCTGCTCCATTGAGTGGCGTGAGGGCGAAATGGGAGGGTGACTTGGATCCCATTCTTAATGGGCATAGATTAAAAATAATTGGGAAAAGGAGTAAAAGTGACTTGAGGAACTTTTTAACAAGAGAGTGATTACAGTCTGGAACAAACTTCCTGAGAGGGTGGTGGAGGCAGGAAGTATTCAACAAAGAATTGGATTGTTCAAGAAAATAAAGAATGTGCGAAGTTACACAGAAATACAATGTGGAAAAGTGTGAGGTTATGCACTTTGGAAGGAGAAATGGAGGCATAGACTATGTTTTAAATGGGAAATTGCTTAGGAAATCAGAAGCACAAAGGGACTTGGGAGTCCTTGTTCATGATTCTCTTAAGGTTAACGTGCAGGTTCAGTCGGCATATAAGAAGGCAAATGCAATTTTAGCATTCATGTCAAGGGGGCTAGAATACAAGACCAGTACTATGGTCTATGAGGACTGAGGCTATGTAAGGCTCTGGTCAGACTCCATTTGGAGTATTGTGAACAGCTTTGGACCCCATATCTAAGGAAGGATGAGCTGGCCTTGGAAAGGGTCCAGACGAGGTTCACAAGAATGATCCCTGGAATGAACAGCTTGTCGTATGAGGAACAGTTGAGGACTCTGGGTCTGTACTCGTTAGAGTTTAGAAGGAAAGTGGGGATCTTATTGAAACTTACAGGATACTGTGAGGCCTGGATGGAGTGGACGTGGAGAGGATGTTTCCATTTGTAAGAAAAACTAGAACCAGAGGACACCATCTCAGACTAAAGGGATGATCCTTTAAAACAGAGAAAAGGAGGAATTTCTTCAGCCAGAAGGTGATGAATCTGTGGAACACTTTGCTTCAGAAGGCTGTGGAGGCCAAATCACTGAGTGTCTTTAAGACAGAGATAGATAAGTTTTTGATCAAGAAGGGGATCAGGGGTTATGGGGAGAAGGCAGGAGAATGGGGATGAGAAAATATCAGCCATGATTGAATGGCGGAGCAGACTCGATGGGCCTAATTCTGCTCCTCTGTCTTATGGTCTTATAAGGCAGGGGAGTGTGACGAGGCAGGATGTTCTTTCAGAAAGCATGTTCCGATTTGATGGGCTAAATGGCCTTCTTTTGCACTGTGAAAGACTCTGTGATTCTGCAATCCACCCAGCCCACTTCCACACCTGGCAGCCACTTGAAATGAAATCCGCTTGTCACAAGTAGGCTTCAAATGAAGTTACTGTGAAAAGCCCCTAGTCGCCACATTCCGGCGCCTGTTCGGGGAGGCTGATATGGGAATTGAACCGTGCTGCTGGCCTGCCTTGGTCTGCTTTCAAAGCCAGCGATTTAGCCCAGTGTGCTAAACCAGCCACTTCAATTCTTCCTGCACACCCTCCCAAGAACAGTGGTTCACACTGTCGCTTCACAGTGACAGGGTCCCAGGTTCGATTCCCAGCTTGGGTCACAGTCTGTGCGGAGTCTGCATGTTCTCCCCGTGTCTTCGTGGTTTACCTCCGGGTGCTCTGGTTTCCTCCCACAAGTCCCGAAGACGTGCTGTTAGGTGAAATGGACATTCTGAATTCTCCCTCAGTGTGCCCGAACAAGCATCGTAGTGGGGTGACGAGAGGATTTTTACAGTAACTTCATTACAGTGTTAATGTAAGTCTACTTGTGACATTAATATAGATTATTGATATTGTTATTAATTGGTCCCTACCGCTGACACGCCCAGATCAAAAAATCTAACTTCCAGGCAGCCATTTTTACAAATCAGGTTTGCTGAGCCGAGCATTCTTCCCACTCTGCATACTTGATTCGAGGACAAAATTCCAGGCCCTACTCTGTGATTTGCCGAGCCAGGGAGTCATTATAGTACAAAGAGGTATTTGGCTCATTGAGCCCATCCTGTGTGTCTGTAGAGCAAACCAGTCAGTCCCATTCTTCTTCTTCCATCTCCCAGCCCTGCAGGTTTATTTCTCTCAAGTGCCTATCCAATTTCCTTCTGAAATCATTCAGCATCTCTGTTTCCACCGCCCTTGTGGACAGCGACTTCCACATCATGGCCAGTCATTATCCAAACCTTATCCATGTCCACAAATCCTTGCCCCACCTGCTAATGGCAATTGGTTTTTTCTTATCTACCTTATACAATCTGCATTAATCTTGTACACCTCCATCAAACCTCCCCGCTATTTCCAAGGAAACAACACCAGCTTCTCAAACCTAACCCTATCGCTAAAATCCATCATCCCTCAAACCATTCTGGTAAATCTCCTTTACGCCCTCCAAAGGAGCCCCAAATCATTCCTAAATAGTGACAATCAGAACAGGACACAATAATCCAGTTATGGCCTAACTGGAGCTTTGTAGCTGCTGAATCTGTATCGATGTTCTCTTATCACTGTGCCCTGATTGTCAGCAGAGTTCCCTTGGTTGGCGTGTTGGGCTGCGGACATCGTTTTTCCATTTAAGAAAAGTGGAAATCAGACAACTCTTCCCACCTCAGCTCCCTCTCTTTGCACCCAATTCAGCAAACACCCAATTGTAGAATAACCAAGTGGGCCTGGATCTTAATGTGCAGCCGCCACTTAGTTTGGAAAACCTGAGCAGGAGCCATCAGTATGATTGTGGAGGGCGGGATAACAATGTCAGGGTGGGTATTCACTTTTGCTGTTGGCAGAAAATGGCAGAGTGATTTGCAGAATTTGGAGAAAACTCTCCCAGCAATACAGCAACTTCAGAAAGCACTTGTTGTCAAGAGCCTTTTGAATTGGTACAATTCCAGAACATTACTCCATTATATTAACAAATCCATCACAAGTGCAGTATGTCATAAAAATAGAAGTTTCAAATGTATTTTTGATGTGATAAACCACTTGAAAATCATTCTGTCACAAATAGAGAAATAGTAGTTTGGCATGTATGATTGATAAGATAACACATTAAGAAGAGGGGTCAGATGAAGTTCTAATTCCCAAGTTGTATGCATCAAAATGTGGGCCTTGGATCAATGGTAGCACTTGTATTTCAGAGGCAGATGGTTATTGGTTCAAAACAGACTCCAAACTTTAGCACGTAATCTAGGATGACACATAAGATAAAGTCTTGCCAGCCACACGGGATGAACAGTAGCAGGGAATCACGGCAGGAGAGTCACGGACGTAGTTCAGCTACTTTGGAGGTTTCCCAGTGGTGGCCCATCTCACAGCCTTAGGCTCACTCTACTGCAATCAAACGTACAGCCTATCCTGAAAAAGTTCACACTGACGTCCATTCCACAGGAATATGCACTTACTCCATTCTACAATAATTCAAAGTCACAGCCCGTTCTGGGACATTTCAGACTCATAGTCATCCCACAACAATTCACACTCACACTCATGCTGCATTCAATTACACTCTTGACACTCGCATGTGATAGAATGTGAGTGTGAATTATTATAGGATGGATTGTGGGAGTGAATTGTTGTGCAATAGAATATATGTGTGAATAATTCAGGAATAGGCTCTGACTGGATTGTTTAGAGATGCACAGAGAGTTAATTGTGGTCGGAGGAGCAATTTTTACATGGAACTGGATGGGCTGAGGGGGAGAATAGTTGGAGCAGGCAGGGGGAGGGTGGGTTGAGTATGAATTGTTGCAAGGAGGATTGTGAATAGGAAATATGGGGTGCACTGAGAATGGGAATCATTGTACACTGGACTGTGAGTGTGAATGGTTGTGCACTGGGCTGTGAAATGAAATGAAAATCGCTTATTGTTACAAGTAGGCTTCAAATGAAGTTACTGTGAAAAGCCCCTAGTCGCCACATTCCAGCACCTGTTCGGGGAGGCTGGTACGGGAATTGAACCGTGCTGCTGGCCTGCCTTGGTCAGCTTTCAAAACCAGCGATTTAGCCTTGTGCTAAACCAGCCCATGAACTTTTGTACACGGGGTTGTGAGTGTGAATTGTACACGGGGCTGTGAGTGTGAATTGTTGTACACATGGCTGTGAGTGTGAATTGTACATGGGGCTGTGAGTGTGAAATTTTGTACATGGGGCTGTGAGTGTGAATTGTTGTACACTGGGCTTTGAGTGTGAATTGTTGTACACAGGACTCTGGGCGCGATTCTCCACTCCCACGCCGAAGTGGCCGCGCCGTCGTGAACGCCATCGAGGTTCACGACAGCGCGGAACGGCCCCGGTCCCGACCGATTCAGGCCCTGACAATGGGCCAGTATCGGGGCCGCGTCATCTACCCGCGCCAGGCCTTGTCGCCCGCGTAAAAGCGGCGTGTGTACACGGGTCTTTAAGCGTGAATTGTTGTACACGGGGCTTTGAGTGTCAATTGTTCTACACTGGGCTGTGAGTGTGAATTGTTGTACACGGGGCTGTGAGTGTATACTGTTGTACACTGGGCTGTGAGTGTCAATTGTTCTACACTGGGCTGTGAGTGTGAATTGTTGTACACGGGGCTGTGAGTGTATACTGTTGTACACTGGGCTGTGAGTGTCAATTGTTCTACACTGGGCTGTGAGTGTCAATTGTTGTCCACAGGGCTTTGAGTGTCACTTGTTGTACACTGGGCTGTGAGTGTCAATTGTTCTACACTGGGCTGTGAGTGTGAATTGTTGTCCACAGGGCTTTGAGTGTCACTTGTTGTACACTGGGCTGTGAGTGTCAATTGTTCTACATTGTTCTGTGTTTGTGAATTGTTGTACAGAGGGTGGTGATCATGAATTGCTGTACACGGGGTGTGTGTGTGAATTGTTGTACACAGGAGCTGTGAGCGTGAATTGTTGTACAGAGGGTTGTGAGTGTGAATTGTTGTACAGAGGGCTGTGATTATGGACTGCTGTACACGGGGTGTGTGTGTGAATTGTTGTACACGAGGCTTTGAGTGTGAATTGTTGTACAGAGGGCTGTGATTGTGAATTGTTGTACTTGGGCTGTGTTTATGAATTGTTGTACAGAGGGCTGTGATTCTGAATTGCTGTACACGGGGTGTGTGTGTGAATTGTTGTACATTGAGCTGTGAGTGTGAATTGTTGTACACAGGGCTGTGATTATGAATTGTTGTACACAGGGCGGTGTTTGTCAATTGTTGTACAGAGGGCTGTGATTATGAATTGCCGTACACGGGGTGTGTGTTGAATTGTTGTACACAGGGCTGTGATTATGAATTGTTGTACACAGGGCGGTGTTTGTCAATTGTTGTACAGAGGGCTGTGATTATGAATTCCGTACACGGTGTGGTGTTGGGCGTTCTGACACACAGATGAGCCAACACAGTTGTGTTTGGTACAATGCTGTTTTATTCAAACTTACTATCTACAGTTTTGTCTTGATACTCTGCACGTGGGGACTCCCTGTCTGTGATGTTAAAACAGGTCTTGTCGTTATCCTTGTCCCCAGATCAACTGCCCACCAGGTGTCATGTTTGTCCTTTTATACTGTCCCTGTCTTTGTCTGTCATTGGTTGTGGTATTGTGTGTTCTGATTTGTCTGTTGGTGTGTCTATCATGATGTGTGTGTTTGAATATCATGACATCCCCCTTTTTGCAAAGATATGTGCCTACGTGGTTATAAATATAATCGTGTCGTGAGTGCATCTAAGAGTGTGTGTGTGTGTTGTGTTCAGCATGTGCATATGACGTAACTATTTACATGGGGCGATGTCGGGTGCGTCATGCTCACGAGGTTGTACCATAACAAAACATGAATGCGAAAAAAACTTTGAATAGTGGTCCGGTCAAACGATATCTGGAACGATAAACAACAATGAAACCATATGCTGCGGCAAAGGACGACCATTCACGGCTGGCGAAACAGGGTCCATTGTCTGACATGACAGTCATTGGAATGCCATGGCGAGCAAATGTTTCCTTGCAGGCCCCAATGACTGCGGACGACGTTATATCGTGTAGAGGTATGACTTCCGGGTAATTGGAAAAGTAATTTATAATAATGATGTAATCTCTGCCGAGCGCGTGAAATAGGTCAACACCCACCTTTGCCCAGGGGGACGTCACCATCTCGTGTGGTAGAAGCGTCTCCGGAGGTTGCGCCGGCTGAAACCTCTGACAGGTTGTGCAATTGAGCACCATGTTGGCTATGTCTTCATTAATACCCGGCCAATATACCGCTTCTCGGGCCCTCCGTCTGCATTTCTCGACTCCCAAGTGGCCTTCGTGTAGTTGATTAAGAATCATCTGGCGCATGCTGTGTGGAATGACAATCCTGTCTAACTTCATAAGGACCCCGTCAATGTTGGTAAGGTCATCTCGCACATTATAAAACTGCGGGCACTGCCCTTTGAGCCACCCTTCCGCCATGTGGCGCATCACTCGCTGTAGAAGGGGGTCAGTCGCTGTCTCTGCGCGTATGCGGGCCAGACTTGGGTCGTCAGCCGGCAGATTTGCTGCTGTCTGAGTAACGTGTGCCTCAATTTGACATACGAACCCCTCCGCATCTGGTGGTGTACTCACTGCTCGGGAGAGCGTGTCCGCCACGATGAGATCCTTCCCCGCAGTGTAGATCAGTTCGAAATCATACCTCCTGAGTTTAAGTAAGATGCGCTGGAGGCGAGGGGTCATGTCGTTCAGGTCCTTGTTTATTATGTTGACCAGGGGGCGGTGGTCAGTTTCGACCGTGAATCGTGGAAGACCATACACATAATCGTGGAACTTGTCCAATCCAGTTAACAAGCCCAGGCATTCTTTTTCTATTTGCGCATAGCGCTGTTCCGTCGGGGTCATGGCTCGTGAGGCATATGCAACCGGGGCCCATGACGACGTGCTATCTTTCTGCAAGAGTACTGCTCCAATACCATATTGGCTGGCATCCGTTGAGATCTTTGTAGGGTGAGCCGTGTCAAAGAACGCCAACACTGGTGCCGTGACCAGTTTGTGCTTGAGCTCCTCCCATTCCAGCTGGTGCGATTGTTGCCATTGGAATTCTGTTGATTTCTTCACGAGATGGCGCATAGCCATTGTATGAGAAGCAAGGTTGGGAATGAACTTCCCAAGGAAGTTGACCATGCCCAAGAATCTTAGGACAGCCTTCTTGTCAGCCGGCCGTGGCATGGCTGTGATGGCGCTAATTTTGTCTGCATCGGGACGGACCCCTGATTGTGAGATGTGGTCCCCAAGGAACTTCAGCTCAGTCTGGCCAAAGGCACACTTGGCGCGGTTGAGACGCAGGCCATTTTGTCGTATGCGGGCGAAGACGCGTCGTAGACAATGCATGTGAATGATGATATCGTCCACATATACACTTACCCCTTCGATGCCTTCCATCATCTGCTCCATGATTCGGTGGAAAACCTCAGATGCCGAGATGATGCCAAATGGCATCCGGTTGTAGCAGAATCTGCCGAAAGGGGTGTTAAACGTGCATAGCCTTCGGCTGGCCGGGTCCAATTGGATCTGCCAAAATCCTTTGGACGCATCCAGTTTGGTAAATATTTTGGCTTGGGCCATCTCGCTGGTGATTTCCTCTCGTTTTGGGATGGGATAGTGTTCCCGCATAATGTTGTTATTTAGATCTTTAGGATCTATGCATATGCGGAGCTCACCAGAGGGCTTTTTTACACAGACCATGGAGCTGACCCATGGCGTGGGCTCCGTGACCCTGGATAGGACCCCTTGGTCCTGAAGAGCCTGCAGCTGCAACTTGAGGCGGTCTTTGAGTGGCGCAGGAACCCTGCGAGGTGCGTGAACGACCGGGATGGCGTCCGGTTTGAGGCGAATCTTGTAAGTGTATGGCAATGTCCCCATGCCTTCAAATACCTCCTGGTTGTGAGCAAGGAGGGAATGGAGATTTGCGTGGAACTCAGCATCCGGGAAGTCGGATATCTCATCTGGAGAGAGAGACATAATGCGCTGTACCAGGTGAAGGACCTTACACGCCTGTGTGCCCAGTAACGAATCTTTTGATGAGCCAACAACTTCGAAGGGGAGTGTGGCCGTGTGCGTTTTGTGAGTTACCTGTAGCTGGCAAGAACCCATGGACGGGTTGACGTTCCCGTTATAATCAATCATCTTGAGCCGGGATGGCGTGATGAGTGGTTTGACCTTCATGGCCTGGAATTCAGAATATGCAGTCAGGTTGGCGAATGCGCCGGTGTCCAGACGGAAGGTGACGTGCGATCGGTTGACCATTAGGGTGGCACACCACTCATCGGCCGGATTGATGGCGTTGACCCTGTTTACATCGATGACGGAAACCCGGAAGGCATCCTGGTCATCTGCGTCATTTAGCTGGAAGTCTTGATGCGTGGGCTGGTCGGTCCTGACGTGTCTGCGAGGTTGTCGGAGATGTGTAGGATCCATGGGTTGAGCCGCACGACAGTGGGCAGCATAGTGGCCCATCTTGCCACATCGGAGGCACTGTCGGTTTTTAGCAGGACATTGCCCTTTTAAGTGTACAGATCCACAGTTGCCGCACGTCATGACGTCACGGCGTTCGTTGCGCCACTGTGCATGCGCAGTGCGATCTTGCATTGGGCGCGCCTGCACGGTGCGTCCCTCGATGTTGCCATTGATTTTGGCGCGCACAAGCGCGGGAGACCGCGAAAAGCGGGGGAAGCGGCCGCTCTCGTCGGGGCCGCGGGTCGGGATATAATCGATGGCCTGGATGCGTTCGGCATCGTGGGCGGCCTGGCTTGCCGATTCGACGGCTGGGGACCCCCTCCATGCCAATTCGGATGCCTGAAATCGGGCAAAACGGCTGGTTGCATTCTCGTGGAGGACACAGGCTTCCACTGCAGACGCTAAGGTGAAGCTTTTGATTTTAAGAATCTGCTGGCATAGGCCACTGGAGGCAACGGCAAAAACAATCTGGTCCCTGATCATGGACTCTGAGGTGTTGCCGTAACAGCAGGACTGCGCTAGAATTCGGAGGTGCGTCAAAAAGGGTTGAAAAAGCTCCTCCTTACCTTGCAGGCGTTGCTGAAAGAGATATCTTTCAAAACTTTCATTCACTTCAACATTAAAGTGCTGGTCTAGCTTGAGGATGACTGTGTCATACTTGGATTGGTTTTCGCCTTCTTCGAACACCAGTGAGTTGAAGACGTCGAGGGCGTGCTGACCTGCGTAGGAGAGGAGCATTGCAATCTTAGTTTCGTCCGAGGCACTCTGTTTCTCGTTGGCTCGGATGTACAGGTCGAATCGCTGCTTGAAGAGCTTCCAATTGGTACCAAGGTTCCCCGCGACTTGCAACGGCTGCGGTTTATTGGTGAGGTCCATGTCCAGAATGGCAGGTTAGTCGGCAGGTATCGATCCACTCCTGTACCATGTGGTGTTGGGCGTTCTGACACACAGATGAGCCAACACAGTTTTGTTTGGTACAACGCTGCTTTATTCAAACTTACTATCTACAGTTTTGTCTTGATACTCTGCATGTGGGGACTCCCTGTCTGTGATGTTAAAACAGGTCTTGTCGTTATCCTTGTCCCCAGATCACCTGCCCACCAGGTGTCGTGTTTGTCCTTTTATACTGTCCCTGTCTTTGTCTGTCATTGGTTGTGGTGTTGTGTGTTCTGATTTGTTTGTTGGTGTGTCTATCATGATGTGTGTGTTTGAATATCATGACACACGGGGTGTGTGTTGAATTGTTGTACACAGGGCTGTGTTTGTGAATTGTTGTACACAGGGCTGTGTTTGTGAATTGTTGTACACAGGGCTGTGAGTGTGAATTGTTGTGCACAGGGCTGTGAGTGTGAATTGTTGTACACAGGGCTGTGTTTGTGAATTGTTGTACACGGGGCTGTGAGTGTGAGTTGTTGTACACAGGGCTGTGAGTGTGAATTGTTGTACACGGTGTTGGGGGGGGAGCAGCGGGTGTGACAGAGGTGACCAGGGGATGGGCCATTGGGTTCGGGGGGTCCCTCCTGGATCATGATGTCCAGGCAGGGATCCCATTGCTGCGACCTGCAAGGCAGCCATCTTGCCGCACATGCCGGTGACCGCCCGCCATGGCCCATGGTTGCGCAGGGTGATACCGGCCGTATAGGTAACCCCACCCCACCATCCCCACACCCCACCTCCCACTCTTTACCCCATGACCCCCGCACTGCTCTCCCCTCTGCACCACCAGTCCCGCACCCCTGGTGGGGCCGCAGGGCATACCACTGGCATGGATACGGTCAGCCACTAGTACTCCTACCAGCAGGGACAGTTGCCAGTTAGCAGGGACAGGTGCCGTGTACCGATGGGGCCATGAATGCGGGGCAGACGGCAGAGTGCCACTGGGAAGAGCCGGCTGGTGGGCATGGGGATGAGCAAGGAGGGGACAGGGGGACATGCGGGGCAAGGGCTGCACTGCAGGCCAGGGACACTGTGTAACCCGTTTGACTTGGTTGGGCATGGGGGTACGCACCATGCTAACATGTCTTCCTTTCAGCCCTTGCAGACAATTGCTATCAGAATCCAACCAGGAATGGTGGCCTTCATCCTGGCCACCGCAGCGCTGGCGGATGCACTGAGGCTAAACAAGCAGGAGCTGCTCGAGGGGGTCTCTGCAGCTGCAAAGCCTGCCCCAGAGGACCAGGAGCCAACTGGTGAGGATGGTGAGCGAGCCACTCAACAGGCCAACGAGGAGAAGATGGGAAGGAGGCGCTGCATGTGGCCTCACGTGTACGGGCAGCGTCTGTCATTCAATGACCTGCCGGACCGGCCATGTTGTCAAAGATTCCGGCTGAGCAGGCGCAAATGGCACCGCGGGGGTAGGGGGGAGGACATCCACTCTCGGTGGCCATTAAGCTGATGGTCGCCTTGAACTTTTACACCACAGGGTCCTTCCAGGCACCAAGTGGGGACCTGTCTATATCTCACAGACCTTGGTGCACAGGTGCACCCTCACCATTGCTGAGGCCGTGTATGCCTGGTTGGCACAATATATCAAATTCAATGTGGACCGAGCCCACCAGGTTGCCCGGGCAGCCAGGTTTGCTGTCATCGCTGGGATGGCCCAATTCGACTGGATGCATGTCGCCTTACGAGCACCGGCCCATGACAGGCCGGTCTTCACGAACCATAAAGGGTTTCACCCAACGAACGTGCAGCTGGTGTGTGACCATGAGCTGCACATCATGCACGTCGACGCCCGAGCAGTGTCCACAAAGCCTTCAGTCTGGCACACGCGATGGTTCCTGACACCTTCGAGATGTACCCCCTTGTGAGGGCTTGGCTATTATTTTTTTTTTTAAATATATTTTATTCAAAATTTTTGGCCAACCATAACAGTACATTGTGTATCTTTTACACAGTAATATAACAATATAAATAACAATGGCCAGTTTTTTAAACAAGAAATAAATAATATATAAACAACATCAAAATTAAAAAACAAAACTAAACGGCAACTGCCTTGTCCCAAATAAATACTCTCCAAAAATACAATTCAGCAGTCCAGTATACAATTACCTATAACAACAACCTATACATATTATACTTATACACTAACATCCCTGGGAGTCCTTCTGGTTCCTCACCCTCCCCCCCCCTCCCCACCCCACCCCCCCCCCCCCCCACCCCAGGGTTGCTGCTGCTGTCTTCTTCTTTTCCATTCCCTCTATCTTTCTGTGAGGTATTCGACGAACGGTTGCCACCGCCTGGTGAACCCTTGAGCCGATCCCCTTAGGACGAACTTAATCCGTTCCAGCTTTATAAACCCTGCCATGTCATTTATCCAGGTCTCCACACCCACTTCCTTCCTTCCACATCAACAGTATCCTGCGCCGGGCTACTAGGGACGCAAAGGCCAAAACATCAGCCTCTTTCGCCTCCTGCACTCCCGGCTCTTCTGCAACCCCGAATATAGCCAACCCCTAGCTTGGTTCGACCTGGACCCCCACCACCTTCGAAAGCACCTTTGTCACCCCCACCCAAAACCCCTGTAGTGCCGGACATGACCAGAACATGTGGGTGTGATTCGCTGGGCTTCTCGAGCATCTCGCACACCTATCCTCTACTCCAAAAAATTTACTGAGCCGTGCTCCAGTCATATGCGCCCTGTGTAACACCTTAAATTGTATCAGGCTTAGCCTGGCACACGAGGACGATGAGTTTACCCTACTTAGGGCATCAGCCCACAGCCCCTCCTCAATCTCCTCCCCCAGCTCTTCTTCTCATTTCCCTTTCAGCTCATCTACCATAATCACCCCTCGTCCCTCATTTCCCTATATATGTCTGATACCTTACCGTCCCCCACCCATGTCTTTGAGATCACTCTGTCCTGCACCTCCTGCGTCGGGAGCTGCGGGAATTCCCTCACCTGTTGCCTCGCAAAAACCCTCAGTTGCATATACCGGAATGCATTCCCTTGGGGCAACCCATATTTTTCGGTCAGCGCTCCCAGACTTGCAAACGTCCCATCTACAAACAGATCTCTCAATTGTGTTACTCCTGCTCTTTGCCATGTTCCAAATCCCCCATCAATTCTCCCCGGAGCAAACCTATGGTTATTTCTTATCGGGGACCACACCGAGGCTCCCGTCTTTCCCCTATGCCGTCTCCACTGCCCCCAAATTTTCAGAGTAGCCACCACCACTGGGCTTGTGGTGTATTTCTTCGGTGAGAACGGCAACGGCGCCGTCACCATAGCTTGTAGGCTAGTCCCCCTGCAGGACGCCCTCTCCAATCTCTTCCACGCCGCTCCCTCCTCTTCTCCCATCTACTTACATACTATTGAGATATTGGCGGCCCAGTAGTACTCACTTAGGCTCGGTAGTGCCAGCCCCCCCCTATCCCTACTACGCTGCAAAAATCCCTTCCTCACTCTCGGGGTCATTCCCGGCCCACACAAAACTCATGATACTCTTCTCGATCCTTTTGAAAAAAGCCTTCGTGATCGCCACCGGGAGGCACTGAAACACAAAGAGGAATCTCGGGAGGACCACCATTTTAACCGCCTGCACCCTCCCTGCCAGTGACAGGGATACCATGTCCCATCTCTTGAAGTCCTCCTCCATCTGTTCCACCAACCGCGTTAAATTTAACCTATGCAATGTACCCCAATTCTTGGCTATCTGGATCCCCAAGTAGCGAAAGTCCCTTGTTACCTTCCTCAGCGGTAAGTCCTCTATTTCTCTGCTCTGCTCCCCTGGATGCACCACAAACAACTCACTTTTCCCCATGTTCAGTTTATATCCTGAAAATTCTCCAAACTCCCCAAGTATCCGCATTATCTCTGGCATCCCCTCCGCCGGGTCCACCACATATAGCAACAAATCATCCGCATACAGAGATACCCGGTGTTCTTCTCCTCCCCTGAGTACTCCCCTCCACTTCCTGGAACCCCTCAGTCCTATTGCCAGGGGCTCAATCGCCAGTGCAAACAATAATGGATGACAGAGGACATCCCTGCCTCGTCCCTCTATGGAGCCGAAAATACGCAGACCCCGTCCATTCGTGACCACGCTCGCCATCGGGGCCCTGTACAGCAGCTGTACCCTTCTAATATACTCATCTCCAAAGCCAAATCTCCTCAACACCTCGCACAAATAATCCCACTCCACTCTATCAAATGCTTTCTCTGCATCCATCGCCACCACTATCTCCGCTTCTCCCTCTGGTGGGGCATCATCATTACCCCTAGCAGCCTCCGTATATTCGTATTCAGCTGTCTCCCCTTCACAAACCCAGTTTGGTCCTCATGGACCACCCACGGGACACAATCCTCTATCCTCATTGCCATTACCTTGGCCAGAATCTTAGCGTCTACGTTCAGGAGGGAAATAGGCCTAAAGGACCCGCATTGCAGCGGTTCTTTTTCCTTCTTTAGGAGAAGCGATATCGTTGCCTCTGACATAGTCGGGGGCAGCTGTCCCCTTTCCCTCGCCTCATTCAAGGTTCTCATCAGTAGCGGGGCGAGCAAGTCCACATATTTCCTGTAAAATTCAACTGGGAATCCATCCAGTCCCGGGGCCTACCCCGCCTGCATGCTCCTAATTCCTTTCACTACTTCCTCCATTTCGATCTGTGCTCCCAGTCCCACCCTCTCCTGCTCCTCCACCTTAGGAAATTCCAGCTGGTCCAGAAAACACATCATTCTCTCCTTCCCATCCGGGGGCTGAGCTTCATATAATCTTTCATAGAATGCCTTGAACACTCCATTCGCTCTCTCCGCTCCCCGTTCCATCTCTCCCTCCTCATCCCTCACTCCCCCTATTTCCCTCGCTGCTCCCCTTTTCCTCAATTGGTGGGCCAGCAACCTGCTCACCTTCTCCCCATATTCGTACTGTACACCCTGTGCCTTCCTCCACTGTGCCTCTGCAGTACCCGTTGTCAGCAAATCAAATTCTACGTGTAGCCTTTGCCTTTCCCTGTACAGTCCCTCCTCCGGTGCCTCCGCATATTGCCTGTCCACCCTCAGAAGTTCTTGCAGCAACCGCTCCCGTTCCCTACTCTCCTGCTTTCCTTTATGTGCCCTGATTGATATCAGCTCCCCTCTAACCACTGCCTTCAGCGCCTCCCAGACCACTCCCACCTGGACCTCCCCATTATCATTGAGTTAGGGCTTGGCTATTAGGCGACAAGGGTAATCCGCCACGGTCGTGGCTGATGAAGTCTATCCGGAGGCCACAGATAGGCACGGAGACCCGCTATAACGACGCCCATGCTGAGACCAGGTACCTGATCGAGCGGTGCTTTGGCATCCTGGAGATGCAGTTCAGGTAGCTGGACTGCTCTGGAGGGGCCCTCCAGTATAGTGCTGGGAGAGATTCTCACATCGTGGTTGCCTACTGCGTCCTCCCACAACATTTAGCTTCTCACTTCTCTTTCACAGGATCACCTCGCTCTCAGCACAGGCCCGCTCCTGCTCCTCCTCTGCGATCTCCATGGCTCTCTCCTCATAGAGTCAGAACCTCAACTTGAGCATCCCAGTGCCCATCTTCTGCTCTCTTGGTGGTTGTGAGTGATCTTCTCCTGCAGGAACACAAATGCGGATAATGTGAGCTTGACGCCTGGTGGTCGATAACAGCTTGCATGTGGGTGCATTGCACTTAAGCAGAAAGGGGTTCTGATGGGGAGTGCTGGGGAAGTTTGAGGATGTTGCTGGGAAGTCAGGTTCTCGGGGCTGTGAGGTGGCGGCTTGTGGGTTCCAGTTGACATTTAGGAGGGGGCGGCGGGCATTGCAGGAACGGTGGAGCACTTACCCTGGCTGAACGTAGTCGGTCATTTGTCTTTTTCTTACATTGCACACCTGTCCTCTTGTCAGACTGCTGGCACTGACCAGTGCTGCCAACGTCTGCCAGGCACGACTCGCCACCTTGCTGGAGGGTCTCCTCCCAGCCTGAGGTTATATTGTAGCCTGCCTCTCCTCCACGGCAACCAGAACATAGCTATGACCCGTTCCATAAAACTAGGAACTGGTTTCCTGGCTGCCATCCTCCAGACTCACAGCAGATCAGGTGCTGTGGAGCAATTTAAATAAGAACAAAGAACAAAGAAAAGTACAGCACAGGAACAGGCCCTTCGGCCCTCCAAGCCCGTGCCGACCATACCGCGCGACTAAACTACAATCTTCTACACTTCCTGGGTCCGTATCCCTCCATTCCCATCCTATTCATGTATTTGTCAAGATGCCCCTTAAATGTCACTATTGTCCCTGCTTCCAACACCTCCTCCGGCAGCGAGTTCCAGGCACCTACTACCCTCTGTGTAAAACAACTTGCCTCGTACATCTACTCTAAACCTTGCCCCTCGCACCTTAAACCTATGCCCCCTAGTAATTGACCCCTCTACCCTGGGGAAAAGCCTCTGACTAGCCACTCTGTCTATGCCCCTCATAATTTTGTAGACCTCTATCAGGTCTCCCCTCAACCTCCGTCGTTCCAGTGAGAACAAACCAAGTTTATCCAACCTCTCCTCATAGTTAATGCCCTCCATACCAGGCAACATCCTGGTAAATCTCTTCTGCACCCTCTCTAAAGGCTCCACATCCTTCTGGTAGTGTGGCGACCAGAATTGAACACGATAATGTGGCTGTTTAAATGCATTGAAGTGCTCAGCTGACCCCCAGGACGGGTTTACCAGCAGTTTTGCACCTGTGTTGCGTTGTTATTCACATGAGAGTAAAAAATTTTCAAAGTACCTAAAGATTGTGATCCAGATCGTGGCATCAGGGCCGACAGGAATTGCATTAATTTTATCACCGGTGGGATTTTCCTCCCCCTCCATGGCAGTGGCAGAGGGCAGTACAGCAGTGGGCAGTGGCAAGATCTTCCAGTCCCGTCATTGTCTACCGAGTTTCCCGTTGAACGCATCCTTCACCCCTGTGAAACCCATGGTGGGGATGCGCCGCCGGTCGGACTGTAAGATCCCGCCAGCATGAAGGGTCAGAAAATGTCACCCATTTCTACTTTGGGGGACTGAGTACAGAGTTGGAAATAGAATGTCACAAATGGCTGCCCTTGACCATAATTGGCTGAGGCAGACTTATCGTCCACTAATCCTTTGTGTTGGTTTAGCTGAAATATTTCTGCGATGCAAAGAGTGTTACATTCCAGTGGTTTTTGATGTCTTAGCCTTTGTTTGCTTTCAAACTGCTCAGTAACCAGCATTTGATCAGCTGGAGCCATTTTACCATCCCAGCAATTGTCTACTTCGAAACACAGAAATTAAAAAAAAAAATTAGCCATGTTGACGGAGATAAATATATATTTTTCTTCCTATCTCCAGGACGGGACAATCATGGGATTTCCAGCCCTGCAAGTTCCCCTGTGAGGATGCAGAGAGCCAGTCAAAGGGCCACTGAATTTAGCGGGACTGGAGGCCGGTGACAGAGCCAGTGAGTTGAGCATCAAAAATCCCTGCCCTTCTTTCTTGTCAACCTTGATCTTTTTTTTTAAGCCGGCTGATTGTCAGTTCTTGCTTGGCATCAAAAACCTGTAGAGCAAATCCAGTTGCCCAACTCGTGGTTTTAATTGTGCTCAGTTGAGCTTTAAGTGCTGGAGGGGGAGAAAAAAACTGGGCTGCTGTATGGAATGAGTCACTGCTGTGCGAGCTGATGTCTATCGGAACTTCACTCCCAACTGGTATCTGTGCCAGTGTCAGGTGTCAGCGATTCATTCCACTCTCAGCCTCTGGGAGTACATTAAGCAGCCAGTTGGTAAACATTAATAAGTCCCCGTCATTCACTGCAGTTGCTCTGCTGAATTGACTTTAATGGGAGAAAATGGACACCAGTGAAAGTCAGCCTGACTGACTCATTTTAAGTTAGCATTCCACATGATTAGGTGCAAAAACTAAAAATCCATTGCCTTGGTTACCAGCTATTTGCCTTTCTGTAGTTCACAGAACCCAGTGAGTCTTATTACCTGCAGCTCCTTCACAAATCCAAAAGTTAAATAATAGTGTATGATCAAATTAATATTTTTGGTGAGCAGATTTGACGTGGATTGATTTTATTTATGAACTTCCGATGAAAGGTCGTCAACCTGAACCATTTAACTGTTTCTGTCTCCACCGATGCTGCCACACTTGCGTAGGCAGTCTTGAATTTTCTAGCTTCCTTTCCCCTGTGTTGGCCCGCAACACTTGTGATAGAATAACCTCTTATATTTTCTCTGTGTTCTCCCTCCTCACCTAAATTATTACAAATGCAATTCTCTCTCATCGCTTGCATTCAACTAATTCAGTCTTCTGCTTCAGATTGATCTTTCATTCTTTCAGGCCGACGGGCATTTCTCTGGTAGCTTCCACACGAGAGGAGTAATTATTTTCACGTTTGTTTTACCCGAGGGCTCCGAAATGCACAGTGGAAACACAGGCAGGAGGCCAGTTATGATTAATGGCCGTGCGTGTGGTCCACACCTGAATTTTCAACATGTGCTTGGAATATTACTTTCCCTCTCCCTAACTTCCTCCCTCTCCATTTCATAGAGAAATGGCACAGACCAATGTGTGGAATGATCTACATGCAGAGATGGCACTGCTTCTCCACGTCCCAACTGGATCAGATGGGAACAGGACTGTGTTAGAGGTGAAAATATTCACACGAAGGCCTGAGTATAAGTTTAAAAAAGCAGTTTATTATGTCAGAATTCTGGGAGACGTCTGAGACTCCGCAGCCTTTGACAGCACCTTATCTCACTTGAGCTAAGGCTCACACGGGTTAATATACAGATTCAAGGGCAAAATGAGTTGTATCCTCATTTACATAGAATCAATCAACTATATTCGTGTCACACTTATTACATGCAGTCAATCAATTTTCCTAGCATCCCAGTTATCACATATATGGTTAAAGTGGGTGTTGTCTTAACCGCCCCTAACTTCATACAGAAGTCATTCAAAACTAACATAATGATGTGTCCTGTCTACAGCTGTAGACCTTGAGCTTTATCAATGATACATTGCATGTCTTGTTCTGTAAAGCTGTTATCAGCGGCTGTTGGGATACTCCCTATACATACCCACGGTTTGGTCTCATGAGACAGTTTACAGGGAGTGTGGCTTGTTCAGCCATTTTGCATCATTAATATCACCACATAGCTAACAGCCATTTTGTGTCTTTTCTGATATTAACAGCATTGTGTATGCACTATCTATTTCTACAAATTGCCTCTTCTAAACAGGAAATCAAGCCAATGAGTACCTTTTGTTTCATCAGAACTATTCAAAAGTAATATAAGAGCACAGATGTAGTTACAGGGCCACCTATAATTTATATCATAGTCCAGTATCACAAAATGCCCTCCAACACTCCCCCCCTTTGGTCATGGAAAATGTTTACAGAACTCCAACTGACCGCAATGAAATATGAGGGCTGCAGGGTACGTTTAATACAGCCTTTTGGGCATGTAACCTCCCAGATGTTCCATACATACACCGTGCATGTGATTCAATGATCACCCCTCAAACGAACCCATATATGTCACATTTAATGTCTTGAAATCAATCATTCCTGCCTCCCTGACTAACTCTGCTGTCTGTCATTAAATTATGTTATTCATAGCAGTACTCAAGTAAGCTCATCTAACAGTCCCATACCCGCTGCCACTAACTGTCACTCTGAAGTAGATCCTCTGTGAGTTTATTTTTCAAAGCGTGGATTTTTCCATTAACTGGTGGTAAAGCTTAACTGATTGACTGATCTTGAGCCTTCGTTCCCTCAGAGTTTCTGCAAGATGTGGGACCATCGCTGGCTATTTATACTCCTAACTCAAATGATCCTTGCTCGGCCTATAGTGGTGGGTATACCCATACTCACAGTTTGGTCTCATGAGACAGTTTACAGGGAATGTGGCTTGTTCAGCCATTTTGTGTCATTAATATCACAAAATAGCCAAGAGCCATTTTGTGTCTTTTCTGATATTAACAGCGTTGTGTATACACTATCTATTTCTACAAATTGCCTCTTCTGAACAGGAATCAAGACAATGAGTGCCTTTTGTTTCATCAGAACTATTCAAAAGTAATATAGGAGCACAAATGTAGTTACAGGGCCACCTATAATTTATATCATAGTCCAGGATCACAAAATGCCCTCCAACAACTGCAAGTGGGGTTACTGGACAGGCAATCCAAGGGCCTACACTAAGGATGGGGAGGTTTGTGACCTTGCCTTGCTGGGACTCCCTGCAGGGGAATTCAGCAGCCCAGCCTAAAGTCCATTGACTTTTGGCGGGACTGGATGATCCCAGCGGCGGGCAGGGTTGGAAAAAACCTGCTCTGGGTGACACGAGTTCATATGGGCAATTTAAAGCCAATTAATTAAGTGAACCTGGATTATAAAGTCGGTATCAGCAATGATAACCACAAAGTCACCAGATTTGCATAAAAACCCATTTAGCTCCCTAATGTGCTGCTGGGAAGGAAAGCTGCCATCCTAATCTGGCCTGGCCTTTATGTGACTCCAGGACAACAGCAATATGGGTGATTTTTAACTGGCTTCACAAATGGCCACTCTCTCCCGTTAGATTATTATTCTTATAAATTTAGAGCGCCTAATTCTTTTTTTTTCCAGATAAGGGGCAATTGAACATAGCAATCAACCTAGCCTGCACATCTTTTTGGTTTGTGGGGGTGAGACCCATGCAGACAAGGGGAGAATGTGAAAACTCCACACGGACAGTGACCCGGGGCCGGAATCGAACGCGGGTTCTCGGCGGCGCCATGAGGCAGCAGAGTTAACCACTGCGCCACCGTGCCACCCCCTCTCCTTAGATTCTGCCAGACCCACTGATTTCCTGTTTATGTAGCAAATCACTTAGTTGTATTCAAGTAGGTGGCCCACCATCATCTTGTTTTGAAGGGCAATTAGGGATGGACAATAGATTCTCCAAGTGCCAGTGATGCTCACATGAATGAGTTTAAAAAAAGAGCAAGGGGCATGATCAATATGATGCACCGCTCCTGGTGAAAAACTCTTGTAAAAGCCTATGTCACATTGATATATTACAAGAAGGGCAAAAATTATTGGCCAAAGGCACAGCCTCATTGGATGAGAACACAAGTCAGAGGCTGTGTGTGTGTGTATTTCATGTCTGTCTGTTTTTTTTGTGTGTCTGTTTTTGTATGTGTTTTTGTATACATGTGGGGGGCCTCTCCGATATTGAGGCCAAGTGTTCGCGCCGTCGTGAACGCCGTCGCGTTTCACGACGGTGCAAACAGGGCCTGGACACAACCTATTCTGGCCCCCACAAGGGGCCAGCACGGCGCTGGAGCGGTTCACGCTGCTCCAGCGTCCAAATCATGGGCGCCACGCCAACCCGCGCATGCGCAGTTGGGGCAGCCCAATACTGCGCATGCACTGTTGGGCCGCGCCATCCTGCGCATGCGTGGGGAACGTCTTACGCACGCCGGCCCTTCACCAACATGGAGCCGGTGTTCTGGGGCCGCACGAGGAAGAAGGTAGGCCCGGGGTGGGGGGGGAGCGAGGCCGGCCCACCAATTGGTGGGCCCCGATAGTGGACCAAACCCCATCGGAGGCCACCCCGGTAAAGGAGCCCCCCTCCACCCCCCCCCCCCCACACAGGCTGCCCCCCCCAGTGTTCCTGCAGAGTTCCCGCCGGCAGCGACCAGGGGTGGACGCCGCCGGCGGGAACCTGTCGTGTCGTAGCGGCCGCTCGGACCATCCGGGCCGGAGAATCGCCGCTCGCCGGTTCTCCGAGCAGCCCGGTGCGAATCGCGCGCCGCTGGTTTCCGGGGGGGGTGGGAGAATCGTGTGCGTGGGTCGGGGCGGCGTGGTGCGATTCGCGCGGCGCCCCAGCGATTCTCCCACCCAGTGTGGGGGTGGGAGAATAGCACCTGTGTTTTTTTTGTGTTTGTGTGTACTGTATGTGTGTGTTTGTGTGTGGGTGTGAATTTTTGTGTACATTGGTATTTTGTGTGTATGTCTATTTTTTGCGTGTGTATGTGCGTGTGTTGTGTGATTGATTGATTGATTCATTCATTCATTTATTGTCACATGTACCAAAGTACAGTGAAAAGCATTTTTCTGCGGCCAAGGGAACGTACACGATAAATACACAGTGGACAAAAAGAATAATCTACAAAGGACATCGACAAATAGTGATTGGTTACAGTGTGGAACAAGGGCCAAACAAAGCAAATACATGAGCAAGAGCAGCATAGGGCGTTGTGAATACTGTTCTTATAGGGAACAGATCGGCCCGAGGGGGAGTCGTTGATGAGTCTTGTAGGTGTGGGGAAGAAGCTGTTCCTATGTCTGGATGTGCGGGTCTTCAGACTTCAGTACCTTCTGCCTGATGGAAGGGTCTGGAAGAGGGCAAAGCCTGGGTGTGCGGGGTCTCTGACAATGCTGTCTGCCTCCCTCAGGCAGTGGGAGGTGTATACAGAATCAATGGAAGGGTGGCAAGCTTGTGTGATGCATTGGGCTGAGTTTACCACACTGCAGTTTCTTGCGATCTTGGACTGAGCAGTTGCCATACCAAGCTGTAATGTAGCCGGATAGGAAGCTGTCTATGGCACATCTGTAGAAGTATGTGAGACTCGATGAAGACATGCCAAATTTCTTTAGCTTCTATAGGAAGTAGAGACATTGGTGGGCTTTCTTGACTGTTGCATCAACGTGAGTGGACCAGGACAGACAGGTGATGGTGACCCCCAGGAACTTACAGCTATCGACCATCTCCACTTCGAAGCCATTGATATAGACAGGGGTGTTTGGTTTTGTGTGCCTGTTTCTGTGTGTGCATATGTGTTTGTGTTTTTTGTATGTGTTTATTTTTCTGTGCATGTGCATTTGTGTTTTTTGTGTGTGATTGATTTTGTGTTTTGTGTACGTGAGCTTGTTTGTGTATGTTTTTTGTGAGTGTGTGTATTTTTTGTGTCTGTTTTTGAATGTACGTATGTGTGTGCGTGTTTTTTGTGAAGCTGGTTGAAGTTCCCGGCATCGGTCTGCAGCCTCTGGAGAGACGTCATCAACCTCGATCACAGCGGATAACCCCTGTCACCCAGGAGCCAAGTCCCCAGGCAGTGGGAGCGTCTCGAACATGTCAGGAATCATTGAGTATGCCAGGATGAAGGCGTCGTGCATACTGCATGGGTATTGGGTGCAGACGTGTATGATGCACAGCTCATGGTCACATATCAGCAGTACGCCAATCGAGTGGAACCCCTTTTGGTTTGTGCAGAGCGGCCATTTAAATGCAGGTGCCCATCGGGGGACATGCGTCCCATCGATCACCCCTTGGACCCGAGGCATGTCAGCGATGGTGGTGAACCCCGTTGCCCGGACATCCTGGTGGCCTCAGTCTACATTGAGGTGAATGTATTGTGCCGACTGAGTATATAGGGCCTCCGTGATGGCATGGATGCACCTGTGCACCGAGCTCTGGGAGATCCCGGACAAGTCTCCACTTGACGCCTGGAAGGACACCTTGTCGTAAAGGTTCAGGGCGACCGCCATTTTGACGGCCACCGGGAGCGGGTGGCTTTTCCCATACCCCCACGGTGCCAGGTGTACCATGATCTGGCAGGTATGTTGCATTTTCTCTCTGCTCAGCCGGAGTCTTCGACGGCATGCCGGTCCGGCAGGTCCTCAAATGCCAGGCGCTGCCAGTACTCACGAGGCCTCAAGCGTGTACCTCCTTTGTACCTCCTCCTCCTCCTCGGCCTGTTGGGCGGGCTGCTCTCCATCCTGGGAAGCTGCCGCCCGTTTCTCTGGGACACGCTACGCTGCTGCAGCTTCCTCTTCCTCGAGCAGCTCCAGCTCGTACAGTCGCAGCACATCCCCAGAGCAGCGGCGATTAGGAGGAAGGCCACCATTGTGGTTGTATTTCAATATCCATTGTCTGCAGGGGCCAAAAGGATGACACATTAGCTTGGTGTGTACCCCCCGTGCCCAACCTGGTCCAACGGCTGCAAGTTGGCCCCAGTTGACACTCCGGGCTCTGCCCTCGCATGTCCTCCCCCTATCCCCACAACCCTGGCCCCGGCGTGCCCAGCACAATGGGAACTCTGGCCCTAGCGCCTGTCCCTGCCGCCAGGGGTACCATTTGCTGGCGCTGCCCTCACCAGCGGTACACTCCGTGGCCCCTGCCCTGCTAGAGGCTAAAGTGGGTGTTGCCCTGGGTGGGCCACCTGATGTCCCTCCAGCGGGTGACGGCTGGTTGGGTGGTGGGGGATGGCGGAGGGTGGGGTTGGGGGTATGGCAGAGGGGGGGGGGGCGGTCAGGGCATGCATATGGCCGGTTTCACTCTGCTGAACCAGGGGCCAAGGTGGGTGGTCAGTGGGGTGCGTAGCACGATGTTGCCTTGCAGACCACGGTTATGGCGGTCCGTGCCTGGACACTGCCCCAGTCCTGTGGGGGGGTCACCCTGGCCACTCGGCCCATTCCCCCGTCACCCCCGACCCGGCCCTGGCAGGGCCCCTACCCCAGCCAGTCCAGCAAATGTCAGGCCCGGCAGCCCACAGTCGCGGCTCTCTGTGTCCTACCTCTTCTCTCTCCCTCAGCAGCCACGGAGCCGGTTTCATGATTTTTAAAAGCACAATTGGGAATTCAGGCCATCGGAGGCGGAGAATCATGGAGGCCCCGGAGGATACCGGGTCGGGCCTGCTAATGAGATGCAAATGGTGTGCACTGCATGTGCGTACCGGACCACAGTGACGCCGCTGTCGAGGTGACATACAATTGCGATTTGGCATCAAATCGCCGCCTGCCGTGATTTCGGCTTCATAACTAATTCTCTGCCCAATCGTGTCTCCCGATTTTGCCGATGGCCGATGGAGAGTCCCGCCCCTTGTGTATATTAAAGACAGAGATAGATAGATTCTTGATTAAGGGAATCAAGGGTTACTGGGAAGGGGCAGGACAATGACTTCAGGAATGCCGGATCAGCCATGACTATTGAATGGCGGGGTACCGACGCAGCTCCTCACTCATGAAGGAGGAGCCCCGGTCACTGTGAATGTAATTGGGATAACCGAACAGCATGAAGAGGTCATGCAACGCTTTGATGACGGTGGCGGAGGTTGTGTCGGGGCAGGGAATGGCGAAGGGGAACCGCGAGTACTCGTCAATGACATTGAGGAAGTACGTGTTGCGGTTGTGGGTGGGGAGGGGCCCTTTGAAGTCAATGCTGAGACGTTCAAAGGGGCGGGTAGCCTTGATTAGGTGCGCCTTGTCTGGCTTGTAGAATTTCGGCTTGCACTCCGCACAGACTTGGCAGTTCCTAGTCACGGCCTTGACCTCCTCGACTGAGAAGGGCAGGTTGTGGCCCTTGGGGCAGCACGGTAGCACAAGTGATTAGCACTGTGGCTTCACAGCGCCAGGGTCCCAGGTTCGATTCCCCGCTGGGTCACTGTCTGTGCGGAGTTTGCACGTTCTCCCCGTGTCTGCGTGGGTTTCCACCGGGTGCTCCGGTTTCCTCCCACAGTCCAAAGACGTGCAGGTTAGGTGGATTGGCCATGCTAAATTACCCGTAGTGTCCATAAGGGTTGGGAGGGGTTATTGGGTTGCGGGGATAAGGTGGAAGTGAGGGATTAATGTGGGTCGGTGCAGACTCGATGGGCCGAATGGCCTCCTTCTGCACTGTATGTTCTATGTAATCTATGTAATCTATGGTGTAGCGGTAGAACCGCCTGACACCCGGGTGACAGAGGTCATTATGTAGTGCCCGCAGTCGGTCATCCTGTGCGTTGGCACAAGTACTACGGGACAGGGCATCAGGAGGATCATTGAGCTTACCTGGCCGGTATAAGATACTATAATTGTAGGTGGAGAGTTCGATCCTCCACCGTAATATCTTATCATTTTTGATTTTACCTCGTTGTTTGTTGTCGAACATGAACGCAACTGATTGTTGGTCAGTAACGAGGGTAAATGGTTTTCCGACCAGGTAGTGCCTCCAGTGCCGGACGGCTTCCACTATGGCCTGTGCCTCCTTCTCAACAGAGGAGTGGCGGATCTCGGGGCCTTGGAGTGTGCGGGAAAAGAAGGCGATCGGCCTGCCCGCCTGGTTGAGGGTGGCACCCAGGGCAAAGTCGGAGGCATCGCTCTCGACTTGGAATGGTGCAGACTCGTCTACCGCATGCATGGCGGCTTTGGCGATAGCGGTTTTTAGGAGGTGGAAGGCCTGGCAGGCCTCGGGCGGGAGGGGGAATGAGGGGGAACGGAGGAGGGGTCGGGCCTTGTCAGCGTACTCGGGCACCCACTGGGCATAGTAGGCAAAGAACCCGAGGCATCGCCTCAGTTCTTTGGGGCAGGTGGGAATGGGGAGTTCGAGAAGGGGGCGCAGACGGTCGGGATCGGGGCCGAGGACACCGTTCTCCACCACGTAGCCGAGTATGGTGAGGCGGGTGGTGCCGAAAACACATTTTGCCTCGTTGTACGTGAGATTGAGGCGTTTGGCAGTTTGGAGGAATTTAGTGAGGTTGATGTCATGGTCCTGCTGGTTGTGGCCGCAGATGGTGATGTTGTCCAGATACGGGAAGGTAGCCCGCAGTCTGTTCTGGTCTACCATTCGGTCCATCTCCCGTTGGAAGACCGAGACTCCATTGGTGACGCCAAAGGGTACCCTAAGAAAGTGGTAGAGGCGGCCGTCCGCCTCGAAGGCCGTGAAGTTACGGTCCTCCGGGCGGATAGGGAGCTGGTGGTAGGCGGATTTCAAGTCTATGGTGGAGAACACCCGGTACTGTGCAATCCGGTTGACCATGTCAGATATGCGGGGGAGGGGATACGCATCAAGCAGCGTGTACCGGTTGATGGTCTGACTGTAGTCAATGACCATGCGGTGTTTCTCGCTAGACTTGACTACCACCACTTGGGCTCGCCAGGGGCTGGTGCTGGGAGTAATGATCTTTTCCGAGAGAAGGCGCTTAATCTCCGCTCGAATGAATTGGTGGTCTCCGAAACTGTAACGCCGACTTTTAGTAGCCACGGGCTTGCAGTCGGGGGTGAGATTTTCAAACAGTGAAGGTGGGGGGAGGATCCTGAGCGTGGAGAGACTACAGGTGGGACCCGGGGGGAATCAGGGAAGAACTGGGGGTTGGAGACCGTGAGGGGGGGGAGGGGGCCGTTAAAACGCAAGGTGAGGCTGCGCAGGTGGCATTGGAAGTCCAGGCCGAGGATCGCGGCGGCGCAGAGGTGAGGGAGGACCATGAATTTGAAATCCTGGAACACCGCGCCGTTCACTGAGAGGGTGACGACGCAGTAGCCCGAAATCTCGGCCGACTGGGAGTTGGAGGCCATGGAAATATGCCTGCGCGTGGGTAGTACCTTGAGGGAGCACGGTGTCCGGGTGGAGGAAGCTCTCCGTGCTGCCACTGTCGAAGAGGCAGGTAACAGTGAAACAATTTGCCTGAACCTCCATGGTGGATCTGGCGAGCTGATGCAGTCGGTCCTGGTCGAGGATGATGGATGCAATGGTGGAGCTGTTGGAGAAGGGTGCCAGATCCGGGGAGCGGCCTGCGGAAGAAGGTGGCGGAGCCCAGGCGGCGTAGGCTGCTGTTGGGGGGCAGGTTGCTGTCGTTGGCTGCATCTCAGTTGTTTGCAGCATTTCGGTCGGGTGCGCAGGACCGGAAGTGACGATCGGCGGTGGACCGGAAGTGACGATCGGCGGTGGACCGGAAGTGACGATCGGCGGTGGACCGGAAGTGACGATCGGCCGTGGACCAGAAGTGACGATCGGCAGTGGACCGGAAGTGACGTACGGCGGACCGGAAGTGAAGGAAGCCGGGCCGGGGATAGTCAAAGATGGCGGCGCCCACGCGTCGCATGTGTCGAATAGCGAGCCGGGAACAGAGGATGGCAGCACCCAGGAGTAGCAGGCCGCGGTGTTGGACCCCGAGGCAGCGGTGGAGCGGCAGACGTTTGCAAAATGGCCTTTCTTGCCACAGGCTGAACAGGTAGCATCTCTAGCAGGGCAGCGTTTCCTGGGGTGTTTTGCCTGGCCACAAAAGTAACACTGGGGCCCAGGCGTTCTTTTTACTGCTGGTGTGGCCGGGTGGGCCGTGACTTGCAGGGGTTGTTGCTGGGCGGGCGGCAGGGAGGTAGCGGCCACGTAGGGAACATGGGCAGGCGCATAGGAAGTTTGGGCAGGCGTGTAGGACGCATTATTGTCATAAGCTGCCTGTTGGGCCTCTGCCATAGTGACTGCCGTGTCCAGAGTCAGGGTAGTTTGTGCCAGTAGGTGTTGGCGAATTGGGACGGAAGCAATGCCGGCTACAAAGGCATCGATCGCCAGGGCCTCAGTGTTCTGCTCAGCGGAGACTGCTGGCGCGTTGCAGGTGTGCTCGAGGGCACGGAGGTCTCGAACGAACACGGATAGGGGTTCACCTGGCTGCTGGTGCCGGGAGGCGAGGCGGGCGTAAATAGAATTAACAGTTCGTGCATACCGGCTTTTGAGTTTCACGATGGCATCGGCGTAGGTCGTTGTTCCCGTGATGAGGTCGAAAAGCCCGTAGTCGAGCCGTGAGCACAGGAGGTTGAGTCGGTCAGCGTCCGTTTTGGCGAAGGCGGAGGATGCTTCCAGGTAGGCCTCGAAACACCAGAGCCAGCAGTTGAAAGGGTGATCCGCGCGTGGAGCGTGGGGGTCGAGCGAGAGCTTGTCAGGTTTCAGAGCAGCCTCCATTATAACTGTAGTGTATTAAATTGATGCACTAAGCGTCAAGAACCACAAAGACATGTGAGACTTTAACCAAGGCTTTAATACACTACATAGGAAGCTTCCCCGACACAGACGACCCCAGATAAATGGGTCCGGTCTCAGAAGCTGGGTCTTATACCTAACTCCCGGGGGAGTGGCCAAGGCGGAGCTCTCCGTGGCCAGGTCAGGTTACATACAGGTGACCGAACCTCTACAGAGCTACAATACAATACACAGTACAATACACAGTACAATACACAGTACAATACACAGGGTTACAGGGCCACGTTACACACAACTATTATATAACTATGTACAATGCTAGGGAAGTACAGTGGTGTATCACCACAGGAATGCCGGATCAGCCGTGACTATTGAATGGCGGAGCAGGCTCGAGGGGCCAAACGGCCCACTCCTGTTCCTGTTCCTTATGGTCTTATGAAGAGTTTTGTATTCTTGGGCTGAAGGTTGGGCCTATTCTTTACCACCTGTGAAAACAGGTTACAATGCACAGCCAAGGTTAATTAGTCTTATTTTTGTTTCAGAACGAACTTGCACGATGCTTGTTGTTTTCAGCATAATATTAAAAGAGCGCCATGAAATGTGAGAAAATATTTTTAAACATGACTGTGTAACGTGGCGATGCGAACTGAGTTAGTACGAGATCAACCCAGCATTTTCATATGATAGAAAGATGCGAAAAATACTTGTGTAATGACAGCAGCATCACACCGCTATTTGGCCCCGCTCCGTCCCTGAACAAGTGCAGTAAAACCTCTTCAGACTGTATCTCAGACGAGTGTCTGCCACTGGCTCACAAAAATAGATTTTACTGTCAGCTGTTGAACACTTTGGGACAAATCTCAAATCCATCTGCATTTAAGACGTACCATATGTGCCCGGATGGCTTAAATTAACACTGAATCTGCATTGAATGAGCAATTTAGAAGGAACATTTTTGATCATAATGAGCTTCTTACAATCGGAATCAAAATATACCAAAACACTGTCCTCTAAGGAAGTATAGAAAAGCCTTGGCAAAATAGGATGAATCAGTTTTATTCATGAACGTATCAGCCCGTCTAAGAAATTCACGGCTTTGAAAACATGCTTTTTAAGCACAACGAAAAGGTCATTTAACCGTTCTGCTCTCAATTAAACGTGGCTTCGCTCAGATTTACGTTGTCCTGTTTTGCCTGATCCCACTCATCCTCCTCAAAGAAGCTGTGCTGAGATATTGTTGTGTTGGACAGAACCAGAGCAGAACATGATCACAAGCTGCGTTCTCTGGTGAGTGTGCCACGGAAGGAAGGCCTCGTCTTTCATAGCCGCAAGTGTAAGATCCAGGTCTGACAAAGCAATTTTGTCCACCTGGCAAGTGAATGATATCACGCAATGCCTGTTCCGCAGGATGAGAAAGACCTCCAGGGACACCTCTGGCTCTTCAACATCCTGCCCCCATTCAATTGGGATTCCGCTCAAAGGAATGGCGCCATTGAGAGATCTGTTGAAAAGCGGTGCTCTTTTCCTTTGGCAGAAAGACTACCAGTCAGGGGCAGACTGACAATGAAACACACTGAGCCTAGGTACAGGGCCCCAAATGACAAGTGGGGAAGGTAATCACTACTGTTGTATTATATTGTATATACTGCACTGCATACGAGGGTATTACGGTAAGGCCCCTGTACTACAGGTACGGGGGTAGATCCCTGCCTGTTGGCTCCGCCCAGTATAAATGTGTGTGCTCTCCGAACTGCAGCCACTTCGGCAGCAGCTGTAGGAGGCCACACATCTCTGTGGAATAAAGCCTCGATTACATTCTACTCTCGTCTCGTCGTAATTGATAGTGCATCAATTTATCACACAGTGATTTTACAAAGATGGATCTCCGCATCAAGCCCGATCGCCTACAGCTGCATCCTCAAGCAGACAACGCCAAAAAGGACTTCGCACATTGGCTAGCTTGCTTTGAAGCATACATCGGGTCTGTGCCAGACCCAATCTCAGAAGCACAGAAGCTCCAGATTCTGTACACGCGGCTGAGCTCCAATGTCTTTCCCCTCATCCAGGACGCGCCGACCTACGCAGAGGGCATGGCGCTACTGAAGGATAACTACGCTCAGCAGACCAACAAGATCTACGCCAGGCACCTCCTGTCCACGTGGCACCAACTTCCCGGTGAGTCTGTGGAAGATTTCTGGCGTGCCCTGCTCGCCCTGGTGAGAGACTGTGACTGCCAGGCCATTTCGGCCGCTGAACATTCTAACCTGCTAATGAGAGGCGTTCATTACGGGCATAGGGTCGGCCTACATCCACCAGCGCCTCTTAGAAGGGGCTACGCTTGACCTCGCGGCAACCAAGAAATTGGCGCTCTCACTCTCAGCCACTTCACGCAACGTACAGGCATATGCCCCCGACCGCACGGCCCACCCCTTCTGGGCATCGTGAACCCCGCCAGCGGCCACCCCATCATGGACCCCGTCAGCGACCGCCCGCAGCCAACCCCAAGCCTGCGCCGCGCGGCAGCCAACCAACCCCGGGGGACCCAAGTGCTACTCCTGCAGACAGACAGAACACCCCCGGCAGCGCTGCCCGGCGCGGAGCGCGCTCTGCAAGGCCTGCGGCAAGAAAGGACATTTCGCTGTAGTGTGCCAGGCCCACTCAATCGCCGCTATTGTCCCTGCACCCCCCGCGTGCGGCCAGTGGGTGCCGCCATCTTCCTCGCCTCAGACCACGTGCAGCCCGTGGACGCCGCCATCCTGCTCCCCTCACAACACGTGTGGCCCATGGGCGTTACCATCTTGCCTGCCTCAGGACACGTGCGGCTCGAGGGCGTCGCCATCTTGCCTGCCTCAGGACCCCTGCCCATCGTGCACCTCATCGGGCCGCTCATCGCCTGCAACCGCCGACGACCAGCCGCAACTCGCCTCCGTCACGATCGACCAGTCCCGACCGCACAACTTTGAGACCGCGTCGACAAAGGTGAAGGTCGACGGGCATGAGATATCCTGCCTTCTGGACTCTGGGAGCACTGAGAGCTTCATCCACCCCGATACGGTAAGGCGCTGCTCCCTCGCAGTACACCCTGCTAACCAAAGAATCTCCCTGGCCTCCGGATCCCACTCCATGGTGACCCAGGGGTACTGCACCGCCGCCCTCACCATCCAGGGCATAGAGTTCAGGGGCTTCCAGCTCTACGTCCTCCCCAACCTCTGCGCTACCTTGCTACTCGGCCTGGACTTCCAGTGCAACCTCCAGAGCCTAACCCTGAAATTTGGCAGGCCCCTTCCACCCCTCACTGTATGCGGCCTCATAGCCCTTAAGGTCGACCCGTCTTCTCTGTTTGCAAACCTCACCCCAGATTGCAAGCCTGTCGCCACCAGGAGAAGACGGTACAGCGCCCAGGACAGGACCTTCATCAGGTCTGAGATCCAGCGGCTACTGCGGGAAGGTATCATCGAGGCCAGCAACAGCCCTTGGAGAGCCCAAGTGATAGTGGTGAAAACGGGGGAGAAAAACAGGATGGTCGTTGACGACAGCCAGACCATCAATCGGTACACGCAGCTCGACGCGTACCCCCTCCCACGCATATCAGTTATGGTCAATCAGATTGCACAGTCCCAGTCTTCTCGACAGTGGACCTGAAATCTGCCTATCACCAGCTCCCCATTCGCACGTCACTAACAGGGTCTCGGTCTTCCAATGGGAGATGGACCGAATGGTTGACCGGTACGGACTGCGGGCCCCTTTCCCGTACCTGGATAACGTCAACATCTGCGGCCACGACCAGCAGGACCACAACGCACACCTTTCTAAATTTCTCCACACCGCCAAACTCCGCAACCTAACCTACAACAAGGAGAAATACGTGTTCAGCACAAACCGAATAGCCACCCTCGGCTATGTGGTTCAGAACGGAGTTCTAGGGCCCGACCCCAATCGCATGCGCCCCCTCATGGATCTCCCCCTTCCCCACTGCCCAAGGCCCTCAAACGATGCCTGGGGTTCTTTTCATACTACGTCCAGTGGGTCCCTAACTATGCGGACAAGGCCCGCCCACTCATCCTCTCCACCGGTTTCCCACTGACGGCCGAGGCTCACCAGGCCGTCAACCGTATCAAGGCCGCACATCGCCAAGGCCGCGATGCACGCGGTCGACGAGACACTCCCCTTCCAAGTCGAGAGCGATGCGTCAGACATCGCTCTGGCCGCCACCCTCAACCAGGCAGGCAGGCCCATGGCATTCTTTTCCCGCACCCACCATGCCTCCGAGATTCGGTACTCCTATGTCGAAAAGGAGGCCCAAGCTATTGTTGAAGCTGTGCGGCATTGGAGGCATTACCTGGCCGGCAGGAGATTCACTCTCTTCACAGACCAATGGTCGGTTGCCTTCATGTTTAACAACACACAGCGGGGCAAGATCAAAAATGATAAGATCTTGAGGTGGAGGATCGAGCTCTCCACCTACAATTACGAGATTTTGTATCGCCCCGGTAAGCTCAACGAGCCCCCCGATGCCCTATCCCGAGGTACATGTGCCAGCGCACAAGTGGACCGACTCCGGACCCTGCACAACGATCTCTGTCACCCAGTGGTCACCTGCTTTTATCACTTCATTAAAGCCCGCAATCTGCCCTACTCCATCGAGGACGTCAGGGCTGTCACCAGAGACTGCCAGGTCTGCGCGGAGTGTAAACCGCACTTCTACCAGCCAGCCCGTGCGCGCCTGGTGAAGGCCTCCCGCCCCTTTGAACGCCTCAGCGTGGATTTCAAAGGGCCCCTCCCCTCCACCAACCACAACACGTATTTTCTCAATGTGGTCGACGAATATTCCAGACTCCCCTTCGCCATCCCATGCCCCAATATGACGTCTGCCACCGTCATCAAAGCCCTCAACACCATCTTCGCGCTGTTCGGCCTCCGTGCCTATGTCCGCAGCGACCGGGGATCCTCATTTATGAGCGATGAGCTGCGCCAGTACCTGCCCAACAGGGGCATTGCCTCGAGCAGGACGACCAGCTACAACCCCCGGGGAAACGGGCAGGTGGAGCGGGAGAATGGGACTGTCTGGAGGGCCATCCAGCTGGCTCTACGGTCCAGAAATCTCCCGGCCTCCAGCTGGCAGGAGGTCCTCCCCGACACACTTCACTCCATTCGGTCGCTCCTGTGCACGGCGACTATAGAAACCCCCCATGAACGTCTCTTTGCCTTCCCGAGGAAGTCCACCTCCGGGGCTTGGCTCCCAACGTGGCTGGCAGCTCCAGGACCCGTTCTCCTCCGTAGACACGTTCGACTCCACAAGGCGGACCCGTTGGTTGAGAGGGCACAGCTACTCCACGCAAACCCGCAGTATGCCTACATAACGTACCCCGATGGCCGCCAAGACACAGTCTCCCTCAGGGACCTGGCATCAGCTGGTTCCACACACACACCCCCTCTTCCCCAGCGCCACCCTCCCTTCCCCCAGCGCACCCCACCACAGCCCCCGCTCCAGGCAATCCGTCCTCCCCTTGGTCCCACCCGGGGATGAAGAGGATGTTGACATGCTCCTGGATTCACTGACGTCCAAGCCGACGCCTGACTCGCCACCAGCACTGCAGCGCTCACAATGACGGATAAAGGCGTTCGACCGTCTAAATTTGTAACCACCCCCGCTGGACACATTTTTAACAGGGGCTGAATGTGGTAGTCGCCACTGTTGTATTATATTGTATATACTGCACTGCATATGAGGGTATTACGATAAGGCCCCTGTACTGCAGGTACGGGGGTAGATCCCTGCCTGCTGGCTCCGTCCAGGAGGTGGAGTATAAATGTGTGTGCTCTCCGAACTGCAGCCATTTCGGCAGCAGCTGTAGGAGGCCACACATCTCTGCGTAATAAAGCCTCGATTACTCTCGACTCTCGTCTCGTCGTAATTGATAGTGCATCAGGGTCCAAAATGCAGGATAATCCCAGAATACCACTGGTGTGCCTAAAAAATGCAGTAGAGAGGGATAATGTCAACCCTACAAGAGGCCCTACAACCTTGGTGTCCCTGTGGCCTCACCTGATTACGATCTCTGCAGATGAGGGGGCAGAGCTACACACTTAAACTAGAGACTGCCGGGACATACATACCCCGGCCTAAGTGTGGGCCGGGCGTGGGAGACCCTATGGGGAGCTGGAGGTGTAAAAATATAAGGAAATTAATCTAACTTTTCCTGCAGTCGGCACTTCTGAGTTGGTTGCTTGCCTGAGACTTTACAGAGAGTGTGAGAGTGTGGGAAGAGAGTGTAAGGGTGTGGGGGAGATCAAAAGTGTGAGATGGGAGCATGAGGGTTTGGGGGAGGGGTGAGTGTAGGTGACAGCCCAGAAGCAAAGGTGAGAAGAGGGCCACAGGAACTATAAATCTGCCTCTGCCAGCAGCGTGCCTTCGTCCAATTGAAGACTTTGCTGAGACAAAACACCTTCAGCGGGATTCTCTGTCAGCGGAATCCCCCGCTTCCCGTCATGCACTCCGCCCGCAGATTTTCCAATGCCGTGGGGTGGTCACAATGGAAAACCCCATTGGCCGGCTGCCGGGATGGAGGATTCCGCTGTCGAAGGAGCGCGCTGCGGCAGAAAATGGATCTGGTGGGACAGAGAATCTCGCCCCTTGACTCTTCAGTTCTGTGATCCAGCAGAGATTATTATGCTGGAGATAGATGGGCTGGATTCTCCGTACCTGACACAAAGTGATGACGCTTGCGCAGGATTCGTGGAGTTCCACGACAGCAAAACTGGTGCCACACATGAACCGATTCAATGACTGTTGAGGGGCTAGCACCAGTACCACGTGGAACACAATCGATTTCAACGGGAAGGGCGAGGGATTCACCGGATTCACAATTGACACTCAGGAGGCCGACAAGCTGCAGCCACATATACACACTTCACTCCCCACACACACCATCCCAGCCGACAAGATGGCAGCAAGGCTGAGCTGGAGACCCTCCCGGATGCGTGGAGGAGAGGCGGGCAACCCTGTACCCCGGCCTGGGAAGGGGGCTGCCAGTCATCGCCATCATCATGCCTGAGCGCAGATGGCAGAGGCTGTCAGTGCCAGCAGTAACACCATCCGGACCGGCCAGCAGTGCCGCAAAAAGCTACACCACCTCTTGAAGGCGACCAGAGTGAGTAGGCAGCACTGTGCTCCGGGCACCAAACCCCTTCCCACACACCCGTAACCCTACCCCCCACCGGGAGGGCGGCCGAACACCCACCCTGCACCACACGTTGGCACCCATACCGACCACCATGACCGGGTGCCCTGGCCACTGAGAGCACCACCTACCCAACCCCTGGGCTGCATGAGTCGGACTGTCTAACATTGTTGTTTTCTGTTTCCATCTCCCCCCCCGCCCCCCACCATAGGAAAAGGCCACCCATAATATCCGAGAGCGGGGGAAAACTGGAGGGTGACGGCCAGATGTGCGGCCCCTCACCATGGCTGAGCAGAGGTTCCTGGACGAGGTCGGCAGCCCAGAGGAAAGGGAAGTTTCCGGAGGGGAGATCGGCCGCGGGCGAGGAAGTGAGATCCTGCTGAGTTGCAGTTCCCTGTGACACGTTCCCCAACACCACCCCCTCACCACCACCACAACCCTCACCCTTACCCCCACCGCCCCCACTTCCCCCAGGCCCACGGTCCAATCATGCGTCTGTGGTAGTCACCACTGTTGTATACTGCACTGCATACGAGCGTATTACGGTAAGGCCCCTGTACTACAGGTACGGGGGTAGATCCCTGCCTGCTGGCTCCGCCCAGTAGGCGGAGTATAAATATGTGTGCTCTCCGAACTGCAGCCATTTCGGCAGCAGCTGTTGGAGGCCACACATCTCTGCGTAATAAAGCCTCGATTACTCACTATTCTCGTATTGTCGTAATTGATAGTGCATCAATTTATTACACAGATTTTTCAGAGATGGATCTCCACATCAAGCCGGATCGCCTGCAGCTGCATTCTCAAGCAGACAACGCCAAAAGGGACTTTGCACATTGGCTAGCTTGCTTTGAAGCATACATCGGGTCTGCGACAGACCCAATCCCAGAAGCACAGAAGCTCCAGATTCTGTACACGCGGCTGAGCTCCGATGTCTTTCCCCTCATCCAGGACACGCCTACCTCCGCAGAGGGCATGGTGCTACTGAAGGATAACTACGCTCAGCAGACCAACAAGATCTACGCCAGGCACCTCCTGTCCACGTGGCACCAACTTCCCGGTGAGTCTGTGGAAGATTTCTGGCGTGCCCTGCTCGCCCTGGTGAGAGGCTGTGATTGCCAGGCCGTTTCGACTGCTGAACATTCTAACCTGCTAATGAGAGACGCGTTTATTACGGGCATAGGGTCGGCCTACATCCGCCAGCGCCTCTTAGAAGGGGCTACGCTTGACCTTGCGGTGACCAAGAAACTAGCGCTCGCGCTCACAGTCGCCTCACGCAACGTACAGA
The DNA here is from genome assembly GCF_047496885.1 of Scyliorhinus torazame. NCBI lineage: Eukaryota > Metazoa > Chordata > Chondrichthyes > Carcharhiniformes > Scyliorhinidae > Scyliorhinus > Scyliorhinus torazame. Next base: position 55,666,046 of record NC_092717.1, on the reverse strand, counting down.
CGTACACCCCCGACCGCACGGCCCATCCCTCCTGGGCATCGTGCACCCCGCCAGCGAACCTCATCGTGGACCCCGTCAGTGACCACCCCTAGCCAACCCCAGGCCTGCGCCGCGGGGCAGCCAACCAACCCCGGGGGACCCAAGTGCTACTTCTGCGGACAGACACAACACCCCCGGCAGCGCTGCCCGGCGCGGAGCGCGCTCTGCAAGGCCTGCGGCAAGAAAGGACATTTCATTGCTGTGTGCCAGGCCCGCCCAATCGTCGCTATTGTCCCTGCACCCCCCACGTGCGACCAATGGGCGCAGCCATCTTCCTTGCCTCAGACCACGAGCGGCCCGTGGGCGCCGCCATCTTACTCCCCTCACAACACGTGCGGCCCGAGGGCACCGCCATCTTCCCCGCCTCAGGACCCCTGTCCATCGGGCACCTCATCGGGCCGCTCATCGCCTGCAACCGCCGACGACCAGCCGCGTCTCGCCCCGTCACGATCGACCAGTCCCGACCGCACAACCTCGCGACCGCGTCAACAAAGGTGAAGGTCGACGGGCATGAGATATCCTGCCTTCTGGACTCCGGGAGCACTGAGAGCTTCATCCACCCCGATACGGTAAGGCGCTGCTCCCTCGCGATACACCCCATTAACCAAAGAATCTCCCTGGCCTCCGGATCCCACTCCGTGGCGATCCGGGGGTACTGCATCGCCACCCTCACCATCCAGGGCGTAGAGTTCAGCGGCTTCCAGCTCTACATCCTCCCCAACCTCTACGCTGCCTTGCTACTCGGCCTGGACTTCCAGTGCAACCTCCAGAGCCTAACCCTGAAATTTGGCAGGCCCCTTCCACCCCTCACTGTATGCGACCCCACGACCCTTAAGGGCGACCGCCTTCTCTGTTTGCAAACCTCACCCCGAATTGCAAACCGTCGCCACCAGGAGCAGACAGTACAGCGCCCAGGACAGGACCTTCATCAGGTCTGAGGTCCAGCGGCTGCTGCGGGAAGGTATCATTGAAGCCAGAAACAGCCCCTGGAGAGCCCAAGTGGTAGTGGTGAAAACCGAGGAGAAAAACAGGATGGTCGTTGACTACAGTCAGACCATCAATCGGTACACGCAGCTCGACGCGTACCCCCTCCCACGCATATCTGATATGGTCAATCAGATTGCACAGTACCGGGTTTGCTCAATGGTACGTTGCGGTGGTTGGACAAGATGGTGGCGCCCACGGGCAGCGCGTGGCCCCGGAAGGTGAAGATGGCGGCGCCCACTGGCCGCGTGTGGTCCGGGGAGGTGAAGATGGCGGCGCCCATTGTGTGTAGGCTAGGGGGGTGGGGGCGATAGCGGCGACTGCGCGGGCCTGGCACACCACGGCGAAGTGCCCCTTTTTGCCGCAAGCCTTGCAAACGGCAACGCGGGCCGGGCAGCATTGCCGAGGGTGCTTCTACTGGCCGCAGAAGTAACATCGGGGACCCCCGGGGTGCGCAGGCTGGTGTGTGGCGCAGGCGTACTGGTTGGGTAAGGCCCCCGCTGGGGTGGCCGTCTGTGGGGTCCACGAGGGGTAGGAGGGGTGGGCCACCCGGCTGGTGGGGTAGGCCTGAATGTTACGTGAGGCAACCATCGTGGAGAGCGCTAGCTTCTTTGTTTCAGCTAGGATGAGCGTAGCCCCTTCTAACAGTCTTTGGCTTATGAGGTCCGACCCAATGCCCTCCCCTCCACCGACCGCAACACGTATTTTCTCAATGTGGTCGACGAATATTCCAGATTCCCCTTCGCCATCCCATGCCCCGATATGAAGTCTGCCACCGTCATCAAAGCCTCAACACCATCTTCGCTCTGTTCGTTATCCCCGCCTACGTCCACAGCAACCGGGGATCCTCATTTATGAGCGATGAGCTGCGCCAGTACCTGCTCAACAGGGGCATAGCCTCGAGCAGGACGACCAGCTACAACCCCCGGGGAAACGAGCAGGTGGAGCGGGAGAATGGGACGGTCTGGAAAGCCGTCCAGCTGGCCCTACGGTCCAGAAATCTCACGGCCTCCGGCTGGCAGGAGGTCCTCCCCGACGCACGTCACTCCATTCGGTCGCTCCTGTGCACGACGACAAACGAAACCCCCCATGAACGTCTCTTTGCCTTCCCCAGGAAGTCCACCTCGGAGCACCAGCTGCCCCCCCCCCCCCCCCCCCCCCCGCCCCGGCACCACCCTCCCTTCCCCCAGTGCACCCCACCACAGCCCTGTCTTGTATCTTGCAGGACCTGCTGGTGAAGGGGCAGGTCCATCTGGTGTTCCCCACCCCCAACCAGTGCCAGAGCCAGAACTCTCTCCCATGTGCCGAGCAGTGAAGCAGAGAGCAGTTTAGACGGAGCCATATTCCTGTGACCCAAGACACCCCGGAGCTCGAGTCCGGGGATGACACAGACTTCCCGTCACAGCTGTCTCCAACACCCTCTACCATCCCAGAGACACTCACATTGGTCGGGCACTTTAGTGAAGAGGCTCCCAGGACACAATCTGATGGGCATCGCACAACTGATCCGATACATCAGCTAGAGGTCGGAATATCCACCGTTTGGGCAGCACGGTAGCACAAGTGGATAGCACTGTGGCTTCACAGCTCCAGTGTCCCAGGTTCAATTCCCCGCTGGGTCACTGTCTGTGCGGAGTCTGCACGTTCTCCCCATGTCTGTGTGGGTTTCCTCCGGGTGCTCCGGTTTCCTCCCACAGTCCAAATACGTGCAGGTTAGGTGGATTGGCCATGATAAATTGCCCTTAATGACCAAATAGTTTAGGAGGGGTTATTGGGTTACGGGGATAGGGTGGAAGTGAGGGCTTAAGTGGGTCGGTGCAGACTCGATGGGCCGAATGGCCTTCTTCTGCACTGTATATTCTATGTTCTAACCGAGGGGGCGGACGGTCAGAGCGCGATCTGACCCCAGGATCTAGCTGCCGTCCAGAGGGATTGGACTTCTGGAACGGACAGCCCCATCAATCATGGAGATGCAGTCGCAGAGCCAGAGACTACATGAGGGGCTGTCGTCGAGTATCCAGCACCTGCAGGTGCAGTTGGACGAGACCAACCATGTGCAGCAGCAGGAGCTGGTGCCAACCATGGCACTGCAGGCTCTGTACCCACATGTCCCCCCCCACTCCCCCCGATCTCCACACCCCTCGCCCCGTTGTTGCCCGGCTCCGTGGTCGTCTCTGGCCTTCGCGCCTTACCAACAGCTGCCGCTGCCCTTGCCAGTGGTATGCTCCGCGGCCCCTGCCCAGCACCCCTCCATCGGGGCTAGAGTGGGCGTTGCCCTTGAGTGGGCCGCATGATGCCCCACCAGCAGGTGGCGGTAGGTTGGGCGGGGTGTGGGGGTGGGGCACCCACACGGCCGCTGTCACTCTGCAGAACCAGGGGCCAAGGTGGGTCGTCAGTGAGGTGCGCAACAAGATGGCTGCCTTGCGGGCCACGGCAATGCCGATCTATGGCTGGGCACTGCATCAGTCCCGGAGGGGGGCACACCGACCACTCGGCTTGCTCCCCCATCACCACCCCCCACCCTAGCCCCTCTGACCAGTGTCCGGCCTGTCAGCCCAGAGTCGCTCCTCTCAATGCCCTACCCCCTCTCTCTCCAACATCAGCCACGACGCTGGTTTCACGATTTTTTAAAGCACAAGTGAACCTCGCCGCCAGGAATTCGGCCTTTCAGAGGTGGAGAATCGCGGAGGCCACCGGGGAATACCGGGTCAGGCTCGCTAATGATAAGCAAACAATGTTATTGCATGTGCGTTCCAGTACGCAACGGCGCCACTGTCAAGGTGACGGAGAATTGCAATTTGCCGTCAAATTGGCGCCCGCTGCAATTTTGGCGTCAGAACCGATTCTTTGCCCAATTGCATTTCCCGATTTTGCCGTTGACCAATGGAGAATTCTGCCCAGGTGTCTCTCATAGAAGGGTCAGGGTGTCTGTTTGTTGCAAAAGGGACGGCCAAGCGCCTTTGGGTCAACAACCCCGGCTATTTACTTGGATATTGAGAGAGAAATGTTGGCTCTCATTTTCAGCATTACATGTTTCCCCACATACCCCTTTGGTAAGAGCTTTGTGCTGGAACTGATCTCATGCCTCTGGAAATGATTTGGAGGAAGCCTTTGATGAGCATACCACTGTTCCTTCAGTGCTGGCTGGTGAAAATACCAGTGTGGTGGTGTCTTGAGGTATAAAGCGGGGCAGTTGAGCCAGTTGTCAAACCTACCTCACTCGCTAATTCAATGTCAGAAATCTTTCATTCTTCACAATATTCCTGCAATCACATGGGAAAAGGCTGCCACTGATGAGTTCCACGTTAACGGCAGTGAGTACCTTGTCGCCTTTGATTATTTTTCTAAGGGCAGAATTTTACACGGCCTGGACGGGAAACCTGTGCAATAACACGCGCCTCTTGATGTGATCCTGCAGTGGCGTGATACACTGTGGTGGACACAGTGGCAGATCAACAGTGTGCCCACCGACAGTACTGAAGCTACTTGAAAGGATTTTGTCCCAAACTGATCACAGTATTATGTTGCCTCTGCAATTTTTAGTTTGTTGCACTGGCAGCAGGGGCAGGTGGCCAGTCCGTTTCCTCACTCAAGGGCAGGATGAAAGGGGTCTGGAGAAGAAGGAAGGCTGTGGTGTTAGGAGTTTTTGGGAGAGAGGTGAGGATTTGGTTTTGAGCATTTTCAGCATTTTCTCTGTATTCTGTGGAGGATGAACCGAACCTGGAACATTCAGGATATTGCTCTCCTCCGAGAGTGGAGATTTCGGTCCCTCTGTTACCATACGTGCTCGGGTCAGTCCTCGGGTAAGCAGATGGGTGGAGTGTAAAGGGAACATTTCCACTGAGGAACCAACTATCTTCATAGAATCATGGAGTCTCTACACTGCAGAAGGAGGCAATTTAGCCCATCAAGTCTCTTTCGACCATTAGAAACACCGCCCAACACAGGCCCAATCCCCCACTCTACCCCTGTAACCCCACCTACCCTTTGGACACCTGTGTTTTCAGCTCTCATTTCTGAATGCAACATCTAGGTGTAACCTCGCCCACCCTGCTGATGCTGGCGTTAGATGCCGATTTTGTTGCCCTTTTGGCACAAATGACCGTACCCTCTGGCCGGCTGGGCCTGAGTAGGCACCTCCTGGGAAGATGCACTCAGCAACTTTACTAGGCACTGCTCAGTCACCATGGACCTGGAATGAGTGGCAGAGAGGTGGAGGAGCTTCTGCCCTCATCCAGGGTGTGATGAGAGGCTCAAGTTTCTGTGAGAAAACTGGTCTGTGCAACTGGAAAGTTATGCCCCAGTTTTCTGTCTGAGCCTGACACTTTGCCAAATTCTGGTAAAATTCCACCCACAGAGAAGGCAGGCAGTTCAGCTGTCAATATGCCTTCACTTCCCTGCACACTGATGAAGGATGGGCACCCATGGGAGAGACTGATTACCTCAGCCTTCTCCCACACAGGCCGTGACCTCTGGAGGTCAGTGCCTGTGTGAAGCCTTGTAGGTCTGAATGCAACCGCAGGAATCCCTCACTCTGGTTCTTGGAGCTGCTTCACCATGAGAGTCAGCATCCTCTCAATGGATGAGGCTGTGTACTCAGAGCTAAGGGTCAATGCAGCGCTCATCCTCCTCAAGGATTCAGGGACTGGGCGGCACGGTAGCACAGTGGTTAGTGTTGTGTTATTCACCCTGGGGTAACACGGACTGCAACACAATGCAGTTAAATGATCAAGCATACACCAAACGTAGGCATTGGTTCAATAAGATTTATTGAACTTCAGTAACGAAGCACACAGCTGCCTGTGGGTTGACTCTCTACTACTCTAAGTAAACTAACATTAACTATCTAGACCAGGCTAGCTCTGATCCACGTGTAGAAGGTGTTGAATGATTTGTACACCCTGACTGTCACTACAGTTGTCACCAGTGGAAAGAGGCAGAGTGCTGATGCCTCGTGTGTTTCATAGTCGGAAGCCCCTCTCTGATGTTCTGTCTGGTGATTGGTCATGTTCTGTTCTGTATGTTGATTGGCTCACCTGGGTTTCTGTCACTGCCTGCTTTTACGTCATGATGTGCATGGGTGCATATTATGACAGTTAGCACAATTGCTTCTCAGGTCCAGGGTCCCAGGTTCGATTCCCGGCTTGGGTCACTGTCTGTGTGGAGTCTGCACGGTCTTCCCGTGTCTGCGTGGGTTTCCTCCGGGTGCTCCGGTTTCCTCTCACAAGTCCCAAAAGACCTGCTTGTTAGGCAAATTGGACATTCTGAATTCTCTGGCGCCTGTTCCGTGTACCCCAACAGGTGCCGGAATGTGGCGACTAGGGGCTTTTCACAGTAACTTCATTGCAGTGTTAATGTAAGCCTACTTGTGGCAATAATAAAGATTATTATTATTAAAGGGATCTCCCCCAGATCTCCCTGCGCATTGCTACCATTTGCCATCTGATTGCCGACTCCTTAGCCTCCAGCAATCCTGGGCACTCCCTGCCTCCACCCTCTGCTCAAGCGTGCATGATGTGCCCTCACCACGAAGCCAAAGCGCTAATGCTCATTGAGATGCCTGTATCTGCATTGGTGCTTGGTGCTGCAAGAGGGAGCACATCTTTTGTCTCTCCTGCTCCAGTGTCACTGGAGGGTTGTCAGCCTCCTGCCTGACTCTGGTGGATGGCTCATCTGAGGGATGAAAACAAACAGTCAGAAACATTACTCACTTCATACAGTGACAATATGCTGCCCAGGTTTGAAGTGTCTGTGTGATTGGCACACTCTTGAAGCTGTTCTGAGGGATGATTTGAATTCATTTTCACCCTCACCCTGGCTCCATACAGCCCACTGGGTTCATACCTGCCTCACAGGCAGCGTCCTCTCCTTGACCTGAAGGTCTCACTCCACACTCGCTCTCGAGCTCCAGGCTCCCAGCTCATGGCAGATGAGGATAGCCAGGTTAGGCCATCACCAGTGATGACTATCGCCTAATTGATGTGGTTGGGTGGGGCTGAGAGGAGGTGGAGATCCCGATACCTGCCAACTGGGGATGGGGGCCATTGTGCTTCATCACTGATCGTGTTGCCCTTTACAAATGGCACCTCGATCTGCTTGGAGTCGGTTCCTGGCTCTACGGGGCCCTGCCCCACCAGAGTGATGTCATAAACCACGCCCTCATTTGTTTTGGCAAAGAGTCTCACGTTTCCGTGAGAAAACTGGTCTGTGCAACTGGAAAGTTATGCGCCAGTTTTCTGTCTGAGTCTGACACTTTGCCAAATTCTGGTAAAATTCCACCCACAATGGAGAAAAATTAAAGAGATATATAATAGTCATGCTGGAAGCGTGCTTTCCAAACGAGCTGAAGGACAACAGGGCACAATACAGAATTTCAGAACTGGAACACGGAGTACTGCCCCCGAGTCTTCAGGGTTCAACCAGAACCATGTTCGTATGAGGTTACTATTCTTACTCATGTTACGTTGCATTGGAATAGAGGTCAGAACAGAGGAGTCCTTGACCCTGGATCTACGGAAGACTAGTCCACCAGATGAGATCGAAGATGACGTCTCAAGCAGAGTCTATACATTCTACTTCCATGGGGAAGAGTCCGTGCAAATATGGATTCCAAGAACTGTTGTCCTTGTGATGATATGCATCAGCAGTTATATAAATATTAACAAATGCGACCTCCAACCAGCAGGTGGCAGTAAAGAACAACCATGTGACACTGTTACCACGGGAAGTCTGGTCACATTTGTATTAGCTCTTAGATAATTTTAAAGTAGTAATTTTATAGTTAGTAGATTTTAGTAGTTTTCATATTGTGATCTGACCCACATTATTGTTAATCAATATTCAACTAATCACGAACTGGATGTTCTCTAGTGCGCTAATTCCGTCCAGCCAAACACAAGAACGTAACAATCCTGATCAGGTGGTTTGATTAAACTACCTTGACATTATCGTGACTGATGAGTCTAGACGTTTCTGTCACTGTTTTCTACCATATATATGTTCCTATCATTGTATATAGTTAACTTCATTCTCTTTCAGGGGGAGATGTTTTTATTGGAAGAAAGGGTGATATTTTGTTTTACACCTTCAAGAACATAGAACATACAGTGCAGAAGGAAGCCATTCGGCCCATCGAGTCTGCACCGGCCCACTTAAGCCCTCACTTCCATCCTATCCCCATAACCCAATAACCCTTCCTAACCTTTTTTTTTGGTCACTAAGGGCAATTTATCATGGCCAATTCACCTAACCTGCATGTCTTTGGACTGTGGGAGGAAACCAGAACCCCCGGAGGAAACCCACGCAGACATGGGGAGAACGTGCAGACTCCGCACAGACAGTGACCCAGCGGGGAATCGAACTTGAGACCCTGGCACTGTGAAGCCACAGTGCTATCCACTTGTGCTACCGTGCTGCCCTGTGGCAATGAGGTGTGGTTATGTTTCTGATGCACAGCAGTGTAAGGGTTGTGATGTAAATACATAGATACATAGATGCATAGAAGATAGGAGCAGGAGGAGGCCTTTTGGCCCTTCAAGCCTGCTCTGCCATTCTTCACAATCATGGCTGATCATCCAACTCAATAGCCTAATCCTGCTTTCTCCCCATAGCCTTTGATCCCATTCTCCCCAAGTGCTATATCCAGCCGCCTCTTGATTGCTATATGTTTGCAGTCTGAAGAAGGTATCCATATAGTGAAGATTCGTGTGGACACACAGAACCATCCTTAGGGGCGGCACAGCGGCACAGTGGCTAGCACTGCTGACTCACAGCTCCAGCGTCCCAGGTTCAATTCTGGCCTCGGGTGACTGTCTGTGTGGAGTTTGCACTCTCTCCCTGTGTCTGCGTAGGTTTCCTCCGGGTGCTCTGGTTTCCTCGCACAGCCCAACAAAGAAGTGCAGGTTAGGTGGATTGGCCATGCTAAATTGCCCCTTAGTGTCCAAAAGTTGGGTGGTGTTACTGTGTTGCAGGGATCGGGTGGAGGCGTGGGCTTGGGTAGCGTGCCCTTTCCAAGGGCTGGTGCAGACTCAATGGGCCGAATGACCTCCTTCTGCACTGTAAATTCTGTGATTCTATGAATAAAGACTCCAGGTCATTAGCTAGGATTTAACGGCCTCTCCATGAGGAATCTCCTCCTCTGCGGAAACATCGGGCCATTTCAATTGCTGTCTACTTCGGGAGGACTGTAATAACCCACTGTGCGGAAGGGGCGTAAAAACCTGCCCACTGTGTTACTGATCACATCTTGAGTGGTCAGTGCCTATAACATAGTAGTAACGATCACAGAATTTAATAAACCCATTGCCTTCCCTCACCCCCCGCCCCCCCCCCCACCCGCCCCGCCCACACCCAATAACCCCCTGTACCCCATGACCTATCCTTTACAAATCCATGCTGCATCTCTTTGACAAATTGGAAAGTGTAAAGATGTGCAGTCATCCTATCCTTAATTATCAACTTCCACAACTTCCTGACAACAGGCTAATCTACCCACAATTCCCTCATATCATTCTCTCACACTTCTTAAATCGTGGTGTGGCATGTGCAATTTTCCAATCAAATTCCTGAGTTGAGAGAAACATGGAAGATACTTACTTATTTCATTTCCATCGGTCTGATCCTGGGTATATGTCTCTTTTTAATGCCACATTTTTTTTATTACTGTGATTTTGCCAACATTAGTTTGGTGGAATCACTCTCCCTGATTCAATGAGTTCCTATAGGACTTCTGGCATGCCGACATCTTCCTCGACTGTGAGTACTGATGAAAATCAATGATTCTACATGTTCTCATTTTAGTTATTACCGTTGCAAGGAGCCCACATTGTTCCTTACTGCTGAATTTAATAATAGTAATCTTTATTGTCACAAATAGGCTTACATTAACACTGCAACGAAGTTACCCTAGCCGCCACACTTCAGCGTCTGTTCAGGTACACTGAGGGAGAATTCAGAATATCCAAATTACCTAACAGCATGTTTTTCGGGACTTGTGGGAGGAAACCGGAGCACTCGGAGGAAACCCACGCAGGAACAGGGAGAATGTGCAGACTCCGCACAGCAACCCAAGCTGGAATCGAACCTGGGACCCTGGTGCTGTGAAGCAGTGCTACAGTGCTGCCTATTTTTCTAGTGTTGGATAGAACCTTGTGTACAAGCAAGCATGGAAACAGCTCCAAGCTTGACTCCTTTATCTATGGACAAAGATTTTAAATGTGTGCAGTTAAATCTACTTAAAACTAAAAAGACTTCATTAAGGCTCACCGAATGGTATCCAATACCATACAACACTATTAGCATAAAGGATTAGGAGCAGGGCTATATCCTTTTGCCAATCAAGTCTGCTCTACCATTCAATAAGATCATGGGTGATTTAATTATGGCCTCAATTCCATTTCCTATTATCCCTCCTAGCCCTTGACTCAGTTGTCTATCAAAAATCTGTCGAACTCAGCCTTGAATATATTCAATCACGCAGTCTCCAATCCTTTCAGATGAAGAGAATTCCGAAGATTAACAAGGACGCCCATATTACTCTGTGCAACAGCATTCAGTAGCTTCTCTCCATTTGAATAACATTCTGCTTTTCTAATCCTGGCACCAAAGTTGAAAACATTGTATTTTCCAACATTATAGTCCACGTCCACACAATCTTTGTTTTTTTTTCAATTATTTTTTCTCCAATTAAGGGGCAATTTAGCATGGCCAATCCACCTCACCAGCACATTTAACATAAGAACATAAGAACGCGGAGCAGAAGTAGGCCATCTGGCCCCTCGAGCCTGCTCTGCCATTCAATGAGATCATGGCTGATCTTTTGTGGACTCAGCTCCACTTTCAGGCCCGCACACCATAACCCTTAATCCCTTTATTCTTCAAACAACTCTCTATCTTTATCTTAAAATAATTTAATGAAGGAGCCTCAACTGCTTCACTGGGCAAGGAATTCCAGAGATTCACAACCCTTTGGGTGAAGAAGTTCCTCCTAAACTCAGTCCTAAATCTACTTCCCCTTATTTTGATGCTATGCCCCCTAGTTCTGCTTTCACTCGCCAGTGGAAACAACCTGCCCACATCTATCCTATCTATTCCCTTCATAATTTTATATGTTTCTATAAGATCCCCCCTCATCCTTCTAAATTCCAACGAATATAGTCCCAGTCTACTCAACCTCTCCTCGTAAGCCGATCCCTTCAGCTCTGGGATTAACCTAGTGAATCTCCTCTGCACATCCTCCAGCGCTAGTACGTCCTTTCTCATGTTTGGAGACCAAAACTGAACACAATACTCCAGGTGTGGCCTCACTAACACCTTGTACAATTGCAGCAGAACCTCCCTAGTCTTAAACTCCATCCCTCGAGCAATGAAGGACAAAATTCCATTTGCCTTCTTAATCACCTGTTGCACCTGTAAACCAACATTTTGCAACTCATGCACTAGCACACCCAGGCCTCTCTGCACAGCAGCATGTTTTAATATTTTATCATTTAAATAATAATCCCTTTTGCTGTTATTCCTACCTGTTGCTCTTATTAGCCTTAGTTTTATTAGCTCTAATTCTGTCACCTTTGCTCACGAGTCGCCAGGTATCTTTCTGATACCGCCACGTGGTTCAAGTTCAAGTTATGATTAATAATGCAGCACACCGCTTAGTAAGAATTAAATCAACGGTCATTTATTATATACAGCAATTAATACTTATACAATAATGCTACTTCTAGACTAATACCTACAACTAACAGGCCAATACTTAACTTTAGGAATGGCCCACCAGGTCAGGGAAACAAATGGTTTTTCCGAATTGGTCCTGAGCCCGTGGGATTCAAAGGCTGATAAAGGTCGATGGTTAGGAGTGCCTATCGGGTAGCGATCGCTGGAGTCAAACTTACTGTTTCTTTGTCGAAGGTTCTTGCGAAGGTTGCGAGCAGGAAGAGAAGGGAGAGAGAGTGAGATCTGAACTTGGCCCCTCAATTTATAGGGCCCAGGGGCTTCCCACCTCTCGGGGCAGCCCTTGACCCTGAGTCCCAAGTGATTGGACTTGTTCCCAATCACTGGGTTCGATATGCTCCAATAATGGGGCGATTCCTCGATCGGGGGGTGGTCGTTCACCTGTCTTTGTTTCGGCCACTGCAGGCGCCGAGAGGTCTGGCCTGGCATTCAATTGCTAATATGTTGCAATTGTTCCCGGGGATAGCCGATATGCTATTCTGTCTGCAGCTGTCTGTTTGTGTCCTGTTGGCTGCTTTTCCCATCAGCCTTTTCGGTTAGCCATTTTATATCAGGTTTTGGCCTAATTAATAGGGAATGAGCCATTTTAGGTGGCTACAACCCTCCTTGTGATCCTAACGCGAAGCGTGAAGTATCACATAAATTTTGTCCTTTCCGTTCCCTGACCGGGGGGACACCTCCTACATGGCCACTACTCTGACCCTAGCTATACACAAAATTTTACCTAAACAATTCTTGAGGGCGCTATGTCAGGCAGGGGCATGTATCTAAAAAATAAAAACTTGGAACCTCTAATTTTACCTAAATACACTCATCAAGCCTTGCATCATCCTATCTCTCTAAACATACAACAACAATTACAACATTCAGTATACTCTTTCCTGGCTTGGCAGTCAAGCGCAGGATCATACATTTTCTGCTATTGGGGTTTTGTACATTTTTTTATTTACAGAAAAACGCAAGTGCATGTTTTATTATTCTGGTTTCATAGGTCGCGGGGGTCTGGGGTCTGGTCATACCCGAATATAGGGGATCGGATCCGATATACCGGGGTTCGAGCGCGGTACGCTCTCCTTCTCCATTTGCGGAGGCGCATAGTCTGCACTGCACAGCAGAGTATTGCCAACGCTAACAGTGCTTCAATTACGTAAGACAGGGAGTACCAAGTTATGAACTTGGCACACCAGGATAATGCAGCGTGGCTGGTGACTGGGCCCTCAGTACTGCGGGGCAGTGAAACATTAACAGCAGGGGGGTTTGGAGTGAAACATTAACAGCAGGGGGGTTTGGAGTAATGGGGTCCGTGTTCCCGCGCAACCAAATGTTCATCATAAAAATTTTGATCACGATGAAAGAAGTCCTGATGGCTGTCCTCTTTCTTTTTCTTTCTTTGTGTTCTCTGTTTTCCTCCGGTCCTGGAGCTTCTGGAGTTCTGTAAAAAAAGCATAGTATCTGCAACTACCTTGGTATGATATCCGGTATGTTAGTGTGTCTGTCCTTCTTGGGGCCAATTAAACCCTTATAATTGGTCACAATATGTGACTTCCCCCCCCCCCCATTTTTTTTTTTTCAAAACAAATGTTAGGACACGGCACACTTCCCAATGGTGGACCAGTGCTAAGTTTATCATCCAAATGTTCCTGGATGTAAATAGCATGAGGCAGCAGCCCAAGGGTCGCCTAAAAAATTAAACTGTTTTGAAAGGAAAAGGTTGAATGAGGTGCGTATGGGCCGCGACGGGTAAGATTTGGATGGAGTCCCCGGGTAGGACGGCTACCAATATCGTATCTCCCCTACCCGAGCGTTTTTGACCAACGGGGGGGTCCCCAGGCAGGGCGGGTCTCACGCCGTTTCTCCACTGCCTGAGCAACCAAACAACAGGCAAAAATGTATTCATCATGGTGGGGTTGGTGCTGTGCTTCTACCCTCAAATCAGAACGGGCGTCTGGCACTCGAACCAGTACCAGCTGAAAAGCTAGTTCCTCTGAACGAGCGTTTGGTGCTGTGCTTCTACCCTCGAATCAGAACGGGCGTCTGGTACCCGAACAGGTATCAGCTAAAGTGTCTGCAGACAAGCTAGTTCCACTGAACAGGTGTCTGGTCTGTGGACCAGGCATCTGTGGACAAGTTGGTACCGCTGAACAAGCGTCTGGCGTGGGTGTCCGTTGGAAAGAGCTAAAAGGTTTCAGGTGAATGAGTGTGTGACGGTGAGAAACATTCTCCTGTCGGACGAACAACACTTAAACAAAACATACAAACAACATAAAACATCCTGCGGGTTCCATCAGGAAGGACAACACTTTTCCCCAAGTGTTTCCTTTAAATCATCATGTGGACACCTCAGTTCTCTGTTGCGAACAGGGTCGCAAAGGGGTTGGCGGATTGGGGGTCTGACTCGACGTCGTCCCCTTCTCCTGGGTGCCAAATTCTGGAGTGAATTAATGTTGAGAGGGCTGCGTGGTATGAGTTGGGGTTGCTTTCGTCGTTGCGGACGAGTCTGTAGGAGTTGTTGCGGTGCCAATGGCGTTCGTCAAGTTGTGTGGGGACAAAGTCGGGGTCGTCCGTGTGGTTCGGTGGTCGGTGGTGTGGTTTGTTTAAGAAAGTGATCAGGAAGGGATCACTGGAGTCGAACTCGGAGTCGCTGGGTGTGGGTCCAGGATAGTAGGGAGGCGTGCTGTGGCTATCGTCAGAGTCACAGTCGCTGTCTCTACTGCTGCAGTCTGTGGGCGTTCCAGGGCGGAGTGTAAATTTTGGGGGAGGAGTCGGGGGCGAGTCCGCGTCTGGGCTGGACGTGGAGGGGGTTGGTGTGGTCACGTTGGCTGTGGGCGGGGTTTGGTCTGCTGCGTCAAGCATGACGTGGTGGGCGTGGTTTGACTGTGCTCCATAAGCCTTTAACTGGTTTATGTGAAACCACGCAGTCTTACCATTTGGGTATTTGATTTTATATACCGATGGGCTTACTTTATCCGTAATGGAGTACGGACCCGAGTATTTCGGAGACAGAAATGTGCTGGGGTTATACACAGCCAACATCACTTATTATCCTATATTATACTCCGTAGCATGTACTGCCTTATCAAAACAGGCCTTGCTCTGTTTTCTTTTAGTGCCCAGTTTTACAGCGGCTGCTAACTGAGCCGTTTTTACATTTGCAAGTATTTGTTCAATGGCTTTCTCGTGGGTGAGGGCTGTAACTTCAGGGCTGGTCAGGTCTAAACCTAACAAGTACTCTGTCCCTTTCATGGGGCGTCCGGTCATGAGGGTGTGTGGGGTGTAACCTGTGGAGGTGGAAACAGTGTTACGCAAAAACATCAGCGCAAACGGGAGGACAGAATCCCAAGTGGTGTTGTTCTGCTGGACCATTTTTCTAAGGGTGGTTTTTAGGGTCCGATTCATGCGCTCCACTATACCACTCGACTGTGGGTGGTACGCAATGTGAAATTTTTGGGTTATGCCAAATATTGTGAGGATGTTCTGCATGACCCGTCCTGCAAAGTGAGAACCTTGGTCCGATTCAATACTGCGGGGGAGTCCCCATCTTGTAAAGATGTGGTGGGTTAGGATTTTGGCTGTGTTGGTGCGGGCTGGAAATGCTTCTACCCACTTTGTAAAAGTGTCTATGACCACCATAACATATTTATAGCCATTCCTGCAAGGGGGCAATGGACCTATAAAATCGATCTGGAGGTTAGTCCAGGGGCCGTTAACAGGTCGGGTGTGGCTGAGTTGTGTCTTTTTGCCATATCCATCTGGGTTGCTGTGAGCGCAGATGAGGCAATTCTCAATGTAATGGGATACATCCTCTTTGAGATTTGGCCACCAACAAAGCTGTTTGAGGTGGGCTGCGGTGGGATCGATTCCCTGGTGTCCATGACCATCATGGAATAAACAGATTAATTGGTTCCTATCCTGCTTAGGAACTAAGTAAAGGGTGTCCTTTAACACCACACTGTCATGTGTGGTTATCGCATTTCTGTACCTCTCGTATGAGGCTGGAAACTTCCCTTTCACGATTTCAGTGAGAGCGCTATCCTGCTTCTGGGCCTCTACTAGATCTTCGATCCTAGTCTGCGTGACTTGAACTGCACTCACTGGCGCACTCACTGGGGCGCTCTCGGGGGGCTTCCAAAAGTACCCATGCCTGGATCCTGCCTTTGCCAGCGCGTCGGCTTTTACATTTCCAGGGGGGGAGGAACGATGGTGGCTGCGGACCTTTATAATGCCAAATATCCTGTCCTTGGCTTTTTTCAGAATATGGCAGAGTAATGGGGCTGAGGGGAGGGGTTTCCCATCCGCGGAAACAAATCCTCTTGTTTCCCACAGGGGTAGAAATTCTGTAAGGCTGTTGCAAACGTATAGACTGTCTGAATATATGTCTGCTGGGCTGGGGAAGGAATCTGAGTGCTCTACAATGTAAGCGATGGCCGCAAGCTCTGCTGCCTGCGCGCCTAAGTGTCCGGGTAATTTTAATGCGATTTCCTCGAGGGCGCGTCCCTGCGCGTCCTCCACATAAATCCCACAACCTGTTATGCATTGCCCATCCAGGACTGTGGAAGATCCATCCACATAAATTCTGATGGGGTCACACGTGTCCGGGTGAGGGGGGTTCTGAGATGGAGTGGCTAGTTTTCTGGGGGGGGTTTTCGCGATAAAGGGGCCTGTATTATGGTGGGGCGAGATGATTTCACACTCATGGGGGGTTCCGAGGTACTGTAAATTGGCGGCTAAGTATGTGTGTGTTTTGGTTCGTTTGACTGTGATGTCCCGTCCTTGTAAGAGAAGGGTCCACCTAGCAGCGCGGATTTGGCTGACGGTACCGTCTTTAAGTCGTCCGTCTAGTAAAAGTTGGGTGGGGGGGTGCTCGGTCAAAATGGTGATGGGGTTCAGTCCGGTAATGTATGAAAAGCACTGGACTGCCCAGAAAACTGCGAGCACAGGCCTCTCACAGGCTGAGAATCCCTGCTCCACAGCATCTAAAATTCGGGAGGCATAAGCCACGGGTCTTAGCTGGTCGTGCCGTTCCTGCAGGAGCACGGCTGAAAGGGTGCGGTCTGTGGTTGCTACCTCTATTGCGTAAGGGGAAAGCGGGTCGGGAACCTGTAGTGCGGGGGCGGCTATGAGCGCCTGTTTTAATGATTCCACAGCATCCGTATGCTGCGGAAGCCACTCCCAGAGGGCTCCTTTCTTGAAGAGGTCTGAGCGGGGCGCTGCCTTGCTGGAAAAACCGTCAATGTGGTTTCGGCAGTAGCCAACCAGTCCTAAAAACGACCGGAGGGCAGAAACGTTTTGGGGAAGGGGCAATTTAGCGATCGAGTCAATTCTTTTGTGCTCGATCTCGCGTTTGCCGTGTGTGATAATAGTACCCAAATATACCACCTTTTCTTCCAATATCTGGGCCTTTTTGGGGTTGACTTTACAGCCAATGGAATGTAGTAATTCCAGGAGTTCGGACAGAAGCTCAATGTGCTCTTCCTTTGTGTCTGTCTGCAGTAGTAGATCGTCTACGTACTGTACCAGACATTCGGGGCAAGAAAAGTTCGCTAGTCCATTTGCCAGCTTGTGGCAGGCATGTCCACGTGTACTGCTGCGCTCTGAAAGTGAAGGCAAATTTATACTGGCACGCCTTTGCCAATGGAATGGACCAGAATCCATTACTGACGTCCAAAACCGTGAAATATCGGGCATGGAGTCCCTGTTTGAGCATGGTCTCGGGACTTGTTGCAACGGTGGGGGCTGCTGTGGGGGTGACTTTATTGAGTTCCCGATAATCTATGGCCAAGCGCCATGATCCGTCGGGCTTCCTTACTGGCCAAATCGGGGCATTATTAGTTGAGGCTACCGATCTTAGGACGCCCTGCTCTAATAAACTTTCTATAACCTTGAGGATTTCTCCCTCTGCTTCTAGGGGGAATCCGTACTGCTTTTGGGGTCTAGGGTCCGGTCCTGTTATTTGTACGGAACCAGCCATCCGTCCACAGTCGTGTTTGTGGGTCGCGAATGCTGCCCTGTTTTTTTGCAGGACTGCCCTAACCTGTCGGTCCGCGCTGAGTGTGGTGGGATTGAACCAAAACTCGCCTACTGCGCTAATTTTGTTCATATAGTCCCCTATATTGACCGTTGCGGGGGCTCTAGCGGATTTCGCCATCTTACAGACACACTTGTTGACTGGATCGAAAGAGAGGTGGTGGGAATTCATGAAGTCGATCCCCAAAATGTGCTCTGCTGTTGGGGGCAGGTCGATTAAAACAACGGGGTGTTTTGTGTTAATGGTTCCGATTTGGATGGGTGCAGGGGTTGTGATGTGTCCCTGCTGTGAGTGGTCTGTGAAGCCACTGAGGGTGATAGTGGCTGTAGTGGGCCACGTGTCCTTACCAAGGGTGGAGGAATTTAAGGTGGTGCGGGACCCTCCTGTGTCCCAGAGAAGCTCGATCGGCTGTCCCCTAACCTTTGCTGCGACTACGGGTCATCCTGACCTATCCCAAAGGGTATCGCAGACCCAGCTGGGGGAGCCTGTACACCGTCAGTCCGTTCCGGTCAAGTCTGTCTGATCGGACTGGGCGCTAACGCTATGTATGGGCTCTGCCTTTTTCTTATTGAGAGTACCTGACTGGTGGGCTCTCTGTGGCTTTTTAGGGGCATTGCATTCTTTGGCAAAATGTCCCAATTGTCCGCAATTGTAGCATTCTTGCGGTTTTGCTGGGGGGCTGCTCTTTCCCTCGTTTACCCAGGCGGGGTTGTGAAGAGTGGTTCTTACTGCCTGCACGTCTGCGGCGGCTTGCTTTTCCTCGGGGATTCTAGCGGCGGGTTTGTTGTGAGCTGACTGTTCCCAAACGCAGGACAATCTTTTGACCACCCACTTCTCATTATGAGCCTCCTCCGAGGGGTCATAATTACTACAGGCATTCTGTCCTGCTTCCGTGGCATGGGAGATAAGGGTGCGGGTCCATTTGGTCATATTGTCTGCGGACAAATGGGCATGGTCTACGTTTCCGAAAACGGCTTCAAAGTGAATCCACAAGCGTTCTGCGAACGCTGTGGGGTGTTCAGACTTTTTCTCTCTGCACTTATTTAGGCCATCTTTCGGGTCGCCCCGGTTATAGCCGATCGCATCCAGGATCGCGGTCTGCATTTCTGCAAGGGTGCCTCCTCCGACATTCTGTGGGTCGGGATGGGCTGCTGCGACCGATGGGTCTAAGCTATGGACCGTGAGCTTTACCTGCTCTTTCTCATCCAGGCCCGTACAAGGTTGCCTGGTGTTTGACGGTGGCAAAGAAATGGTGTGGGTCTGAAGCGGGGAGGAACGGTGTGATTTTAGCACACGCGTCCCGTAATTGGGTCACTGTGAGGGGGGTAGAATATAAGACTTCCGCCTCATCTGCTGTGGCTGTGCGGTGGGTTTTACAGGGTTCATTGGAGCCTGAACTACCTGCTGTGTGGGGGGTGGGGGTGCTTTCCTCCTTTGGGGCTTTCCCTGCGCACATGTTCCCTGAACATATCTCTGCGCTGTCTCCTGCAATTCTTCCCAATCAGGGCCATCTTCCTGTTCTAAACTTTCCCCAAAGGTTTCTTGGAATCCCTTTTGGACAGAAAGCATTGATTGCAGGTCTGCAATTTGCTTTCGGCACATCGCGTGGTCTAAGTTACTTTGCCTTTGTTCCGTGGTTGCAGCGTGGAGCGCTCTCAAGGCTGCCTTGAGATCACTACATTGCTTCTGTAGTGTCTCCACCTGCTTCTCTGTCTCTTTCTTAACCAGGACTGCACGCTGCATGTCCTGATAAGCCTTCTCATACTGTGATTAAAAACTGCTTAAATGCGCCAGACAAGACTGGTGACCCCGTTTGGCGTCAGCCACCTCTTCGTCCTTGGCTTCTAACTGCCTTTTCAATTCCAGGTTCTCTTTTTCCATCTCGCATACATCGATTTTACTCATACGATGTATGCCTTCTATTTCTTTCCGGAGTGTCCTGATGACCTCGTCTGTGTTCTCCCACCAAGTATGCCCTATACTCCCGGGACCTGAGTCGGCATTATTACAGAAACCGCTCCACACGGGCCATCCTTTGCCCTGTAGAAATTTCCGAATTTCCACTTCCCAAATGCGACACTGCAAATCCTTCAGGGTTCATGAGGCGTTGCATTGCCTGCATGGCCATCTCTCTTATCTGCTCGCTTAGTTCGAATTTGGAACAGGGAACTAAGGTGGTGTTGTAGATGCGGGTACGTTTGCGCTAATTTCCGAAAATACCGATTTCCGACAGTTTTGACGCAACAAAATCTATCAGTTTTACCTTATAACCCTGTTAGTTACGCATGCATACACACACTTTCGAGTTGTGAATTATTAACCGGAACCGCTTGAACACTTGTGGGGTTTTTTTGTTTTTGTTTCCAATTGGATTCTATTCAAATTTCTGGGGTTCTCCCGGAGTGGTTTTCCACTTCTATATCTGGTCCCGGCGGAGTCGCCAATTATGTTGCTCTTATTAGCCTTAGTTTTATTAGCTCTAATTCTGTCACCTTTGCTCACGAGTCGCCAGGTATCTTTCTGATACCGCCACGTGGTTCAAGTTCAAGTTATGATTAATAATGCAGCATACCGCTTCGTAAGAATTAAATCAACGGTCATTTATTATATACAGCAATTAATACTGATACAATAATGCTACTTCTAGACTAATACCTACAACTAACAGGCCAATACTTAACTTTAGGAATGGCCCACCAGGTCAGGGAAACAAATGGTTTTTCCGAATTGGTCCTGACCCCGTGGGATTCAAAGGCTGATAAAGGTCGATGGTTAGGAGTGCCTATCGGGTAGCGATCGCTGGAGTCAAACTTACTGTTTCTTTGTCGAAGGTTCTTGCGAAGGTTGCGAGCAGGAAGAGAAGGGAGAGAGAGTGAGATCTGAACTTGGCCCCTCAATTTATAGGGCCCAGGGGCTTCCCGCCTCTCGGGGCGGCCCTTGACCCTGAGTCCCAAGTGATTGGACTTGTTCCCAATCACTGGGTTCGATATGCTCCAGTAATGGGGCGATTCCTCGATCGGGGGGTGGTCGTTCACCTGTCTGTGTTTCGGCCACTGCAGGCGCCGAGAGGTCTGGCCCGGCATTCAATTGCTAATATGTTGCAATTGTTCCCGGGGATAGCCGATTAAACTGCAGATGTCTGGGTTGATGTGCTGCTAATAGTCGTAGGTATCGATCTGGGCCAACTTCCCCAGAGCCGAATATGCTATTCTGTCTGCAGCTGTCGGTTTGTGTCCTGTTGGCTGCTTTTCCCATCAGCCTTTTCGGGTAGCCATTTCATATCGGGTTTTGACCTAATTAATAGGGAATCAGCCATTTTAGGTGGCTACATACCAAAATGGATAACCTCACATTTGTCAAAATTGTATTACATCTGCCAGACCCTAGCCCATTCACTTAACCTATCCAAATCCCTCTGCAGACTTCCAGTATCCTCTGCACTTTTTGCTTTACCACTCATCTTCGTGGCGTCTGCAAACGTGGACACATTGCCCTTGGTCCCCAAATCCAAATCATCTATGTAAATTATGAACACTGGTCCCTGAGGGACACCACTAGCCACTGATTGCCAACCAGAGAAATACCCATTAATCCCCACTCTTTGCTTTCTATTAATTAACCAAACCACATCCATGCAACTACTTTCCCCTTAATGCCATGCATCTTTATCTCATGCAGCAACCTTTTGTGTGGCACCTTGTCAAAGGCTTTCTGGAAATCCAGATATACCACATCCATTGGCTCCCAGTTATCTACCGCACTGGTAATGTCCTCAAAAAATTCCACTAAATTAGTTAGGCACGACCTGCCCTTTATGAACCCATGCTGCGTCTACCCAATGGGACAATTTCCATCCAGATGCCTCGCTATTTCTTCCTTGATGATAGATTCCAGCATCTTCCCTACTACCGAAGTTAAGCTCACTGGCCTATAATTACCCGCTTTCTGCCTACCTCCTTTTTTAAACAGTGGTGTCATGTTTGCTAATTTCCAATCCGCCAGGACCGTCCCAGAGTCTAGTGAATTTTGGTAAATTATCACTAGTGCATTTGCAATTTCCCTAGCCATCTCTTTTAGCACTCTGGGGTGCATTCCATCAGGGCCAGGAGACTTGTCTACCGTTAGCCCCATTAGCTTGCCCATCACTACCTCCTTAGTGATAACAATCGCCTCAATGTCCTCACCTGTCATAGCCTCATTTCTATCAGTCACTGGCATGTTATTTGTGTCTTCCACTGTGAAGACCGACGTAAAAAACCTGTTCAGTTCCTCAGCCATTTCGTCATCTCCCATTATTAAATCTCCCTTCTCATCCTCTAAAGGACCAATAATTACCTTAGCCACTCTTTTTTGTTTTGCATATTTGTAGAAACTTTTACTATCTGTTTTTATATTCTGAGCAAGTTTACTCTCATAATCTATCTTACTCTTCTTTATAACTTTTTTAGTCGCTTTCTGTTGCCCCCTAAAGATTTCCCAGTCCTTTAGTCTCCCACTAATCTTTGCCACTTTATATGCTTTTTCCTTCAATTTGATACTTTCCCTTATTTCCTTAGATACCCACAGTTGATTTTCCCTCTTTCTACCGTCCTTCCTTTTTGTTGGTATCAACCTTTGCTGAGCACTGTGAAAAATCGCTTGGAAGGTTATCCACTGTTACTCAACTGTTTCACCATAAAGTCTTTGCTCCCAGTCTATCTTAGCTGGTTCTTCTCTCATCCCATTGTAATCTCCTTTGTTTAAGCACAAAACACTAGCGTTTGATTTTACCTTCTCACCCTCCCTCTGTCTTTTAAATTCCACCATATTGTGATCGCTCCTTCCGAGAGGATCCCTAACTATGAGATCATTAATCAATCCTGTCTCATTACAAAGGACCAGATCTAGGACCGCTTGTTCCCTCATAGGTTCCATTACATACTGTTCTAGGAAACTATCGCGGATACATTTTATAAACTCCTCCTCAGGGCTGTCTTGACCGACCTGGTTAAACCAATTGACATGTGGATTAAAATCCCCCATGATAACTGCTGTACCATTTCTACATGCATCTGTTATTTCTTTGTTTATTGCCTACCCCACCATAATGTTACTATTTGGTGGCCTATAGACTACTCCTATCAGTGACTTTTTCGCCTTACTATTCCTGATTTCCACCCAAATGGATTCAACCTTATCCTCCATAGCACCGATGTCATCCCTTACTATTGCCCGGATGTCATCCTTAAATAACAGAGCTACACCACCTCCCTTACCATCCACTCAATCCTTCCGAACAGTTTGATACCCTCGGATATTTAACTCTCAGTCGTGTCCATCCTTTAACCATGTTTCAGTAATGGCCACTAAATCATAGTCATTCACGATGATTTGCGCCATCAACTCATTTACCTTATTCCGAATACTACGAGCATTCAGGTAAAGTACACTTATGTTGGCTTTTATACCTCTGTTTTGAATCTTAACACCTCGATCAGTAACCTCTCCTAAGTTATATTTCCTCTTCTCCTAAGTTTCCTTGTCATTGAACTCATATCTTCATGTATGCGTTGCTTACCATTTATGTTTTTACTTCCCGTTTTATTCCTTTTAGTATTACTGGGCCTATTCACTGAACTCCCCTCAGTCACTGTACCTTGTTCTGTCGCCCTTTTTGATTTTTGACTATGGCTTCTCTGCCTTACACTTTCCCCCTAACTGCCTTTTGTTTCTGTCCCTGTTTTACTACCTTCCGACGTCCTGCATTGGTTCCCATCCCCCTGCCACATTAGTTTAAATCCTCCCCAACAGCTCTAGCAAACATCCTCCCTCGGACATTGGTTCCAGTCCTGCCCAGGTGCAGACCGTCCGGTTTGTACTGGTCCCACCTCCCCCAGAACCGGTTCCAATGCCTCAGGAATTTGAATCCCTCCCTCTTGCACCATCTCTCGAGCCATGCATTAATCCTATCTATCCTGACATTCCTACTCTGACTAGCTCGTGGCACTAGTAGCAATCCTGAGATTACTACCTTTGAGGTCCTACTTTTTAGTTTAATTCCTCACTCCCTGAATTCAGCTTGTCGGACCTCGTCCCGTTTTTTACCTATATCATTGGTGCCTATGTGCACCACGACAGCTGGCTGTTCACCCTCACCCCCAGAAACTCCTGCAGCCGCTCCGAGACATCCTTGACCCTTGCACCAGTGAGGCAACATACCAACCTGGATTCTCGTTTGCGTCTGCAGAAACGCCTGTCTATTCCCCTTACGATTGAGTCCCCTATCACTATAGCCCTGCCATTCTTCTTCCTGCCCTGCTGTGCAGCAGAGCCAGCCACGGTGCCATGAACCTGGCCGCTGCTGCCTTCCCCTGGTGAGCCATCTACCTCAACAGTGTCCAAAGCGGTATATCTGTTTTGCAGGGAGATGACTGCACGGGACACCTGCACTGCCTTCCTACTCTTGCTCTGTCTTTTGGTCACCCATTTTCTATCTATTTGTGGGTTGTGGGGACGAAACCCACGCAGACATGGGGAGAATGGGCAAACTCTACACAGACAATGACGCAGAGCCGGGATTCAAACCCGGGTCCTCAGTGCCGCAGTCCTAGTGCTAACCACTGTGCCCCATGCCACCCTGACGCACAATCCTTGTTCACTCACTTACTTTGTCCATTTATTTCGCATTGCAGAGTCTTTGGTCTGAATTTCTGGAGAGTTATGAAGGCTCCCCAGACCTTTACAAATGGTGGGCAGTGCCCAGATGTGTAAGTACCCCCCATATCCAACAGTTACCATTTTCACTATTAGGAGAAAGGGGACAGGGCCTAATTCACACATGATGGAAGCCCAAACTCAGCAAGGTCATTTGAACTCGGTGTGAATTCAAACAGACTTCATTTTCACGATAGCAAGGGATTTAGCCCACAGTACGAGAGTCATAATTTTTTTAAGTATACATAAATGCCCTTGAAGGGATATGGACTCTAAAACTGTCATGATGTGAAGTAATTTCAAACCTGAGTCCCTTAATAATTAAGAAAGACAAGAAGCCTGTGCCGGAGAGAGTTGGAAAAAAAAACGCAGTTCTATCAGTTGTAATGTCAGTTTATTGACATTTCCACAAGGTCTATCATTGTGTCATTATGAATCCTTGGTTGATTCCCACCAGCTGTAATTGACTCAGCAGGGTGTCCTAAATTCACAGTTTGATTGAAAGCTGAAAAAAATTAAAAGATTATTTGCCTTTTATGTGGAGTTATGAATAGACGTTTCTTTGGTTTTATAAGGAATTAAGTTCTTGATGAGATTTAAATTTGTTGAATGGGTTTTCACGAATGGGAATTTTTTCATCAAAGTGAAGGCTATTTTGGCCTTTATTTTATTTCATCTCAACGTGGTCCCTGAACTGTGCTCATGGTGGATAATGGATAAGTTGACATGAATAGTGAAAGGGTCAAAGGTGCAATTGGCATTGAGTAGGCATGGGGTATATATGGGTCATGGGCTGAGTGGAAGAATGGTTTGTGTGAGTAAGTTTGCATGGGAGCTATAAAGAGTCACAGGGAGTGGGGCATGGGTTGGCATTAAGTTGGCATATGAGGATGGAAATGGCATGCGGAGTAGGTGGGAATGATGGGGGTTGGAGACACAAGGGCTAGAGGGCCTTAAACACAATTATACAACTGACATTGGCATCCATCAGCCACTGTGGCCGCCCTTGATCTACAACTGCAGATGGCGGACCCAGCTCTATCCTTGTAAACCATTAAAATCTGTTGGCCTAGATTAATATGACACCTCCCCAGACAGAAGATGGAGCCATTTGGAGTAGTTCCTCTGGGGAGAGGCGTGATGAGCCAGAAAATTTCCCAATTTGCATTACCCTCTTCGGGAGTGAAGGTCCCAGCCTTTGTATCCTTATTACAACTTACAAATATGGCTACAATACACTCAGTCCCTTCATCCAAGTCATTAATATCATTAATAAAAAGTTGAGGCCCTAGTATTTACCCCTACAACACTTCACTAGTTATATGTTTGTCAACATGAAAATTGCCCATTTATTGCGACTTTCTGTTTCCTGAAAGATAGCCAATCATCTATCCAGACTAATACATTGCCCTCAACACCATAAGCTCCTCTCTTCTGCAGTGCCCTGTTATGTGGACACCTTATTTAATGCCCTTTGGAAATTCACATCTGTTGGTTCCATTTATGCAACCTTCTTGTTACATCCTGAAAGGACGCAAAGAAACACATTTGTCACAATGATGCCCTTTAACAAAACCATGTTGACAAAGCTTGTTTGTATAATGATTTTCTATATGTCTTGCCATTATTTTGTTAGCAATGGATTCCAGTATTTTCACAATGACATATGCTGAACGAGCTAGCCTATGTAAACCATTAAAATCTGTTGGCCTAGATGAATATGACGCCTCTGATACTTTTTTCCACAATGCGGGCCAAGCCCCATCTCCCCAGTCATGGGAATCCTGGGCTCCTCCCCCACCCAATGCCCCCCCACCCCCGGCACACCACGTGCAGGTGATGGGTGTGAGCGAGCACTCAGCAGACAGGCAGGGTTCAGACTGTGGCATTGAATGAGGATCTTCCCTCGACAGTGACCCACTGACAGTGCCAACACAGTCCCATCACCCTGAAGTGATGTTACACAGACCCTGTGAGAGGGGGATGCTGAAGGGGAGGAGTGGAAAGGCAGAGGAATGGTAGAAAGCAGACGGGAAGGGGGCTGGGTAGAGGGGGAAAGATGGATGAGTCAATTTCCTATGCGAAGCAGACGGGTACGAGGCCCTTCCTGGCCCTCTGGGCATGCCGAACCCTCGCCGCTCCTGCCTGTACTCCATCCTCAGGCTGGGTCCTACGTGTCCTCCTCGGGCTCGCCCTCCACCTCCTCCTGGCCTGGCACCTCCTCGTCCTTGTCCTCCTCCGAAGAGGTTTCCATATATTTCTCCCCTCCACCTCCAGCATGTTGCCCCGCTGCCAGGTTGTGGCGGACACACCAGCCCACCACAAACAGGCAGGCCTCCGGCGGGGTGTGGACGGCACCACCAGAGCGGTCGAGGCAGAGGAACCACATTTTGAGGAGTCTGATGCACCACTGAATCACTGCCTGCGTGGCCACAAGAGCCTTGTTGTGTCGGGTCTCCGCTTCAGTCTTCGGCCTCTGTACTGGTGTCATTAGTTAGGTCTCAGCGGATATTCCTTATCCCCCAAGGGCGAACCAGTCATCCTGGGGTGACCCTCGAAGAGGCTGCGGATGCCTGACTGCTCCAGGATGTAGCTGTCATGTACATACCCTGGGAAGAGTGTATACACGTGCATGATCGTCATGTGATAGCTGCACACAAGCTGGATGTTCAGGGACTGGAACCGCTTCCTGTTGATGCAGGGCAGTCCAAGAAGACTCGGTGCATGCAAGGCGACATGCATGCTATCCATTAGACCCTGGACCGAGGGTATCTCTGCGATGGCAGAGAGTCCTGCTGTTTGGGCATCTTTTTGGATTTGGTCCATGTCATAGTTTATATAATTTTCTGCCCGGGCAAACAGGGCATCCGTGACTTCACAGATGCACTTGTGGGCTGTAACTTGTGAGATGCCACACAAGTCCCCACTCGAGCCCTGTAATTATTCTGAGGCAGAGAACCTCAGGGCTGCGGTGACCTTGACGGCCACCGAGAGCGGGTATCCTCCTCCTTCACACAGTGCCAAGTCGGCAAGGACATGGCACAGGTGCGACACCATGTCCTTGTTGAGGCAGAGCCTCCTGCGGCACACGCTGTCCATCATCTGTTCAAAAGACCAGTGACATCTGTACACCTTGGGCCATCGCCGCCTCCCCCTCTTGGTCCCTCCCTCGCCTGATCGGTGGCTAGGCCTTCAGGATGTGGAGTGGGGCCCTGCGCATGAGCTGCCGCTTCGAGTCTCTGTAGACGCTGCTGCTGCCGCCTTCACCAGGGTCTGGCCGGCTGGTCTGGCAGCAGCACCACAAGGGCAGGTTCCGCAGGGTCCAAGATATCGTCCAGCCCTTGCAATATCTGTAAGGAATTGGAGAGGGTGTGAGACTGATAACCACTCCAGGATCCACCAGTTCCCCCTATGCTGCTCTGCCACCCACTTACCTCAACCGACAGGTCCTTCCCACGCACCCCCGGCCGCAGTGCGGGCCCCTGATCACTGAATTCCGAACCCTGTACCCAAGGCACCCGCACGTAACATTACCTGGACCTGGCGCTGGTCCCCTCCCCGGTGCACACATCCACCCTCCATTCACCAAGGGCCCAGCCCTTGGATGTTCGGATGTTGGCCGCTGCCTCCCGCAGTGTTGAGGCGCAGTGACCACGCATCACAGTCTGATTGGGATGCTGGGCAATAACTCCCACTTGATACATGACATGCCTACCCACAGGGATTCACTTGGGAGGTGTGAAGTGCTCACTTAACTACAATTGCCAATTGCCTATTACCTATTCCCAATTTCCTATTATATAATGGCCTTCAGCCTTGCGGCTAGACGCCTCCGTGGTCGTGGGAGTTATGATGGTCAGTGGAGCAGGTGGACAGGGGCTGGGATTCCTCATGGAATAGGATCACATGGTCCAGGGATTGGCATGGTGGACCCGTGGGCGCTAAGGCATCTATCTCTCTCACCCCCCCCCCCCCCCCCTCACTACCAAGTCTAGCCCAGGCAATGGGCAGCCACCGCAACACCCCTTCCCCCACCGATGGCAGCACACCCTGACCGAGGCTGCCCCCCCCCCCGCCCGCCCCCCCCCCCTTGGTGGCAGCAACCTCAGTGCTCCCATGCTCTTTGCCTGAGAGTGAAGATGGCCACTCACCTCCTTGGGTGCCTGTGGTAATACCAGGTATTGCGGTACCTGAGAGGTGGATGACCATTGGTTAGACCCGGGAGTCTACCATTGGCTGATGTACATAGCTCCGCCCTGAGAGGCGGAGTATAAGAACCAATGCCGTCCCAGCAGCCTTCACCTTCTGTATCGAAGCTGCTGGGGAAGAGTTCGAGCAGATTAAAGCCTATTAGTTATGACTCACTTTGTCTTGAGAGCAATTGATTGTGCATCAGTGCCCACAGCAACCCTTCTGCCAGCTTCACGATTTAAAAATGAGAACTAATCGGCGTTACTTGATCACTTGCTGGGGTGGCTGTTGGATAGGAAGTCGCTCCCATTAATTGTATGACGATTGGGCGAAAGTGGTGATTATCGGTTTCTCGCCACGTTAAGGTGAGATCCTGATTTCACCAACGGGATTGGGCCGGTTAGACTGCAAACGGATTGGCGCCCGGCACGGTTCTCAATTTTGGCCTCTCCTGTTTGCGCTCTCGCTTATGCACAAGCAGCCATTCAATCGCACCCACAGAGTCTTTCTTTCTCAATGGAATATAATTTTGTTGCGAGTTAAGAAATATCTACTTAAATGTCTGCCACTGTTTCTCTACCATCTTACCTTGTTCTTTGCATCTCTCCCAGTCGGCAGGATCTGTGCTTTTTTTTTGTTGTATTTTTGTACTTTTTCTTGTAGAATTATGTTGTCTCTTCCTTCTTTAGTTGCCAAAGGCTGCCTTCCTGACAAGCAGAGCTCTTTCCACTCAGAGTATAAATTGGTTCTGTATCACACTAAATTCTTTTTTGAACACCTCCCACTGATCTTCTGTCATTTTACCCATGAACAGATTGTCAGTTTACTGTTGACACTCTGTCTCTTCCCATTGAAGTCAGCCTCACCGAAATCTCAAATTTTAGCAGCTGTTTCACACTTCTCCCTTTCAAACACAGCTATGATCACTATTGGGAAAATATTCACATACCAATAGGCTGTTAATTAAATCTGGCTTGTTACTCGTGCCTAAATCCAATACGGCTTGACTGTGTGTCAGCTATAGGACATGTTGTTTTACAAAATTACCCTGGATGCACTCAAGGATTTAATTACCTTCTCAACTGTGCTTGTCTTTTGATGAATAAGGGGATCAGGGCTGGGGAGAAGGCAGGAGAATGGGGATGTGAAACACATCAGCCATGATTAAATGGCGGAGCACACCCTGTGGGCCGAATGGCCTAATTCTGCTCCCATGTCTTTTCAAAAAAAAAAGATTTATTAAAGTTTTTGAACAACACAACTTTTTCCCCTTACAAACAATAACCCCCCCCCCCCCCCCCCCCGTAACAAAATAACACAAAATCGCACTGAGCAAGATATATACATGGCAAAATGGTATATTTACATAGCTTTATACACTGGCTCTCGCCCGCACATGCCAGTTTCCCCCACCCTCCATGTTATCTCTTACTCATCCATCCCCTCAAGCAATCTCTCGTCCCGTCCCCCGCCCCCCCCCCCCCCCCCCCAGGG
The DNA here is from genome assembly GCF_047496885.1 of Scyliorhinus torazame. Lineage (NCBI taxonomy): Eukaryota > Metazoa > Chordata > Chondrichthyes > Carcharhiniformes > Scyliorhinidae > Scyliorhinus > Scyliorhinus torazame. Next base: position 55,635,892 of record NC_092717.1, on the reverse strand, counting down.
TTGCTGCTGCTGCTGACCGACCTTCCTCTAACGGTCCGCGAGATAGTCTAGGAACGGTTGCCACCGCCTGTAGAACCCCTGCGCAGACCCTCTCAAGGCAAACTTAATCCTCTCCAGCTTTATGAACCCAGCCATGTTGTTTATCCAGGCCTCCACGCTGGGGGGCTTCGCCGCCTTCCACATTAGCAAGATCCTTCGCCGGGCTACTAGGGATGCAAAGGCCAGAATGCCGGCCTCTCTCGCCTCCTGCACACCCGGCTCATCCACTACTCCGAATATTGCTAGCCCCCAGCTTGGCTTGACCCGGACTTTCACCACCTGAGATATTGCTCCCGCCACTCCTCTCCAGAACCCCTCCAGTGCCGGGCATGACCAAAACATATGGACATGGTTCGCCGGGCTCCCTGAGCACCTTCCACATCTGTCCTCTACCCCAAAGAACCTACTCAACCTCGCCCCCGTCAAGTGCGCTCTGTGAACCATCTTAAATTGTATCAGGCTGAGCATGGCACATGAGGAGGAGGAATTAACCCTACCTAGGGCATCAGCCCACAGACCTTCCTCGATCTCCTCCCCCAACTCCTCCTCCCATTTACCCTTCAACTCTTCTGCTAGGGCTTCCCCCTCTTCTTTCATCTCTTGGTGTATTGCCGAAACCTTGCCCTCCCCGACCCGTACACCCGAGATCATCCTGCCTTGAATTTATTGTGCCGGGAGCAACGGGAATTCCCTGACCTGTCGCCTCACAAAAGCCCTCACCTGCATATATCTAAATGCATTTCCCGGGGGTAACTCAAACTTCTCCTCCAGTGCCCCTAAGCTCGCAAATGTCCCGTCAATGAACAGGTCCCCCATTCTTCTAATCCTCGCCTGATGCCAGCCCTGGAACCCCCCCGTCCATCTTTCCCTGGACAAACCGGTGGTTACCACTGATCGGGGACCACACCGAGGATCCCACTGCACCCCTGTGCTGTCTCCACTGGCCCCAGATCCTTAACGTTGCCGCCACCACCGGGCTCGTGGTATACTTTGATGGCGAGAGCGGCAGCGGTGCCGTCACCAACGCCCCCAAGCTCGTTCCTTTACAGGACGCCATCTCCATCCTCTTCCATGCTGCCCCCTCTCCCTCCATAACCCACTTGCGGATCATCGCTCCATTTGCTGCCCAGTAGTAGCTCCCTAGATTTGGCAGCGCCAGCCCTCCTCGGTCCCTACTGCGTTCCAGGAACCCTCTCCTTACCCTCGGGGTCTTATTCGCCCACACAAACCCCGCCTGCATGCTCCCCAAACCCCTACTCAGCTCCTCCAACCCGATTGGTGCCCCCAAACCAGCCACCTCTTGCTCCTCCACCCTCGGGAACCGTTGTTGGTCTAGGAATCGTCTCATCCCCTCTTCCCCCCCGCTGGGGGCTGGGATCTGTACAGCTCTTCATAGAAGGCCTTGAATACCTTGTTTATGTTCGTTGCACTCTGAACCTTGGCTCCCCCTCCATCTTTGATTCCCCCTATTTCCCTCGCTGCTGTCCTCTTACGGAGCTGGTGTGCCAGCATCCAACTTGCCTTTTCCCCGTACTCGTAGGTCGCCCCCTGCGCCTTCCTCCACTGTGCCTCTACCTTCCCCGTGGTCAACAGGTCAAACTCCGTCTGGAGCCGTCGCCTTTCCCCAAGTAATCTTTCCTCCGGGGCCTCTGCGTATCTCCTGTCCACTCGCAAAATCTCCCCCACTAACCTCTCCCTTTCCATGCCCTCTGTCTTCTCCCTATGAGCCCTGATGGAGATTAGCTCTCCCCTGATCACCGCCTCCCATACCACCCCCACTCGCACCTCCCTGTTTGTCGTTGGCCTCCAAGTACCTTTCGATACACCCCCTCACCTTCCTACACACCACCTCATCTGCCAGCAGTCCCACGTCCAGCCGCCACAGCGGGCGTTGGTCCCTCTCGTCTCCCAGCCCCATTTCCACCCAGTGCGGGGAATGGTCCGAAACGGCTATGGCCGAATACTCCGTCCCCTCCACCCTCGGGATGAGCGCCCTGCCCAGAACAAAGAAATCTATCTGGGAGTAGTCCTTGTACACGTGGGAAAAGAAAATGACACATGCTTTCCCACCAGAATTGCCACCCCTCTATTTTTCGCGTCCAGTCCCGAGTGAAATACCTGTCCTACCCATCCCCTTCTTAACCTGACCTGGTCCGCCACCTTCAGGTGTGTCTCTTGGAGCATTGCCACGTCTGCCTTCAGTCCCTTCAAGTGCGCGAACACTCGAGCCCTCTTCACCGGCCCATTCAGGTCCCTCGCGTTCCACGTTATCAGCCGGATTGGATGGGGCTCTCACCCCCCCCCCCCCCGCCGACTAGCCATCTCCTTTTCTGGGCCAATCCCGTGTCCGCGTCTCCCTCACCCTCCAGTCCCCCAGCCGGGGGGCCTCCGTCTTGACCACCTCTTCTGTGTCCCATTCCCTTTCGGCCAGTGCAGCAGCAACCCTTTATCCCCCCCCCTTCCCCCCCTCCCCCCCTTCACCCCCTCCCCTCCCCCCGCTAGATCCCTGTCTAGCTTTTTTGCTCCCCCCATATCACTCCCGTAAGTCAGCTGACACCTGCTGACCCCAGCTTCCCCCGCCATCCCATTGACCCCCCCGTGTGGGAGTCTCCCCATCAAAAAACGTTCCTTCGTTCCCCTTCCCGCCTTTCTCCCCGCGCGCGGGAAAAAAAAAACGCACTTTCCAAAGCCTGCCCCGCCCCCTCTGGCGCAGCTCCTGTCGCGGCCTTGTCTCTCTCCCCCAGCCCATATAGCATTTCCTGCGCGTGATTGTCCCCCTATATACAACAACCATCATACTTCAACCCTCAAACACCCCCGACCCTCACAAACCCTCAATTAGAGTCCAACTTTTCAGTTAGTATCAAGGTCCACGCCTCTTCGGGCGTTTCGAAGTAGTGGTGTTGGCCATTATGTGGAACCCACAGTCGCGCTGGCTGCAACATTCCAAATTTCACTCCTTTCCGATGCAGCACCGCTTTGGCCCGGTTGAAACCCGTTCTCCGATTAGCGACTTCCGTGCTCCAGTTCGGGTATATTCTAATCTCAGCACTGTCCCACTTGCTGCTCCGCTGCTTCTTGGCCCATTTCAGGACCCTCTCTCTGTCCGTAAACCGGTGAAATCTCACCACCATCGCCCTTGGCGGCTCATTTGCCTTGGGCTTCCTCGCCAGCACCCGGTGCGCCCCTTCCAGCTCCAGCAACCTCGGGGGGGCCTCCGCGCCCATCAGCGCCCCGATCATTGTGCCCGCATATGCCGCGGCGTCGGCCCCCTCCACTCCTTCTGGGAGACCCAGGATCCTCAGATTATTTCTCCTCGACCTGTTCTCCAGGTCTTCGAGTCTTCCCGCCCACGTCTTGTGTAGCGCCTCGTGCCGCTCCACTCTCACCGCCAGGCCCAAGAGCTCGTCCTCATTCTCACTCACTTTTTCCTGGATCTCCTGGATCTTCACCTCTTGGGCTTTCTTGGTTGCCCCAAGTCCTTCAATTATTGCCAACATAGGCGCCACCATCTCCTTACGCAGCTCCTCGAAGCAGCGCTTGATGAATTCCTGCATTTCCTCTTTGTCCCCAGCCGCCGCCATTTTGCTTGTTTTCCCTCTCTTCTCCCGCTGCTCCAATGCCACTTTTTTGGCCGTTTCGCTGCGGGTCCGGTCCATACAAGTTGGTAGGGGACCTCTCTCCTCTCTTCCCCATGGGTTGGCTGTAAAAAGAAATTCCGTTGGGGCTCTTCTATCGAGCCCGAAAGTCCGTGTTCGCGGGAGCTGCCGAATCGTGCGGCTTAGCTCCGCATAGCCGCAACCGGAAGTCCCTGCTCCCATGTCTTATGGTCTAATCGACATAAAAGTTAAAATCCCTCATTAAAATAATAATAATCTTTATTATTGTCACAAGTAGGCTTACATTACACTGCAATGAAATTACTGTGAAAATCCCCTCGTCGCCACACATCGGCGCCTGTTCGGGTACACAGAGGGAGAATTCAGATTGTCCAATTCACCTAACAAGCACGTCTTTCGGGACTTGTGGGAGGAAAGCGGATCAGTCCGACTCTGACATGGAGATTCAGCCACTGACAATGATCGACAATCCACTCAAATATTTCGCTCTCCTGTCTGGTACGTGCCATCTTTGATGCTCAGCTCCAGGATTTTGGATGCAGAGACCTTTAGATCCTCCGGCAAAGCCTGGTGATGGGCCTGTAATGGATGATACACTTGACCCGGGATAGTTATGGGTCTGTCTGGGTCCAAGCCCGAATGCGAGATGTCATCACAGGCAAAGAGTCCATAAATTATAAGTTGGCTATGACTTTGCCAGCAGATGTGGGTGTCGGCGGCCTGGTGGGTAGGGGAAGGTGGCTCTACGCATCTGTGGGGGAATCTTTGCCTCAGAGCGGTGCACCAGTACTTATTTGTATCCGGCCAGTAACAGAGCCCAGTGTTGGATCCTTGTGCAAGTGATGGGAGAAATCGTTCCATCCTCGTTAAAGAGCCCCGACAAGGGGTTGTGGTAGGTGAAAACCATGAATGAATGACCAATCACATACTGGTGAAGCTTCTTCACTCCAAATACGACAGCAGACCCTCCTTCTCGATTTGAGCATAGTTTCTTTCTGCATTGGCAATTGTCATGGAAGCTAAAGTGAGTGGACTCTCCGAACCATCGTCCATGTGGTGAGCCAGGTCGGCCCCGACGCCACAGGACAGGCATCTCACGTCAGGAGGAGTGGTTTTGCTGGATCAAAGTGGGTTTAGAGCCGTGACACCGAAAGTTGGTTCTTGACTTCTGCTGCGGCTGGGCCCATTTCCATCGCTGGCCCTTCTTTAACAAGCGATGGAGGGGGGGTGGTTAACAGGGTCGCCAGGTTGCAGATGAATTTTCCATAATGATTTATCAACCCTAGGAAAGAACAAAGCTCCATCGATCCCTTTGGGACGGGAGCCTGCCTGATTGCATGGAGCTTGTCTTCGACTGGGTGCAGGACGTGGCACGCCATGCAGCATCCTTAATAGGTAATCTCAGCAGCGTAGAAAACACATTTCACCAGCTGCTTCAAAACGTCGGAGAACCTTGGCCAGGTTCTGCAAGTGCTCCTGGTAAACTGTGATGCGTGGCAACCCCTGTAGGATATTTTCCATCACTCGCTGGAAAATCACACAAACTGAGGAATGTCCAAAAGGCAACTGGGTGTACCTGTACAGTCCCCTGTGCGTATTTACGGTCATTGATATTCGGGACCCTGGGTCCAGAACCAGCTGGAGATAGGCATACTCATATCCAATTTTGTAAAGGTTCGACCGCCACTGAGCTGCACTAAAAGTCCTTTATGCAGGGAACAGGGTAGCGATCCAACCGGGATATACGGTTTACCATCATTTTAATCACCACATAGGCACATGGAGCCATCAGGTTTCATCATGGGTACAACCGTCATCACTTATTGGGTCATATGAGATCATTGCCTGAAGAGCGTTTCAAAATCAGTCCAAAATCTATTCAATGTCAGCATTATGGTGTCTTTTTTTTAATTCTAAGAAGAAAGTAACGGAAGGGGATGACATTACATTTTCCATCAACATTTAAACAGCATTCATCCCACTAACCCACAATTTCTGTTGTTGTATGCTAACAACTGCTTCACAAATCTTCTGAAGGAAGCAGCAATCTCCATGGTGAAATGAAATGGGGCAAAGCTCTTACTAAGCTGACAACAGTCATTTATTTTACTTCCTAATTTAAAAGGAGTTGCTGTATAATGTGAATCAATAACTGTCGGTAACAGCATTAAGGTTTTAGGCATTTGTCGGAAGGGGGATGGAATACAAAGGTAGGGATATCTTACTGCAACTGTACATGGCATTGGTGGGAGTGCACCTGGCTTACAGAGTACACTTCTGGTCACCTTACATAAGGAGGGATATACTTTGCATTACGTTGGAGGCAATTCAGAAAACGTTCATGTAATAACCCTCACGGGACCCAAGCGGACACCTCAATTGATCTCCCCATGGGACCCATGGAGTACAGGTTACCCCTTCGAGTGGGTGGAAACCCGTCCAGCTGGGGCTCATAAATTCGCCATATGAAAGCCGGCCCAGGCTGGAACCGGCAAGATCGGTAGTCCCGGTTGTTTTGTTATGTTTCCTTTGTAACATAAGCGGCTTCCTTGTGTTGCATTTGTCAAGGAAGGTCGAGATGTGTAAATAACTTCAACTCATTTATTTACACTATGTACACTTTTATAACTTGAGTTCGACACTACTGCTAATCCTATTGTAGCTACCTAAACTGACTAACCAGCTGCTGTCTTCAACGTGGTGGGTGTGTGTGATGTTTCTGGTGCCCCCTCTAGTGTTTGTCTAGCTTACATGTATTTACAGTGATGCACATCACCACATCCTCCCTTTTTTATATGTTCATATTTTCTGTACACTTTAAGAAAAACTGAACAAAGAACAGGTAGAGAAGGTAAGGTATATACAAGTCATGGGATCGGTGATTAAACAATAAGTCCAAATCATTCATGTGAGTCCATAAACCATCAATCATCATGGTCAAATGTCTCTCTTGGTTATGAACGCCATCAACAGGAACCAAGAAGTGGTTGAATCACTGCGCCGTCCGATTTGGAGTCTTTTTCTTTTTTTTTGTGTTTGTGGTGGTGCTGTCAGATGGCATCTTGTAGCTGATAGATTGTTGGCGTTGAAGAGGTACCATTAACAGTATCATTCGAGGTCATGGATGTGCCAGATGTTGAAGTCGGATGAGACTGTGCAAACTGGTTCTGGCCACATGCTGTGCTGGAAGGGTGATTCTGCTGAGAAGCGTTGAAGCATGTCGATTTGGAGACAGAATTGTTGCTCGCATCAATGTCTGGTGATGGTGTGAAACTAGAACCTTGCATCTGATAGGAATATGCTGTCTGGCCAGGCTGGGGTGCAGCAAATCCTGGGCAGTAACTAAGGCATCCAGTCTGTAGTGCAGATTGCGCTGGCGGTAGTCCTCCTTCGGTCTTGATTCCATTAGTGGGCAATCCGTAGTGCTGGCCTGTTTGAGAATATGCTGCATAAACTGCTGGCTGCTGCAGGCTTGAATACTGGGTTTGTCCAGCATGAGCTGTCATTGGCCGCACTGTTGGTGTGGAACAAATGTGTGGACATAGCTGTGGTGAAAATTGGTGTATTCCTCCTGGACTGTAGCCGCTGCTTGTTATTGCTGACCCAGTGTGATTGTCACGTGATCCATCTCCTGTCGTTGTGGCATCTGCTGTCACCCTGAGCGTGCCATCACTGAGGTTGCGGCACTCCCTGTCTGGAGTAAAGTCTGGCTTACGTGAATCAGTCGGCGTTTGGTTGCTCCCCATCTGGAGTCTCGTCTGTTTTTTGTTGATGCTCCCCGTCCGGAGTCTTAGCAGGTTCACTGAGATTTCAGTGGTCAGCTGAGATTTCTTGAAGCTGCACGTCTGGAGTCGGAACATGCAGGAATGCATTGACTAGTGGAGAAGTTCGAGCAATTGAGGGTGGAAGTAGTGTGGTGTCACCGGAGTCACCAGTGGGTGACTCACCGTGACTCACGTCTCACCGTGATCGTCGAGTGTCTCTGTACACACTAGCTGAGGTCTGTCACTTTGCACCTTTTGCATGGGAAGTGGGATGCTGTTGTCACTCGTTTCACATAGATTATCATAGATTATCATAGAATTTAAAATGCAGAAGGAGGCCATTCGGCCCATCTAGTCTGCACCGGCTCTTGGAAAGAGCACCCTACCCAAGGTCAACACCTCCACCCTATCCCCATAACCCAGTAACCCCACACTAAGGGCAATTTTGGACACTAAAGGCAATTTATCATGGCCAATCCACCTAACCTGCACATCTTTGGACTGTGGGAGGAAACCGGAGCACCCGGAGGAAACCCACGCACACACGGGGAGGACATGCAGACTCCGCACAGACAGTGACCCAAGCCGGAATCGAACCTGGGACTCTGGAGCTGTGAAGCAATTGTGCTATCCACAATGCTACCATGCTGCCCATGTATCCGTACCGTGGGTAGATCCTCAGTAGCTGCTTGCTGTTCACTAGGGTTGGGTAAATTGTCAGAGTTTTCATCTGGTGGTGCAAACAATGTGGGTGGACTGTCATTGTCTTGCCGTTGTCCTTCATTTGGGCTTTTCTTCTTTGGAATTTTAAATCTTCCCCCAGACATTACAGAACCTTGTTCATTTCCCTCAATTTCTCCCATATGTAGGGCAGCAAATGTTAGATCCACTGTTTCTTTCGTCATTGTACTAGTTTCCAAAGAACAGTCCGTTTCAATTTTCTTCTCAGTTACTTCATATGCATCCTTTTCTAATGTACATGCCTTCATAGTCTCTGGCTCTGATTTTGCTGGGACTGGCATAGTCACAGTCTCTCTTTTACTGTTCTCAATTGCCCACATTCTACTCCCCAGACATAAATGCTTAATCTCTGGAATTAATGTGGTACAATGGATAATCGGGTCGACCTTATCTGCATCTTCATCATCACTGGAAGGCACAATTGGTTCACTTGAAACTGCTGGGGGTTTTAAGTGCTTTATCTGGCTACTCGATGTCGGTGTCCTCAGGATTCTTGCTCCAATGTTCTGCTCATTTATCAGTGGAGTGTGCCGAGGTTCAATGCGATTAATATTCCCATCAGGGGTTGAAGAGTCATTACTGACTAACTGCTGGTCTCTGTAGTTGGGACTTTGTGGTTTTGTGTTGAAGGGAGACAGTTGTCCCTGCTGTAGATATGATTCAGGTTGTGTTATTTCCATTAAATGAAGATCAATGTCTTGTCCATTTTTTCGATCCGTACTAAAGCAATGGCAATTTTCAGTCTGCTCCTTGCAAGTTAGACGTACAAGCAATTTCTTTAGCAAATCCTCAGCATCCTTCTGTGACTGTGCAGCATTATTAATATCTCTTCGGCTAGAATGATCCTGAAGGTCAGCACATAATCCTTTTTTCTTCGGGCTTGGAAGAGGTGATTCCTTTGGCTTGTCTTCATTTGGGCTTGAACAGTCATCAGCGCTGTGCCCTTCATTGTAGCATGATAGACCGTCATGGTCGTCCTGCTGTGCAGTGGAGCTGGTCGGCTGTTATAGCCTTCTTGCTGTTTACGTGAGCATGGCAGACTTGCATCGTCTGCCGCTAGTTGGTCAGAGGAGGTTGCTAGACCCTCATGGTCTTGTTCCTGCAAGGACTGCGCATCGGAGTCATGCGTTTCTGCAATTGTGGAGTCTGTCCACGAGCTTGCTGTGGAGTCTTGTGACACTGGAGTCACGTCTTGTTCCTGCAAGGACTGCGGTGTGGAGTCTTGCATGTCTTCATTCGTAGAGTCGGGAACCCTGAGCGAGGCGTGGACCACGCTCTGTGTGGCAGCAGGCCGCTCTCTGTGGGCTTGTACCGCTTTCTGTCTCTTAATTTCAGGCTGCAGCACCATCCTGCACTGATGAGTTGGGACGTCATATCTGCTGGGTTGAAGATCCTCAAATCCTAAAAATGAATCCGCATCTGCGTCGTATTCAATGCGGGGGTCGCCAATGTACAACATGAAAGGTTCGTCCGAGTCGTAGTCGTCTAGGACCATGGAGCTGTCATTGGGCTCGCAAGGTCCAGAAAAAATGTAAAGGTCGGTATCGAAGTATTTGAGGTCAGAATCCTCGGTTTGTGCGTAGGCAACTGCTTGTTGCAGGGTTCTTCGGAGGTTAAGTTCATTTCCTGGTTCAATTTGAGGCATTCCAGGTGAAGGAAGGTTGTTTTACAGCTTTAAAAGATTTTTTCTTTGATTTGGGACGTTTCCCCTTTAAATTGGATTTGGGACGTTTCCCCTTTAAATTGGTGCGGTCTGGGGCTTCTGACGTCATGACGCGCGTGACGTAGCACGTAGGAAGCGATTGCGCATGTGCAGATCGCTGTTCCTTTACCGATGGCCGTTTTCTTGATTGCGCATGCACGGCGTCTCGTGCATGCGCAACCGAAACTTCCGGTTTTGCGCACTTCTCGCACAACTGCGCTAGTGTAGTCCCTTTAGCAAGATGGCCACTGACCTTGACCCAAATCGCTCTCTGGTCCGGGATTTCGGCCTCGAGGTGAGTACTGGCGCTTCTCTTGACCTTTCCTTGCCGATTGGAGTGTGTTTTCCTCACAGTATTTGCCGAATTTGTCCAGGACTGCCTGGAAGTCGCACCTGTTTTGTCCCTTGGAGAACTTGAAGTTTTTAAAGATTTCTTCTGCTCTTGCACCGGCGATGGTGAGGAGAAACTATATTTTTTCATCATCGGCCAGGTCTTTAAGATCGGCTGCCACCAGGAAGAATTCAAACGTTTGCCGGAATCGCTGCCAGTTCTCGCGGAGATCGCCGTGGCACTGGAGCGGCTGCGGAACCAGGAGCTCGTACATCTTGCCTGGGTATTGCTGGTTGTCACTGTACGCTGAGGTATGGCTATCTGGATTTAAGCAGTTCACTACTAGTACCATGTTTTGTTATGTTTCCTTTGTAACATAAGCGGCTTCCTTGTGTTGCATTTGTCAAGGAAGGTCGAGACGTGTAAATAACTTCAACTCATTTATTTACACTATGTACACTTTTATAACTTGAGTTCGACACTACTGCTAATCCTATTGTAGCTACCTAAACTGACTAACCAGCTGCTGTCTTCCACGTGGTGGGTGTGTGTGATGTTTCTGGTGCCCCCTCTAGTATCTGTCTAGCTTACATTTATTTACAGTGATGCACATCACCACACCGGTTGGGACCTTTGAACTGTGAGCCACGTTGCAGCCTTCCCTTCGCATTGGTTCATTAAATACTGATTAACTTACCCTCTCTTGAGCTTTTATAGTTCACTATTTTGATTCCTGGGGTAAAGCAGGTTGGGCCTATATTTGTTGAGGTTTGGAAGAATGAGAGGTGATCTTATTAAAACATGAAATATTCAAAGGGTGTTTTACCTGGTATGTGCTCAGAGGTGGGCACGATTCTCTCGTCTCGTCCATGGCAGGATCCGAATAGAAAATTTGGCATTCCAACCAAAACTCCATTAACTATCAGCGGCAGTGGACAATCCCAGCTACGAACAAAGACCAAGAATTTTGGCCGCTGTTTCCCATCATTGGCAAATGTAGAACTAGGGGGCACTGTTTAAAACTAAGGGTTGCGATTTTTCAGGATTGTTTGCTGCAGGAGGCAATCCCATCATGGCCGCTAACTCTTGCCAGAGGCCAAAAATGGGAGTTGCACCAGTGAGAAGCTAGAACACGATCTTCCTGGCCACTCCCCACCGACGTATTCAGGTTCACGCCCACAAATAGTGTGTTGGATTTGGGTTTGGATTTGTTTATCGTCACGTGTACCAAGGTACAGCAAAAAGTATTTTTCTGCGTGCAGCTCAAACAGATCATTTAGTACATGAAAAGAAAAGAAAATACATAATAGGGCAACACAAGGTACACAATGTAACTACATAAGCACCGGCATTGGGTAAAGCATACAGGAGTGTAGTATTAATCAGGTCAGTCCATAACAGGGTGGTTTAGGAGTCTGGTGGCAGTGGGGAAGAAGCTGTTTTTGAAACTGTTCGTGTGTGTTCTCAGACTTTTGTAACTCCTGCCCAATGGGAGAAGTTGGAAGAGTGAGTAAGCCGGGTGGGAGGGGTCTTTGATTATGCTGCCCGCTTTCCCAAGGCAGCGGGAGGTGTAGATAGAGTCAATGGATGGGAAGTGGGTTGTGTGATGGACTGGGCTGCGTTCACGACTCTCTGAAGTTTCTTGCGGTCTTGGACCGAGGAGTTGCCATACCAGGCTGTGATGCAGCTGGATAGGATGCTGTCTATGGTGCGCCTGTAAAAGTTGGTAAGAGTCAGTGTGGACGTACCGAATTTCCTTAGTTTCCTGAGGAAGTATAAGCACTGTTGTGCTTTCTTGGTGGTAGCGTAGACTGGGCGTGAATCTGATTTGAATGCATTTGAAAGCACTGTAATATCATTAGCCTGGTGGGTTGGTGGTCAAGGTACCGTGTCTGGGCAGAACAGGGTTGTGATGAGGGGTGCCGGGGGGATGGGGCCGCGGAGGGCGATTGAAGATGATGCTGGGTGGTTGGGCGTTGGGAGTCTGTGAGTTGACAAATGGGTTAATGGTAACATTCCAGGGGTGATGGAAGGGACGAATGCCAAGCGGAGTCTGGGTGACTCACCCTGGCAGCTCATAGGAGGTCATTCATTTTTCTGGGGTATTGAACCTCACCCGCCTGGTCATGCTGCTGGAACATATGACTGTTGCCACCCCCTCCCAGGCGGGATTGGCGATGTTGTCCCGGCGCCTCCTGCCAACCCACCTCTCCTCCATGGCATTTGGAGCTTTCGTGAGCGCTCCCTCTCAAAATCTAGGTGCAGGCCTCCTGACTGCCACCCTCCTGCCCTGAATGAGAGTGAGTGTTGAAATGCAGCGCCCCCTTTGATTGTAGTGTTCAGTTGCCCCCCGGGGCAGGCAAATCAGATGCCTAGCGACTCAAGACGGTGTGTTTCACATGGGATAAGAAAAATTTTACTTGGTGGCTCAAGATCACAATCCGAATCACGCCGCTGGTGCTGAAGGGAATTGCACCAATTTTCAAGCTGGAAAATTTTGGGGAAAATTCCACCAAGGAGTCTCCCATTTAAAATGGGGATGAAGAGGAATGGCAGGGACTCTGGGAAAGCTTGTGATGTGTGTGGCATGCAAGATGTGGGAGGTTTTGGATCCAAAAGACATCTGGACAGTTATATCTGCAAGAAGTGCCAGAGGGTGGCAGTCCTTGAACAACATGGCTGATTTGGATCAGCGACTTTAGGGGGGCACGGTATCACAGTGGTTATCACAGTTGCTTCACAACTCCACGGTCCTAGGTTTGATTCCCAGATTGGGTCACTGTCTGTGTGGAGTGTGTACTTTCTCCTCGTGTCCGCGTGGGTTTCCTCCGGGTGCCCCGGTTTCCTCCCATAGTTGAAAGATGTGCAGGTTAAGTGGATTGGCCATGATAAATTGCCCTTTGTGATAAATTGTCCAAAAAGGTTGGGTGGGGTTACTGGGTTACGGGGATAGGGTGGACGTGTGGGCTTAGGTAGGGTGCTCTTTCCAAGGGTCGGTGCAGACTCGATGGGCCGAATGGCCTCCTTCTGCACTGTAAATTCTATGATTCTCTGCCTCTCTTCACTGCGCACCATAAAAGAGGGAGAGAGGTTTCTGGAACAGTGGTACCAGAGGCTGGTCACTCCATATCGTGATAGGCAGGCAAGGAGGTGTGTAGGGATGGCAGGAGGGTGGGTGACCATTCATCAAAAGGAAAAGAGACAGCAGGGCCCGAAACCCAGCTCTCCTTGGAGCTGTCTAACAGGTATGAAATTTTAGATGCCTATGAAGTTAGAAACACAACTGAGTCAGGGGTAGCTGACTCGAGGGAAAACCACAGTACCATAGTGCCTGAGACTTCTCTGGAAAAATAGAGGGAGGCTGAGTTTGTGAATCCTGTATGGTCTGTTACTTTCTGGGGGCAAGGGTTCGGCAAACGGATCGACTGGACAAACTTCTGGAAAGGGAAGGTGAACAACCAGAGGTTGTTTTTTATGTGGGAGCCAACAACATAGGGAGGGACAGTTTTGTGGTCTTGCAGGACCTGTTTCAAGAGTTAGGGAGTGGGTTGGCATGCAGGACCTCCAGGGTAATAATCTCAGAAATACTACCTGTGCCACGAGCTTCACCATTTTGGCAAAGGCAGATCAGGGACATACATGCATGGCTTGAATGATGATGCAGAAGGGAGGGGTTTAGAATTTTGGGACATTGGGATCACTTTTGGGAAAAAGATGGGACTAATTTCCTGGCTGAGAGAGTAAGTAACAAAGTGGGGTGGATTTAAACTTGAAAGGCGGGGGAGGGTGCGGCGGTTGACTGATGGGCCTAGTTTTAGAAGTACTAGTGAGGGCAAAAGGGAGAAGGTAGGGAATAGGCAAAATGAAGTGGGGGAAAGCTTGTGTGTTGACAGTGACAAAGAAATGGTCGCCTTCCAAAGTGCAAGAAAGAGATAAAAGCAGAGTTAAATTGTATGTATGTAAATGCATGGAGCAAAGTGAACAAAATTGGGCAACTGGAAACAGAAATTGCTCGAGGGGGATATGACATAGTAGCATTGACAGAAACGTGACTCAAGCCAAACCAAGACTGCATACTTAATATCCCAGGTTATAAAGTTTTCCATAGAAACAGAATGGGTAAAAATGAGTGAAGGTGTTATAGTCTTAGTCAAAGATAGTATGAGATGCAGTTCCTGAATTAAAATCTATATGGTTGGAGGTGAGAAACAATAAGAGAGCAGTTACCTTGTTTGGTATTTATTATCAACCTGCACGGTAGCACAGTAGCCTTGTGGATAGCACAATTGCTTCACAGCTCCAGGGTCCCAGGTTCGATTCCGGCTTGGGTCACTGTCTGTGCGGAGTCTGCACGTTCTCCCCGTGTGTGCGTGGCTTTCCTCCGGGTGCTCCGGTTTCCTCCCACAGTCCAAAGATGTGCAGGTTAGGTGGATTGGCCATGATAAATTGCCCTTAGTGTCCAAAATTGCCCTTAGTGTTGGGTGGGGTTATGGGGATAGGGTGGCGGTGTTGACCTTGGGTAGGGTGCTCTTTCCAAGAGCCGGTGCAGACTCGATGGGCCGAATGGCCTCCTTCTGCACTGTAAATTCTATGATAACCTCCAAATAGTGCGGACGAAGTGGAAGAGAGCATTTGTCGGCAGATTATGGAAAGATGCAGGAAAAGTAGGGTTGTAATAGTTGGGGACTTCAATCACCCTAAGGTAGACCGGGAGAGAGGGAGAGTATGGGGCACAGAAGGGAGCAATTCCTGCAGTGTGTGCAAGAGAACTTTCTGGAACAGTATATTTCCAGTTCGACCAGGGAGCAAGTTGTGATGGATCTGGTCCGAGGAAATGAGGCAGGCCAGATGGAGAATGTCAGAGTGGGGGAGCAGTTGGGAAACAGTGATCATAATATAACAAGGTTCAATATTAAGTTGGGAAAGGATAAAAATCAATCACGGATTGAGAGCGCAGACTGGGAAAGTACGCATCTTAGGGGTCTGAAGGTTGAACTGGAGTAGGTTGATTGGAAACACATTTTGGTGGTTGAAACAGTTGGTAAAAATGGGAGACTTTCAAAGGAGAGATGAAGAGGGTGCAAGCTAGGTACATACCAATGAGAAATAAAGATTGGGTATCCACAGCTTGAGTACCCTGGGTGACTAAGGTTATTGAGGAGAAAATAAGGAAGAATAAAGAGGCATATTATACATGCCAGAATAATAATAGCAATAGAAATCAGGAAGAGTATCTCAAATGCAGGAGGGAGGCTAAGGCTGGAATAAATAAGGCTAAGAGGAAGCATGAGGAAAGGATGGCAGGCTGCGCTAAAACAAATAGTAAAATGTTCTTCAAGCGTATTTATGGAAATAGATTAGTGAAGGATAGAGTGAGCCCATAAGGGACAAGCAGGGTAAGCTTCTCACTGAACTGGAGGGTATGGCAGTGGTATTAAATTAGTACTTTGCTTCTGTGGCCACCTAAAATGGCACCCAGCAATGGATGCTGGCAACAGTGGTCAAGGGTATGGATAAGCAGGCCGCAGAGCAGATCAAACAAAGTTGCGGCAAAAGGCTTTGCAGACTTCAAACAATTTCACAGATTGATGCAAATAACATAAGCGAAAGGCCATCCCCAGGCCACCCCAGGATCAATAGAACTGTCCTGTTAATCACACTTTTTTACCAGACTCAGCGGCACCTAATGTCCTTATTTGGAAGGGCCTACATGTATTCAACACCTTCAGGCTTGGCCACTGAGTGCCCACCCAAAATTGATGTGGCAGCCCCTGATTGGACTTGATCGATCTGGCTGATCGAGCCCTGATCAATTGATTGACAAATGATCCAGGGACCACCCACCAAAAGAGGCATGAAATTCAAAAAGTATAAAAGTTACTGGACAGGTTCATTCTTTCTCTTGAGCAGCAGTAACTAACAACGGTTCCTTCCACCGACAGACGAAGGAAATCGTCACACTACCAACAGAAGGAAGACCAGAGCCATAACCAACTAACAGAGGACTACAAGACCGGAACTATAGATAACAGGCCTGTATCTGCCTAGCACTTGTCGGTCACTGCCAAGTTAAGTTAAGATCTTGGAACTATTGGTGTATAGTGTAACCTATGATTGGGAGTGTGTGATTGAATAACCATAACCATTGTGTGCGTGTGAATAAATATTGTTCTGTTTTTTAAACTGAGTCTCATAGTCATTTGTCCACTGTATACAGGTTAAGACACACTGTGGTTTAGACAGGGCAACACTTCTGTCTTTACCAAAATAGAAGATGGTGACAATGGCTCAGTTGAAAATGTGGATGTTGAGGAACTGAGCTGTTTAGTAATCAATAAAGAAGAGGTGCTAAAAAGGCTGGCAGCACTCCAGAGAAGTTGCCAAGACCGGATGGGATGCATCCTAGATTGCTGAGAGAGGTAAGGAAGCAAATTGCGGAGCTGTTCACAGATACTTTTCAGGTCTCTCTGAACACAAGGTTAGTCCCAGGAGATTTCCCTGCAGATTCAGAAACAGCAGGTAGCAAACATTTGGGAGAAATTGAGAGAGAGAGAGAGAGAAACATACAGCCTCTCCTATCAGTGTCCAGGAGCTTTCTGCTGGGTTCTCTGAAAATCCCCACCTGGCAGGTCCCAATTGCTGTCTGTTGCCAGACAGAATACGATCCCTGGCCAATCCATTGGCCACCAACCACTAGATGAACCAAATCCCTCCAATCTATCGGGTGCCATAAAGTCCAAGGTCTTCTGTTCAAAATCCAAATCTTAATAGCACAGTGTACCATTTTGCAACATTTGATTCCTCAATTCCCCAGCTCGATTTAAAGGTATGTCTCCATTAAAGATCCATGGACCAAAAACGATAACGACAAAGTAAAAGAAATAGAAAATAAGGGAATCGACATGAAGGGTCCTTACACATACTACTTTCCCTCTTGCAGGACAAGTTGGCACATAATAGAAGGGAAGGAAATAGAGCCATCAGGCCACGAACGGGCTGCAGCCAGGCCAGACTGAATGAATGGTTTGTGTGCTAGCTCAATGGAAGATGGGATCGCAGATGAGTTTTACTACTGGGACACAGCTGATGACCATATTGGGATGGCATACAAGAGATTGCTGTTGGGCTTGCACACCAAGATGTTGGCCTGCTGGACAATCCACCAAGGAGCATGAATGAATTAATCCGGCTCCAACTTGGCACAGGGGATGGTGCCGAGCTTCCCCTTTCTGTGCCCTCTGCTCCATCTCCCTGTTGTGGTGCAGACTGGGGGGCACTGCAGCTGCAGCCCAACCTGTCACAGCATGTGTGTGGACAAGTCACCTAATCCCCTGTTCTCCTTGTGAAGATGCAGCAACACTCTTTGACAAATCAGGAGACCCACCACATCTCTGAAAATAGTCCCGGGCACTTTTGGACACTCGAAAATAGTGGAAGTTCTTCAAAGCTACCTTACTTGCAAGATGCATGTCAGGCCCTTTAAATAACACGAGTGCTAGACTCACCTTGCAGCTGAACAGATATTTGGTGAGGGACATGCAAATTGGTTTAATGGACCTGCATAGTACAGATTTGGAAAATGGGCATCACATCAGCGAGTTGGGCTGTGTGATGTCATATCACCGGTCCAGTTGATTCCGGCATTCCGGCATTCCTTGCTTGTGCGAGGCCCCCTGCCAGGATGGTGTGCCAAAGCGCAGGTCAGATGATGGAACAGAGCCCTTGCCCCGGCGGGCAATAAGCCTCCATAGTGCCACTGATCCAAATTTCATGCCCAAAAATTTATGTAACTCTGCAAACTGAGAGAAGAAACTGCAAATTAAAAAATTCTAAATGGCTGAACTATTAAGGAAATACATTGTAAAAAATGTCAGGTGTTAAAAGCAAATGGATCATCAGGTATCCGACAGACCACTTATTTCTTTAACCTTAGAGGTAGCTAATATTCCATTGTCTGATCATTGGGAATAATTCATTTGATCATGACATGAGCCTGTTTTAACATGCAAATAAACTGAGGAATTTAACAGAAGTAGCTATGTGCTTCCCTGTTATGTCTTCCCCTTTTTTTACAATCTATTTATAAGTTCAGCATCTCAGCATCTCTCATCAACATCCTGTGGTTAACCATTCACCAGTCACTTAGCCAGGCCAGCCATATAAATACTGTAGCTACAAGGTCAAAGACTGGGAATTTGACAATGAAAAACTCACTTCCTGACAGCCCAAAGCCTGTCCACTATCTACAAGGCACAAGTCAGAAGTGTGATGGAATACTCTCTAATTGCCTGGACGAGTGCAGCTCCAACAAAGCTCATGAAGCTTAACAGCATCCAGGAGAAAGCAGCCCATCCACCACCTTAAACATTCACTCGCCCCATGAAGGACGCACAGTGACAGCAGTGTGTGTCATCTACAAGGTAGAATCTCACCAAGGCTCCTAAGACAGTATATTCCAAACCTACAACTTCTACCACCTAAATGAACAAGGGCAGCAGATAGATGGGAACACCACCACCTGGAGGTTCCCCTTCAAGTCACTACCCATCATGACTTGGACGTATATCGCCGTTCCTTCATTGTCGCTGCGTCTAAATCCTGGAACTCCCTCCCTAAAAGTACTGCGTGTGTATCTTCACCACATGGATTCAAGAAGGCAGCTCATCACTACCCTCTCAAAAGGACAAATAGGGACTGGCAACAAATGGAAGCCCAGCTGTGCTCACATGACAGGAAATAATTTTTTTAAATGACCATTTCCATTAATTGGCCAATTTCTAAGCGGCTTATGGTGATTGCGTGAATCAAAAGGACACCACACATAGAAACATCACCGTGGTGCCACGGTGGCACAGTGGTTAGCACTGCTGCCTCACAACTCCAGGGACCTGGGGCGCGATTCTCCGACCCCCGCCGGGTCGGAGAATCGCCAGGGGCTGGCCAGAGAATTGGCGGGGGCGGGAATCGCGCCGCGCCAGTCGGCGGGCTCTCCCCGGCGATTCTCCGTCCCGCGATGGGCCGAAGTCCCACCGTTGTCAACCCTCGCCAGCCGGCGTGGATTGAACCACCTACCTTACCGGCGAGAGCAGATGGCGCGGGCGGGCTCCGGGGTCCTGGGGGGGGCGTGGGGCGATCTGGCCCCGGGGGTGCCCCCACGGTGGCCTGGCCCGCGATTGGGGCCCACTAATCGGTGGGCGGGCCTGTGCCGTGATGACACTCTTTTTCTTCCGTCTTCGCCATGGTCTTCACTATGGCGGAGGCGGAAGAGACCCCCTCGACTGCGCATGCACGGGGGTGCCGTGAGCGTCCGCTGACGCTCCCGCACATGCGTCGCCCGGCGAAGTCTTTTCGGCGCCGGCTGGCATGGCGCCAAAGGCCTTTCCCGCCAGCCGGCAGGGCAGAAATCACTCCGGCGCGGGCCTAGCCCCTCAAGGTGAGGGCTTGGCCCCTAAAGGTGCGGAGAATTCCGCACCTTTAGGGGCAGCCCGACGCCCGAGTGGTTCACGCCACTCCATTACACCGGAATCCTCCGCCCCGCCGGGTAGGGGAGAATCCCCGCCCTGGTTTCAATTTCGGACTCGGGTGACTGTCTGTGTGGACTTTGCACATCCTGACCGTGTCTGTGTGGGGTTTCCTACGTGTGTTCCGGTTTCCTCCCACAGTCCAAAGATGTGCAGGTTAGGTGAATTGTCCATTCTTAATTGCCCCTTAGTTAGGTGGGGATATTGGGTTACGGGGATAGGATGGTCTTTCCAAGGGCCAGTGCAGACTCGATGAGCCGAATGGTCTCCTTCTGCACTATAAATTCAGATATTCTATGATTCTACACCCCTTCACTCACTCAGTAGCAGTGTCTAGCAGGCAGGCCTCAGGCATAACATCCAGATACTCCACCTCACCCTCACACACATGTCAGTGCTGCCAACTCCCACCACCTTCATGATTCAGCTCTGGCAATCACACCACCCAAACACAGTCCAAACACTGAAATCTTTCATTCTCTCTTGCAAGTCAAGGTGGCACAATATAGAAAAGAGCAGAGCAAATCAGGGACAGGATGCCTGGATCGCTGGAGTCCTACAGAGAAGATGATTCTCCAGTCATAGAGCTGGACACTGCTTTCAGGTTCTGCCATGCATCCTGATGTGATCTTGAAATTTAGAAGTTTAAGTAGGAAATTGCCAAACAGATTTATTGACTGTAAATTGACAAAGGACATACATGGCAGTTATACTAGTTGCAGGCTCAATAATACATACAAAATGATAAATGAGGTTATTGTGGTTGTTATTGTTAATTATCCCTTCTCAGAAGACAAAAATGAGTAGTCATGTCTGCGGTTGGAACTACAACATAAACCTGACTGGATAAAAGTGGCTGAATAATAATCTTCATGCGGCAGATTGTTGTTGACTATCCATGGAATCTCACCAGCCTATCTGTCAACTCCTCTGATGGATCATCCAATCTGAATAAGACAGGCTGAGAAATATCTTTCAAAATCTGACAATTGAAAAGAATAATTTAAATATGTGCCATTCAAATGAAAAGGGAGCTGTCAATCAAATAACACATTTTCTGGAATGTACTAACATTCAAACTTGGATCCTTTCATGAACACCTGGCCAAATATATGTTCTGGAGTGATTGAGTATGTGTCAGTTTGCTCTGAGTGAACCTGGTTTCCAACTCCATGTGTACCATCACAAAATAGGCAAACACCATCAGGAACTAAAGGATTTATTTATTTATTTTTATTAATTTACTGCATGTGGATGTTGCTGGCTAGGCAGGCATTCATTGTCCATCCCGAGTTGCCCTTGAGAATGTGGTGGTGAGGTACCTTCTTGAACCGCTGTAGGCCCTGTGGTGTAGGTACACCCACGATGCTGTTAGGGAAGGCGTTCCAGGATATTGGCCCAGCAACAGTGAAGAAACAGAAATCGATTTCCATGTCAAGATGGTGTGTGACTTTGAGGGGATCTTGCAGTTGGCTATGGTGTTTCCAGGTATCTGCTGCCCTTGACTTTCCAAATGGCACTGGTCGTGGATTTGGAAGGTGCTGTCTCAGGAGTCATTGTGAGTTCCTTCAGTGCATTTTAGACCATAAGAACATAAGAACTAAGAGCAGGAGTAGGCCATCTTGTCCCTCGGGCCTGCTCCATCATTCAATGAGATCATGGCTGATTGTTTTGTGGACTCAGCTCCACCTACCCGCCCGCTCACTGTAACCTTTTATTCCTTGACTGTTCAAAAATCTATCTACCTTTGCCTTAAAAACATTTAACAAGGTAGCCTCAACCCATCGCTGGGCAAGGAATTCCACAGATCTTCGACCCTTTGGGTGACAAAGTTCCTCCTCAACTCAGTCCTAAATCTGCTCACCTTTATTTTCAGGCTATGCCCCTAGTTCTAGTTTCACCCGGCAGTGGAAACAATGTCCCTGCCTCTTCCCTATCTATTCTCTTCATAATTTTGTATGTTTCTATAAGATCCCCTCTCATTCTTCGAAAGTATAGTCCCAGCCTACTCAGTCTCTCCTCATAAGCTAATTCTCTCAACTCCAGAATCAA
This sequence comes from Scyliorhinus torazame, assembly GCF_047496885.1. Classification (NCBI taxonomy): domain Eukaryota; kingdom Metazoa; phylum Chordata; class Chondrichthyes; order Carcharhiniformes; family Scyliorhinidae; genus Scyliorhinus; species Scyliorhinus torazame. The sequence goes on along the minus strand of NC_092717.1, from coordinate 55,614,122 downwards.
CCCAGTGAATATCCTCTGCACTCCCTCCAGTGCCAGTACATCCTTTCTCAAGTAAGGAGACCAAAACTGTACACAGTCCTCCAGCTGTGGTCTCACCAGCACCTTATACAACTGCAACACAACCTCCCTGCTTTCAAACTCCATCCCACTAGCAATGAAGGACAAAATTCCATTTGTCTTCTTAATTACTTGCTGCACCTGCAAACTAACATTTTGCGATTCAAGCACAAGGACACCCAGGTCCCTCTGCACAGCAGCGCGCTGCAATTTTTTACCATTTAAATAATAGCCCATTTTGCTCTTATTCCTACCAAAATGGATGACCTCACATTTATCAACATTGAACTCCATCTGCCAGACTGTTGCCCACTCACTTAAACTACCTATATCCCTCTGCAGACTTTCAGTGTCTACTGCACACTTGGCTCTTCCACTCATCTTAGTGTCATCTGTGAACTTTGACACATTACACTTGGTCCCCCAACTCCAGATCATCGATCTAAATTGTGAACAATTGAAGACCCAACACTGATCCCTGAGGCACACCACTAGCCACTAATTGCCAACCAGAAAAACACTCATTTATCACCAATCTTTGCTTTCTGTCAGTTAACCAATCCTCTATCCATGCTAATACATTACCCATAACGCCATGCACTTTTACCTTATGCAGCAGCCTGTTGTGCTGCACCTTGTTGAATATCTTCTAGAAATCCAGATACATCATATCCACCGCGTATTCCCCGATGTCCATCACACTTGCAATGTCCTCAAAGAATCTTGTAGGTGGTACATATGGCTGCCACTGTTAGATGGTGGTGAGGGAATTGAATGTTTGTGGATGGAGTACTAGTCAAGTGGTCTGCTTTGTCCTGGATGGTGTTGAGCTTCTTGAGTATTGTTGGAGCTGCACTCATCCAGACAAGTGGAGAGTATTCCATTACACTCCTGACTTGTGCCTTGTAGATGGTGGACAGGCAATGGGGAGTCAGGAGGTGAGTTAGTCGCCACAGGATTCCCAGCCTTTGACCTGCTCTTGTAGCCACGGTATTTAAATGGCTAGTCCAGTTCAGTTTCTGGTGAATAGTAACCCTCAGGATGTTGATTGTGGGGGAATTCAGCAATGGTAATATCTTTGAATGTCAAGGGGCAATGGTTAGGTTCTCTCTTGTTGGAGATGGTCATTGCCTGATACTAGTGTGGTGCAAATTTTACTTGCCACTTGTCAACCCAAGCCTGGATATTGACAAGGTCTTGCTGCATTTAGGTATGGGCTACTTCAGTGGCCATGGAGCCACGAATGATGCTGAACGTTGTGCAGTCATCCGCGAACATCCCCACTCCTGACCTTAAGATGGAAGGAAGGCTTATTGATGAAGCAGTTGAAGATAGTTGGGCCTAGGACACTGCCGTGAAGAACCCCTGCATTGATGTCCTGGAGCTGAGATCCTGGGTTGAAAGTTTTTGGGAGCCAGGGGTGCAATTAAAGCATTGTAAAAAGCTTGGACTACTGGAATGTTGTTTGGATTAAGGAAGTTCCCTGTGGAGTTAATTAGATTTCAGCTTGGTGAGATGATGTAATTACTGGAGCCAAGGTATCAGCCAATTTACAGAAAATCAGTGTTCGTAGTGTTTTAGATGGAGATGTGAGCAGAGGTCAAGCATCTCAGTTCAGTTAAAGATATGCCTGTAGCTGAGTTAGCAGTTTCTTTCCAAGCAGTTCAGAAGAATGTGTTTAGACTGTGAGCTGAAACAAGCTGGAGAAGCATCTGAAGAAATACAGCCAGAGTTTCTGCATGGTTCTGACAGGATTCAGGTCTGTTCTTTAAAGCAGTGTTGAAAGATCTCTTTTTCTCAAAGTAGAGTATCCAGACATCTCTGTAAAACACGGGCTGGATTCTCCGCACCCCGACGCCAAAATCGCATCCGGTGCTGGGGCGGAGAATCTATTTCGGTGCACGGAATCGGGACCGGCGCCGGTTCCCCGATTCTCCAGGTCCCAAAACGCGGCTCTGCGTATCACCTACCTGTGGCCATTTCTGGAGGCCTGTCTCGCTATTCTCCGCCCCCGACAAGCTGAAGTCTCAACAGCGTGGACCACTCGTGGTCCTGCTGTTCGGGATACTCACGTGGCGACTGCAGGCTCAGTCCGCGGTCATGGTTGGGGCGGCCCGATCGGATGGGAGGAGGGGCCTCATACGGGACCGGACTACTTTTGGGCAGGCAGTCCAGGTCGGGCGCACGACCGATTGGGGGCACTATTTGGAAGGTCCAGCTCCGCGGTCTGAGTTCACCATGGAGCACTGCTCAGCCGCTGGAGCTAAAGCTGCTAGATTCACGCCGGGTCCCTGCTAGCCCACTGCAGGACTATGAACATGGGGCCTTTTCACGACAGTTTTTCTGGCGTGAAAGGCCGCAGTTTGTACGACGGTGTGGGGACATAGTCCCAAAAATGGAGAATCCAGCCCCAGGTATTCCTGAGTGCTTACTGCATTTTAACAGTCGAATGAGAGCTGAGGTCATTTTTTTGTTGTTTGAGTGGGAATAAAGATAGCAGTTAAGTGTTACTGTATTCACTGTATTGATTAGCATTGTTTAAGGGGTAATTGTACGATATTTTCCAGTGTGATATTAAAGATATTTCAATACTTTGTAAGTAATAAAGTTTTCTTGAATATACCATTCCCTATTTCTTCGTGAAATCGCTCCAAAGCAAAGTATCTTTTCCTCACAATCTTACAAAATTAAAATAAAACATTGGGATATCTTTCCAGTATCTTAGCCACTGTTGGGGTCTGGTCCAGGATTGTAATAACTGCCACCTCTGCCGGTGAAACATAATATACCCAGGAATGGTGTTGGTGGTGCCTGGGGCATTATTTGTAACATATGATTCTGTGAGTACGACAGTGTTTGAGACAGCTCTCTCAATTTTGGTATGTGCCCCCAGATATTAGTAAGGAGGACTTTGCAGAGTTGACACGGTTGGAGTTGCCGTTGTTGTCTCCAGTACCGAGGTCAATGCTGGGTGGTCTGACTGGCTTCTTTTATTTTTGTTTTCTTTGTAGCAGTTGGATACAAATGGCTTTTTAGGCCATTTAAGAGTTAACCACAGTGCAAGGTAAGTACGGCAGTTTTCCTTCTCTAAAGGGCATTAGTTAACCAGGTGGGCTATTATGAAAATTCGCAATGGTTTCATGGTCCAGATTTCTTATTGAATTTAAATCCCACCAGCTGCCATGGTGGGTTTCAAACCCGGGTCCCCAGGACAATACACCGGGTTCCTGGTTTACTAGTCCAGCAAAAATTCCACTTTGTCACAGCAGCTATGATCAGCTTCAAAAATGGGCAGTGGCTGTACTGCAGGGGGTGCTGTCTTATGGATAAGACATTGGATTAGAAATTGTAATAGATCTTTCTCATGGCTGAAATAAATGCCGCACTCAGATTTAAAAGATCCTATGGCATTATTTTGAAGATGTCCTGACACATATTTTTCTCTAAACCAACAACCTAACACGTATGTCTTGTCGGGATTTGTGGGAGGAAACCAGAGCACCCGGACGAAATCCACGCAGACACGGGGAGAATGTGCAGACTCCGACAGTGACCCAAGCCGGGAATCGAGAGGACAACATCAAAGGTTCAATAGCTGATGATGAAGTAAGAAGAAAGAGGAGACCAATGGCTTGATGGTTATTCTATGGCTATGGACTGTGAAAAAAATTATAAAAGTCTTCTTGAGCAAGCGTGGACCTGAAAACCATTGTGAAAATGATCTTTAGGAGGCCCGGGGGCTGGACTTCCCTGTGGGCTGGGGAACATCTGACTGCACAATTCTGCGCCTTTCGAAATATGCAGCTGACCCACGTGTGACTTTGCCCGGGATTTATGTCCTTTCACAGGGGTTGGGTTCACAGGGCATTTTGTGATCCTTGATGGGGTTTGTGAGATGTGTGGGTACAAAATGGGCTAGTTAGAAGGGACAGCGCAAAACATGACAGCAAATATTGACAGGAGTTTCTTTTTTTACATTGCTACTGTAATGCATGTCAACACTGATGCAATGGCGACCAATTTAAGGGTCAATTTACTTTCACAGGACAGAGCCATATGATCAATCACTACATTAAAAACACATCTGCTTTACAATACAGCATCCAGTAATGGCATTTGAAGATGTCAAACACTTTTTCACTTCCCTTTCAGAATGTTCCTGAATCCTGAGCAGGCCTCCCTGATGGCCATGGGCTCTTCAACAAGGTACCTTTTACGAAGGCTACTGACACCCACCCCAGCAGATAAGAAATGGGTATGGGAGGAAATGCAATTATCCTCACAATAGGGAGCCCAACCTCGGAAGAGATACATGTGTGAATTGCATGAAGGTCTTTCCCACAACCAAAAGGCTGCATAACAGTAGACAAAAATTGTTTTTGCGGCAAAAAAAACTAATTAGGCCCCGATTTACACTCCGGGTCAGATGCTCAGAGATGGGAGAATTCCAAGTTTTGCGAACTCGACCTTTAAAAACCCCAGGTCATAGTTCTTATTTTCAGTCGGGGGGTGGGTGGGGTGCGAGCTGCTGGATTAGAGGTAGGGTCCGCAGCCCCCGCAATGATTATGGAGACTGCAGGGTGTGGAGGCATTTGGAGTATTGCGTGCAATTCTGGTCGCCACATTATAGGAAGGATGGGGAAGCATTGGAAAGGGTGCAGAGGAGATTTACCAGAATGTTGCCTGGTATGGAGGGAAGACAAGGGGCGTCATTCTCCGACCATCCGCCGGGTCGGAGAATGGCCGTTGGCCACCGTGAATCCCGCCCCCGCCGAAGTCTCCGGTACCGGAGATTGGGCGGGGGCGGGAATCGGGCCGCGCCAGTTGGCGGGACCCCCCCGCTGAATTCTCCGGCCCAGATGGGCCGAAGTCCCGCCCAGAAATTGCCGATCCCGTCTGCGTAAATCAAAGCTGGTATTTACCGGCGGGACCAGGCGGCGTGGGCGGGCTCCGGGGTCCCGGGGGGGGCGCGGGGCTATCTGACCCTGGGGGGTGCCCCCACGGTGGCCTGGCCCGCGATAGGGGCCCACCGATCCGCAGGCGGGCCTGTGCCATGGGGGCACTCTTTCCCTTCCGCCTCTGCCACGGCCTCCACCATGGCGGAGGCGGAAGAGACTCTCCCCACTGCGCATGCGCGGGAAACTGGTCGGCGGCCGCTGATGCTCCCGCGCATGCGCCGCATTTCCGCGCCAGCTGGCGGGGCAACAAACGCCATTTCCGCCAGCTGGCGGGGCGGAAATCCCTCCGGCGCCGGCCTAGCCCTTCAATGTTGGGGCTCGGCCCCCCAAGATGTGGAGCATTCCGCACCTTTAGGCCGGCGCGATGCCCGTCTGATTGGCGCCATTTTTGGCGCCAGTCGGCGGACATCGCGCCATTGGGGGAGAATTTCGCCTCTTATGAGGAAAGGCTGAGGGACTTGAGGCTGTTTTCGTTAGAGAGAAGAAGGTTAAGAGCTGACTTAATTGAGGCATACAAGATGACCAGAGGATTGGATAGGATGGACAGTGAGAGCCTTTTTCCTCAGAATGTGATGTCAGAGGTAGGTTCTTTACTCAGAGTAGTAAGGGCGTGGAATGCCCTGCGTGCAACAGTAGTGGACTCGCCAACACTAAGGGCATTCAAATGGTCATTGGATAGACATATGGATGATAAGGGAATAGTGTAGATGGGCTTTAGAGTGGTTTCACAGGTCGGCGCAACATTGAGGGCCGAAGGGCCTGTACTGCGCTGTAATGTTCTATGTTCTATGAGGCGGGCTGAGTGGATGGCCTGCTGGGGGCCCCGGAACGTCATTGAATTTAGTTTAGAAAATGATTCAACAAAGAACAGCCCTGCAGCCGTCACCTCTCACCCTCTCACAATCGTATGTTCTCATGCCCCGACCCATGCCACCTCAAGCCCATATATCCCACATGGCTCTTCAGACCACTTATATCAACTCATGTCCCACGAATCAACCCTATGGCCGTCATACCCATTGACTACTAATACGCCACCCTGGGCAGGTGCGTGGTCAATTCCAGCCCCATGTGCACTCCCGGAATCACAACACAAGTGAATTGACCAATAATTCTTATAAAAGTTCCTGAAATGTTTGGCCCTTGGCTGGCCAATAATTACAGTCACCAGGCTTGTAATTTGAAACATAATTCTGTTTTTTATAACAAGATTAATGGTGAAATATGCAGCAGATACAGTTGATTAAGTATTGCTAAGTATCTAACTCCTACTTTCACTTGCCACCCCGCACTCTACACACACACACACAAAATGGACAAACACAGAGAGGTGGAAAAGGGGGAAAAACGTAAATGAAAGAGAAAAGAGTCTTTGCGTTAGATGATGGTCCTTGACAGTAAGCTTGGGGAATCCCAGTCCTTGTTTTTCAGCCTGTACTTACAATTTTCCTGGAGAGACAGTGTCCCTGTTTCATCAGACCTTGCTCTCAGTTCATGGCCATGCTCTCAGTTCATGGCCTGTCGTCAGGCCCTGTTTTCACAAATCCAACGCCCACAGGCTTGTTGGGGAGAGAGAGAGAGTTAACTGATTATCCTTTGGAGAGGCTTTGCAGAGTTTTCAGGAGAGGACTTTGCTGGATCTTCCAACTCAGCTGTCATAATCAAAAGTGATACTAAAATGGAACCTCGTGGCTCTGAGAAACATTCCAGTGGAATAATATCTAATCACCAACTGATACCAGGCAGAGCACAGCCTTTTGGGTCAATTCATTGGCCACAAGCCAAATCAATCAGACCAAGCCCAGGCCAATCTCTATAATTGATGCCAGTCCACAATTTAATACAGCACAGCCTTCTGGATCGTCTCATTTGAATTAAAGGCACAGGCTTTATTCTGCTTGAATTATAATGGTAGGCTGCCTTAAAGACACATCTCCATAAATCATCCATGAATCAAAAATGTAATGGCAAAAATGAAAGAAAGGGGGAAACAATGGTGAATGGTAAAACAAACAAGAATGACCCTTACACTACCCACAGCCCTATGGTCCTTTATAGCCCTTGTATCAACTTATTGGCAATTCATGCCAACCTATTTCCCTACCTGCCGCACTTTTCCCTTACCCCCCACCCGTCCATGCCAACCCAGCTAGTATCCACCATGCGCAAACTTCAGGACCCATGCTGACATAAAATAAAGTTAGACATCTATTGATAATGTTGCTATTTTAAACAAATATTATTCAATTGATAAAATAAATACATTGAACATATAATAATAATCTTTATTATTGTTACAAGTAAGCTTACATTAACACTGCAATGAAGTTACTGCGAAAACCACCTCATCGCCACACTCCGGCACCTGTTCCGGTACACAGAGGAAGAATTCAGAATGTCCAATTTAACTAACAAACATGTTTCCGGACTTGTGGGGGGAAACCGGAGCACCCGGAGGAAACCCACGCAATCACGAGGAGAATGTGCAGACTTCGCACAGACATTGACCCAAGCGGGTATCAAACCTGGGACCCTGGCACTGTGAAGCAATTGTGCTAACCACTGTGCAACCATGCCCCCCATATAGAAATTCCTTCAACTAATCTCTCATAAGAACAAACATTTTTCTTCTGTGGCCACTTGGAGCTATCATTCAAACTGCCCACTCAAAAGGCATCGCCCTGTGACAATATTAGGTTGTAAAATCAGTCATGGAGCAGAAATTGTATAATGGCAACCTTCAGACATATATCAGAAGATGAAATGGAGTATCAAGCACTGATTTTCTTTGAACTACAAACCTTTTTTTCAATTTAAAGCCCAGCAAAGTTAAATCCATTGACAGCTTTGATAATTCCAATATGTTTTGACATTTCCAATGAGGTTTGACAGTTCTTCGACAGATTTGTCATTTCATTGACAGCTTTGACACTGCCATTGAGATTATGCACTTTTTATGCACAACCATGTCTATATTTAGCAATCCCATAGGGTGCTTTACCTCTCCCAATGAGTCTCTTAGCTCTCAAAAAGGTGTCCCAGGACCACAACCAAAGGGGTACCTTACCTCTCCAAAGGCATAACCCGGCTATCCAAATGGATCCACTAAGTTCAAGCCAGCTCCTACCAGGTCTATCCTGCACATGCTGAGTTTCACACTTCTGGGCTACCAAGATCCCACTTCCATAGAGGGAACTGATTATTTAATTGGTTAGCTGCCTCCATACAATGTGCAGCTGTAACCCCCGGTACCATAAAATTGAAAGTGCTATGTTCAGGGGTGGGCTTCGGATTTTTTTAAAGGTGGAGAACCATTTTTGTAAAGGTGGAGAACCTCTATGGTAAATTCAACACGTTGCAACATGATTTGTCTCTCCATTGGGGGATGAAAATCCAGCCCTAGGGAATACATGGTGCACACTTTTGAGAAGTATAATCACAAAAAATACTAAGGCCTGAATTTTAATTCCTGAATCGGGAGCATAGAATCAGGACAATTCCCAGTTCGAAAAATCCAACCTGTGAAAAAGTGCCCCAGGTGGCAGAGTTTTGGTTCCAGGGGGCATGTGCGATAGGGGGTGGGGTAGAATGGGAGCCGAACCCTCAGAGACAGCATAGGGGCTGTCAGGTGCAGAGGCGGGATGTTGAAAAGGTCTATTTCAGAGCTGTGACTCAGTGAAAGACTAGGTAAAACAAAAAACAGGGGCGGGATTCTTCGACGCCCCGCCGGGTCGGAGAATCAGCGGGGGGGCGGCGTGAGTCCCGCCCCCGCCGGCTGCCGATTTCTCCGGTGCCGGGGATTTGGCAGGGGCGGGAATCGCGCCGCGCCGGTCGGCAGCCGCTGACAACGGCCCCCCTGGCGATTCTCCGGCCTGCAATGGGCCGAGCGATAATGGAACAAGCTCAAGGTGAACCTCAGGTGCCTTGACAGATCTGGAGGTGGTCTTCAGTAATAATAATAATAATCTTTATTGTCACAAGGAGGCTTACATTAACACGGCAATGAGGTTACCGTGAAAATCCCCCCATTGCCACATTCCGGCGCCTGTTCGGGTAAACTGAGGGAGAATTCAGAATGTCCAAATTACCTAACAGCACATCTTTCGGGACTTGTGGGAGGAAACCCACACAGACACGGGGAGAACGTGCAGACTCTGCACAGACAGTGACCCAAGCCGGGAATCGAACCTGGGATCCTGTGAAGCATCGATGCTAACCAATTGTGCTACTGTGCCGCCCATAAAAATCACTTTGCAGGGCTCGTTGAGGATTGAACCTGGGGACCTCTCACATTTTATTGTAATAGGAACCTCGAAGTGAGAATGATATCCCTAGACCAATGAGCCAACCGGTCCATCAAGTGTCTCCAGAGTAGTTTTGCTCTGCTGTTACCATCACGGTATTACGCTGCAGAGAGAAGCAGAGCCCCCTCTGGAGATAATTAGTTGAATTGGGCTGCCTTTGGTGGAGAGGACACACCTGGAATGATTTTGACATTTGTTTCAGATAGATGCTAGGGCTGTGACTGTGCTGGAACAGCTTGGCAAGAAGTATGGTTTGTTCTGAAACACAAGTCAATGGTACTGCAGCTGGGATAATGCCAATACCCATAGACTTTGCGTCAACCAGTATTCACATCCGTTGCTTGATCTCACATGGGACAGAATCCTCAGGTCCTGCCAGATCTGGCAGGTTGGGGGACTTAATTTGGCCGAAGGCAAGAAACCTGTTTCTGAAAAGCATGACTAACTATTTGAATTTGGTTCTCCTGAATTTCAAGGCAGGTTAAAGGCGGTTGAGCTTCCCAACTGTTACGGACAGGGGGGGGTTTAATTTAAACAGGCCTGATTTCTCCCCTAACTACCCATCTGCAAACAGAGAGGTGTCATCCCTTTATAAACAATGGTATATTTCCCAACCATTCCGTTTTGGTGTTGCAGACCAAGTTGTTGCCAATTTGCACCGGAGACACCAATAATGTTGCTCTTTTTAACTGGATACTAATATGACAGTTAGTAATGATGATATTGCTTTCAGAGTCGCCATGTATCAGATGATACCACCACAAGGTTTAACCGGATATCGATCAAAGACCCAACAACCAGTTAGTTAGTTCAAGTTCAATGATAGTTTATTTACACACAAGAATTACTTCGACATGCAGCATAAAACACAACAAGCTAAATTACACCTAGCACTACAACAACCTGTACTTAACTTCAGGCACCCGGCTTTATGCAGAGGAACAAGACCTTTGTTCGGATCTTGCGTGGCTGGGTCTGGAGAAGTGACTTTGTTTCTGCTGGGCTCATCCGTCTGGTAGTGATTGTTGGTCTTGAACTTGCTTCTGGTCGTGATGCTGCAATTGGTTTTGGGCACAAGCCGGGGCCAAGAGAGAGTGAACACATGGCAGTGTCTCTTTTTATCCTTTGGGGGTTTTGCGCTCTTTTGGGCGGTCCTTAGCTTTGGACCCAATAATTCGGCAGGCTTCGATTACTGCCTTCAATTTTAGCCTATAAAGGGGCGGGTACCTTGATGGCTGGGCATGTCCTGAGTGGCCAGTGACCTTGGCTGTTTGGGCTTCCTGGGTGAAGGGAGTGGCGCCGATGAGTCTTTATCTGTATCTGATACCTGAGTACAAGTCTTTTGTTCTGGGGAAATGGGCCATTAGAATGCAAATCAGCTGGGGGCTTCGATAGTGTCTGCTTATCTAGTAGCAAATATACACTTAAGCTCTGAGTTCGTCTGGATCCTGCATCGGCCATATTTCCCGTGATTCTTTGCAAGTGGCCATGTTTCCCTTTGTAAGTGGCCATCCCAGATGGCTACAACCCGTCCTTTTGATCCCAAACGCGAAGCATGGTGGATCACACTGTTGGTCCTTCATCCGTCTTCGGTGTGCCGGTTACCCTTGGTTAAGGATAGGTTCTACACTACTCTGTCCTATGTTTTTGGAGCATTTACCTAAGTTTTTAATACATCACACATTCATAAACTCTAAGGGACCACTATAAACATTTAATCATACATTCAACTTCTTTACACAAGGGGAACCTCTAACTGTCACCTAAACTACACTCATGCTGTTGGCAAATAACAAAAAGGAACTTATATTACAATACAAAAATATTAAACAACAGCAGCATCATTTTTCTACTAACTCATTACATTTACAGAAAACGCAAACTTTATTCATCAGAAAAAGGGGTTTAAAAGGTTTGTGGGGTTTGGTGGATTCCAAGAAAAGGGGCTCGGAGTGTATATATCGAGGCTCTCCTTCGCCATTTGCGGAGCCTAAGCGTCTGAACGACACTGCAGAGTATTGCTATTACCAAAAGGGCTTCTACTGTAAAGGAGAGGGAATACCATTTTACAACGTTTTCGTACCATGTGGGAGTATCAGTGTGTATCTCTCTGTGTGGTGTGGTGTCCGGGCGAGGGGTATCATGTTGTGTGGTCATGTTTGGGGCTGGTGTGGTGTAGGGTACAAAAGCTTGTAACGTGCGCAGTTGTCGGGATCCAACAATGATCATAATGGAGGTCATCAGTTCTGTCTTCACTTCTTGTCTTTTTGCTTTTCGTTCTTCGTATATTCCTGGGGGTGCAAGCATAATATCTGTTATTACCCTTGGTTAACATCTCGTTTTGTTTGTCTTTCTCTTCTGAAGTTCAATTACCCATAAGAATCGTCATCATGTGTGACTCCCTCATTTTCTTTTTGAAATAACCATTTTGGAGATAAGACATCCGAAAAAAAAAAGATTCTGTTAAAGTGCAAGGAATCTCGCAGCTTGTGGTCGATGCATATAGCAGCAAATTTTGTTGCAACCAAGTGTGTTGAACATATAAATAGCAGTTGGGGTAACAACCAAAGAGTCGTTGAAAGTAAAAGTTAAGTGCAGAGACTGTGACAAAAAGCATTCTTTAAACCACACAAAAGAGCAGATAAGGGGAAACAAAGAACTGCCAAGGACAGTAAGGAGTGTTAAGAAGTTTTCCAAATTACTCGCAATGACGGGAACGTGGGGTGCATGTGAGCCGCGGCACGGCAAGAATGGGTGGACTTCCTCGGGTTGGACAGTGATCAGTGCCGTTGTTCCACTACCCGAGCTTGGCTGACCGAATACATAGGGGGTCCTCAAGCAGGGCGGGGATTAGTGCCGTTACTCCACTGCCTGGGTGACCTTACACGAGCGGAAAGAATTTGTAACATATGGACCCCGACAATGTGCAGAATAGTAATCATGACTGCATCAAGAAATTTAGTGAATGGCTGACATTGATTAAAACATGTGAGACCGGAAGAATAAAGTGTATCAAGAAATGCCATGTCGAAGTGACATTAGCTTAAACCATGTAAGATCAGAAAGAAAGAAAGCGGGCAGGCTCCATCAGGAAATAGGACACCGTAAATCTCAGCCGGTTCCTTTTTCTCACCATCAGGACACCTCAGGTATATCAAAAAGCGTCGCAAAAGGGTTACCGTAACGGGAGTCAGACTCTGAGTCATCACCATCTCCTGGTTGCCAAACTCGTGTCTGGCGTTTTCGTGCCGTGGCCGCGTGGGCCGTTGTGGGATCTGAATCATCGTTCCGTATTAATCGACAAGAGTTATCGCGGTGCCAATGGGGAATTCTTTGGTCATGAGTGAAGGTAGCTGCAAAGGGCAAATTTCTCTCGTCGGGTCGTGGCGGTGGCTCTGGCTGTGGCAATGAAAGGGTATAGGGGGCCAAACACGTCTTGGTTGTGGTTCCAGGGGCTGGAGCGACTGGAACCTGGGCGGTTGTGCCATTGGTCGTTGATTTCAAATAAGTCTGGAGTGCTGTCGCTAGCGTCTGAATCAAGTTCAAGGTGGAAAGTCGTTCCTGTGGGCGGGGATAAGGTCAGGTCTGTGGGCGTGCTGTCCTGGCTGGGGGAGGGTTGGTCTAGGTTGTCAGTGGGAGGGGCGTACTCGTCTGCCATTGCCAGGGAGACGTGGTGTGAGTGGCTGCATTGGGTTCCATAAACTTTAAGCTGGTTGATATGGAACCAACCTGACTTTCCATTAGGATATGTTATTTTGTATACAGAGGGCTCACTTTATCCGAAATGGAGTAGGGTCCTGCAAATTTAGGGGAGAAGAACAAACTTGGGTGGCATATGGAAACGATCACTTGCTGACCGACTGTATACTCTACTGGGTGGACTGTTTTATCAAAGCAGGCCTTACTCTGCTTTTTTCTAGCGCCTAGTTGGACAGCTGCAGTGAGCTGGGCTGCTTTAATATTTTCCATGCCCTGTTGGACTGCTTTGTCGTGGGTGAGGGCGGTGACTGTGGGGCTGGCCAAATCAAGTCCTAATAAATATTCAGTTGCTTTCATGGGTGGTCCGGTCATGAGGGTGTGGGGGGGTGAAACCTGTGGAACTTGATACAGTGTTCCTGATAAACATAAGGGCGAATGGGAGAACCGTGTCCCATGTAGTGTTGTGCTAATCGTTTTTCCCAATAGTCGCTTTCAGGGTCCGATTCATACGTTCCACAATGCCGCTGGATTGGGGGTGATAAGCAATATGGAACTTCTGTTTTATGCCGAAAATTGTCAGGACATTCTGCATAACTCTGCCTGTAAAATGAGAACCTTGGTCCAATTCAATGCTGCGGGGGAGTCCCCATCGTGTAAATATCTGCTGCGTTAAAATCTTGGCTGTTGCCTTAGCCGTGTTGTCCCTGGAGGGAAATGCTTCCACCCATTTTGTGAAGGTGTCGATCACTACCAACACATATTTAAACCATTTCTGCAGGGGGGGGGGGGGGGGGGGCCAATGTAATCGAGCTGTCAGTTCGTCCATGGGCCATTAACAGGGTGTGTCTTAATTGTCCTTTCCTGAAGTATCTTTCTGGATTATTTTGGGTGCTGCACTACATATGCAATTGCTGCCAATTCGGCTGCCTGCGATCCTAAGTGACCTGGTAATTTAAGTGATATCTCCTCTAATACGCGTCCCTGCACGTCTTCCACATAAATACCGCATCCTGTTATTCTTTTTCCATTGTCAATGGTGGAGGAACCATCTACATAAATTTTTAAAGAGTTATCCATGGTCGGGGAATTCTGATCTTTACTACCTACACGTGGGTGTCGCGATTTTGGAATAAAGGGTCCTGTGTGGTGTTTGGCTGCAATGATCTGGCACTCATGTGGGGTTCCTTCATACTGTAAATTAGTGGGTTTGACTGTGATGTCCCTTCCTTGTAGGAGCAATGTCCAGCGAGCTGCTCTGATCTGGCTAACTGAACCATCCTTTCACCTACCATCTAACAGTAGCTGCGTTGGGGTGTGTTCGGTTAAAATCGTTACGGGGTTGAGGCCTGTGATATATGCAAAATATTGAACTGCCCAAAAGACTGCAAGCAAGTGCCATTCACAGGTTGAAAATCTTTGCTCCACGGGATCCAAAACTCGTGGGGCATAGGCTACGGGTCCTAAATGGTCATGTCTTTCCTGTAGTAGTACTGCAGAGAGGGTTCGATTGGTGGTCGCTACTTCTATGGCGTATAGAGAGTATGGGTCTGGTACCTGCAAAGCGGGGGCTGTACCTAGGGCGCGTTTTAATGCATCAATGGCGTCCATGTGCTGTGGAAGCCATTCCCAAGGGGTGTTCTTTTTAAGGAGCTCGGAAAGTGGTGCTGCCTTTGTGGCAAAACCATCTATATGGTTCCTACAATACCCAACTAATCCTAAAAATGACCGGAGTGTGGCAGGGGCAATTTAACTATTGATTCAAACCATTTCTGTTCTATCTATCTCTCTTTTTCTGTGTGTGATAATGATGCCTCAGTAAAGGACCTTTTCTTTTAGGATCTGGGCTTTTTTCAGGTTAACTTTACATCCAATTGAGTGTAGGAGACCTAATAATTCGGAAAGAAGCTTGACATGCTCTTCCTTTGTGTCAGTTTGTAGGAGCAAGTCGTCCATGTACTGAATGAAACATTCGAGTCGGAAAATTTGGATAGTCCGTTTGCCAATTGTCGGTGAAGAATGGACGGGGAGTTGTGGAAACCTTGCGGAAGGCATGTCCTTGTATATTGCTGGCCTTGGAACGTGAAGGCGAATTTGTATTGGCAATTCTTATCTAAAGGAATGGACCAAAAGCCATTGCTAATGTCCAGCACAGTAAAGTACTTAGCATGTACTCCCTGCTTTAGCATTGTTTTGGGACTCATGGCAACTGTGGGAGCTGCTAATGGGGTTACTTTATTGAGTTCCCTGTAATCTATGGTTAGTCTCCATGAACCGTCGGGTTTTCTTACGGGCCAAATTGGGGCATTGTTTGTTGAGGCTACGGGCCGAATTACACCTTGGTCTAGCAAACTTTGAATTACTTTTGCAATTTCTCCCTCGGCTTGCTGTGGGAAACCGTATTGCTTCTGGGGCTGGGGATCGGGGCCTGTAATGGTGGCTGTCCCTGGAATTTTTCCACAATCATGCTTGTGCTGGGCGAAGGATGCTTTCTGTTTTCTTAGGACCTCTCTAGTCATCTTATCTGTGGTAATCGTTTGTGGGTCAAACCAATAATCTCCCACTGAGCATATTCTGTGTTCGTAGTCTCCTACTGTGAGCGTGGCGGGGGCTCTTGCTGTTCTGGCCATTTTCCAAACACACTTATTCACAGGGTCAAAGGAAAGGTTGTGTGAGCTCATGAAGCCGATTCCTAAAATGTACTTTGCTGTTTGGGGCAAATCCACTAAAACAACGGGGTGCTTGGTGTTTATGTTTCCGATTTGAACATCTACTGGGGGCCGTAATGTATCCCTGCTGTACATGCCCTGTAAATCCACTAAGAGTGATGGTGCCTGTGGTGGGCCATTTGTCGCGCTGAAACATTGTGGAGGAGTTTAAAGTGGTGTGGGACCCTCTTGTGTCCGAAAGTATGTCCCCGGACTGTGCCTGTGACTACTGGTCTGCCTGATTTGTCCCAGAGTGTGTCGCAGACCTAAGTTGGGGAGTCTGAACACCGTCAATCTGTGCTATTGGTCGCGGCATGATCTGAACGGGCACTAACACTGTGTATGGGCCTAAAGTTGTTCCCAGGTGGGGTGTTCGATTGCTGGTTCAGTTGCTGGTTCGGGGGGCATTGCATTCACGGGCGTAATGTCCCTGCTGTCCACAATTATAGCATCCTTATGGTACCTGTGCTCTGGGGTGCTGTCCTTCATTTCTACCCTCATTCACCCATGCGGGGTGCTGATGTGTCCTTACTGGGTTCATAATCACTTTCATTATGTGTGGCGTCTGTGGGGTCATAATTCACACAGGCTTTTTGACCTGCTTCTGTGGCGTGGGAGACTAAAGTGCGAGCCCATTTGGTTGTGTTGTCGTTATCTACATGTGCGCGGACTAAATCCTGTTATGGGCCAGGGATTAGAGAACCCCAAAGTGTGTCATGGAGTTCACCTGACCCACAACTCTTAATAGATTGTGGTATGGGGAGCACACGGCCCACTCTACAAGTGTGGAACAGCAGAAATGGAAAAGTTATTTTTTAAAGCAAAACAATGTTTATTCTATGAACTCAAGTTAACCTTTTTAAAACTAACAGTAAACATCTTGCAACCATCAATTCAAATACAACCCCCAAAGAATACAACACTAAGTAATCCTTTAAGCTTTCCTTTTAACATCCATAAGACTTAAAACACCTTTTACCAGAAGCACATTAAGTTTACATTCACGACTGAAAACATTTATAATTCAATTCACCAAATGATCAAGAGATAGTCTTTTATTGGCAGAGTGAACAGCAGTACACCTGCTTGGTCTGGCTTCAGCTCCAACACTGAAAACAAAACTAAAACACACTCTGCAGCCTGCTCAAAAATGAAAGAAAAAGCTGACAGACAGCCCAGCTCCACCCACTCTCTGACATTACTGCAGTAGTAAACACCCATTTCATAAAGGAACTCTCACTACAGATATTTATATACACACCTATTTATAAATACCCATTTCTTAAACATACTCTCACATGACACCTCCCCTCAAGAAAAAAAAATAAACCATCAACTTCAACATGGTTTCATTTTTCACCTTTTCACTATCCTTTAAGAAATGCAGGCAGTAAATATACTTTTTTGTTTAAAAAAACAACAACACACGCAATCAGGTACAATAATATAGTCCATTTTTGTTCTCCTTCCTGCAACTGAAATCCTTCTTGATTGACAGTCTCTTTGAACAAGAAGGTCCTTGCATGATCCGTCCATTTCTCTACGCCTCAGCATTTTTCTTTAAAATTAGATACTTTAGATTTTATAGAATTTATAGTGCAGAAGGAGGCAATTCGGCCCATCGAGTCTGCACCGGCTCTTGGAAAGAGCACCCTACCCAAGATCCATACCTCCACCCTATCCCCATAACCCAGTAACCCCACCCAACACTAGGGGCAATTTTGGACACTAAGGGCAATTTAAAATGGCCAATCCACCTAACCTGCACATCTTTGGGCTGTGGGAGGAAACCGGAGCACCCGGAGGAAACCCACGCACACACGGGGAGGATGTGCAGACTCTGCACAGACAGTGACCCAAGCCGGAATCGAACCTGGGACCTTGGAGCAGTGAAGCAATTGTGCTTTCCACAATGCTACCGTGCTGCCCTTAGTTCAATCCGATCGCAGAGTCCCTTGTAATTCTCCAACACAGTAGCATTGGTTATCATACCTTTCAGGACGTCAAATGCCTGTTGAAAGTCCGCTGTCCACTGAAATTTTCGACGTTTCTTTGGCAAGTCCATCAGTGGAGCAATCACGCCACAAAGATGTTGGACAAATGTTCGATCAAATCCACTCATGCCGAGATATCGCGTTATTTCCCTTCGTTTTGAGGGGATCAGAAACTCCTAAAGGAATGTGACTTGGGCTTTTCCAAATTCACTTTTGGCTAAGTTTATCACCAAACCCACTTGCTGAAATCGATCGAATACCTCCATCACATGTTTCAAATGTTCTGTCCATGTTTGGCTGAAAATTACCAGACCGCACAATTAGGTAATCCTGAAACAAACTTGTTAGTTAACCATTGAAATGTGGCTGGTTTTGGTACCATCACTATGGGTGAGCTCCATTGGCTGCAACCCACTTCAATTATGCCATTTTTAAGCATACTCTCAATCTCTTTGTTAACCTGTGCCAATTTTAAAGGGTTAAGTCTATATGGATGTTGTTTGATTGGAACAGCATTTCCCACATCTACATCATGTATAGCCATTTTAGTACTTCCCAATTTATCTTTACAAACTTGCCCATGTAATATTAATAACTCTTTCAGGACAGTCCATTTTCCCTCTGGAACGTAACTCAACAATTTATCCCAATTTTTAACAACATCCTCATTTTCCAATTTAATTTGAGGTATGTCAAATTCACAGTCATCTGGATTTGGTTCATGACTTTGAGTTAGAATCATTAAAACCTCCTCCTTTTTCTCTCCTTCCCTTTCAAAGTACCGTTTAAGCATATTCACATGACACACTCGGTGAGATTCCCTTCTATCCAGCGGTTTGACCACATAATTCACCTCCCTTAATTTCCTGTCAATCTGATAAGGTCCACAAAACCTAGCTTTTAAAGGTTCACCTCCCACTGGTAACAGCACGAAAACTCTATCACCACTGAAAAAACTACGAACTTTGGATTTCTTGTCCGCTACCCGTTTCATCACATTTTGTGCAACTTTTAAATGTTGTCTAGCCAATTCACCTGCTCTATTTAATCGTTCCCTAAAATTTGACACGTGATCCAATAATGTAAGTTCTGATTTCTCACTGACCAATTTTTCCTTAATCAATTTAAGTGGTCCTCTTACCTCATGACTAAAAATTAGTTCAAAAGGACTAAATTTGGTTGACTCATTTGGAGCATCCCTAATTGCAAACAATACGAATGGAATTCCTTTATCCCAGTCCTCTGGATAATCATGACGATAAGCCTTCAACATTGTCTTTAATCGGGCAGCACGGTGGCGCAGCGGGTTAGCCCTGATGCCTCACGGCGCCGAGGTCCCAGGTTCAATCCCGGCTCTGGGTCACTGTCCGTGTGGAGTTTGCACATTCTCCCCGTGTTTGCGTGGGTTTCGCCCCCACAACCCAAAGATGTGCAGGCAAGGTGGATTGGCCACGCTAAATTGCCCAACAAAAACAAAAACGTTGTCTTTAATGTCTGATGCCACCTTTCTAACAGTGCCTCTGATTCTGGATGGGACGCAGTTGATTAAATTGTTTTATTCCGAAACTGTCCATAACTTCTTTGAATAACATTGAGGTAAAATTTGATCCTTGATCCGATTGTATTTCTGTGGGTAGTCCATATCTAGTAAAGATTTTAAGTAACTCCTCCACAATCTATTTTAAGTAACTCCTCCACAAGGGGCAGCACGGTAGCACAAGTGATTAGCACTGTGGCTTCACAGCGCCAGGGCCCCAGGTTCGATTCCCCGCTGGGTCACTGTCTGTGCGGAGTTTGCACGTTCTCCCCGTGTGTGCGTGGGTTTCCTCCGGGTGCTCCGGTTTCCTCCCACAGTCCAAAGACGTGCAGGTTAGGTGGATTGGCCATGCTAAATTACCCGTAGTGTCCATAAGGGTTGGGAGGGGTTATTGGGTTGCGGGGATAAGGTGGAAGTGAGGGATTAATGTGGGTCGGTGCAGACTCGATGGGCCGAATGGCCTCCTTCTGCACTGTATGTTCTATGTAATCTATGTAATCTTTTTAGCTGTAATATTATGTACTGGAGTGGCCTCTGGAAACCTAGTAGACACATCCATTATAGTCAAAAGATATTGATTCCCACTTTTCATTTTAGGAAGCGGTCCTACAAAATCAATTAGGACCCTAGTAAAAGGTTCCTCAAATGCTGGAATGGATATTAAGGGCACTGCTTTTATCACTGTTTGAGGTTTCCCTATCACTTGACATGTGTGACCTGATCGACAAAATTTAACTACATTTTTATGTAGCCCAGGCCAATAAAAATGTTTCTGGATTTTAGCTTGAGTTTTCCTTTTTCCTAAATGACCTCCCACTGGTACCTCATGTGCAACTTGCAACACCTCCTTTCTATACCCTACCGGCAATACTACTTGATGGACTTCTGCCCACTTTTCATCCACCTGCATATGGAAAGGTCTCCACTTTCTCATCAAGACACCACTTTTACGGTAATAACACTCTGGTATACACTCAGATTCCTCTTCCGTATATGCTTTCTGATACATCCGTTTTATTTCTATATCTTTCTGGTGTAACTCCGCCAATTTTCCTGAACTAAAAGTATCCGCCTCATCCTCCACCTATTCTTGTTCTTTTTCAACCATCTGATCAAAAATCATTTCTGATAATTGCACTTCAACTTCATCTTCACTCTTTGATTTCTCCTCTTGTCTTAACCTGTGACTTTGCGACCTTACCATTAAAGATTGACTAGCTCCCGTATCTCTTAAAATTGTGACTTCTTTACCTGCTCCTCCTGATACACATGAGTAAACTTTATCCACACAAGTAAATTCCTTAAAGAGATCTGGCACTTTCTTATCAATCACCTCTTGATCAGGCTGTACAATCTTTTGCACCTCCTTCGCTTCACTTGGGCTTTCCTTTACCACTTTAACAGACCCAACTGTCTTATCCTGTTTTACCACATCAGCCTTCCCAATGCTTTTCTTCAACCACCAACACTGTGACTTTACATGGCCTAGTTTATTATAGTGAAAACATTTGAAATTTTTCATTTCTTTTCCACCCTCCTGGATTTCCTTTTGAGTCTGAGGTACACTCTCCTTATTATCTCCCATCAGATCACCTTTACCTTTTCCACTTGAGTATTTCTCATGTCCCCAGTTTCTATCCCTCACAGGCTGAAACTGATGTTCAAAACCAAGCTTTGATTTATGAACTGATTCATACTCATCTGCCATTTCTGTTGCTAACCTCACAGTTTTAACCCTCTGCTCTTCCACATGAGTTCTCACTATATCAGGAGTTGAATATTTAAACTCCTCCAAAAGTATAATTTTTCTGAGAAATTGGTCTATTTTCAAAGCCCTTATCCACCTGTCAAAATTACTCTGTTTGATCCTTTCAAACTCCATGTATGTTTGACCAGGTTCTTTCCTTAAATTTCTAAACCTTTGTCTGTAGGCTTCAGGCACTAGTTCGTAAGCACCTAAGATGGATTTTTTCACCTGCTCATATGTCTCAGATACCTCCTCCGAAAATGATGCATACACTTCACTAGCCCTACCTAATAGCTTTGTTTGAATCAGTAATACCCACATGTCCTGTGGCCATTTCATTTGTTTAGCTACCTTCTCAAATGAAATGAAAAAGGCTTCAACCTCCTTCTCATCAAACCTTGGCAATGCTTGGACATATTTAAATCAATCCCCACCAAGCCTTCGGCTATGACGCTCTTTATCACTATCATCACTATCATCCAACTGTACGTTTTCCTTTACGCCTGCCAATTTTAACTGACTGTCATGTTGCATGGCCATTTTCTGAAGTTCAAACTCTCTCTCTTTTTCCCTGATCTGTATCTCCCTTTCTCTTTCTTTTTCTTCTGCTAGGGCTTGTCTTTCTTTTCTCCTTTCTGCCCTCTCCTTTTCTTTTTCCGCTCTCTCTCTTTCCGCTCTATCTCTTTCTCTTTCTTTTTCCGCTCTCTCTCTCTCTTTCTTTTTCCTCTCTTTCGTATTCAAGCTGCTTTAACTCTTTCTCATGTTCCATTTGTTTAATTTTCAACTGAATTTTTGCCATTTCCAATGAGTCAAACTGCATCTCAGGCAACTTTAAATGCTTAGCCACCGCCATAATTACCTCATCTTTTCGCATTTTGTCAGGTAATGTTAACTGCAATGTTTTTGCCAAATCTAACAGTCTGCTTTTAGTCTCTGTCTGTAAGGTACTGTGTGTGACTGTCTCCACCCCCCAAAACCTTCAGAGCCTCTGAAAGAGCCATTGTCCACAACACATTCCCCACTTAAACTAGAATACCACACCTGAAAAGCACCCACAATATGCTCACCCTTCACTGTCTTTAAGTTCACTAAGCCAATCCAATAGCGAGACTTTTATCCCCCTCGAGCCCCCAATTTGTTATGGGCAAGGGATTAGAGAACCCCAAAGTGTGTCATGGAGTTCACCTGACCCACAACTTTTAATAGATTGTGGTATGGAGAGCAAACGGCCCACTCTACAAGTTTTTTTTTTAAAGCAAAACAATGTTTATTCTATGAACTCAAGCGAAACTTTTTAAAACATACAGTGAACATCTTAGCAAACATTAATTCAAATACAACCCCCAAAGAATACAACACTAAGTAATCCTTTAAGCTTTCCTTTGAAAAACATCCATAAGACTTAAAACACCTTTTACCAGAAGCACATTAGGTTTACATTCACTACTGAAAACATTTATAATTCAATTCACTAAATGATCAAGAGATAGTCTTTTGATGGCAGCGAGAACAGCAGTACACCTGCTTGGTCTGACTTCAGCTCCAACACTGAAAACAAAACTAAAACACACCCTGCAGCCTGCTCAAAAACAAAAGTAAAAAGCTGACAGACAGCCCAGCTCCACCCACTCTCTGACATCACTGCAGTAGTAAACACCCATTTCTTAAAGGTACTCTCACTACAGATATTTATATACATACCCATTTATAAACACCCATTTCTTAAAAGTACTCTCACATGACAATCCCAAAGACTGCTTTAAAATATATCCAAAGGCGTCCTGCGTATGGATGCTCTCCCTATTTTGTCTACAACGGTTTAGACCTTCTACGGGGTCTCCTCTGTTGTAACCAATCGCGTCTAAAATAGCTGCCTTCATCTCCTGGAGGCTTCCTCCTCCTACATTCTGTGGGTCTGGTAATACTGAGTGAACGGATGGGTCAAGGCTCATCACTATAAGCTTCACTTCCTCCGGTTCGTCCAGACCGTACATAAGTGTATGTTGTCTTACTCGCTTAAAGAACTGATGCGAGTCTGCTATGGGTTGGAATGGTTCTATTTTGGCACAGGCATCTCTCAATTGTGTGATGGATAATGGGGTGCTGTACACGAAATCGGGTTCATCGTCAATCGGTGACTTTCGCTGTGTGGTGACTGGGTTCATGGGGGTGTATGCTGCCTGTGCAGTCGGTGGTGCGGGTGCTTTCCTTTTCGGGGCCTGGGGGGCTCTATTCTGATTCTCAGTGTCTTCTACATATCTATGGGTGGTTTCATTGAGTTCCTGCCAATCGGGGCCATTTTCCTGGTCTAATTTCGGTCCAAAGGTGTCTCTGAATCCGTTTTGCACTGAGAGCAGTTACTGCAACTTCTCTATTTGTTGTCTACATTTGGCGTGTCTGAAAGCTGCTTCAGTGAACTAAACAAGATTGGTGTGCCCGTTTGACATCAGCCATCTCCTTGTCTTTAGTTGCTAGCTGCTCTCGGAGTTGCTCATTAACTTTCTAACATTCACTAAAATTTCACTCACTCGTCTCCTCTTTTTCTACAAGCTGTCTGCGGAGCATCCTCACGACCTCCTCTGTGCCTCGCAATTGAGCCAGACAGGACACGATTGCCACTGGCTTACGAACTTTTCCTACATTCTTTTTATGTATCTCGGTTACGTTGTCCCACCAGGTTTGTCCTACATCGACCTGACTCTTTATTGGAACAAAACCCAGACCAAAGGGGCCATCCTTTCCCCTTCAAATACTTTCTCAATTCCTCTTCCCATATGTGGCACTGCTCTGCTCTACTGATCACTACGACCTCGGGTTCCTGCGGGTTCATTCGGCGTTCCATTGCCTTTGCTGCCATTGCTACCAGTATCTCTTTTCATACCATAATCTTTGTTTCTCTACCGTAAATTTGGGACAGGGGAAATAAGGCGGCGATTCGAACAGCAGGTATGGGCTAAGCTATTTTCCGGTTCACAATACTCCCGATAGTTTTACGCAATAAAATCTGTTTATCTGTTAGTACGCATGCAAGTTAATACACACTTCTGAATCTTGGTGATTTGATCGATACGAACCTTACACTTGTGGTTTCTTTCACTTTTCCTCAATTGGATTTCTAATGCAAAGATTTGTGGGTTCTCTCGGAGTGACAAAATCACTTCTAAATCGAGTCCCGTCAGATGTCGCCAATAATGTTGCCAATTTGCACCGGGTACGCCAATAATGTTGCTGTTTTTAACTGGATACTAATATGACAGTTAGTAATGATGGATATTTCTTTCAGAGTCGCCAGGTATCAGATAATACCACCACAAGGTTTAACTGGATATCGATCAAAGACCTAACAACCAGTCAGTTAGTTCAAGTTCAATGATAGTTTCTTTACACACAATAATTACTTTGACGTGCTACATAAAACACTACAAGTTAAATTACACCTAACCCTACAACAACCTGTATTTAACTTCAGGCACCCGGCTTTATGCAGAGGAACAAGGCCTTTGTTCGGATCTTGCGTGGCTGGGTCTGGAGAAGTGACTTTGTTTCTGCTGGGCTCATCCGTCTGGTAGCGATCGTTGGTCTTGAACTTGCTTCTGGTCGTGATGCTGCAATTGGTTTTAGGTGTAAGCCGGGACCAAAAAAGACTGAACACATGGCAGTGTCTCTTTTTATCCTTTGGGGGTTTCGCGCTCTTTTGGGCGGTCCTTAGCTTTGGACCCAATAATTCGGCAGGCTTCGAATACTGCCTTCGATGTTAGCCAATAAAGGAGCGGGTACCTTGATGGCTGGGTGTGTCCTGAGCAGTCATTGACCTTGGCTGTTTGGGCTTCCTGGGTGAAGAGAGTGGCGCCGATGTGTCTGGATCTGTATCTGATACCTGAGTACCAGTCCCTTTGTTCTGGGGAAATGGGCCATTAGAATGCAAATCGACTGGGGGTTTCGATAGTGTCTGCTTATCTAGTGGCAAATATACACTTAAGCTCTGAGTTCGTCTGGATCCTGCATTGGCCATATTTCCCGTGATTCTTTGCGAGTGGCCATGTTTCCCTTTGTAAATGGCCATCACAGATGGCTACAAACTGGACATGTGATGACGTGATGACATGGCTACTTAAGAGGTCACATGACAGAAGTGTGGGAATTCTCCCGGCGCGCAGGCAGGGTACAAGCCATGGTGTGGCTCTTCAGTTAACGAATACAGGTGTGTTTGCTATAAGTCCCTGCTCGCCAGTCTTTGGGAACATAGCACTTCTGCAGGTGTGATCCAATTTTTTTTAATAACCCCAAACTTGAGAGAGAAAGCTCAGAGGATTAGTTTCTTTGCAAACACTCAAAACACAGGAGGGAGTGTCACTACTTAATCTCCAGAGCATTTATACAATAAAAGAAGGATAGAGAAAGAAATATTTACAGGGAGAAAAAAAATATTATTTTGTGTTAGTCCAGAGAACAGAATCAAAGTTCAATGGTGTATTCCTTCACAGAGGTCATCAGATTGAAAACTGTTTGCTGGATATTTCACTTTTCTAGTAAAGGTGACTTCCATGATGGGTTAAGCACGTAGAGGTGAATTACATTTGTAGGTGATGGTACAGAAGTTCAGAAGTTCCATTAGAAACAGTGTGGATGGGGACAGACATTGAAATCTGGATAGAGCCCTTCTTCTGAGCTGCTGTTTGCTAGATAGAAGATAGCAGACTGAACATTATAGCTCCACAGGGAATATTACAGGGTTTTCAAGCTAGAGGGTAATGTCACATGAGTCCCACTTCTCTATTTTGGCTTTGACAGTGTTTCTTACTTTGTCTGGGTTCCTGAGATTGTTAATGTTCCAACCATGAAGAATTTGAAAGGAGATTGCAGGGCCCTTTGTCTTAGCAGACCAGGAGACTCCAGTGGCTAGGTCTGGTTTATGAAATGTATCATTCCTTTTGAATTTGGTCTCTGCAGCCAACAGGACCATTCGCATCATTTCAGAGATAATGAGGTGTCAGCTTCTCTGATACAGCCAGAATGTTAATTTTGTTCAGGGTTACAGCCAGATAAGGTTTCAGTTATTTTAAAAGTCAATAAATAATGTTGGATGTAGAAGTAGGGTTAATGTGGGAATGAGCACAGTACCACCCACACAATAATGTAAGAATGCACGCAACACAGAGCCAGCATCTGCCTAGAGATGGACAGAGTCGGATAAAGAGCTAGACTGGAGTCAGTTCTGTTGCTCGTTTTAGCCTTAGTTTAATTGCTCTAATTCTGTCACCTTTGCTCTTGAGTCGCCAGGTATCTTTCTGATACTGCCACGTGGTTCAAGTCCGAGTAATCATTAATAATCCAACACACCGCTTAGTAAGAGTTAAATCAATGCTCATTTATTATATACAGCAATTAATACTTATACATTAATTCTACTTCTAAGCTACTTCCTACAACTAACAGGCCAATACTTAACTTTGGAAATGGCCCACCAGGTCAGGGAAACAAATGGCCTTTCATATGGGTTCTGAGCCTGCGGGATTCAAAGCTGGTACAGGTCGCTAGATCGTTGGAGTAAGACGTACGATTCTAGCGGCTGTTGTAGAAGGTCAGCAGAAGGGTCTCGAAGGGTGCGGAGAGGAGAAGAAGGGAAGAAGGGTCGATTTGAACTTGGCCCCTATTCTTATAGTCCCCAGGGGCTTCCCGCCTCTCGGAGCGGACCTTGTACCTGGTTCCAAGTGATTGGACTTGGTCCCAACCACTTGGTTCGATATTCTCCAATGCTGGAGCGATTCCTTGATCGAGGGGTGGTCGTTTACCTCTCTTTGTGACAGCTCCTGCTGGCGCCGAAAAGTCTGGGTCAGCTTTGTGTTACTAATTTGTAGCATATTGTTCCCGGGATTGCTACTTTATATGCAGATGGCTGGGGTGTTGTTATGTTTATGGCTGCAGGTATCGATTCGGTCTGGCTTCCCCAGAGGCGATAACACTGTTTTACCTGCAGCTGTCTGTTTGAGTCCTGTTGGCTGATTTTCCCATCAGCCTCTTCCGTTCGCCATTTTAAATTGGGGTTTGGCCATTCTAATCGGGTGTTAGCCATTTTACATGGCTACAATCCCTCCTTGTGATCCTCACGCGAAGCGTGAAGGATCACATCATAATTGTTAATTTCCATTCCCTGACCGGGGGGGGGGGGGGGTACACCTCCTACATGGCCTCTGCACTGACCATAGCTATGCACAAAAATTTTAACTAACAATTCTAAGGGCGCTATGTCAGACAGGGACATGCATTACAAAACAACAAACTTGGAACCTCTAACTTATCCTTAATATACTACACTCGCTAAACATTCCATTATCCTACCTTCCTCAATCCTACAACAAAATCACAGTATTTCATACAATCTTTCCTGGCTTGGCAGTCAAGCTCAGGATCATACAATTTTTTTTTTCATGAAAAAGTTTTTTTTTTACATCTCTTTATTTACAACAACAATAAACGCAAGCGAATGCACTTTATTATTTTATAATAGATCGCGGGGGTCGGGGGTCTGGTCGTAACCGAACATAGGGGATCTGATCCTATATACCGGGGTTCGAGCGCGGTAGGCTCTCCTTCTCCATTTACGTAGACGCATAGTCTGCACTACACAGCAGAGTATCGCCAACGCTAACAGTGTTTCGATCACAGAGGACAGGGAGTACCAGGTTATGAACCTGGCACACCAGGATGATGTAGTGTCGCTGGTGACTGGGCTCTGGGTACTGCGGGGCAGTGAAACATTAACGGCTGGGGAGTTTGAAGTCATGGGGTTCGCGTTCACGCGCAACTAAATGTCCAAAACAGTATGTTGATCACGATGAAGGAAGTCCTCATGGCTGTTCTCGGTCCTTTTCTTTCTTTGTGTTCTCCAGTTCTGGAGCTTCTTGAGTTCTGTAGAAACAAGCATAGTGTCTGTAACAATCTTTGTTTAATATCTGGTATGCTAGTGTGTCTGTCCTTTGGTGCCAATTATTCCCTTTATAATTGGTCACTATGTGTGACTCCCTCAATTTTTTTTCAAAAAACAAATTTTAAGACACGGCACACTTCCCAATCATGAACCAGTGCTGATTTACCATCCAAATGTTCCAGGACGTAAATAGCAGATGGCAGGCTAAAGGTTCCCTAAACAAACGAAACTTTTTGAAATGAAAAATGTCAAATGAGGTGTGTATGAGCCACGACGGGTAAGATTTGGATGGAGTCCCCGGGTAGGACGGGCTACCAATGCCGTATCTCCCCTACCCGAGCGTGATTGACCAGCGGGGGGGGGGGTCCCCAGGCAGGGCGGGTCTCACGCCGTTTCTCCACTGCCTGAGCAACCGACAAGAACGGGCAAAAATTTAGTCTTCGTGGTGGGGCTGCCGTAGTGGTTCTATCCTTCGAACCAGAAGGGCAGTTACGATCGGGCATCTGATACCCGAACAAGTATCAGTTGAAAAGCTAGTTCCTCTGAACAAGCGTGTGGCAATGGTAGGTCTCTGAGGGCAAGTCCTCAGAGGTTTCTGCTGAATAGGCGTGTGGCAGTGAGAAAAATTCTCCTGTCGGACATACAACATGTAACAAACTTACAAAACAATATAAAACATTCTGCAGGTTCCAGCAGAAAACGGGACATCGTAAATCACATTTGGGCTGGGGTGTAATTAACATATGGAGGGAGTGCAGCGTGACCGAAGAAGAGAGGAAGGAGGAGTGAAACAAAAATTAAGTGGCCTTGCTGAGGTAACACTGCCATGAGAAGTGGTGGGTAAGCGCTCACAGTTTGCATGGGGCAGCTGGGACCTTGTAGCTGCTGTGGGTGGTGTTCTCCTTCATATCTGGGGGCTAGTCTAGCTGGTGGGGGTCTCCTGCAATCTCGGGCGAAGTGTCCTGGCTGCCCACAGTTGTAACATGACCCCTGGGGCACATAAGGTGGAGCAGGCTCTCTGGTGCATTGTTCCCTTGGGTGTGGTTCCCTGGGTGGGGGGTCGGGGCTGTTGGTGTCTTTGTTGGTTTGGGGGGCATTTGTGGGCTGATCCCGTTGCTGTTTCAGGGGGGCTTGACATTCTCGTGCGTAATGTCCTAATTGTCCGCAATTGTAACATTCCGATGGTTTCTGTGGGGGGCTGTTCCTTCCTTCGTTTACCCATGCGGGGTTCTGGTGCGTTTTAACTGGATGCATGTCTGCCTGCTCTTCCTCGGGTTCCCTAACTGTGGGTTTGTCTGCTTCTGCCTGCTGTTCTTCAGGATTTTTAACTGTGGGTTTGCTTTGTACAGACTGCTCCCAGGCGCGGGACAATCTTTTTAAAACCCGTTTCTCATTGTGGGCTTCCTCTGAGGGGTCATAATTGGTACAGGCTTTTTGTCCTGCCTCTGTGGCATGGGAGATAAGGGTGCGGGTCCATTTGGCCATACCGTCTTTGGACAAATGGGCGCGTTCTAAATTACCGAAAACTGCTGTGAAATGAATCCACAGGCGTCCAGCAAACGCTGTGGGGTGTTCTGTCTTTTCCTGCCTGCACTTATTGAGGCCTTCTACGGGGTCACCCCGGTTATACCCAATCGCATCCAGGATCGCGGTATGCATTTCTGCAAGGGTGCCTCCTCCTACATTCTGTGGGTAGGGAAGGGCTGCTGCTACTGACGGATATAAACTTAAAACTGTGAGCTTTACCTGCTCTCTCTCATCCAGGCTGTACATGTTCGCCTGATGTTTAACTGTGGCAAAGAAATGGTGGGGGTCTAAGGTGGGGAGGAACGGTGTGATTGTATCGCACGCGTCCTGTAATTGGGTCACTGTTAAGGGGTTGGAATATAGAAAGTCCGCATCGTCCAATGTGGCTGTGCGGTGGGTAGTTACAGGGTTCATTAGAGCCTGAACTATCTGCTGTGTGGGGGGTTGGGGTGCTTTTCTCTTTTGGGGCTTTCCCTGCGCACATGTTCACTGAACATATCTCTGCGCTGTTTCGTGTAACTCTTCCCAATCAGGGCCCTCTTCCTGGTCTAACTTTTCCTCAAAGGTTTCCTGAAAACCTTTCTGAACAGAAAGCAGTGATTGCAGCTCTGCAATCTGCCTCCGGCACTTTGCATGATCTATGGTGCTCTGTCTTTGTTCTGTGGTGGCAGCGTGGTGTGCTCTTAAGGCTGCCTTGAGATCACTACACTGTTTTTGTAATGTCTCTACCTGTTTTTCTGTCTCTTCTCTTACCAGGACTGCACGTTGTGTGTCCTGATAGGCCATTTCATACTGCGACTGGAAACTGCTTAAATGCGCCAGACAAGACTGGTGACCCCGTTTGGCGTCAGCCACCTCTCCATCTTTCGCTGCCAATTTCCTCCTTAATTCTAAATTCTCTTTTTCAACTTCACTTACATCGACATTACTCATCCGATGTATGCCCTCAACTTCTTTACGGAGCGTCTTGACGACCTCCTCTGTGCCTCGCAATTGTGCCAAACAGGACACGATTGCCATCGGCTTGCGAGCTTTTCCCAAGCTCTTTTTGTGTATCTCGCTCAGGTTCTCCCACCAAGTATGCCCTATACTTCCGGGACCTGATTCCTCATTATTGCAGAAATCCTTTCACAGGGGCCATCCTTTGCCCTTGAGATATTTCCGGATTTCCTCCTCCCAAATGGGACACTGTCCCACTCTACTGCTGCTGGTGGCTGCGACCGCAAAATCCTCAGGGTTCATGAGGCGCTGCATTGCCTGCATGGCCATCTTTCCTATCCGACTGCTTCTTCTAAATTTGTAACAGGGGGCTAAGGCGGTGTTGTAGATACGGGTACGGCTTGCGCTATTTTCCGAAAATACAGACTTCCGACAGTTTTGATGCAACAAAATCTATCAGTTTTACCTTATAGCCCTGTTAGTTACGCATGCATACACACACTTCCGAATTATGACTATTGATCAGAACTGCTTAAACACTTGTGGTTTTCTGTTTATGGGTATGTATATAAATATACTTAACTTTGGAAATGGCCCAACAGGTCAGGGAAACGAATGGCCTTTCGCATGGGTTCTGAGCCTGTGGGATTCAAAGCTGGTACAGGTCGATAGTCAGGAGTGTCTATCTTGTAGCGACCATTGGAGTAAGACTTACGATTCTAGCGGCTGTTGTAGAAGGTCAGCAGAAGGGTCTCGAAGGGTGCGGAGAGGAGAAGAAGGGAAGAAGGGCCAATTTGAACTTGGCCCCTATTCTTATAGTCCCCAGGGGCTTCCCGCCTCTCGGGGCGGACCTTGTACCTGGTTCCAAGTGATTGGACTTGGTCCCAATCACTTGGTTCGATATTCTCCAATGCTGGAACGATTCCTTGATCGAGGGGTGGTCGTTTACCTCTCTTTGTGTCAGCTCCTGCTGGTGCCAAAAAGTCTGGGTCGGCTTTGTGTTACTAATTTGTAGCATATTGTTCCCGGGATTGCTACTTTATATGCAGATGGCTGGGGTGTTGTTGTGTTGATGGTTGCAGGTATCGATTCGGTCTGACTTCCCCAGAAGCGATAACATTGTTTTACCTGCAGCTGTCTGTTTGAGTCCTGTTGGCTGATTTTCCCATCAGCCTCTTCCGTTCGCCATTTTAAATCGGGGTTTGGCCATTCTAATCGGGAGTTAACCATTTTACATGGCTACAGTTCCATACCTGAACCCTCTACTGTAAATATGTGCTGGATTTTGAGTTGTTAATGAAAACTTGCTGTTAATAGACTCTTTACCAGGGCATCCAAAACAGGATCCTTCATGTTGGCAACATTGGGATCAAAACTCTCATTCTCCCAAGAATGCTGAGAAAATAAGCAAAATAACCACCTTCAACAGATTCTGCACTGAAACCTAACTCCGAACTGAAGCTACAGACACTGAGAAAACGCACCGGAAAGAAAATAATTAAAAAGCTCCAGAGACGAAGATTCTGAAAGCAAACAAGAAAAGGTGGAAGTCTGACTCAAGCAGAAGACTCCATTGCATCCTCCTTGGATGTCCAGTTTCAGCAAACAGAGCTCGCAGCCTGCAAAGGTGAGATAAAATGTTTAAATTTCAGGCCACCTAGCCCTGAGAAACCCCTTTTAAGTTATTCAAACACAATCACCATTTCATAGCAATGTGTTGCTCAACCCGATCCCAGACTCCAAGTCACAACACATGGCTCCCACGTCCAGTAAAAAGAAATGATTTACAATTGATGTTGTCCATGTGGGGTACCTGAGGAATGGAAACAGCACACCACCTTGCCAGTATTGAGGTGTAAAGTGCCATCACAGGGGAGATCAGTGTCCAGTGCCATCACAGGGGAGATCAGTGTCCAGTCTTTCTACTGGAGCAGACAGGGATACTTTGGTAAACTTTGCAAATCAACAAACCAGAACTGCAGAAGCAGCCAAAGGACGAGACTGAAGACCCAGAAGACGCACAGCCATTCTTCTTGGGGAACATCTGAGAATGAGGTTCATCAGGGAAGGAACAACAGTCTGAGGAGCTTTTACCACCAACTAAGGTGATGGTCCAGCAGGTAGACATTTTTAAAGTTTTTAATTCATTCATAAATATAGCTTTCATACAGCTTTCAACCAATGTGCTGATACCACAAGGGAACCTGGTAGCAGTTACACACCACCAACAATAAGCAGAGGTGAGCATCCTACTCAATCTTCGTCTTGCCACAGGAACACTCTTCCTCAGCCCCAGAGAGCATCAGACGGCCCGAATGGAGGGGAAACGAAACAAAAACACCACCAAGTAAATAAATACCATTTTCACCCACCCAGCAAGAAAATATCAAGAGTAACGACAACCAGACACTGCGAAACCAGCCATATCAACCAGGCCTGGTTTAACATTAATCAATGGAAGAAACAAATGGAACCGTACCCAGATTCCAGTCCAACCTCCAGGTCAACAACAAGAACAAGCAACACCGGAGCCGACCACTCTCCCGACAGAACAGTGGACGAGATGCGGAAGGCCTCTACACTGTCTGAACCTCTAACTTCAAGGACTTGAACTGGGGAGATGGGGTAGTGAGAATGTTGTTAATGTTAATATTTACAGCAAACATGTTGCAGTGGCATTTAGGTTCTTACAATAAGGTTCAAGCACATGACTTACAACAATGTAAAATTTGGAATCAAACTAAAGTAATGTGATAAAGACTTCAGAGGAGTAGTAGTAGGACCTCATAAAGGGTTAGCATGGAAATGAGTATAGTACTGCCCACACAGTGATATAAGAAAGCCCATGGCCCAGAGTCAGGGTCAGTTGAGAGATGGGTAAAGACCGAGGCTGTACCCTTTATTGTAAGAAGTCTTACAACACCAGGTTAAAGTCCAACAGGTTTGTTTCGATATCACTAGCTTTCGGAGCGCTGCTCCTTCGTCAGGTGAATGAAGAGGTATGTTCCAGAAACATATATATAGACAGATTCAAAGATGCCAGACAATGCTTGGAATGTGAGCATTAGCGGGTGATTAAATATTTATAGATCCAGAGATGGGGTAGCCTCAGGTTAAAGAGGTGTGAATTGTATCAAGCCAGGACAGTTGGTAGGATTTCGCAGGCCAAATGGTGGGGGATGAATGTAATGCAACATGAATCCCAGGTCCCGGTTGAGGCCGCACTCATGTGTGCGGAACTTGGCTATAAGTTTCTGCTCGGCGATTCTGCTTTGGAACATCAGAGACGGTACGCGGTACATACTCGTGCGACTCGCCAATGTTGTCTACCTCGTACGCTGCAGGAAAGGAAGTCCCGAAGCGTGGTACATTGGCGAGACCATGCAGACGCTGTGACAACGAATGAACGGACATCGCGCGACAATCACCAGGCAGGAATGTTCCCTTCCAGTCGGGGAACACTTCAGCATTCAAGGGCAGTCAGCCTCTGATCTCCGGTTAAGCGTTCTCCAAGGCGGCCTTCAGGACGCGCGACAACGCAGAATCGCCGAGCAGAAACTTATAGCCAAGTTCCGCACACATGAGTGCGGCCTCAACTGGGCTGTTTAGCACAGGGCTAAATCGCTGGCTTTGAAAGCAGACCAAGGCAGGCCAGCAGCACGGTTCAATTCCCGTAACAGCCTCCCCGAACAGGCACCGGAATGTGGCAACTAGGGGCTTTTCACAGTAACTTCATTTGAAGCCTACTTGTGACAATAAGCGATTTTCATTTCATTCATTTCATTTTTCATCTGTCTATATATATGTTTCTGGAATATGTACATAATTCTGAATTGTGAATAAAGACTTCGTTAAGATATTCGTAGACTACAAAATCCACTTTGTGGTGTTCAAAGCAGGATTCTTCAATGGGAAGCATGTCATTCTTGCTCATTAAGAGGCAACCTCACCAGCATTAAACTTACTTCAGAAGGTTTACCTCCCAGCCAGTGAAACTTTAGAACGTTTGTTTTTACGACTGTATATAAATGTATATAAATGATGTGCACCTGGAAAACCTCACCTCTTCCACAACTTTGAGGTCAGTAAATGCTGTTTTCACCTTCTTGGGGACATTGCATACCTTCACTCACATTGAGTGACAGCGTCCAAGATGAAACAGGAGGCAGGGTCAGTGGGGGAGGGGAGTGGGGAGAGTGTCCAGGGAAGGAGCGTGGAGTGTCTGAGAATACAATGGGGGATAGAGGGGAGCAGACACAAGAGTGTGTCTGGGGAAGGGTGAGGGAGATTGTCTGGGGAAAGGGCATTGGGGAAGGTGGAATTGTCTCGGGAAGGAAGGATGGGGAGAGAATGTCTTCGAGGCTGAGGTGGTCTGTGTCAGCCATGGAGCCCTGAGGGGTCAACTCAGGTACTGGTGATAGATGGGAACAGACACAGTCAGAGGGGACAGTAGGGTAGCGGGGTTAGAGTTTGGTAGGTGAATGTCTCATGATGAGATGGGTGAGATCATGGAGGGGGACAAGACTTGGGCTTGAACGATGGGGGTGCAAGGTCAGGGTGGGCATGGGGCCAGTAACAGGTGTCGGCTCTGAGGGGAGGGAA
Source organism: Scyliorhinus torazame (assembly GCF_047496885.1). NCBI lineage: Eukaryota > Metazoa > Chordata > Chondrichthyes > Carcharhiniformes > Scyliorhinidae > Scyliorhinus > Scyliorhinus torazame. Next base: position 55,579,125 of record NC_092717.1, on the reverse strand, counting down.
GGCACATGAAGGTGGATCATGGTCGGGTCCAGGGTAATGGAGGGAGGTTCAAGGGTCATAGAGGACAGAGGAATGGTGATAATGGATGAGCCAGAGGTGATCGTGGGGAAATTGGTGGGTGATAGGAGGAGGGTAAAAGATAGTGGACCGAGTCTGGATGGTCATGCATATTTTTAAAATCTGGCCTTAACCATGCAGGTCAGTGGTCAGAGGAGTTCAAGGTCAGCAATGGCTGAGTCAGCCTGTGGAATTTGTTACCACAGGAAGTAGTTTAGGTCAAAACATTGCATGTTTTCAAGAAGCAGCGAGCTATATCACTAAGGGCGAAGGGGATCAAAGATTATGGGGAAAGCGGGATTAGGCTGTTGAGTTGGATGATCAGCCATGATCACAATGAATGGCGGATCAGGCTTGAAAGGCGAAATGGTCGTCTCCTGCTCCTATTTTCTATGTTTCTATGAAAAGGACACCCTAATAATTATGAGGCAACTTGATATGAATAATGGAGGACAGAGGCTTATTGGTAATATTGCCAGACTAGTCAACCATAAGCCAAGGCTCTGGCAATACAGTTCGAATTCCACCACAGCAGATGGTGGAATTTAAATTCAATTAATTAAAAAGCTAGTCTCGGTAACAGTAACCATGAGTTGATTATTGTAAAAACCCATCTGGTTCATTTCAGGGAAGGAAATCTACTGTCCTTGCCTGGTCTGGCCTATATGTGACTCCAGGCCCATAGCAATGTGGTTGACTCTCAAGTGCACTCTGAAATGGCCAAGCAAGTCACTCAATTGTATCAAAAATGGCTACAAGGTAGAAAAAAAGAAATGAAACCGGACAGATCACCTATCAACCTAGGCACCAGAAGTAACAGGGCAAACACAGCCCTGTCAGCCTTACTAAGTCCTCCTTACGAACATCTGAGGCCTTGTGCCAAAATTGGGAGAGCTGTCCCACAGACTAGCCAAGCAACAGCCAGATGCAGTCAGACTCACTGAATCATACCTTATTGACAATGGGCAGTTTCTCCGTTTGGGAGATTATGGGCTGGATTCTCCGATTTTGAGATTAAGTGGCGACGCCAGCGTGGGAATCGTGGTGTTTGACGACAGAAAATATAATGCAACAGCTGCATCGATTCAGCTACTTTAAATGGGCTAGCACCACCGCCACATGGAATACAACCAATTCCATGGAAAACGGTGCCGGATTCAGTGGGTCTGTGATTGGCGATCGTGAGGCTCACACGCCGCAGCCGCACTTAAACGGTCCTTTCCCAAACACACACCGTCCCAGCCAACAAGATGGCTGGAAGGAGAGCAGCGCCACAGTTCAGGGACGGTGAGCTGGACACCCTCCTGGAGGCCGTGGAGGAGAGGCAGGTGGCCCTGTACCCCGGCCCGGGAGGAAGGCCGCCAGGCGCCACCATTCGCCATGCCTGGGCACAGGTGGCAGAGGCGGTCAGCGCCGTGGGCAATGTTTCCCAGACTGGCATGCAGTGCAGGAAAAAACTGCACAACCTTCTCAGGGTGGCCAGGGTGAGTAGGCAGCGCTGTGCCCCTGGAATAACCCTGCCCCCCCCCACACACACACACCCATAACCCAGCTCCTCCTCCCCGGAGTGATGTGTTGGGTGTTCTGGATCACATACAGGTCACCAACACTTGAAGTAGTGCAACACTATTTTATTAAAAAGTTAACTATTTAAACATACTCTCACTGTGGGTAAATACGATACTAGCTTTAACTAAAGACCTCTGCCTTGTCCTAACCAGTTGATGCACTCAGCACATGGTGAATGTCTGTGTTGCAGGCTGTGAGCTCTGTGCTCCTATCTAGCTGCTACTCGAATGAGCAGGAACTCTGATGCTCCCTGTCTTTATAGTGCATGTGCTCCACTGGTGATTGGCTGTGGAGTTGTGTATGTTGATTGGTCCCACTGTGTGTCCATCAGTGTGTGTCTGCACCATGATATACTGGTGTATATTATGACATCCCCCCTTTTATATAAAAAAATGTGCCTGCGTGACAATAAATAGTGTGTGGTGAATGTTCCTGACTACGTGTGTGCGAAATATTTACAGGACTATGTGCATAAAACTAAGCTATTTACATGGGAAGGTACCTGGTGCAGAAAAATACAGTGTGTCACACAAATAACGAGATGAACACTATATACAAACCACTTGAACGATTAAATGGAAGAACAGAACAGACCAGAGAGTCCATTCGTGCAAAGTTCACAAATTAAGTCTCTGAGGTGGGCGACGAATTCTGGTTCACCGTCAGGGTGACACACCACTCATCGTCTGGATCGATGCTGTATACCGACAGTGGCTGGTTTCTTTGCTTCGGGGACAGCCTGTTTTTCGTTACGACGCGACTCGAAAAGGCGCCTTCGGGTCCTCGGTGTCACTGCTGTGTGGAAGGTCGGAATCGGACTCGGTGACCCTGGGTTGAATTGCCCGAACATTCCTGCGAGGCTGGCTGAAGCGATATGAATTGGAAGGCTGAGCTGCTCGACAGAAGGATGCATAGTGGCCAAGTCTGCCACATCGTAGGCATTGTCGACATTTTGCGGGGCATTGACGCTTTAAATGGGCGGAGCAACAGTTGCCGCACGTCGTGACGTCAGCACGTTCGCTGCGCCACCGCACATGCGCGGTGCGGTCCCGCATGGTGCGCGCCTGCGCATTACGTTCCTCCATGCCGCCGTCCACTCGTTTGGTGCGTACAAGCGCGGGAGTCCACGAAAAGCGCGTGAAATGGCTGCCCTCATCCAGGCTGAGGCCCTGGAGGTGTTCAATCATTTGGACCCGTTCCGCCTCGTAGGGACCTTGCCGCGCCGTTTCAGCCGCTTGTATATGGGAATACCGACTCGTGGCATTTTCATGTAAGACACAGGTCTCGATGGCGGTCGCTAGGGTGAGTTGCTTTACTTTGAGGAGCTGCTGATGTAGGGGGTCCGACTGAACACCGAAAATGATCTGGTCGCGTATCATGGAGTCGGAGGTGGGCCCATAGCTGCAGGATTGCGTAAGGATGCAGAGGTGCATTATAAAGGATTAGAAAGGTTCGTCCTTACCCTGCAAACGCTGCTGGAACACGTAACATTCGAAACTTTCATTCACTGCAGCATAAATCTATGCTGCAGTGAGTGTCAAATTTGAGGAGAACCGTCTTGAACTTCGTCTTGTCTTTGTCATCTGCAAAGGTGAGAGAGTTAAAAATATGGATGGCATGGTCCCCGGCCGTGGAGAGGAGGAGAGCAATCTTTCTGGTGTCCGAGGCGCCCTCCCGGTCCGTGGCTTCGAGGTAGAGCTGGAAGCGCTGTTTGAAAATCTTCCAGTTGGCCCCGAGGTTGCCGGCGATGCGGAGCGGTGGCGGGGGGCTGATGCTGTCCATGATGCAGAATGAGGGAATGCTGGCGGAAGGCAGATCACTTGCAGGTAGGTCTAAGAAGTGCTAGGATGCAACCACTCCTGGTATCATGATATGTTGGGTGTTCTGGATCACATACAGGTCACCAACACTTGAAGTAGTGCAACACTATTTTATTAAAAGGTTAGCTATTTAAACATACTTGAACTGTGGGTAAATACGATACCAGCTTTAACTAAAGACCTTTGCCTTGTCCTATCCAGTTGATGCACTCAGCACATGGTGAATGTCTGTGTTGCAGGCTGTGAGCTCTGTGCTACTCGAATGAGCGGGAACTCTGATGTCCCCTGTCTTTATAGTGCATGTGCTCTCACTGGTGATTGGCTGCGGTGTTGTGTATGTTGATTGGTCCCACTGTGTGTCCATCAGTGTGTGTCTGCACCATGATATACTGGTGTATACTATGACACGGGGGACGGCCAAACTCCCACATGCCAGCTCCCATGCCATCCGCCATGGCCGGGTGCCCTGGTCACTGAGGCCACCATCTACCCAACACCTGGGCTGCTTGCGCCTGAACGTTTAACAGGTGTGCTGTTTGTGTTTCCCGCCCCGCAGAAGAAGGCTGCGTAGTCACCGGGTACGGGAGAAGACCAGAGGGGGACCACCAGAACTGCGAACCCTCACCATACCCAAGCAGAGGGCGCTGGATGTGGTCAGCAGCCCAGAGGAAAGGGAAATCACCGAGGTGGAGTTCGGCGGCGGGTGTGCACGTGAGACCCTGCTTAGTTGCGGCTCCACATGACACATGTGGGCCCCCCCACACCAACTCACCCCCTCACCTCATACCCCACCCTCCTTACCCCACAACCCCCACCCTCCGCATCCCACTCCCGCCCACCCCCTTCACCCGCACCCCCTCATTCCTCTCAACCCCGCACCCATCCAAACCCGCCGCCCTATAGCCCCCCCGGCCCACTGTCTAATCATATATGTCATCTTGTGTCTACAGGACCTGCCGGAAATGGGGCCAGTCTATCAGGAATCCCCCGCCCCAGTCAGTACCAGAGCCGGTGCCCCCCAGACAGCACTGACGGGGAGAGCAGCCGGAACATCAACCCTCCGCCCGAGACTCAGGACACCCCGGAGGTCGGGTCGGAGAAGGACACGGACTTTCCATCACTGCTGTCTCCAACAATCTCCACCATCCCAGAGACACTCACCTCGATTGGGCACATTAATGAAGAGGCTCCTGGTGCGCACCACACATTGCATCCGATACAGCAGGTGGAGGTAGGAGCAGCCGAGCTGCCGGACGGCTGGCTGGCAGGCCAGCCCCAGCAACTAGCTGGCACCCAGATGGGTCCCGGGCTTCTGGAACATCTAGTCCCAGCCACAGTGCAGGTGCAGGCAGAGACCCAGGAACCACAAGAGGGAATGACGGCGCGCATCCAACACCTGCAGGTGCAGGTGGAGGATTCCATCTGCGAGCTGGAGCAGGGGGTAGTGCCACTCATGGACGGTGGCGTCTGCGGTGGAGGCAGAGGATGCGACGGTTTCGGCTATGGATCAGCATGTCCAAGGCCTGGAGCGTTCTGTGCAGTCGGTGGCCGAGGCCCAGGACAGAGCTGCCCTCTCACAGGCTACCAGGTGCCAGAGCCACCTGGACATTGCAGAGGCGCTCCTCAGCATGACCCTGTCACAACAGGCCAAGGCTGGGAACGACAGCGGCATTGCCCAGGCACTAGCCAGCATGGCGCAGACACTAGGCGGGGTGGACGAGTCCCAGAGAGAGGGGCCCAGACCCAGAGGGAGATGGTCCACTCCTTGTGGTCCATGGCCGGGCGCGTGCAGACCCTGGTGGAGACCAGAGCCGGCCTCCAGGACTGGCAATGCCAGGTGGTGGTGGCGGGGGGGCTCAGGGGATGGCTCTGCTCACATCCCCGTCCATGGAGTAGCCCAGAGGCCATCGGGACCCCGAGGGAGGAGGAGGTGATGGGCCCGGTACCGGTGTGATGCTTTAGTTTTATCACATGCAGATTCCACTGTTTCGCACGACTTTAGCCTGGTGCTGGAGCTTCACCATTTTGACACCTTCAGTATATCCGGTGTTGGTGTTCGACACTTATTGAAGAAGAGTTGGTCCCTGGCTTGTTAAGTGGTTAATGGAGAATTATGCTGGACCACAAGGTGGAATGTAATTCTGCTTAGGTTCAGCATGTGAAGTGAAGACAACTTCAAATGGATTTTTGCATTTCGGAGGATCAGCAAAAAACAGTATGACCTCTTAATATTTAACGTGTTTAGCTTTTAGTAGAAACAATGTAGAGATATGTGTGCCTATAACCGTGATGACATACTGAAATGCGTGCCAGAGAAATCAGATTTGGAAGCAATGAACTTTCCTGACAAGTCAAAGAATTAACCCTAATCAGCAGAACAGACACTGAAGATTCACACTTTTAAGTTTATAAGTATTCTTTCGTCTTTTAAAGTTAACATCGAGAGTTTGGTTATATTAAGACAAATACTAAAAAAAAAGCTAAGACAAAAGACCTTACATTTCAATATGTGTATCTATGGTAACAACAAATAAGGACCAGGCAACGCTCATGAATGTTTGGATAGCAGCCCAGAAGTACAACATTTATTTTTTATTCATTTTTACGGAATGTGGGCTTCGTTGGCTAGGATTTGTTGCCCATCCCTAATTGCCCTAGAGAAGGTGGTGGTGAGCTGCCTCTTTAACCGCTGCAGTCCATGTGGTGTAGGTACATCCACAGCGCTGTTTGAGAAGGAGTTCTAGGATTTTGACCCAGTGACAGTGAAGGAACAGCGGTATATTTCCAAGTCAGGATGGTGAGTGACTTGCATGGGAACTTCCAGCTGATGGTGTACACAGATATCTGCTGCTCTTGTCCTTCTAGATGATACTGGTCATTGACTTGGAAGGTGCTGCCTAAGGAGCCTTGGTGAATTCCTGAAATGCACCTTGTAGATGGTGCACACGGCTGCTACTGTGCGCCGGTGGTGGAGGGAGTGAGTGTTTGCAGAAGGGATGCCAATCAAGCAGGCTGCTTTGTGCTGGATGGTGCCGAACTTCTTGAGTGTTGTTGCAGCTGCACTCATCCAGCCAAGTGGAGAGTATTTCATTACACTCCTGACGTGTGTCTTGTGGGCAGGCTTTGGGGAGTCAGGAGGTGAGTTGTTCGCCAGAGGATTCCTAGCCATTGACTTGCTCTGATAGCCACAGTAGTAATATGGCTAGTCCAGTTCAAGTTCTGATCAATGGTACCCCCCTGGATGTTGATAGTGGGGGATTCAGGGGTTATAATGGCATTTGAATGTCAAGGGGTGATGATTTGATTCTCTCTTATTGGAGATGATCACTGCCTGGCATTTGTGTGGCGCGAATGTACTTGCCACTTGTCAGCCCAAGCCTGAATATTGTCCAGGTCTTGCTGCATTTGCACATGGACTACTTCAGTGTCTGAGGAGATGGGAATGGTGCTGGACATTGTGCAAAAATACCCACATCTAACTTTATGCTGGAAGGAAGTTCATTGATGAAGCAGCTGAAGATAGTTGGGCCTAGGACACTACCCTGAGGAACTCCTGCAGTGATGTCCTGGAGCTGAGATGATTGACCTTCAACCACCACAACCATCTTTCTTTGTGCTAGATATGACTCCAATTAGTGGATAGTTTCCCCCCTGATTCCCATTGGCTCCAGTTTTCCTCGGGCTCCTCAATGCCATACTCAATCAAATACATCTTGATGTCAAGGGCAGTCACTCACCTCACCTCCGGAATTCAGCCCTTTTGTCCATGTTTGAACCAAGGCAGTAATGAGGTCAGGAGCTGAGTGACCCTGGCAGAACCCAAACTGGGCGTCAGTGAACAGGTTATTGTTCATCAAGTGGTGCTTGATGGCACTGTTGATAATCCCTTGCATTACTTTGCAGATGATCGAAAGTAGACTGGTAGGCAGTAGATTTGTCCTGACATTTTTGTGTACAGGACAAAACTGGGCAATTTTCCACATTGCCAGATAAATGCCTGTGTTGTAGCTGTACTGTAACAGCTTAGCTAGGGCATGACAAGTTCTGGAGCACACATTTTCAATACTATTTCGGAATATTGTCAGGGCGCATAACCTTTGCAATATCCAGTGCCTTCAGCTGTTTATTGATATCATGTGGGGTGAACTGAATTGGCTGAAGACTGACATCTGTGATGCTGGGGATCTCTGGAGGAGACCGAGGTGGATCATCTACTCGGCACTTCTGGTTGAAGATTGTTGCGAATTCCTCAGCCTTGTCTTTTGTACAGATGTACTGAGCTCCTCCATCATTGAGATTGGGAATATTTGTGGAGTCTCTTCCTCCAGTGGGTAGTTTAATTGTCCACCACCATTCATGCCTGGATGTGGCAGGACTTAGATCTGATCCATTAATTGTGGGATCCCTTAGCTCTGTCTCTCACTTGTTGCTTCTGCTGTTTGGCAGGCAAGGAATCCTGTGTTGTAGCTTCACCAGGTTGACACCTCAATTTTCGGTATGCCCGATGTTGCTTCTGGCATGCTCTCCTGCAATCTTCATTGAACCAGGGTTGATCCCCTGACTTGGTGCTGGTTGTAGAGTGGAGGATATGCAGGACCATGAGAGTACGGATTGCAATTGTTTACAACTCTGCTGCTGCTGATGGTGCAAAATACTTCATGGATGCCCAGTCTTGAGTTGTTTGATCTGTTCGAAGTGAATCGCATTTAGTATGGTGATAGTGCCACACAACACGATGGAGGATACCTTCAATGTGAAGGTCTCCCCAAGCTCTGTGCGGTGGTCACTGCTGTTGTCATGGACAGATGCGTCTGCGGCAGGCATGTTGCCGAGGATGAGGCCTCTGTTTTTCCTTTGCTGGTTCCCTCACCACCTATGGCAGACCCAGTTTAGCAGCTATGTCCATTAGCACTCGGCCAGCTCGGTGAGTAGTGGTGCTACCGAACTCCTCTTGGTGATGGGCATTTAACTTCCCCACCCAGAGTACATTCTATGCCCACAGCGCCTTCAGTGCTTCCTCCAAGCAGTCTTCAATATAGAGGAGCACTGATTCATCAGCTGATGATTGACGGTATTTGGTAATCAGCAGGAGATTTCCTTGCCCATGTTTACCTGAAGCCATGAGACTTCATGGGATCTAGAGTCGATGTGGATGACTCCCAGGGCAACGCCCTCCGGACTGAATACCACTGTGCCGCCACCTCTGCTAGTGGAGTAAGACATACACAGCGATGGTGATAGTGGTGCCTGGACATGTGATGAATGTAGGATTTTAGATATATTGTATTATAGGAAGTTCGTGCAGTAAGGGTCAGAAGCCTGGGTTAGAGTATGTACAATTGTGGCAGAAGTGTTTTTAAAAATCCTGGTTTAAAGGCAACTATGCTTTTGTGAGGCCGAGGTGCAATTAAAGCATCGTAAAAGCTTTTGTGAAGGATTTTTGCTTGGATTAAGACAGTCCCTTTAGAGTAGTTAATTAGATACATCGGGCAGGATTTTCCGTGTGCGGCTGAAAGGGAGAATTCGCGGGCGTTTTACAATAGCAAAAATGGCCGGAGAATGGCCGGGTCCCTGGCCGCACATGGGCACAGCGATGACCTGCAGCAGTTGCGGCGTACAACATGGCGCTGGCCGTGTGCGGACCGACCCGTCAAATGCAATCCCACACACCACGCCCTGGCCACCCCCCACCAGTCACCCCAGCCCTCGCGGAAGCCCACCCCGGCCAGCAGCACGGGTCCCGGCCGAGTGTGGCAGCGCGGGACACAGTCCGCAGCCGCCACGCCGGTCTCCCGACCGTTCAGACCACACATCAACCGCGCGGCCGGGAACTTGGCCCTTCGGGGCCGGAGCATCATGGGAAGGCCTGCCGATGATGTGCCAATGCAGTTGCAACGGCATACGGTGCGCAACATGACAACACCATTTCAGAGGCGTCAGAGACTAAAAAACCGGTGTCTAGCCGCCGCCACCGCCGATTTGAGCGTCAGAAGGGATTCTCCGCCCAATCACCAATTACGATATTGGCATCGGGCAAATGAGAATCCCGCCCATTGTGTTTCAACTTGGTCAGATTATGTAATTAATGAAATGAGCTAGAGTGCCAAGCATATCGGGCGGCACGGTAGCACAGTGGTTAGTACTGTTGGTTCACAGCACCAGGGTCTCAGGTTCGATTCCCGGCTTGAGTCACTGTGTGTGCACAGTGTGCACGTTCTCCCTGTGTCTATGTGAGTTTCCTCCGGGTGCTCCGGTTTCCTATCACAAGCCCCGAGAGACGTGCTGTTAGGTAAGTTGGTCATTCTGAATTCTTCCTCTGTGTACCCGAACAGATGCCGCAATGGTGCGACTAGGGGCTTTTCATAGTAACTTCATTGCAGTGTTAATGTAAGCCTATTTGTGACAATAAAGATTATTATAAAATTGTGCAGAAAAGCAGTTTCGGTGAGTTTTAGATTGGAATGTGAGCAGAAGTCAAGCATCTGCTCTCACTGTAGTTCAGTTAAAGATTTAACTGGGGAGAAACCAGAAGTAGATTTGCCAGTGAACAGGTTAAGCAGTTTCAACAGTGGGTTGAGACCAATAGGAGTTTGCAGTTGGTTCTGGATGTCAAGCCATGAAGACAGTTTATGAAGGCTTCAGCTTGAGATCTGGCATTGTCCTGACAGGATTCAGGTCTATCTCTGAGAACATGTTCCAAGAACATCTCTTAAGCATGCATACCTGGGTCTGCGAACTGTATTTAAATGCGGATTGAGAGCTGAGATGGTTTTGTTGGTTGAGTGGGAATAAAGATAGCAGTTAACTGTCTTTGTGTCAATTAGCATTGCATCAGGGGTGATTGTAAGCTATTTTCTTGTGTGATGTTAAGGATATTTTAATACTGTATTAGTAATAAAGTTTGTTTCAATTTCCCATATTCCTATTCTGTGTGAAATTACTCCTGGAGTGAGGTATCCTTGCCTCACAGTCTAACAAAATTAAAATCTAATATTGGGGTTTCTGTCTAGTATCCTAGCCACTGTTGGGATCTGGTCTGGGATTGTAATAGACTTTATTTGTAAGGTATGGATCTGTGAATATTATTATGTTAGGCTGTTGCTTACCTAGTCTGTGAGACGGCTCTCTCAATTTTGGCACAGGCCCCCAAATTTTAGTAAGGAGGACACTGTAGAGTCGACAGGTCTGGGTTGGTCTCTGGGTCTGCCATTGTAGTTTCCAGTGCCTCGGTTGATGTTAGCTGGTCAGTCCGGTTTCTTTCCTTTTAGGCTTTACAGTCATTTTTTGGTACAACTGAGTGTCTTGTTTGGCCATGTCGGGAGTCTTGTTTTACCTTCTTCCAATCAGAATCGATTGTCCAGTTGATTGGAGGTGTCGAAAATACAACTTTGTTGCTAATTATTCACTTTAATACACTTGCATAAAAACGGAATCAAAACTTAGAAACAAAATATGAAACAATACAGAAGCTATTCAAATACATGGCAAAGAAAATCATTAATCATGAAAGCATAAAGAAATCACTTAAAAATAAACAAATATGCGGCCTTTGTTTTAAATAATGAATCAACTATTAAACTCTGGTGTCTTATCTGTGAAAATTTAGACGTTCTTTCAGTGAATGTTTCATAACGAATAGACTATTGTATTTCAGTGCATTTAATAATAAGAATGTATCAACTAATTAATTACAGCAAATTCAGGAGAAAGACCTCAACCATGAGGCCTTACTTTAAGGGAATCTTTATTGGTGGTCTAATACCTCATTTACTCTCATTGGTTTCTAATTCTCAGCTGATGCCTCCAAATCTGTTCAAATAGCTGTCTGTTACTTAGAGGATGATTTAGTGATCAAACATTGGCCATTACTTAAGGTTTACTGATGTCCATCAAAGTTAGTTCAGTATCTACTTGTGCAGCCTCATGACATGATAATAGGTTTCTCACACCTCCGCTGGCCGTAGAATTTGCTGTAACTAATTAGTTGATACATTCTTATTGCGAAATGCACTGAAATACAACAGTCTATTCATTATGAAACATTCACTGAAACAATGTCTAAATTTCCACAGACAAGATATTAGAGTTCAATAGTTGATTCATCATTTAAAACAATGGCTGCATTTTCACAGTCAAGGCATTTTTAATAATTTCACACTTTAGCTCTGCATTCAATTAGATCTAAAATCATGAATTAATCAATAATCTAGCAGGCCATTTCAGAGGGCATTTAAGAGTCAACCACATTGCTGTGGATTGTGGATCTTAGACCAGGTGAGGACTGCAGATTTCCTCCCTAAAGGAGGGAATTTGTCGCAATGACTGTTGGTGATCATTCTCACAGGTCTTCACAATGACTATGTGGTTGTCATTCATACAGGTCTTCACACTAATTGTGGGGTGGTTAGTCTTACCAATACTATCAAGGACAGATGCATTGATGGCAAACAAATTGGTGGAGTTGAGGTCAAGTAGGTTTTTTCTCTCATGTTGAATCTCTTGTCATCAACTGCAGGTCCAATCTGGCAGCTTGCTCAATAATGTTGCTACAGAGCCACCCTTGATGATGAACAATGCATTTCACCACAATACACTCTATGCCCTTACTAGTACTTCTTCTAGGTGATGTTGAGCATTAGTTGAGGGAGGTCTTCCATGATAATCAGCAGGTTTCCTTCACTATGTTTGGCCTGATGCCATGAGGCTTCAGTATGTCTGGATCTGATGCTTCTGTCAATGGGGGGAGCGGGGGAATCAATCCAGTTTTATTCTTGCTGTACATTGTAATAGGGGTTTGGTTCAACTGACTGGGCTTGCTAGGCCATTTCAGAGGACAGGACTCCTATCAACCACATTGTTGTGGGTTTTGAATCATATATAGATAAGGATGGCACATTTTCACCTCTGAACGGCAATAGTGAATCGGATACAATTTTACAGCCAATCCTGATCGATGTTAACTGAATTAAAGTGCCCCAGCCGCCGTGGTGGAATCAAACTCATATCTCCAGATCATTAGTCCTGGCCTCTGGATGACTAGTCTAGTAACTAACAACAATGCTATCACACCAATTTTCACTGTAAGGAAGGAAGGAAGGGAGAACTGAGGGCTATTGGATCACAGAAAGACTTACCACAAACAGCTATTGATGTAGAGACAGGGACATAACTTGAAAGGGAATGGGATAAGTATGTCAAAAGGACAAAATATGAAGGAGAAATTGTGAGTTGATCTCTGAGCTTGCCTCAGGTTGATCAGTGGTTTTAACATGATAAACTCGAAGTAGAGATTCAACCTTACTGAGGTTTAGAGTCGTCACCTCCAAAGAGGACTGGAGTCCAGTTCAGAGCTGAAGGAGACGGCAAGAGAGATGCATCTGTTAAAAATGGGATCGACCTCACCCTGTGCAGGAGATTTCTGGCTCTAGTTCTAGGGTGAATATTAACAGGTTATATAGATCTCCTACTAGTTACAAGGAGGACATTTTGCCACAAACTAAAAGTTACATAGACTATAATTAGTCATTGCATTGTCATTGATTATGAGAGAATTTTGAGTGTCCACAGTATTAATATTAATCATTATTGCAATTACATTGAGTTATCATTAGTTAGTGACAGAACCAAAATTCCTCCTCCTCTGTTTTTCCACTCTGAGAACTCCACCCCCTCTTTGAATTTCTCTCTTTGCTGAATTTCCAAATGCCTCATGATTCACGGAGCAATTTGCACAGCAATTACTGACTCAAAACCAAGAGCAAAGTTACGGGGATCTGACCTTTATGCGGATAACAATTGCTGTGATCACAAAATTAGATGTCACGTGATCAAATTACCAGGAATGCCTCCAACTAGAGTTGTCTGCTTTATGTGAGAGAGGACACTTCTAATATTACACACAGTGAGCGAAAATGAAGGTTCTGGCAATTTCCCTCAGCCACAGCTGAAATAGGATGGCTGCATGGGTTTCCTCCGGGTGCTCCGGTTTCCTCCAACATGTCCAGAAAGACGTGCTTGTTAGGTGAATTGGACATTCTGAATTCTCCCTCAGTGTACCCGAAAAGGTGCACTAACTCGCGACTCGGGGATTTTCACAGTAACTTCATTGCAGTGTTAATGTATGCCTACTTGTGACAATAATACAGATTATTATTATTGTTCTCCTAGTTTAAACAAGCCTGTCTAACATCTGTTCTAGTCCTTCCAACTTCAAGGAAGTTGGAAACACCCTTGCCATTTGGACCGGTTAACATTGCAGAATCACTAGCTATAGCATTCTGCAGACAAATATTTCAAAAAAGGACCTTTTGCTCGCCTTCCACAAAATTCTAATACTAATTCTGGGAGGTAAGTTTGTCCTTTAAATTTTTTTTTTAATTCTAGTGTTTAAGGTGGGAACAGGAAGTCGACCCGCGGACTTCTGGGAAGACCCTCACCAATAAATTCTGGTGGAGAGGAAACCCGAGACACTACACGTGTAGTGTCTCCCACCCTCCCTCTTCCTCTAACCTAATAATAAAACCCTTTGGTGTGAGGTAAGTACCATATTTTATTATTGTTATTAATAATTTTTTTATTTTTTTTTATATATAAAAAAATTTAATTTAGTTGTTAGCCAGATCTTGGTAGAAAGCTAGAGGAATGGCAGGGAAGGGAGTGCAATGTTCCTCCTGCAGGATGTTTGAGGTGAGGGATGCCGTTAGTGTCCCTGCTGATTTTACCTGCAGGAAGTGCTGCCATCTCCAGCTCCTCCAAGACCGAGTTGGGAACTGGAGCTGGAGTTGGAAGAACTTCGGATCATTCGGGAGGCAGAGGGGGTCATAGATAGCAGCTTCAGGGAATTAGTTACACCAAAGATTGGAGATAGATGGGTAACTGTAAGAGGGACGGGGAAAAAACAGTCAGTGCAGGGATCCCCTGCGGTCGTTCCCCTGAGAAACAAGTATACCGCTTTGGATACTTGTGGGGGGGACGACTTACCAGGGGTAAGCCATGGGGTACGGGCCTCTGGCTCAGAGTCTGTCCCTGTTGCTCAGAAGGGAAGGGGGGAGAGGAGCAGAGCATTAGTAATTGGGGACTCTATAGTCAGGGGCACAGATAGGAGATTTTGTGGGAGCGTGAGAGACTCACGTTTGGTATGTTGCCTCCCAGGTGCAAGGGTACGTGATGTGTCGGATCGTGTTTTCCGGGTCCTTAAGGGGGAGGGGGAGCAGCCCCAAGTCGTGGTCCACATTGGCACTAACGACATAGGTAGGAAAGGGGATAAGGATGTCAGGCAGGCTTTCAGGGAGCTAGGATGGAAGCTCAGAACTAGAACAAACAGAGTTGTTATCTCTGGGTTGTTGCCCGTGCCACGTGATAGTGAGATGAGGAATAGGGAGAGAGAGCAATTAAACATGTGGCTACAGGGATGGTGCAGGCGGGAGGGATTCAGATTTCTGGATAACTGGGGCTCTTTCTGGGGAAGGTGGGACCTCTACAGACAGGATGGTCTACATCTGAACCTGCGGGGCACAAATATCCTGGGGGGGAGATTTGTTAGTGCTCTTTGGGGGGGTTTAAACTAATGCAGCAGGGGCATGGGAACCTGGATTGTAGTTTTAGGGTAAGGGAGAATGAGAGTATAGAGGTCAGGAGCTCAGATTTGACGTCGCAGGAGGGGGCCAGTGTTCAGGTAGGTGGTTTGAAGTGTGTCTACTTCAATGCCAGGAGTATACGAAATAAGGTAGGGGAACTGGCAGCATGGGTTGGTACCTGGGACTTCGATGTTGTGGCCATTTCGGAGACATGGATAGAGCAGGGACAGGAATGGATGTTGCAGGTTCCGGGGTTTAGGTGTTTTAGTAAGCTCAGAGAAGGAGGCAAAAGAGGGGGAGGTGTGGCGCTGCTAGTCAAGAGCAGTATTACGGTGGCGGAGAGGATGCTAGATGGGGACTCATCTTCCGAGGTAGTATGGGCTGAGGTTAGAAACAGGAAAGGAGAGGTCACCCTGTTGGGAGTTTTCTATAGGCCTCCAAATAGTTCTAGGGATGTAGAGGAAAGGATGGCGAGGATGATCCTGGATAAGAGCGAAAGTAACAGGGTAGTTATTATGGGAGACTTTAACTTTCCAAATATTGACTGGAAAAGATATAGTTCGAGTACATTAGATGGGTCGTTTTTTGTACAGTGTGTGCAGGAGGGTTTCCTGACATAGTTTGTTGACAGGCCAACAAGAGGCGAGGCCACATTGGATTTGGTTTTGGGTAATGAACCAGGCCAGGTGTTGGATTTGGAGGTAGGTGAGCACTTTGGGGACAGTGACCACAATTCGGTGACGTTTACGTTAAGGATGGAAAGGGATAAGTATACACCGCAGGGCAAGAGTTATAGCTGGGGGAAGGGCAATTATGATGCCATTAGACGTGACTTGGGGGGGATAAGGTGGAGAAGTAGGCTGCAAGTGTTGGACACACTGGATAAGTGGAACTTGTTCAAGGATCAGCTACTGCGTGTTCTTGATAAGTATGTACCGGTCAGGCGGGGAGGAAGGTGCCGAGCGAGGGAACCGTGGTTTACCAAAGAAGTGGAATCTCTTGTTAAGAGGAAGAAGGAGGCCTATGTGAAGATGAGGTGTGAAGTTTCAGTTGGGGCGATGGATAGTTACAAGGTAGCGAGGAAGGATCTAAAGAGAGAGCTAAGATGAGCAAGGAGGGGACATGAGAAGTATTTGGCAGGAAGGATCAAGGAAAACCCAAAAGCTTTCTATAGGTATGTCAGGAATAAGCGAATGACTAGGGACAGAGTAGGACCAGTCAAGGACAGGGATGGGAAGTTGTGTGTAGAGTCTGAAGAGATAGGCGAGATACTAAATGAATATTTTTCGTCAGTATTCACTCAGGAAAAAGATAATGTTGTGGAGGAGAATGCTGAGCTCCAGGTAAATAGATTAGATGGCATTGAGGTACGTAGGGAAGAGGTGTTGGCAATTCTGGACAGGCTGAAAATAGATAAGTCCCCGGGACCTGATGGGATTTATCCTAGGATTCTCTGGGAGGCCAGGGAAGAGATTGCTGGACCTTTGGCTTTGATTTTTATGGCATCATTGGATACAGGAATAGTGCCAGAGGACTGGAGGATAGCAAATGTGGTCCCTTTGTTCAAAAAGGGGAGCAGAGACAACCCCGGCAACTATAGACCGGTGAGCCTCACGTCTGTAGTGGGTAAAGTCTTGGAGGGGATTATAAGAGACAAGATTTATAATCATCTAGATAGGAATAATATGATCAGGGATAGTCAGCATGGCTTTGTGAAGGGTAGGTCATGCCTCACAAACCTTATTGAGTTCTTTGAGAAGGTGACTGAACAGGTAGACGAGGGTAGAGCAGTTGATGTGGTGTATATGGATTTCAGCAAAGCGTTTGATAAGGTTCCCCACTGTAGGCTATTGCAGAAAATACGGAGGCTGGGGATTGAGGGTGATTTAGAGATGTGGATCAGAAATTGGCTAGCTGAAAGAAGACAGAGGGTGGTGGTTGATGGGAAATGTTCAGAATGGAGTTCTGTCACAAGTGGAGTACCACAAGGATCTGTTCTGGGGCCGTTGCTGTTTGTCATTTTTATCAATGACCTAGAGGAAGGCGCAGAAGGGTGGGTGAGTAAATTTGCAGACGATACTAAAGTCGGTGGTGTTGTCGTTAGTGTGGAAGGAAGTAGCAGGTTACAGAGGGATATAGATAAGCTGCAATGCTGGGCTGAGAGGTGGCAAATGGAGTTTAATGTAGATAAGTGTGAGGTGATTCACTTTGGAAGGAAAAACAGGAATGTGGAATATTTGGCTAATGGAAAGGTTTTTGAAAGTGTGGATGAGCAGAGGGATCTAGGTGTCCATGTACATAGATCCCTGAAAGTTGCCACCCAGGTTGATAGGGTGGTGAAGAAGGCCTATGGAGTGTTGGCCTTTATTGGTAGAGGGATTGAGTTCCGGAGTCAGGAGGTCATGTTGCAGCTGTACAGAACTCTGGTACGGCCGCATTTGGAGTATTGCGTACAGTTCTGGTCACCGCATTATATGAAGGACGTGGAGGCTTTGGAACGGGTGCAGAGGAGATTTACCAGGATGTTGCCTGGTATGGAGGGAAAATCTTATGAGGAAAGGCTGATGGACTTGAGGTTGTTTTCGTTAGAGAGAAGAAGGTTAAGAGGAGACTTAATAGAGGCATACAAAATGATCAGAGGGTTAGATAGGGTGGACAGTGAGAGCCTTCTCCCGCGGATGGAAATGGCTAGCACGAGGGGACATAGCCTTAAACTGAGGGGTAATAGATATAGGACAGAGGTCAGGGGTAGGTTCTTTACGCAAAGAGTAGTGAGGCCGTGGAATGCCCTACCTGCTACAGTAGTGAACTCGCCAACATTGAGGGCATTTAAAAGTTTATTGGATAAACATATGGATGATAATGGTATAGTGTAGGTTAGATGGCTTTTGTTTCGGTGCAACATCATGGGCCGAAGGGCCTGTACTGCGCTGTATTGTTCTATGTTCTATGTAATTATCACCCTGATGTGAGTTTGTACCGCCTGCATTAATTGCTCCTTTATTTGCCAAAGTATTCCAACAAAGTGCTTCAACTCTTGACTGTTAAGTGAGAGATGAGAACATTTACTTTCTGCTGCTTCATTTACTATTTCACTTCCACCTCCTCCTCCTCCTGCTCTTCCTTGTGCTCCTGAGCTTCTCACCTAATATGTGGGTGGCAAGACTTCCCTCACAATGGCCAGGTTGTGTTGCTTGCAATATATCACCACAGATACCCATGCAGCTGCGTGCTGCAAGGCTCCTTCAGAGTGTTCCAGCCCATGGAAGTATTCTCTGAGATTGCCACTGGTGTACTCCATTCCTAATGGCAGATTGGCACTAATTATAGGCTGCGTTTGTGCACAGATTTCAGACTGGGACTATGTTATGTGTGGTAGACCTTGACACTCAGTAGCCAGGCTTTGACTTATTATGGAAACTGGGTTAAATGCAGGATGACACAGAACTACTGTGTCCAAGGGAATTGTGACAACTACTAGGAAAATTGGCATTCATTGGCATAATGTGTTAATTGTTGTTACATGCCAACTGGACGTTTGTGATTAATGTAGGAATTTCAGATATATTGTATGAAATGCATTTGGTGCAGTAAGGGTTAGATTTCTGGGTTAGCGTGTGCATGACTGCTGCAATCATGTTTTTAACAATCCTAGTTTAAAGGGCAACAGGCTTCTTGGCGACAGGTGCAATTAAAGCATCGCAAAGGTATGGGCTAATGGACTTTTGTTTATATTTAGAGGGTTCCCTGGGGTGTAGATAAGTAGAGTCTGTGGGCGGGATTCTCTGACCACCCGCCGGGCCTGAGAATCGCCGGGGGGGGGGGGGGGGGGTAACGTGAATCCTGCCCCACCGCCAGCAGCCGGATTCTCCGGCGCCGGTTTTTCGGTGGGGGCGGTAATCACGTTGCGCTATTCGGGGGCCATTAGCAGTGGCCCCACTGGCGATCCTCCACTCCGTGAAGGGCCGAGTGGCCGCCCATTTTCGGCCAGTCTCGCCGATGTAAATCAATCAAGGTCCTTACCGGCGGGACCTGGCTCTGCGGGGGGCCTGCGGAGTCCTTGGGGGGCGCGGGGGATCTGTCCCTGCAGGGGCCCCCACGGTGGCCTGACGCGCAATCGGAGCCCACCAATCTGCGGGCGGGCCTGTGCCGTGGGGGCGCTCTTTCCCTCTACGCCGGCCACTGTAACAGTCCGCCATGGCTGGTGCGGAGTAGAACCCCCCTGCGCATGCGCTGGGATCACACCAGAACACGCTGCCACTCCCGCGCATGCGGCAACTCGCGCCGGCCGGCAGAGGCCCTTCGGCGCAGGCTGACGTGGTGCCAACCCGTCGGCGCCAGCCTAGCCGCTGAAGGTGCGGAGTATTCCGGAACTTCTGGGTGGCCCGACGCCGGAGTGGTTCACGCCACTCCTCGGCGCTGGTACGGCCCACCCCGCCGGATAACGGAGAATCCCGGCCATTGTGTTCAGCTCAATAAGATGATGTAGTTAATGGGAGGAGCCAGGAGTTGAAGCAATCAGGTGTTGTGCTTTTCAGATTTGAAGTTTAGTTTTAGATTGGGATGTGAACATACAAAAAGCTACACTCTCAACACACTGAGGTCAGATCTGTCTGTGGACAGACTAGCAAAATAGTTCAGTTAGAGATTTGACTGGATCAGACCAGGAGCAGCTGATCTCAAGACAGTGAGTTACAGATTTGCCTGTGAACAGGATAGGAGCAATTTCAAAGGCCAGCAGCTTAAACAGTAGTTTAGACAGGCAAGAGTCTGCAGGCTGGGTGCTGAAGAATATCACTTTCTCAAAGCGATTTACCCAAGACATCTCTTTACAGCAAATATTCCTGAGTCTGTTAAAGGTCTTTCAAAGTGGATTGTGACCTGAGATGGATGTTGTTTTAGTGGAAATAAAGTTAGCACTTATGGGATATATGGTATTGTATTGTTAAGCATTGTTTAACTGGTAATTGAAAGCTATCTGGCTTTATGATGTTGAAGTTAATAATACTGTGTTATTAAACAAGTTTATTTTAAATGCTATGACACTATTTCTTGCTCCAAGAGTGAAATTACTGTCCTACAAATTGAATAAAATATTGCTCTTTCTGCCCAGTATCCCAGCAACTGTTGGAGTCGTATCTGAGATTGTAACACATTGCAGAAGTGGTGTTACAAAAATGCATGGAAATAGCTGAGTTCAGATAGGTTGCACGTGAAGCGTTAGAGACGAGCACAATCTGGAGAGGACTTGGAGAGAGGAGGACCTGGAGAAAGACAGCAGCACCTGAAAGAGAAGGAGAGAAAATATAAAAGCTCCAATCACTTCAAAGGGTTTGGGTAAACATGTTGCGAGTCCATTAATTATGAATAGGCACATGAGAACATATATTCTTGGATGTGAAGCTTGAAGATATTAGAGCTGCGGAGCTGTATGTCAGTGCCCTATTGAGAGAAAAAGCAAAACAAAAATTTAATTGGATTTTTAGAATTTTCCAGCAACTCTCTGACAAGCTTGCCCAATCCCAAACAAGAACAAAAGATGTCCCAAAATCTCAGAGGCACCAATTGGTTGCTTGCCAAGTCCATCATAATGACATCACGGACTATGCCACAGAGCATCAAGGGGAGCCCTGGGCCAGTACATTAGAACAGAGACGTTTTCAATTTGACCAAAGTCTGCAGTTTAAAATGAAAACTGAAATGTTGCGGGGACAGAGATTAAAAAGAGAAACACACAACAGACAAGGATTTATCCAGTTCCTCGCAGAGAGAGGAGGATCCACAGGAAGACAGTAGGACCTAAAATAGTTGGGGAGGGGAGGACTCAGAGACAGACAGCAGAACCTAAAAGAGTGAGAGGGAGGAGGACCCAGAGACAGACAGCAGGACCTAAAAGAAAGGGGTAGGAGAGGACCCGGTGACAGAAGATAAAACAGTTGGAGAAAGGAGGACCCAGGGACCAAGGGACAGACAGACGAGCTTAAAAGAATTGGAGAGAGGAAGACCCAGAGGCAGACAGCATGACCTAAAAGAGTGGGAGAAAGGAGAAACCAGAGACAGACCAATCTAGTTGGGTTCAATCCATGACTCTAGAGTCAACTGACCATTTTCTGCGAAAAATCAAAGTGTGACACCACAGGAAAACAGGTTGTGTGAATATTGTTCTCATTTATCTTTCAAAAGTAGAATAATTTAAGTAATTATAAGGTTGTATTAGGAGTAGTAAAGTTTACTGATAATAGTAAAACTTATAAGAATCGCTGGTATTTCGTATTTAGGTTAACTCAGTTAACACGACGCGAGGTCCCAGGTTCGATCCTGGCTCTGGGTCACTGTCCGTGTGACGTTTGCACATTCTCCCTGTGTTTGCGTGGGTTTCGCCCCCACAACCCAAAGATGTGCAAGGTAGGTGGATTGGCCATGCTAAATTGCCCCTTAATTGGAAAAAATGAATTGGGTACTCTAAATTTAGTTTTTAAAACTCAGAAATTTCAATTGGGGTAAGTAGAACACTTGCTGAAAAGATACGAATTGAAGTTAGTCAGGTATGATCTCATTGCTATTACAGATATGTGGCTGCAGTGTGACCAAAGATATCATTAAGGAAGGCCAGGTAAATGCAAAATGGCGTGGGGCAGCACTGTTAATAAAGGATGAACTGAGTAAATTAGATCAGAAGATTAGAATGTGGAAAAAGTTTGGGTAAAGCTAGGAACCAACAAGGGGCAACAGACATTGGTAGTTATTTATTGGCCACCAAACGATAGTGGCAATGTAGGGCAAGGTATAAATCAGGAAATTGGAGATGCATATAACAAGGCTGATGTGGTAATTGTGGGTGACTTCAATTTACATGTAGTCTGGATTAATCTGATTAGCATTAATATTATGTAGGACAAATTCCTGGAATGTATGAGATTGTTTTCTAGTTGCTGAGGAGCCAACTAGAGAGCGGGCTATTTTAGATCTAATATTGTGCAATTAGGGCTAATTAGTAAACTCATCATCAAGGCGCCTCTAGAGAAGAATTTTTCTATTAAATTTGAAAGTGATGTAGTTCTTAAATCTAAGCAAAGGAAACTACAAGGGAATGAGGGTCAACTTGGCGGTGATAGATGGGAATTTACATTGAAAGGTATGACAGTAGACAGGCAATGATGTGCAATTAATAATTAATACATGGTTTGCAACAAATTTACATTTCTTTGAGGCACAAAATTCCAGCAGGAAAGGCAATTCAACCATGACTAACAAGAGGAGTTAAGGATTATATTAGACCAAAGGAAGAGGTCTATAAAGTTGTTGAAAAATTAGTACTTCTGAAGATTGGGAGATCTTAGAATTTTGCAACAGAAGACCAAGAAACTGATCAAGAAAGAGAAAATAGTATGTGAAAGTAAATTGTGAGAAACATAAAAATGAACCATAAAAGCTTCTGTAGGTTTGCAAAAAGGAAAAGATTTGCAAAGTCAGATGTGGGCCCACTCACTATAGGCAGAGACAGAAGAATTTACAATGAGGAAAAAGGGAATGGCAAAGAAACTAAACAAATTTATTTCTGTCTTCACAGAGGAAGATTCAAAAAGCCTCCCAGGAATATTAGTGAATCAATGGACTAGTGAGAATGAGGAACTGAAAGAAATTAGTATTATTAAAAAAGCAGCATTGGAGAAATTAATGGAATAGAAAGCTGATAATCCCTGGAACTGATTTCTACTTTCCAGAGTGTTGGAAGAGGTGGCTGTAGAGATAGTGGATACATTGGTATCATCTTTCAAAATTCTATAGATTCTGGAATGGTTCTTGCAGATTGCAAGATAGCAAATGTAACCCCATTATTTAAGAAGGGAGGGAGAGAGAAAACAAGGAACAACAGACCTGTTGTTCTGATATCAGTAGTAGGAAAAATGTGAGAGTCGATTATAATGCTGTGATAATTGGACACCAGGGAAATAATGATGAGATTGGGCAGTCAATATGGATGGAAGAAAGGGAAATCATGTTTGACAAACCTGCTCGAGTCTTTAAGGATGTAACAAGACAAATGGATAAGGAAGCACCAGTGGATGGGGTATTGGAGTTTCAGAAGGCTTTTTATAAAATCCCACACAGGAGGTTGGTAAGCAAAATTAGGGCATATGGGATCTGAGTAATATATTGGTATAGACTGAGAATATAGACAGATAACAGAGTAGGAATAAATGGGTCATTCTCAGGTTGGCAGGTTGTGTCTCATGCAACCACAAGGATCAATGCTTGGGGCCCAGCTATTCAGAATATAGATCAATGATTTGGATATGGGGACCAAATGTAATATTTCCCAGTTCGCTGATGACACAAAACTAGGTGGGAATGTGAGCTGCGTGGAGGAAGAAAAGAGGCTTCAAAGGGGTTTAGACATGGCAGGTGGAAAAAATGTGGGAAAATGTGAAGTTATCCACTTTGGGAGGAAAAACAGAAATGTAGAATATAACCAAATGATGAGAAATTGGAAATTGTTGATACCCAAAGGTACCTAGGTTTCCTTACTTGTAAGGCAGTTAAAGCTCCATGCAGCAAGTCATTAGGAAGGTAAATGGTTTGTGAGCCTTTATTGCCAGAGGATTTGAGCACAGAAGTAAAGAAGTTTTGCTAAATTATATGGAGCCTTACTAAAACTACACCGAGTGTATTGCATACATGTTTGGCGCCTTATCTAAGGAAGGATATACTTGCCTTAGAGGGAACTCAATGAAGGTTAAGCAGACTGATCCTAGCATGGTAGTATTGATCTATGAGGAGAGGCTGACGTATATTATCCATAGTTTAGGAGAATGAGATGTGATCTCATCATAACATATAAAATTCTTTCAGGTTCGATAAGGTAGTTGCAGGAAGGATGTTTCCATTGACCAGTGGTCTAGAACCAGGGGACTGCCACATTTGCAGAATAAGAGGTAGGCTTTTTGGGGCTGAGGAATTTATACACTCAGACTGTGGTAAATCTTTGGAATTCTCAAGCCTAAAGAAATGTGGAGATTCAATCATTTTGTATTCAATTCAGAGATTGAGAAAATTTTGTATATTAAAGACATTGAGGGGCGAGTCGGTGGCACAGCGGTTGGCACTGCTGCCTCACAGCGCCAGGGACCCGGGTCCAATTCCGGCCTCGGGTAACTGTCTGTGTGGAGTTTGCACTTTCTCGCTGTGTCTGCGTGGGTTTCATCCGGATGCTTCGGTTTCCTCCCACAGTCCAAAGATATGCAGGTTAGATGGATTGGCCATGATAAATTAACCCCTTGTGTCCAAAAGATTAGTGGGTTACTGCGTTATGGGGATAGGGTGGGGACTGGGCCTAGGTAGGGTGCTCTTTCCAATTGTCAGTGGAGATTTAATGGGCTGAATGGCTTCCTTCTGCACTGTAGGTATTTTATGATTCTATGAATGCCAAGTCATGCCTCCACCTATCATACTTTGCGCTTATGTCCTCCGTGCCAACTCACCTAGTATATTTGGGTAGTTCCTTGACAGCGTTGACACATCCTGGGTAGCTTTTACAGGTTTCACAAATTTTACACTTCCTGGATAGCTTTGACATGTTTGACAGCTGGACAGCTCTTTAACAGCTTGATAGTTCCATGGGTTGAATGGCCTCCTACACTGTCGGGATTCTATGTATTCTAAGTGTAGACATCCTTTTACATGCTAGAAATTGGCACACTCTGAATTCCAACCTCCTGTTCTTCCAAAGTCCCACTTAAGTGAAGGCAGCTGGTGATTTAATTGGTCAGCTACCTCTGTGAATTCCCCATGTGTGAATTCCGGCCAAAGTGGGAGGGGAGCTGTGTAGGAGGAACAGGGGAGCTGGTTAAACAGAGGGGGGTGGGCATTGGAGGAAAGGAACTGGGATGGCCTGGAGAAATATCTAATAATACCATTGTGCCAGGAAGCTGTGGGTTCATCGCCGCATCAATTGCTCCTCTGCAACGCACTAATAACTGAAGTAGCATTTTCTTCATTGTATTACAGTCATCAAAATATTTATATGTTTTTGGGTTTTAAAAGTATCAAAGAAATTATAACAATTTTTCAATTCACAAGTCATTTTGAAGTTTTGAATTGTGTCAGAGTTTCACAATCCTTTTAATGTTACAACTACTTTTCAAAGTTTGTTAATATATTTAAGATTGATTCAAATATTTAAAAGTTTTTTAAAATTCTAAACTACTTGAAATAATTATATGGCATTAGAAAGTACCAACCTGAATAGCTACTAACTGACCTCAAGAAGTTTGACTTCTTCTAGTGAGGTGAGTGGATTGTTTCCTTACTGAGAATATGTCTCGCCTCTGGGCATCAGCTGGAGCTATGCGGTTGCTTTGAAAGGAAATCCTAGCTGCAGCCAGCATTGCAAGTTAAGTATTGATCTTTTGCGTAGTCAACAGCGAACGCAAATGCTTGGCTGTTGACAGGAAAATCTGGGTCAAATTGTTTGAGTGTGTGACTGCCAGCATCATAGGGTTGGGGGGAGGGGGGGTGGCAGATTATGATGTCAATCAATTTTACGTCACTGGTTCTATATCAATGCGACCATTTTCGAAAGCTGTGCTCCAGTCATCGCCCTTTCTTAATCCCGCACAGCTGAACACAACATTAGTTGCCATGAAGGGCCTCCCCCACCAACCAGTGCTACATAAAGGGATCATGGACTTTCTTTTATTCTGTCATTGCATGTGGGTGTCGTCGGCGTGGTCTGCGTTTGTTTGCCCATCCCGAGTTGTCCCTTGAACCCAGTGGCTTGCCACACCATTTCAGAGGGGCAGTTAAGTGTCAATCACATTGCTGTGGGTCAGGAGTCACATTTAGGCCATACCAGTAAGGATGGTAGATTTCCTTCCCTAAAGGGAGGATTAGTGAACCGGATGTTTTTTTTACAATTGGCAATTGTTTCATGGTCACCATTAGACTAGCTTTTAATTCCAGATTTATTAATTGAATTGAAAATCCAGTGGCTGCAGGGGTGGGATTTGAACCCATGGCCCCAGAGGATTAGCCTGGGCATCTGGATTACTCATCCAGTGACTTCACCAAGGGACAGTTGCTTGCTCACTTTTTCTGGCTGCTGGTGCAATTCTAATTTGGTGATTTTCCTATAGTTGGTCAAGATGTTCGATTTGTCCAAAGGAAGTGTTCTGGTGAATCCTGACCATTTAAAGGCTGGTGGTGAAATAAATTGCCTCCAGACATGGCTGCTGGGAAGACATCCTCTTGGAATTGAGCGTGACTTGGGAAAATGAAAAGAGGTCACACAGAACAGGCTGGAAGCGGGATGAGGAGTCAAGTAGGAAAAAGGACTCTGAGCGGAAGGCCAGAGCCAGCGAGGATCTTTAGGCCATTTTTCTTACACCAGTTTCGAGATAGCTGCTCCTTGAAATGTTTTCAGTTCACTCAGGAGGTTATGACTGAAATCTGCCAACAGCTGCAGCCACAGCTGTAACTGCAAAGCAGGGCAAGGATAGCACTGCCTGTGGTGACCTGACCATAGTTCTGGACGTTAATGTACCTGGATCCTTCCAGGCTGCTGCAAAGGATATAAATAACATCTTGTAAGCTGAGAAATAGAACTGAGTAAGGGGAATCGTTGAGGCTCCCTATACACAGACAAAGAGCAGTGTGAATACGAAAATGTGACTGGATTGTAGACTCCTACATGTTGCAGGGTGCCATTAACTTCATGCACGTTACTTTGAAAATGGGAAATGACAGAATCACATAATTGTTAGAGCGCAGAAAGAGGCCATTTGGCCCATTGTGTCTGTACCGGCTCTCCAAATGAACATCATCATGTCTGAGTGCCATTCTCCTGCCTTTTCCCTGTAACCCTGCAAATGTTTCCAATTCAAATAATCATCTAATGCCTCGATTGAACCTACCTCCACCACACTTCTAGGCAGTGAATTCCAGACCAGAACCACTCGTTGTGTGAAAAAGATTTTTCTTACATCACATTTGCTTCTTTTGCAAATCACTTTAAATCTGTGCCCTCTCACTCATGATCCTTTTACGAGCAGAAGCAGTTTCTCCCTTTCTACTCTGTCCAGCCCTCATCATTTTGAACATCTCTATCAAATCTCCCTGTATCTTCTCTCCAAGAAGAACAGTCCCAACCTCTCCAATCTATCCTCATAATTGAAGTTTCTTATCCCTGGAATCATTCTTGTGAACCTCTTCTACACTCCCTCCAATGTGTTCACATCCTTCCTATTGTGTGGCCCCAGAACTGTACACAATATTCCAGCTGAGGTCTAACTAGTATCCCATACAAGTTCAACATAACCCCCTTGATTTTGTACTCTATGCCTCTATTAAAAACACCCAGAATGCTATATATTTTATAAACTGCTCTCTCCATGTCCTGCCACCTTTATGCAGATGTACGGCCAGATCCCTCTGCTCCGGCACTCCCGTAGGAATTTTACCCCTTCCTTTCTATTGTCTGTTCATATACTTCTTACCAAAATGCATCATCTCACACATCTCTGCACTGAACTTTATCTGCCACCTATCTGACCCCTCCACCAATTTGCCTATGTCCTTTTGAAGATCTACATTGTCTTCACAGTTCTGCATAGCTCGACACAGCTGGCAATACTTCCAAGGTGTGGATCATCTGCAAAATGTTAAATTGTGCCCTACATACCAAGGCCTAGATCATCAATATGTATCAGGAAAAGCAAGGGCCCTAATTCCAACACCTAGGCAACAGGACTACAAACCTTCCCCCACCTTGAAAAATATCATTGGAACATAGAAACATAGGAATTAGGAGCAGAAGTAGGCAATTCAGCTCTTCGAGCCTGCTCCGCCATTCAATCAGATCATGGCAGATCTCTACCTGGTCTTAAAGCCCCCTCCCTACCTGTTCCTTATATTCCTTTAGCCATTTAAAAAAAAATCAGAAATACATCTATCTCCTTCTTGAAACTATTTATTAACTCAGACTCCACGGCACTATGTGTTCCACACATTCACCACCCTCTGCGAGAAGTAGTTCCTCCTCATCTCAGTTTAAATCTACCGCCTTTCAACCTATATCTATGACCTCTCCTTCTAGATTGCCCTACAAGAGGAAAAATTTGGTCTTCATTTACTTTATCAATCCCTTTTAGTGTTTTATATACCTCGATCAGATCCCCTCTCATCCGTCTAAACTCCAGCGAGTATAAGCCCAAACTGTTTAATCTCTCCTCATATGTCAACCCTTTATCCCTGGAACCAATCTGGCGAACCTCCTCTGAACTGCCTTCAATGCCACCACATCCTTTCTCAAATAAGGAGACCAAAACTGGACACGATACTCCAGATGTGGTCTTGCCAACGCCCTAAACAATTGCAACAATACTTCTCTACTTTTATACTCCAATCCTTTTGCAATAAACGGTAACATTCCATTTGCCTTTTTAATTACATGCTGCACCTGCACACCAACTTTCTGCGATTCATGAACAAAGACACCCAGATCCCTCAGCCCAGATGCATCTTGAATCTGCTTTCCATTTAGATAATAATTTGCCTTTATATTTTTTCAACCAAAATGGATAACCTCACACTTATCTACATTAAATTCCATCTGCCAAATTTTGGCCCAATTTCCCAGCCTATCTATGTCCGCCTGTAAAATCGCCATCTCCTCTTCACTGCCTGCTTCCCCACCATTTTTAGTGTCATCTGCAAATTTTGCTATGTTACACTCTGTCCCTGCTTGTAGATCATTGATATAAATTGAGGTCTGAGGACTGATTCCTGCAGCACCCTGCCAGTTACAGTTTGCCAGCCAGAGAAGGACCCACTTATCCCAACCCCCTACTTTCTGTCAGTCAGCCCATCCTCAATCCGATCAAGTACTCTACCCCCAATCCCCTGCAATCTCACCTTCTGCACCAGTCTTTTAAGTGGAACCTTGTCAAATGCCTTCTGGAAGTCAAGATATACCGCATCCACAGGTTCTCCCTTATCAACCCTGCTGGTTACATCCTCAAAGAACTCAAGCAAGTTTGTCAAGCATGACTTACTCTCCATAAAACCATGCTGACAATGGTGGTTTGAGCTTTGTCTTTCCAAATGTTTAGTTACCTCCTCCTTAATGATTGATTCCAGCAACTTTCCCACCACAGAGGTCAAACTAACCAGTCTATAGTTTCTTACTTTTTGCCTGTCTCTCTTTTTGAATAGGGGCATCACATTAACGTGTTTCCAATCCACCGGGACCCTTCCAGAGTCCAGGGAATTCTGAAATATCATAATCAATTAATCCACTATCTCCTCTGCCACCTCCCTTAATACCCTAGGCTACAGGCCATTATATCCCGGACACTTATCTGCCCTTAATCTCATTTGTTTATTCAATACCACCTCCCTAGTGATGGTTATTGCACCAAGTTCCTTTGCATTAACTATAGTTTTTGGAAATTATTTATTTCCTTCTACCGTGAAGGCAGGGACAAAATATTGGTTCAGTGCCTTCACCATCTGTGTTCCCCATGTTTACCTCACCTGTATCGTCCTCTAAAGGGCCAACAATTATTTTAGCTATTCTCTTCTTTATATACTTCTAGAAGCTTTTAGTATCAGTGTTTATGTTTCTGCTAGTTTCCTTTCATACCTCATCTTAGCTCTTATGATTTTATTCTTAGTAGCCTTTTGCTGAACCTTAAAATTCTCCCAAACCTCCAGCTTACCGCTAGCTTTTGAAGTATGGTGTGCCCTAAATTTTGCTTTTATGCCTTCCTTGTTTAACAATGGAATGTTTTCCTACCTTTTACAATTCCTCTTCCTCTCAGGAATGTACTTTCATTGAATGGTATTTAATATCTCCCTGAATATCTGCCTTTGCTCCTCAACTGTCCTACCCTCAATTATTTGTGCCCAATCTACTTGGGCCAATTCTTTCCTCCGGCCTGTATAATGACCTCTGCCCAGTGCTAAAACTCTAGAATGGCACTCTGTCTTCTCTCGATGAATCTGAAGTTGAAATTCTATCATGCTGTGATTGTTCCTTCCAAGAGGATCCTTAATGACAAGATTATTTATCAAAGACTATTTATGAATCCTTCTTCGTTACATATTACCAAATATAAAATATTTCTCTCAGAAATAACCCCTCATACACTCTATGAAATCTCCCTTGAGGCTACCTTTGCCAGTTTGATTAGTCCAGTCAATATGCATATTAAAATCACCCATAATTTTTAAAAACCCTCATTATTTCTTGGTATATACTATGCTCCATTTTGGAAGTATTGCTCAGGGGCCTGTAGATTACTCCTACCAAGTAGTTTTTTCCCCTTGTTTTTTATTTTCACCCAGATCGATTCATCATTTTGGTCCTTAATGCCAATATCATTTCTGAATACATCCTTGATGTCACCTTTAACCAATAAAGCAATTCCACCTCCTGTTCTACCCTGTCTATCCTTTCAGAATACTAAAGTACCCTTGGACATTCAACTCCTAGTCCCGGTCCTCCTGCATCCATGTTTCAGTAATCCCCGCCAAATCATACCCATTTGTCTCCATTTGTGCCGTCAGCTCATTGAGCTTAGTCCAAATACTGCATGCATTTAGGCACAAGGTTTTTAACTATGTCCTACTGATTTGTATCAATATCCATTGACATCTACTCTCTGCTTCCTATTATTCAACCAATTTTGTATCCACATTGCTAACGTCCTTTTTATTCCATGAGCTATAACGTTTCTCACAAGTCTGTTGTGTAGCTGTGTATTGAATGCTTCTGAAAGTCTATGTAACCACATCAGCAGCATTACCCTCATTGACCCTTTCTGTCACCTCTTCAAAAAATGCCAGTAAATTAGTTAAACATAATTTCCCCTTTAGAAATCCATGTTGGCTTTTCCTAATCACGCAACATTTTTCTATGTTACTACTAATTCTGTCCCAATTGTTTCTGGAAGCTTGTCCACCACTGATGTTAAACTAACTGGGCT
Organism: Scyliorhinus torazame; assembly: GCF_047496885.1. Classification (NCBI taxonomy): domain Eukaryota; kingdom Metazoa; phylum Chordata; class Chondrichthyes; order Carcharhiniformes; family Scyliorhinidae; genus Scyliorhinus; species Scyliorhinus torazame. The sequence goes on along the minus strand of NC_092717.1, from coordinate 55,548,117 downwards.
GTAATTGCTGGGGCAATTACACCTTCCCCTCAGTCTAGAGAAGACTGGATGATTATGGCCAGTGCCCCTGCAATTTCCATCCTCATCTCCTTCAATATCTTTAGATGCATTACATTTGGTCCTGGAGTCTTGTCAACTTTAAGTAACAATTCCTCACTATCAATTTTGAACCTTTCCTCATCTGTTGACATTGCCTGGGTAGCATCTATCTCCTTGGTAAACATAGGACATACAGTGCAGAAGGACGCCATTCAACCCATCAGGTCTGCACCGACCCACTTAAGCCCTCACTTCCACCCTATCCCCGTAACCCAATAACCCCTCTTAATCTTTTTTGGTCACTCAGGGCAATTTATCATGACTAATCCACCTAACCTGCACGTCTTTGGACTCTGGGAGGAAACCGGAGCACCCGGAGGAAGCCCATGCAGACACGGGGAGAACGTGCAGACTCCGCACAGACAGTGACCCAGCGGAGAATCGAACCTGGGACCCTGGCCCTGTGAAGCCACAGTGCTAGCCACTTGTGCTCCCTTGCTGCCCGACTTGTGCTACCATGCTGCCCAGATGGATGCAAAGTATTAATCTGATACCTCAGCCATGCCCACAGCCTCCGCCTCCATGCGTAAATTCCACTCTCGGGCCCTAATTGGCCTGACTCAACCTTTTACCAGGAGAAGGAGTAGGCCATTTGGCCCCTCAAGCCTGCTCTGCCATTCAACTAGATCATTCCTAATCTTCTACCTCAACACCATTTTCTCAAAATATCCCTCGATCATAGAATCACAGAATCCCTACAGTGCAGAAGGAGGCCATTTGGCCCATTGAGTCTGTACCCACCCTCTGAAAGAGCACTCCAACCAAGTCCACATCCTCATCCTATCCGTATAGACCCTTCACCTAAGGTACACATCCCTGGATACTAAGGGGCAATTTAGCATGGCTTTTTGAAGGATATGAGCCAAATGCAGGCACATGGGTTAGCTTAGATGGGCTTTTTGGTTGGCGTGGAGCAGTTTGGGCTGAAGGGCCAGTCTCCATGCCATAGATTCTATGATAATCCACCTAACCTGCACATCTTTGGACTGTGGAAGGAAACCGGAGCACCCGGAGGAAACCCACGCAGACATGGGGTGAAAATGCAAGCTCCACACAGACACCCAAGACCAGAATTGAACACGGATCCCTGGCGCTGTGAGGCAGCAGTGTTAACCACTGTGCCGCCCCTCAATGTCTTTAATATGCAGAATTTAAAAATTGAAATATTGGTGGACAAGTGAGTCAATATAGGTTTGTCCATAGATCTCTGAAGACAGAAGGGCAGGTTAATTAGGTGGTGAAAAAGGCATATGGGACACTTGACTTTATCAATTGTGGCATAGATTACAAAAGCAGTTCTGTCATGTTGAGTTGTATAGAACTTTGGTGAGGCTACAGCTGGAGTACTGTGGGCAATTCTGGTCACCACATTATAGGAAGGATGTGATTGCACTAGAGAGGGTGTAGAGACCATTCACCAGGATGTTGCCTGGGATGGAATATTTAAGATATGAAGAGAGGTTGGATAGGCTTGGGTTGTTTACGTTGGAGCAGAGAAGACAGAGGGGTGACCTGATTGAGGTGTAGAGGATTATGAGGGGCATGGACTCATGGTGGATAGGAAGCAGCTGTTCCCCTTAGTTGAAGGGTTAGTTAAGAGGGGATGCATGTTCAAGGTCAGTGGCAGGAGGTTTAGGGGGGATGTGAGGAAAAACGTTTTTACCCAGAGGGTGGTGACGGTCTGGAATGGGGTGCCTGGGAAGGTGGTAGAGGCGGGTTGTCTCACATCCTTTAAAAAGTACCTGGATGAACACTTGCCGCATCATAATATTCAAGGCTATGGGCCAAGTGCTGACAAATGGGATACGGTAGACAGGTCAGGTGTTTTTCATGCGTCGTTCAGACTCAATGGGCAAAGGTCTCTTCTGTGCTGTATTATTCCGTGATTCTGTGAGGTCAGTGAGCACAGGGAAGACAGGTGAGTGGGACTTGGTATGAGTCAGAATACGGCAAACAGGGTTTTGGCTGAGTTCTTACAGACGTTGGAACTTTGGTCAGGACTGTTTTCGCGTCCCGAACATACAGGGATCAGAAGTGAGCCAGGAAGTTAAATCTTCTGGGAGGTGGCAAACACTGTCTATGTCTACACGATTCTGTTTGCTGGTCCACAAACACCCACTTTGTTCAACATCTCCGGCAACCTGAGCATGACTGGTGCTATCCACCACTGGGGACTGCCACCAGCCTCCGTTGCCATTGTCACCTGCTCTCATGTGCTGGACTGCACACTCCACATGTGGTATATTTACCACAAAGGCACCTCTAGCTGTGCTGATGAATGGTGCACTTGGACAATACGATGTTACATCCTCCGAGCGTCCATCACCCTCTGAGCCAATCATTTGCCCATCCGCTATCTTGTGCTGTTACTTTGCCAATGACCCTGTGGTGTAAAGAAAAAACATGTCAATGAATGTGACATCTCTGTATGCCTTCCGCTTCACAGTTCCATTTTTGCCACAAAGTCAGCAAATAAGATCAAAGATTCTGGAATTGATTACATAATGTTCCATGTTTCGTGCAAAAGACTTTCATCCTCTCTCAGGTGAAACCCAATTTTGCCCTCAGCCATGGCTTGCCATGTTAAGTGCTGTGCGACTGCCAGGGTGTCCTCCTCTACAGACATAGGAACAGCATTGTGCACCATTCCACCCCTGCTTCACCTTCTCTCCTGGGCACTATGTGCTCTCTTCCAAAAAGATGGATCAGAGCACTTTCATGAATGGTGGGGTCAACGGCAGCCATTATAATGGTATTATAATACTTTGCATGATTTTGCTATTCTATGCCTTTGTCACGTTTTCCATGGGTGGCTGGGCTGGCAATGCCTTCTTCATACACTGTATGGCTAGAGTGCACAAGCCACTGGGACTTGTAATAGCTCTGTAGTGCCTAAGCTGGCAGCACCCAACAGACCCTATTTGTATAATTCGGAGAATGGATGTCGCACATCTTTCTTGACCTCAGAATGTCACTGTATCCTTGACCTTCTGATGGCATATCAGTGACACGCCTCTTGTGTCACTTGCATTTGAGACTCCTTTTTCTCTGAGCTGGGCATGTCCTCCCACTCTGAGGAAAAAGAATACGTCCCGTATAACTGTTCTACCCGGCCTCCACCATTACTCCAAGCGAGGCATCTAAAAATCGTGGCTCCCATCCTTGACCTTCTGTCTTCTATTATGTTCATCTTGAACTCTCTCCCCATCAGCAGTCTTAAACTTTCTCCAGCCACACAGCAGACTGGCTTTAAATGTGTTGCCCGCTTCCTGACACCATCATCTCGCTGTAGATGTTGAAACTTTGGGATTATTCACAAAGAGGATGTTTGCGGACCAGCAAACAGAAATGTGCAAGATTTGACAGAATTCCCTGAGGCTGTGTACAGACTTGGGCAAAGGACAGAGTGGTCTATCCATGCCTCAGGTCTCACCATTACTCAGTCAAATGAAAGAAGAAGTAACTCCATTGAAAGGGTAGCCACCCTCATTGAGATTCATATACACCAGGCCAACCACTGAATGCAGAGGCAGCAGGCTGGATCGCTAATTTGACCTGCAATGATCAGTAGCCTAGCAAATACCACTGTAGTGATGCACTGCTCGGAGGTGTTGCTAGGTCTCTTCCCACTCCTGTACAGCATACAAGGGCAGATGTGTCCTGAAGGGGCTGAGGCAGGAGACAGTGTTTGAAATGCAGGTCCCTTTGAGAGTAAACCAGGTCTTGCTTCAGAGTGAATTGAGGACTGATGATATTCACTGAAATGTTTCTTAGAAGCTCGGGTTTTACCCAGTAAGGGAGTCTTCTGGACAGGGAGAGGATCCGGAAGGGAAGAGAAACCAATGTTTGCACTGAACTATAGTCTCACAATAAAACAATTGTGAATCATCAGATAGTCTTCTTTGCCGCTTGCACCTTAATCCTATGTCCCCTAGTAATTGACTCTTCCAACTGGGAAAAAAGCTTCTGACTATCCACTCTGTCCATGCCACTCATCATTTTGTAGATCTCTATCAGGTCGCCCCTCAACTTCCATCGTTCCAGTGAGAACAAACCAAGTTTATCCAACCTCTCCTCATATCTAATGCCCCCCATATCAGGCAAGATCCTGGTAAACCTCTTCCATACCCTGTCCAAAGCCTTCTGGTAGTGTGACGACCAGAATTGGACACTATATTCCAAATGTGGCCTAACTAAGGGTCTAAACAGCTGCAGAATGACTTGCCAATTTTTATACTCAATGCCCCAGTCGATGAAGGGAAGCATGCTGTATGCCTTCTTGACGACCTTCTCCATCCGCGGTGCCACTTTCAGTGACCTGTGGACTTGTACACCCAGATCCCTTTGCCTAGCAATACTCTTTTTTTAAAATTTAGAGTATCCAATTCATATTTTCCAATTAAAGGGCAATTTAGCGTGACCAATCCACATACTCTGCACATCTCTGGGTTGTGGGTGCGAAACCCACTCAAAGACGGGGAGAATGTGCAAACTCCACATGGACAGTGACCCAGAGCAGGGATCGAACCTGAGACTTTGGTGCCGTGAGGCAGCAGTGCTATCCACAGCGTCACCGTGCTGCCCCTGTCAATACTCTTAAGGCTATGATATGGAGATGCCAGCGTTGGACTGGGGTGGGCACAGTAAGAAGTCTTACAGCACCAGGTTAAAGTTCAACAGGTTTGTTTTGAATCACTGGCTTTCGGAGCACATCTCCTTCATCAGGTCCACCTTAAGGGTTCTGCCATTTACTGTATATTTCCAACCTGTTCCAAAACGCATTACCTCATATTAGTCCAGATTAAAATTCATCTACCATCTCTCCGCCCAAGTCTCCAACCGATCTATATCCTGCTGTATCTTCTGACAGTCCTCATTTCTATCCACAATTCCACCAACCTTAGTGTCATCCGCTAACTTACTAATCAGACCTGTTGCGTTTTCCTCCAAATCATTTATATATACTACAAACAGCAAAGATCCAAGCATTGAACCCTGCGGAACACCACTGGTTACAGCCCTCCATTCAGAAAAGCACCCTTTCACTGCTACCATTTGTCTTCCATGACCGTGCCAATTCTGTATTCATCTTTCGAGCTCACCTCTGATCCCGTGTAACTTCAACTTCTGTACCAGTCACTCATGAGGGACCTTGTCAAAAGCCTTCCTGAAGTCCATGTAGACAACATCCACTCGTCTACCTTCATCAATCATCTTCGTCACTTCATTGAAAAACTCAATTAAGTTAGTGAGACACGGCCTCACCTTCACACAAAACCATGCTGCCTCTCGCAGACACATCCACTTGCTTCCAAATGGTAGTAAATCCTGTCTTGAAGAATCCTCTCCAATAATTTCCCTACCACTGGTGTAAGGCTCACTGGCCTGTGATTTCCTGGATTATCCTTGCCACCCTCCTTAAACAAAAGAATAACAATGGCTATCCTCCTATGGAACCTCACCTGTAGCCAGTGAGGATACAAATATTTCTGACAAGGTCCCAGAAATTTCCTCCCTTGCCTCCCTCAGTATTCAGGGGTAGGTCCCATCAGGCCCTGGGGACTTGTCTACCTCAATGTTTGTCAAGACACCCAACACCTCCTCCTTTTTGATCTCAGTGTGACCCAGGCTATCTACACACCCTTCTCCAGACTCATCATCCACCAGTTCTTCTCTTTGGTGAATTCAGATGCAAGGTACTCATTTAGTACCTCACCAATTTTCTCTTGTTCCACGCATTGTTTCCCTCTCCTGTCCTTCATTGGGCCAATTCTTTCCCTGGATACCCTCTTGCTCTTTATATACGTATAAAAAGCTTTGGGATTTTCCTTAAATCCATTTGCCAATTATTTTTCGTGACCCCTTTTAGCCCTCCTGACTCCTTGCCTAAGTTCCTTCCTACTTTCCTTATATTCCTCACGGGCTTCGTCTGTTCTCAGCCTTCTAGCTCTTCCAAATGCTTCCTTTTTCTTTTGAACTCGGCTCACAATATCCCTCGGTATCGAAGGTTCCCGAAACTTGCCATACTTATCCTTCTTCCTCACAGGAACATGCCGGTCCTGAATTCCTATTTGAAAGCTTCCCAGATGTTGATTTACCCTCAAAGAACCACCCCAATCTAGATTCTTCATTTCCTGCCTAATATTGTCATAATTAGCCTTCCCCTAATTTAGCACCTTTGCCTGTAGCCACCTAAAATGGCTGATTCCCGAGTAAAATGGTCAAACCCCGATCTAAAATGGCGAACGAAAAAGGCTGATGGGAAAATCAGCCAACAGGACTCAAACGGACAGCTGCAGGCAAAACAGTGTATTCGGCTCTGGGGAAGTCGGCCCAGACCGATACCTGCAACCATTATCAGCACAGCAACCCAGCCATCTGCATATTAAGCAGCCATCCCCGGGAACAATTGCTACACATTAGCAACATAAAGCCGATCCAGACTTTTCGGCGCCAGCAGTGGCTGAGACAAAGAAAGGTGGACGACCACCCCCCGATCAAGGAAGCGCCCCATTATTGGACCATATCGAACCAAGTGATTGGGACCAAGTCCAATCACTTGGAACCAGGGTCAAGGTCCGCCCCGAGAGGCGGGAAGCCCCTGGGAACTATAAAAATAAGGGGCCAAGTTCAGATCGACCCTTCTTCTCCTGCTCGCAACCTTCGAGACCCTTCGACGAAGAAACAAGCAAGTGTTACTCCAGCGATTGCTACCAGATAGGTGTTCCAGACTATCGACTCGTACCAGCCTTTTTGAATCCCGCAGGCCAGACCCAATTCGATAGATCATTCGTTTCCCTGACCTGGTGGGCCATCACCAAAGTAAAGTATTGGCCTTTAGAGGTAGGTAATAATCTAGAAGTAGGATTATTGTATAAGTATTTATTGCTGTATATAATAAATGATCGTTGATTTAACTTTTACTAAGCGGTGTGCTGCATTATTAATCATTACTTGAGCTTGAACTACGTGGCGGTATCAGAAACATACCTGGCGACTCGTGAGCAATGGTGACAGAATTAGAGCTAATAAAACTAAGGCTAAGAAGAGCAACATGCCTGAGGACTGCTCGTATCTTTATCCAACAGTACCTTAAAACGCACTGAATTATGATCACTGTTCCCGGAATGCTCCCCTACTGAAACTTAAACCACCTGGCCGGGCTCATTTCCCAATACCATGTCCAGTATGGTCCCTTCCCTAGTTGGACGATCTACATATTGTTTCAAGATGAGGCTGGAGATGAGACTCCTCCCTGTGGTGAACTGCTGATCCCCTCCCCCCCACCACCCACCTTGCTGACAGAGACACACACACTGATTCATGCCCCATGAACGAGGATGCCGATGGACATATACAGGTGGGGCAGTCTGCAGCAGAATACTCACGGGCACGGCAATTCAGAGGATGGCAGACACAGGCATCCCTTTAACAGAGTAGGGAATGAAGCAGACTGCCTTCATGTCAGTGTCAGCCACAGTGTATCAACAAACATCAGAGATTATGTTAATTACAATCATCTCACCAAGGGCCACACATTGGTGTCTTTTATTTGATTGTTAATTATCTGATATGTTATTTTTTTGTAATCATTGTTTAATAATGAATTCACTTGTGTCCTGACTTCCCTGTAAAACCACCTAAAAGGCCTGATCTTGAGTGCCCAAGGCTGTTTCTTCTTCTCAGGCAGTCCCTCAGAGTCAAGGCTGACTTGCTTCCACATTAAAAATTTGTTCTCAGGAACCGAATGTGTGACCTACATATCTGTCACAGGTGGGGAAGACAGTGATTGGAGGTGGGGTGCCCGATTTGCCACGTACTCCTTTCATTTCAGCTTGCTGTCGGTGATGAAACTCCAGGGGCTGGATTCTCCGATTTGCAGACTAAGTGCTGACGTCACCTTGGGAACACTGGCATTTTACACCAGAATCAACGGCTCCACCCCCGCACCAATCCTCCGTCTGGTGGGGGGCTAGCAGCTGCGCAGAGTAAAGCCCCTGGAGAATTGCCGGGGGTGGCCTGCGGCGGCCACGCCATACAACATGGTGCCGGCCGTGCGCAGACCCAGCCTGCCAAATACTGTCCCCCGGTAACACCCTTCACCATCCCTGGACCACCAGTGCCCCCAGCCCTCGCCATAGCCCACCCAGCCCGCTGAATGGCTCCCACCTGACTGTGACAGCGCTGGACCCAGTCCGCAGCTGCCACACTGGGTCCACGAAAAAGAATAGCATGGGGGACCCACGCCGTCGGGAACGCGGTCCATCGGGAGAGGGCCCCAGGTGACGTCCACATTCTTCCAGCGGAGCAGGCAGAGAGGGGAGTGATTTTCTTGGTTAGGAAAACGTTTGTTTTTAACTCACTTTTTTTCGGAGTTGTTTTTGTTTCAGAGCAGCAGGAAACCGGAAGTCGGCCGTGGGGATTTCTGGGAAAGTGTGTAGTACCTGTATATAAGTTGGGCGGTTGCTAAACCTGAGACACTACACTTGTAGTGTCCCCCACCCTTCCACTTCCTCTAACCTAAGGGATTGAGTGAATATCAGGTAAGCTCTTTCTTTCTTTATTTTTTCTTGTTTTTACCGCAAGTTATCTGGAAGGGATGGCAGGGGAGGCAGTGCAATGTTCCTCCTACAGAATGTTTGAGGTGAGGGACGCCATCAGTGTCCCTGCTGATTTCACCTGTGGGAAGTGCACCCATCTCCAGCTCCTCAGAAACTGCGTTAGGGAACTGGAGCTGGAGCTGGATGAACTTCGGATCATTCGGGAGGCAGAGGTGGTCATAGAAAGAAGCTTCAGGGATGTAGTTACTCAAAAGAATGAAGATAGATGGGTGACAGTGTGAGGGGCTGGGAGGAAGCAATCAGTACAGGGAGCCCCTGTGGTCATTCCCCTTAGTAACAAGTATACCGCTTTGGATACTGGTGGGGGTGGGGGGGGGGTCACTTACAAGGGGTAAGCCATAGGGTCCAGGTCTCTGGCGCAGAGTCTGTCCCTGTTGCTCAGAAGGGAAAGGGGGAGAAGAGGAGAACATTAGTCATTGGAGACTCCATAGTTAGGGGGATAGATAGGAGATTCTGTGGGAACCTGAGAGACTCGCGGTTGGTGTGTTGCCTCCCAGGTGCCAGGGTCCATGATGTCTCGGATCGTTTTTTCGGGATCCTTAAGGGGGAGGGGGAGCAGCCCCAAGTCGTGGTCCACATAGGCATGAACGACATAGGTAGGAAAAGGGATGGGGATGTAAGGCAGGATTTCAGGGAGCTAGGGTGGAATCTTAGACCTAGAACAAACAGACTTATTTTCTCTGGGTTGTTACCCGTGCCACGTGCTAGCGAGATGAGGAATAGGGAGAGAGAGCAGTTGAACACGTGGCTACAGGGATGGTGCAGGAGGGAGGGTTTCAGATACCTGGATAATTGGGGCTCATTCTGGGGTAGGTGGGACCTCTACAAATGGGATGGTCTTCACCTGGACCAGAAGGGTACCAATATCCTGGGGGGAAATTTGCTAATGCTCTTCGGGAGGGTTTAAACTAGTTCGGCAGGGGGTTGGGAACCTGAATTGTAGCTCCAGTATACAGGAGGTTGAGAGTAGTGAGGTCATGAGTAAGGTTTCAAGATTGCAGGAGTGTACTGGCAGGCAGGAAGGTGGTTTAAAGTGTGTCTACTTCAACGCCAGGAGCATCCGAAATAAGGTGGGTGAACTTGCAGCATGGGTTGGTACCTGGGACTTCGATGTTGTGGCCATTTCGGAGACATGGATAGAGCAGGGACAGGAATGGTTGTTGCAGGTTCCGGGATTTATATATTTCAGTAAGCTCAGGGAAGGTGGTAAAAGAGGGGGAGGGATGGCATTGCTAGTCAAGGACAGTATTACGGTGGCAGAAAGGACATTTGATGAGGACTCGTCTACTGAGGTAGTATGGGCTGAGGTTAGAAACAGGAAAGGAGAGGTCACCCTGTTGGGAGTTTTCTATAGGCCTCTGAAAAGTTCCAGAGATGTAGAGGAAAGGATTGCAAAGATGATTTGGATAGGAGCGAAAGTAACAGGGTAGTTGTAATGGGGGACTTTAACTTCCCAAATATTGACTGGAAACGCTATAGTTCGAGTACTTTAGATGGGTCTGTTTTTGTCCAATGTGTGAAGGAGGGTTTCCTGACACAGTATGTAGATAGGCCAACAAGAGGCGAGGCCACATTGGATTTGGTACTGGGTAATGAACCAGGACAGGTGTTAGATTTGGAGGTAGGTGAGCACTTTGGTGATAGTGACCACAATTCGATTACGTTTACTTTAGTGATGGAAATGGATAGGTATATACCGCAGGGCATGAGTTATAGCTGGGGGAAAGGCAATTATGATGCGATGAGGCAAGACTTAGAACATAGAACATAGAACATAGAACAATACAGCGCAGTACAGGCCCTTCGGCCCACGATGTTGCACCAAAACAAAAGCCATCTAACCTACACTATGCCATTGTCATCCATATGTTTATCCAATAAACTTTTAAATGCCCTCAATGTTGGCGAGTTCACTACTGTAGCAGGTAGGGCATTCCACGGCCTCACTACTCTTTGCGTAAAGAACCTACCTCTGACCTCTGTCCTATATCTATTACCCCTCAGTTTAAAGTTATGTCCCCTCGTGCCAGCCATTTCCATCCGCGGGAAAAGGCTCTCACTGTCCACCCTATCCAACCCCCTGATCATTTTGTATGCCTCTATTAAGTCTCCTCTTAACCTTCTTCTCTCCAATGAAAACAACCTCAAGTCCATCAGCCTTTCCTCATAAGATTTTCCCTCCATACCAGGCAAATTCCTGGTAAATCTCCTCTGCACCCGCTCCAAAGCCTCCACGTCCTTCCTATAATGCGGTGACCAGAACTGTACGCAATACTCCAAATGCGGCCGTACCAGAGTTCTGTACAGCTGCAACATGACTTCCCGACTCCGGAACTCAATCCCTCTACCAATAAAGGCCAACACTCCATAGGCCTTCTTCACAACCCTATCAACCTGGGTGGCAACTTTCAGGGATCTATGTACATGGACACCGAGATCCCTCTGCTCATCCACACTTTCAAGAACTTTACCATTAGCCAAATATTCCGCATTCTTGTTATTCCTTCCAAAGTGAATCACCTCACACTTCTCTTCATTAAACTCCATTTGCCACCTCTCAGCCCAGCTCTGCAGCTTATCTATATCCCTCTGTAACCTTCTACATCCTTCCACACTATCGACAACACCACCGACTTTAGTATCGTCTGCAAATTTACTCACCCACCCTTCTGCGCCTTCCTCTAGGTCATTGATAAAAATGACAAACAGCAGCGGCCCCAGAACAGATCCTTGTGGTACTCCACTTGTGACTGTACTCCATTCTGAACATTTCCCATCAACCACCACCCTCTGTCTTCTTTCAGCTAGCCAATTTCTGATCCACATCTCTAAATCACCCTCAATCCCCAGCCTCCGTATTTTCTGCAATAGCCTACCGTGGGGAACCTTATCAAACGCTTTGCTGAAATCCATATACACCACACCAACTGCTCTACCCTCATCTACCTGTTCAGTCACCTTGTCAAAGAACTCAATAAGGTTTGTGAGGCATGACCTACCCTTCACAAAGCCATGCTGACTATCCCTGATCATATTATTCCTATCTAGATGATTATAAATCTTGTCTCTTATAATCCCCTCCAAGACTTTACCCACTACAGACGTGAGGCTCACCGGTCTATAGTTGCCGGGGTTGTCTCTGCTCCCCTTTTTGAACAAAGGGACCACATTTGCTGTCCTCCAGTCCTCTGGCACTATTCCTGTAGCCAATGATGACATAAAAATCAAAGCCAAAGGTCCAGCAATCTCTTCCCTGGCCTCCCAGAGAATCCTAGGATAAATCCCATCAGGTCCCGGGGACTTATCTATTTTCAGCCTGTCCAGAATTGCCAACACCTCTTCCCTACGTACCTCAATGCCATCTATTCTATTAGCCTGGGGCTCAGCATTCTCCTCCACAACATTATCTTTTTCCTGAGTGAATACTGACGAAAAATATTCATTTAGTAACTCGCCTATCTCTTCAGACTCCACACACAATTTCCCATCCCTGTCCTTGACTGGTCCTACTCTTTCCCTAGTCATTCGCTTATTCCTGACATACCTATAGAAAGCTTTTGGGTTTTCCTTGATCCTTCCTGCCAAATACTTCTCATGTCCCCTCCTTGCTCGTCTTAGCTCTCTCTTTAGATCCTTCCTCGCTACCTTGTAACTATCCATCGCCCCAACTGAGACTTCACACCTCATCTTCACATAGGCCTCCTTCTTCCTCTTAACAAGAGATTCCACTTCCTTGGTAAACCACGGTTCCCTCGCTCGACGCCTTCCTCCCTGCCTGACCGGTACATACTTATCAAGAACACGCAGTAGCTGATCCTTGAACAAGCCCCACTTATCCAGTGTGCCCAACACTTGCAGCCTACTTCTCCACCTTATCCCCCCCAAGTCACGTCTAATGGCATCATAATTGCCCTTCCCCCAGCTATAACTCTTGCCCTGCGGTGTATACTTATCCCTCTCCATCATTAACGTAAACGTCACCGAATTGTGGTCACTGTCCCCAAAGTGCTCTCCTACCTCCAAATCCAACACCTGGCCTGGTTCATTACCCAAAACCAAATCCAACGTGGCCTCGCCTCTTTTTGGCCTGTCAACATATTGTTTCAGGAAACCCTCCTGCACACACTGTACAAAAAACGACCTATCTATTGTACTCGAACTATATCTTTTCCAGTCAATATTTGGAAAGTTAAAGTCTCCCATAATAACTACCCTGTTACTTTCGCTCTTATCCAGAATCATCTTCGCCATCCTTTCCTCTACATCCCTAGAACTATTAGGAGGCCTATAAAAAACTCCCAACAGGGTGACCTCTCCTTTCCTGTTTCTAACTTCAGCCCATACTACCTCGGTAGAAGAGTCCCCATCTAGCATCCTCTCCGCCACCGTAATACTGCTCTTGACTAGCAGCGCCACACCTCCCCCTCTTTTGCCTCCTTCTCTGAGCTTACTAAAACACCTAAACCCCGGAACCTGCAACATCCATTCCTGTCCCTGCTCTATCCATATCTCCGAAATGGCCACAACATCGAAGTCCCAGGTACCAACCCATGCTGCCAGTTCCCCTACCTTGTTTCGTATACTCCTGGCATTGAAGTAGACACACTTCAAACCACCTACCTGAACACTGGCCCCCTCCTGCGACGTCAAATCTGTGCTCCTGACCTCTATACTCTCATTCTCCCTTACCTTAAAACTACAATCCAGGTTCACATGCCCCTGCTGCATTAGTTTAAACCCCCCCAAAGAGCACTAACAAATCTCCCCCCTAGGATATTTGTGCCCCTCAGGTTCAGATGTAGACCATCCTGTCTGTAGAGGTCCCACCTTCCCCAGAAAGAGCCCCAGTTATCCAGAAATCTGAATCCCTCCCGCCTGCACCATCCCTGTAGCCACGTGTTTAAATGCTCTCTCTCCCTATTCCTCATCTCACTATCACGTGGCACGGGCAACAACCCAGAGATAACAACTCTGTTTGTTCTAGTTCTGAGCTTCCATCCTAGCTCCCTGAAAGCCTGCCTGACATCCTTGTCCCTTTTCCTACCTATGTCGTTAGTGCCAATGTGGACCACGACTTGGGGCTGCTCCCCCTCCCCCCTAAGGACCCGGAAAACACGATCCGAGACATCACGTACCCTTGCACCTGGGAGGCAACATACCAAACGTGAGTCTCTCACGCTCCCACAAAATCTCCTATCTGTGCCCCTGACTATCGAGTCCCCAATTACTAATGCTCTGCTCTTCTCCCCCCTTCCCTTCTGAGCAACAGGGACAGACTCCGTGCCAGAGGCCCATACCCCATGGCTTACCCCTGGTAAGTCCCCCCCCCCCCCACAAGTATCCAAAGCGGTATACTTGTTTCTCAGGGGAACGACCGCAGGGGATCCCTGCACTGACTGCATTTTCCCAGTCCCTTAGTATGCAAAGGATGGGGAAGGAAACTGCAGGGGATAGGCACAATTGAAATGTGGAGCTTGTTCAAGGAACAGCTACTGCGTGTCCTTGATAAGGATGTACCTATCAGGCAGGGAGGAAGTGGTCGAGTGAGGGTACCGTGGTTTACTAAAGTAGTTGAATCACTTGTCAAGAGGAAGAAGGAGGCTTCGTAAAGATGAGACATGAAGGTTCAGTTCGGGCGCTCGAGAGTTACAAGTTAGCTAGGAAGGAGCTAAAGAGAGAGCTAAGGAGAGCCAGGAGGGGACATGAGAAGTCTTTGGCAGGTAGGATCAAGGATAACCCTAAAGCTTTCTATAGGTATGTCAGGAATAAAAGAATGACTAAGGTAAGAGTAGGGTCAGTCAAGGACAGTAGTGAAAAATGAAATGAAATGAAAATCGCTTATTGTCACGAGTAGGCTTCAATGAAGTTACTGTGAAAAGCCCCTAGTCGCCACATTCCGGCACCTGTTCGGGGAGGCTGGTACTGGAAGTTGGGTAGTGGGAAGTTGTGCGTGGAGTCCGAGGAGATAGGAGAGGTGCTAAATGAATATTTTCCGTCAGTATTCACAGAGGAAAAAGACAATGGTGTCGAGGAGAACACTGAGATACAGGCTACTAGACTAGAAGGGCTTGAGGTTAATAAGGAGGAGGTGTTAGCAATTCTGGAAAGTGTGAAAGTCTCCTGGGCCAGATGGGATTTATCCTAGGGTTCTCTGGGAAGCTAGGGAGGAGATTGCTGAGCCTTTGATCTTTATGTCGTCATTGTCTACAGGAATAGTGCCAGAAGACTGGAGGATAGCAAATGTTGTCCCCTTGTTCAAGAAGGGGAGTAGAGACAACCCCAGTAACTATAGACCAGTAAGCCTTACTTCTGTTGTGGGCAAAGACTTGGAACGGTTTATAAGAGATAGGATTTATAATCATCTAGAAAGGAATAATTTGATTAGGGATAGTCAACACGGTTTTGTGAAGGGTAGGTCGTGCCTCACAAACCTTATTGAGTTTTTTGAGAAGGTGACCAAACAGGTGGATGAGGGTAAAGCAGTTGATGTGGCGTAAATGGATTTCAGTAAAGCGTTTGATAAGGTTCCCCATGGTAGGCTATTGCAGAAAATACAGAGGCTGGGGATTCAGGGTGATTTAGCAGTTTGGATCAGAAATTGGCTAGCTGTAAGAAGATAGAGGGTGGTGGTTGATAGGAAATGTTCAGCCTGGAGTTCAGTTACTAGTGGTGTGCCACAAGGATCTGTTTTGGGGCCACTGCTGTTTGTCATTTTTATAAATGACTTGGAGGAGGGTGTAGAAGGATGGGTGAGTAAATTTGCAGATGACACTAAAGTCGGTGGAGTTGTGAACAGTGCGGAAGGATGTTGCAGGTTACAGAGGGACATAGATAAGTTGCAGCACTGGGCTGAGAGTTGGAAATGGAGTTTAATGTGGAAAAGTGTGAGGTGATTCATTTTGGAAGGAGTAACAGGAATACAGAGCACTGGGCTAATGGTAAGATTCTTGGTAGTGTGGATGAGCAGAGAGATCTTGGTGTCCACGTACATAGATCCCTGAAGGTTGCCACCCAGGTTGATAGGGTTGTTAAGAAGGCATACGGTGTGTTAGCTTTTATTGGTAGAGGGATTGGGTTTCGGAGCCATGAGGTCTTGTTGCAGCTGTACAAAACTCTGGTGCGGCCGCATTTGGAGTATTGCGTGCAGTTCTGGTCGCTGCATTATAGGAAGGATGTGGAAGCATTGGAAAGGGTGCAGAGGAGATTTACCAGAATGTTGCCTTGTATGGAGGGAAGATCTTATGAGGAAAGGCTGAGGGACTTAAGGCTGTTTTCGTTAGCGAGAAGAAGGTTAAGAGGTGACTTAATTGAGGCATACAAGATGATCAGAGGATTAGATAGTGTGGACAGTGAGAGCCTTTTTCCTCAGATGGTGATCGCTAGCACAAGGGGACATAGCTTTAAGTTGACGGGAGATAGATATAAGACAGACGTCAGAGGTAGGTTATTTACTCAGAGAGCAGTAAGGGCGTGGAATGCCCTGCCTGCAACAGTAGTGGACTCGCCAACACTAAGGACATTTAAATGGTCATTGGATAGACATATGGACGATAAGGAATAGTGTAGATGGGCTTTAGAGTGGTTTCACAGGTCGGCGCAATATCGAGGGCCGAAGGGCCTGTACTGCGCTGTAATGTTCTACGTTCTATGTTCTATGTCCATATGGTGTGCGACGTACTCCCCAAATACGCTGTTTTTGAGGGGACGGAGCAAACGGGCAATCTCCGACCGATTGCCGAACGCGATTTTGGCGTCGGCGACCAGAGAATCCCGCCCCAGGTGTTCAGCTCCTTCCCGGATGCTTTTCCTCCACTTTAGGCTGTCTTGGATTAGGGATTACCAGCTGGTGGTTGGGTTGCTGCAATTCTTCAAGGAAGCTTTGAGGGTGTCCTTGCAACGTTGCCGCTGCCCTCCTGCGGCTCGCTTACCACATTGAATAACCGAGTAGAGTGTTTGTTTTGAGAGTCTTGTAGTCTTGTTGTCAGGCATCTGGACGATGTGGCCCACCCAGCTGAGTGAGCATGGTCAATGCTTCGATGCTGGGGATGTTGTCCTGAGCGAGTGCCCAAGACTACAAGTTATATAGTTATATATAGGACTGGTATGAAGTGTGACAGTGGGTTGGGGAAAGATAAGAAATCTGAAGCTCTGGATGGGGCAATTGTTTTAAGATAGATCAGGCATTCGCCGATAGATGAATCAAATGGGGCAGGTCTGTTACCAGAGACTGAAGAATGAGCCGTTGTTAGGATAATATGGCATGGAGGAGGATGGCCCTGCTTTGGAGGAACGTCAGATTGGGCAGTCTGAGCCAGGTTCTGTTCCTCTTCATCTTCCTCACCTTCATCTTGGTTCAGCCAATCATGCAGTTCAAGTAAACAGGAAGTCGCCGGCTCCAATGCTGCCTCCCTGGGTCAGAGGTCCAGGCACCATATTTAAAGAGCACCTTGACAGGCATCCATTTCCCACCATCCTGCAGCATCAGTCTGGCTGTGTGTGAGCTTGCAGGTTGAGCCGCTCCCTGATGGAGTTTAGATGATTGAGAGATGCTCTTATCGAAATATATAATATTCTGAGGGGATTTGACAGGGTTGATGCTAAGAGGATGTTTTCCCCTTGTGGGGATGTCTAGAACCAGAGGAGACAATTAAAAAATGAGGGATCTCCCATTTAAGATGGAGATGGGTAGAAATGCTTTCCATTCAGAGTTTTGTTAGTCTGTGGAATTCCCATTCACAGAGAGTGGTAGAGGCTGGGTCATGGACTATATTCAAGCCTGAGTTATATAGGTTTTTGATTGACAGGAAATGAAGGGTGAGAGGGTGCAGACAAAGTGGATTTGAGGCCACGATCAGGTCAGCCATGATCTTATTGAATGGTGGAGCAGAGGCCGGGGGGGCCGAAAATTCTCAGTCTTGTGATCTTGAGTTTACAATCCCGAGATGTTCTGCGATGGACCCCCTTCAGATCGATCTGTAACACTACAGCCCGCACCACCACCCCCCCCCCCCCCAAGCCCACAATCCCGAGAATTGCTGCCACTTTCCCGAACTGTTACTTATGATCACTCCTGTTCCAGTACAGACGAGTGGCCCAACAGTTTATCGATGTCTCCCTGCAGGTTCTCCTCCCAGCCAGCAGGAGGCCCTCCCGATGCTTGCATGGAGTTGGCAGCGTAGGTCAGCAGCCATGGAGTCCACAGTTGAGACTGGATCCAGTACTGCATAAGGGGGATTATGTGCTCTGCCAGTGAAGCGAAGGAATTGTGATAGCTTCCCGGGAACCTTGCCCAAACTTGTGCAGAATGTTTACTTACAGTGGTCACGGCCAAGCTGATTGTTCATATGGTGAAAGCTGTTCCTAATCACAATGGTATCTTAACGGTCACATGGGTACAATATACCACCTCTTCACTTAAGGAAATCCTACAACTGAGGCAAATTGGATTGTCTCCCTCTCCAACAGCCTCTTCTGTAAAGATCTCGTGAAGTAAAAAAACCCTGGCATAAAGAGCACCTGTCACTTTCGTAATGCAGACAATGGAGAAATTCTATAAATGTCCCCAGCTGATCCTTAAAATGATCCAGTGACTTTGAAATTAATGGTGACTGTCACTTTAATGGGCACTGACTGACCACTGGTACTCTGGAGTCTAACTTCATCATCCAGAAATATGCAGATGTCCGGAATCACCTGCTGTGAGAGAGGAATCATTATCCAACACTGCTGTGCCAAGAGGTCCAGGAAACAAAGCGTTGCCAAAACCCAACCTTTGATGGAACCACGCCCTTCTGTATCTTGCTCCACCTTCAACCGGTCTGCAACACTGTGCTGTCTGTGCTGCTCTCCATTCTACTCTTCCTCTACGGTGCAGCGACAACTGAGCAAGCGGACATGATGACTGGGTGCACAGATCATGACTGTGCGATAGTCAGACTCGGTTTCCATAATTCTCAGCTGACCTAATCCATATCAATTAAGGAAAGAAAGACTTGCACTTATATAGCACTTTGCACGATCAGCATACATCTCAAAACACTTTCCAGCCACTGAAGAACTTTTAGAAGTGCAGTCACTGTTGTAACATAGGCAACACAGCAGCTAACACGTGCACAGTAAACAGCAGCATGACAATGAGCACTGGATCCGTTTTTGTGATGTTAATTGAAGGGATAAATATTGGTCAAGACACTGGGATAGCTTCGCTGCTTTTCTTCAAAATAGTGCCACAGCGTCTTTGACATCCACCCTTGCAAGCAGATGGGGCCTGGTGTTACGATCTCATCGGAGAGACAGAAACTCTGAGAATGCCGCACTTCCTCAATGCTGTAGTTGAAGGTCAATCGCAAGCA
Source organism: Scyliorhinus torazame (assembly GCF_047496885.1). Classification (NCBI taxonomy): domain Eukaryota; kingdom Metazoa; phylum Chordata; class Chondrichthyes; order Carcharhiniformes; family Scyliorhinidae; genus Scyliorhinus; species Scyliorhinus torazame. The sequence continues at coordinate 55,529,045 of NC_092717.1, read as the reverse complement.
CTGGAATGGGACTTGAGCCCAGAACTTTGTGCCTCAAAGGCAAGGGTGCGACCAGCTGAGACATTGCTGCGAAAATCACAGTCATTTTATTTTTGCACAATCGGAAAGCCCATGGGCTGGATTCTTTAGCGTGGGAGTGGAGAATCCAATTTCACGCCGAAATCAGGCCTGGCGCCGGTCTGGCGATCCTCCAGGACTCAGGAATCGGCGTGTTTGCGAAGTACTCCGCGCGGCTGGGGTGCCACTGCCAGAGGCACCCCAATGATCCTCCGCTCCTGACCAGCCGAGTTCCCGACGGCGTGGTTCTAAACGCCTATCGCCGGTCGAGATACTCGCGTGGCGGCTACGGACTCAATCCGCAGCCACCCTCGAGGTGGAGCGGGGGTTCGGACACCGGGGGAGCCTTAAAGGTGGCGGGGGACAGATCGGTGCTGTCCGATCTTCGGGCATGCAGCTGATCGGGGGGGGTCTACATTTTTAATCTGCCTCCGCGGTCTGAGTCCGATATGGTGCTCTGCGCGGCCGCTGGAGGCCGACGCCATTGGCATGCGCGGACTCAAAACTGGAAGTGCAATGCCCGTAGATGCAGCTAAGGCTGCGTGAACTATTCTGGGTCCCTGCTAGCTCCCTGCAGGTCACTGAATCGGGTGCAGTTTTTCACAGGAATCCTCAGAGTGAAACGCCAGCGTTTTTACGGCATTTTGGGAGAATCCAGCCCACATATCTCCAAAGCATGGGCGGAATTCTCTGATCCTGAGGCTCAGTGTTGACGCCGTCGTGACCCACGCTGCTCCAGCTGCCTATACCGGCGTCAAATGGGCGTCGCGGGTCTGTGCATGCTGCTGCGACCGGCATGAATGCACACAAAAGCACTGCGACCAGCGCAATTGCGCGCATGCGCAGTGGCTTCCTTCTCTGCGCCGGCCCCGCCGCAACATGGCGTAGGGCTACAGGGGGCCGGCGCGGAGCAAAAGAGGCCCCCAGCCCGAGAGGCCGGCCCGCTGATCGGTAAGCCCCGATCGCGGGCCAGGCCACAGCGGAGGCCCCCTCGGGGTCGGAACCCCCCTCACCTCCCACCAGCCCGCCCCAGATAGGATGGACGCCGGGTAAGACCACAAGTGGACGGTGCCGGCGGGACTCGGATTTTCTTTGCGGCCATTCGGCCCATCCCGGACGGAGAATCGCCGGGGGGCCGCGTATAGCGATTCACCGACCCGGCGTGGGCTGAGAGAATCCCAATGTCTGAACACATGAGGAATCATCCCTACTGCTTACCTTCTGAAGCCCATAGCATCGCAAGGCTTTTATTGAGCAATTGCTTCCTGCTGTCCAGCCAACTCAGTTGAGCTGCCAAGATTCTGACACAGGGTTCATGCGACTTTGCAAATCTAAGTCAAACTCCGATCCGTTAGTTGTCAATTATTGGCTCCCTGTTGCTGCCAGGCCGACAGCTGCTGACTTTGATGACCTGCCTTTGGCAGAACAAATTCCTATTCAACTTTCCACTCAGAACCACTTTCAAGCCCATGTGGACCAGGAATATTCCACCATAGAGAGCAGAAGGTGGGAGTCTGGCCAGGAGAGCATTGCCCACATGTTATTTAATAATGTTATTCTAGCAAATTCAATTTGATGTCTAAGGTCTGAATAAAATAGACAGATATTAAATTTGAAAACTACTTTACCAAGCAGTCTCAGTCTTATCTGAGACCCAAACAGACAATGATGTTGGTTGATTTCAACCAAAGAACTTAGGGTAATTAATTGAAGTCACAATGAAATGCTAAGCAATTAATAGCATTGCTCATTTTCTCAATGCATGGATTTTGAAGAAGGTGAAGAGGTCAGTGAGTATTGAATACTGACTATTTCAACGTTCAATCTGCTTTAGCTGTAAGCTGGTAGGCAAGCTACTGGAAACAATTATTCAGTAAGTATTATTAGTCACACGGAACAATATGGGTTGAATTGGAAGAGCCAGTATGGATTTCTGGAGTGGAAATAGTGTTTAACTAACTTGCTGGGGTTTTTTGAGGGGGTAACAGAAAGGGTATCAGGCTGTTGACGTGTGTTGTGTTCTTGTACAGAGACAATTACTGAGTCGGCATACTAAAGAACATCTAGTTCAAGACTAGTCAAATTTATTAATGTATAGCAAACTCTGGGTTGGAAACTAATGCTAACAAACTGGAACTAACACAAACACGACTAAACTTTTACAAGACACTAGACAGGGGCTGATTTAGCACAGTGCTAAATTGCTGGCTTTGAAAGCAGACTAAGGCAGGCCAGCAGTACGGTTCAATTCCCATACCAGCCTCCCCGAACAGGTGCCGGAATGTGGCGACTAGGGCTTTTCACAGTAACTTCATTTAGGGGCTGTTTAGCACAGGGCTAAATCACTGGCTTTGAAAGCAGACCAAGACAAGCCAGCAGCATGGTTTGATTCCCCGAACAGGCGCCGGAATGTGGCGACTAGGGGCTTTTCACAGCAACTTCATTTGAAGCCTACTTGTGACAATAAGTGATTTTCATTTCATTATACCTCAGCTAAAATATTGCGTGCAGTTCTGGGCACCGCACTATAAGAAAGGTGTGAATGCACTGGAGAGAGTGCAGAAGAGGTTCACAAGAATGGTTCCACGGATGAGAAACTTCAGTTTTGAGGATATATTTTGAGGAGAGTTTGGGACCATTTTCCTTAGAGAGAAGAAGGCTAAGAGGAGATTTGATAGAGATGTCCAAGATCATGAGGGCGCTGGACAGAGTAGATAGTCAGAAATTGTTCCCATTTGTAAAAGGATCAAGAACAAGAGGGCAGAGAGAGATTTGGGAAAGAAGCAAAGAAGATTTATTTTCACACAGTAAGTGGTTTAGGTCTGGAATGCTCTACCTGGGAGTATGGTGGAAGCACGTTCAATCGAGGCATTTAAGAGGGCATTAGATGGTTACTTGAATAGAAACAATGTGCAGGGTTATGGGGAATATGTAGGGGACTGGCCCGAAATCATGATGCCTATTTGGCGAGATGGTACAGACATGATGGGCCGAATAGCCTCCTTCTGCGTGGTATCAATTCTGTGATAATGGATTCTCTGTTCTGGAGACTAAGTGCTGATGCCAGCGTAGAATGTGCCGACTTTCACAACAGGAAATTTGGCGCCGACCCCTCACCGATTCCGATACCGGTGAGGGGCTAGCACCGGCGCCGTGTGAAAATTCCACCGATGCGCATGGCTGACGATCTGCGCGTAACCTAACCCGCAAACCACGACCCACAGCCCACCCCGCACCAGTTCCCCCAGCTGTAGCAGATGTCCCCCACCCCGGCCTGCGGCACGGATCCCTGCCGAGTGTGACGGTGCTGGACTGAGTCCGCAGCCGCCACGTCGGCTCAGACCACACATGTCCCGCGGCGTCAGAAATTCGGCCCATTGGTGGCAGAGCATCACGGGTGGGCTGGCCCATGACGTGGCAACGCCGCTCAAATGGCGCACGCCGCGCGTCACCACGACGCCATTTTGGAGAGGGCGGAGCATGGTGGACCGGCGTCAAACTGCCGCGGGCCCCAATTTCGGCGCAGAGTCTATTCTCCGCCCGATCGCCGAATACGATTCCGGCTTCGGGCTATGGAGAATCCCTTTTATTCCTGTGATTTTCTATCTATAAATAAATGTTATTTTGTTAACAGCAATAAGCAGCAGATTTGCCAATTAATAACTATCTGTTCTGGTTGAGAACTCTAGATGGGATCAACTATCCTGACTCACCATAATTACTTTTTCAGCACATAAGACCTTGTTTAATTACAATCCGTTTTCAATTAATGCTTCACCTTGGCAGGATTTATTAACCACCCACCACTTCTTTCAGCCGTTATTGACCTGTCATCTCTGAATTCTACTCAAGAGGCAGGGACATGTGAATTGAATATTGATGGTTTATCTGCAGTGGGTTATTTCTACCACTGGTGCCACTTCCCTACATTCATTTGGCAGATTTCTAGTTGTGGAAAATGGTGCTGACACAGTGGACTCAATGGAATCAAACTTGCGTGGACATGGACCTGAAATGGGGTGAAATCTGAGTGGGCTGTAAATTTAGTGCAGGGCCCAGTTATGACAGGTTTGCGTCCAAAATGTTCCTGGATAAAAAGAGGTGTGTGCACACATGGACAGACTTATTTCAATGCTCCGAAGAAGCAGTAATTCCACCTTTCGACCCATTAGCAACACTCGGCAATGGTTGTATTGTGTTAATATACCAAAACACAAGTTATTTTTTTTAAAAGGTCCTCTGACATCCATTTCTTGTTACGGGATAGATCCATCAGACTTAAAATTGGCTTGACCCTGACTTCAGTTCATGACCTGCCAACTCTGCATCCATTGTAGATGGCCAGCATGTCAATTTTGTAAATCTCATCACCAAAGTTGGCGCATGGGGCTGATCGCTTTCCATGCCCCTGGCTGCCTGGCATGACAGAAGAGGATCTAACAGCATGTGACATTAGCACTTATTGCATCTAGCTTCCAGCTTCTAAAGGCAGACTGTCCCTATAAAAGGGAAGCTACATATGGTATCTTCCAAGGGGGCAGGCTTGACAGATCATGTAACTGCCTCGGGGCCAATTGCGTGGGAGAGCACAAACCTCAGCCAATAGGGAATTTGTGCGGGCCCCTGAGATCAGGGACCTCGGCAGTGTGGACCCTGGAGCCAAAGAGACAAGACCCGATTGTGTTCTTTCCCTGTCTAATTACCAGCCTTTACCTTTCATTAATAAACCCCTTATTTTCTATTGGAAGCCTCCAGAGTGTTATCTCGAGCCATCACATTGGCGATGAGGTAAAACTTACAATTGCAGCCAACTTGTGATTCCGGGGGAAGGAAGGAGCACTTGAAAATGGAAAGGAGGCACAATGAGAGTTGTGAACCATTAAAACATGAGTAAAAATGCCTATTGTCAGTAAACTAGACCTGTTTGACCAAGAGCTGAAGATTGGAGCCAGTACATTGTGGTATTATCATAACTATCAGCATTGCAAGGGTAAATGCAGTGTCGAGAGTGGCCACTAGAGGGAGCTACAGATACAATTATATAAGGCAGTGATACTAGACCTTAGGAGAGGGGTGAATGCAGGAGACAGCTAGTGAAGGTCAGAAGAGCTGATAGTGTGAGTAAGGTTAGATTATAGTTTATACCAGTAGTGAGATCAGCAGTAGATGAGTGTAGTTAGATGTTATTGATCAGTTGTGTATTCTTAAGGATTAAGTGTTGAATCCCAGTAGTGCAAATCAAATCATAGCTTTGTTTAAGTTAAAAGCTATTCTGTGGTCTTTGTGAACACTATGCCAACCATCCTGAAATAAGCAACACAAGGAACACCACATACATCAAGTGGTTCTCCTATTATTTTCCCACAAACAAGGTCACAGAGGAAGACATGCAGAAGGTGATACTTCTGACAGTTTGCGGGCCTCCTAATTAGGAACCTCACATCCCCGGTGCACCTGATTCAAAGACCTCCGATCAGATAGTCAAAGAGCGCTTTAACCGAAGGCCCTCTATTATCCTCCAAAGTTGTAAATTTAACTCCACAGTGAGAGACCATGAAAAATCCAGCTGAGCCTTCATAGTCAAGTTTCATCAGCTCGCTGAGCACTGCGAGTTCGGGGACTGCGCATAGTGACATGTTGCGAACCGACTGGTTTGTTGAATGCACAGCCTCAATATCCGGAGGAAACTCCTGGCTGAAACCACCATAACATTGGGACAAGTAATCGAGATAGCTCAGGTGATGGAGTGAGCTGAAAAAGGCACCACTGAGCTTCAAACCACAGCAGGATTAACGGGCACAGCAGAGAACCAGACGTGGTCCTCGGGCCTGAACCCGAGTCAAAGAATCAGGAAAAGGATGGGCGCCAACCCAAGTTAGAGGTGGACTGCTACCGTTGTGGGGGTGGGACCATCTGTCGAGAGTTGGTGTGTTTCTGGTGCAATCCGAAGAGTCACATCACGCAAGGCAAAGCGCGCTAATGCAAGAAAAACAACAACAGCAGTCCACAGTGCCACTGAACATGGTGGAAAAGAGCTCTGAAGAGGTGCACGTAACGTATCAGCTGAATGCAGTTCAGTTGAATAAAAACACTGCAATTGAAATTGTCCTGAGGGACAGCAAACCCCTAAAAATGGAAGTCGACACTGGGGCCTTGGTCGCCATTGTGGGGGAACAGATCTGTAAATATTTGGGATGGAACTCAACCTTTACGTTTGAACAGCAGCACAGCCAAGCTTTCCACTTGCACTGGGGCGGTGGCACAGTGACAAGCACTGCTGCCTCACAGCGCCAGAGACCTGGGTTCAATTCCAAGCCTGGATGCCTGTCTGCATGGAGTTTACAGTCCTCCCCGTGTCTGCATGGTTTTCGCCAGGTGCTCAGGTTTCTGACCACAGTCCAAAGATGTGCAGATTAGGTGGATTAGCCATGATAAAATTGCCCCATAGTGTCCTGGGATGTGCAGAATAGGTGGGAATATTTGGTGGGGTTATGGGAATATGGTGGGGCAGTGAGTTTAGGTGAGTTGCTCTCGCAAAGGGTTGATGCAGACTTGATGGGCCAAATGGTCTCCTTCGGCACTGTGGGGTTTCTATGATTCTAAACCAGCACACCAGTGGTGTATAAAGAACAGGAGGCCAATCTGCCCTTGGTTGGTGTGGGAGGACACGGACCCAGCCTCAAGGAAGAGACTGGTGACAGAAGATCAGACTTAATTTGCTGGACATTGTTTAAATTTCCTACAGTGTCCTTCAAGATGTCCTGAGGAGGTAGGAGGACGTTTTTTTAACAAAGAACTCGGCCGGATCCAAGGCTCTAAAGCCAAAATCTATGCCAATTCAGATTTGATGCGCAAGTTCTTCAGAGCCTTCAGTGCCCTATGCCCAGCATCAGAAGGTTGAAATTAAGTTTAAGAGATTAGAAGAACTGGGAGGAATCAGAACGGCTCAATTCTCTGAGCAGATAGTCCCCAAAGGTTCGGCACAACATCGTGGGCCGAAGGGCCTGTTCTGTGCTGTATTTTCTATGTTCTATGTTCCCCAGAGACCCCATCCTCAAACCGGATTTTTCAATAAGAACTTGTGGCGAGTACAAACTAACAATAAATCAGGCTGCCCAGGTGGATAGGTACCAAATTCCCTGGATCGTGGACCTCTACCTCAAGTTGGCGGGAGGCCTCACCAACTTTAAATTAGACCTCAGCCACTCCTACCTTCAATTAGAATCGCAGAGGTTTGCCACAGTAAACACCCACAAGGATCTCTTTCAGTACACAAGGCTACCATTCAGTATCGCTTCAGCCTGCCCTATTTTCCAGTGTCTGATGGAAAACCTCCTCCAAGGAATTCCCACGGGTATGATCTACCTCGATGATATTCTCGTCAATGGCACCACCCCTGAAGAGCATATGTCTAGCCTGGAGGAAATGTTAAAAAGTTTTCGGGATGGCGGGTCCATCTCAAACACAAAAAATGTACTTTCCAGGCTCAGAGGTGACGTATCTAGGATTTTGCATTGATACAACAGGGTTGCAGTCCCTGGAGAAGAACGTCAAGGCTGTATGTGAAGTCCCAGCACACAGAAATATAACTGAGATCAAATCCTTCCTCGGCGTGGTAAATTATTAAAGAAGATTTATTTATTTAACCACAACACTGGCACCATTTCACCAGCTACTAAAGAAATATCAGCGATGGCAATGGAGGCAGCCTCAAGAAGAAGCTTTTAGGATGGTGAAGCAAGCTTTGCAATCCTTGAACCTCTTAGTTCACTTTGATGCTGGGAAACTGATTGTTCTCACGTGTGATGCGTTCCCTTACGGCATAGGGGCAGTATTATCCCACAAGATGGGAGATGGTTCTGAGAGCCCCATCGCCTTTGACTCGAGGACCCTCTCAGAAGTGGAACAAGACTATGGTCAAATTGAGAAAGAGGATTTAGAATCATAGAACGTACAGTGCAGAAGGGGGCATTCGGCCTATCCAATCTGACCTGGTCCTTGGAAAGACCACCCTACTTAAGCCCATGCCTCCACCCCATCCCACTCACCCCACCTAACCTTTTGGAAATTAAACGGCAATTTAGCATGACTAATCCGCCTAATCTGCATATCTTTGGACTTGTGGGAGGAAACCGGAGCACCTGGAGGAAACCCACGCAGACATGGGGAGGAAGTGCAAACTCCACACAGTCACCTAAGGTCTGAATTGAACCCGGGTCCCTGGAGCAGTGAGGCAGCATTGCTAACCACTGTGCCATCGAGCAGCCCTTGTGCCACCATGCCACTCTTGTGCCACCATGCTGCCCTTAACAGTCATATAGATGTTTGTCCAGTATATAAATAATCTGGCTCTGATCTTACACTTCTCCATTCCCATGTGTCCTTCAGTACATTGTGGGGAAGTTCCCTCGGCAATTGTTTTGGGTATTAATAGTCTGGATTTGGTCAGCAGAACACCATATTCTTGTGACATGCCATTTCTGGTTGATCAATTCCGTTGTATTGCTGGCTGTGTTTTCTGTATCTCATCAGACCAATTATTTCCTGAGAGAGCATCTGTGACTCTTCACCTTTCCTGATCTCACCTCTACAAAACTAAGGAGCTTGTCATTGACTTCAGGAAGCGAAGTGTTGTACGCACCCCTGTCTGCATGAATGGTGCTGAGGTGGAGATGATTGATAGCTTCAAATTCCTAGGTATGCACATTACCAACAATCTGTCCTGATCCACCCACATCGACGCTATGACCAAGAAAGCACAACAACACCTATACTTCCTCAGGAAACTAAGAAAATTTGGCGTGTACACATTGACGCTTACCAATTTTTACAGATACACCATAAAAAGCATCCTATCTGGTTGCATCACTGCCTGGTATGGCAATTGCCCGGCCCAAGATCAGAACTACAGAGAGTCGTGAACACAGCCCAGTCCATCACGTGAACCCGCCTCCCATCTATTTACTCTGTCTACACCTCCTGCTGCATTGGGAAAGCAGGCAGCAAAATCAAAGACTCCACCCACCTGTAATGATATGTATATATATAGACAAGTAACAGGTTAATTATTATAGCTCCGTGTAACACAACCACTGGAGGTCAATAATAGATCCCACTATAAATATGAGAACTCAAAGGATCTTGGGTCTCTTCCAACCAGGAGTGACTAGACAGCAGAGTGTAAGAGAGATAGATCACAGTATAGTTTAGCACGTGTAGTTTAAATTAGCTATTATTTTAATATAGATTACTTGATTACTAGTTATTGTTTGTGGAGTGTGCAAACTCAATATTAATCAATCGTTATTCAATAAATCAGTTTTGCTTTAAGTTAAAGATTGGTGGTTTCTTCAAAATCACACTATCAGACCATTCTGGATTACGAAGCAAAGAGTAACGATACATTACCAAAGTGTAACGTAGCACCACCTTGGTTATTCTCTCTTCCATCGGGCAGAAATACGAAAGTCTCAGAACACGCATTGACAGGTTCAAAAACAGCTTCTTCCCCGCTGTTACCAGACTCCTTATGGACTGAACTGATCTCTCCACCCATCTTCTCTACTGAGTAGTACAACACTCCGTATGCTTCACCCGATGCCTGTGTCCATGTATTTACATTGTGTAGTTATCCTATGTTTTTCATGTATGGAACGATCTGCCAGACTGTACCTCAGTACAAATCTAAAAATCTAATTTGACTCAGTTTCAGTGGTATCACATTCACTAGGTGATGGATCTTTACACCTTTTATCTTGTGGTTCTCATATGATGACAGATGAAATAGGACATCTGCTGGCAACATTTCCCTTCCTGGCTTGGATTTCACAGTGAAATTATAAATCCGAAGCCTCAGGAGTAACCGTTGCAACCTTGCTGGTGCTCGAAGCAGATTTTTCTTTTCGACCTGCTCTGATGGATTATGATCAATCTCCACAATGAACTTTCTGCAATAGAGATTTGTAGTGAGATTTCTCTCATCCATACGCCAATGCCAAAAGCTTTCTTTCTATGTTGGAATTGTGATGAATGTAGGAATTTCAAATGTATTCTATTATAGGTATTTGGTGCAGTAAGGGTTAAAAGCTTGGGTGAGTGTGTGTGTGACTGCTGCAATCATGTTTTAAAAGAATCCTGGTTTGAAAGGTTGGGGGCCAAGGGTGCAATTGAAGCATCATAAAAAGCTTGGGCTAATGGAATGTTCTTTTGATTAAGGTGCGGGGGGGGGTCCCTGTGGCGTTAATTAGATTTCAGCTTGCAGAGATGATGTAATTACCGGGTGAAGCTAAGTTCTCAGGTATGTTGCAGGGAAAGCAGGTCAGTGGAGTTCTAGCTGAAGCTGGAACCACAAGTCAAGCAGTTTTCTCTCTGCAGTTCAGTTAAAAGAATGTCAGCAGATGGAAGAGCAGTGTGGTTGGAAAGGTGAACAAACCAGTTACTTTCAAAGGGTAGTTTTAGGATCATTCAAACTTTTCACCTAAACTGAGTTGATGGAGTCTGTTTTCAGCTACTTATAGTGTCATGTTGAATAACCATTGGACCCATTGGGCGTCATTCTCCGCCGGCGGGAGTCTCCGTTCTGCCGGCGCCCGGGGGTTTCCCGACGGCGTGGGGGTGCCCCACAATGGGAAACCCCATTGACCGGCCGGTGTTACGGAGACTCCCGCCGGCCGGTCGGCGCAGAAATGGGGCGGGGCGGGTAGGAGAATTTCGCCCATTGTTTATGAGCTCTCAGGTAACTCAGTGCACTTACTGTGCCATTTTTAATACATTCTTCCAGCAAATTGTAGCGTAAAAATTGATGGTGCCCTCTGCAGCCTCACCACTCTAACAATTTCTGAGCCTTTATCCTAGCTCTGCCTCCCTCTAAATTCAATAGCAATGTACAGTTTGCTGGATTATTACTGCTTTGATCACCACTGCTATTTGGCCGGAAGCACAATGGCACTGGTGACCCAGGGGCCACCCACCCCACCATCCCCCAATCACACACACATATACATGCATGCACACACACACATACACACGCACACATGCACACGCATGCACACACACATACACACACATGCATACACACACATACACACGTGTACACACATGCAACCAACATGATGTATTGTTCTAAGATTGATTTTCATTGTACATGAGGCGTTTTCAACGAGCTTCGCCAATTTATTTAGTTAACACCAAAATAATGACCTTTTGGGCACATTAGCTGGTTGGAATGTTTTCTTTAAGTGATATTGATTTTTTTTAAAAAGGTATTTAATGTTTGTATTCCGTTCACTAATTTCCTGTTCTTTAAAGAGTCGATTGTTAATTTTAAATAGATCTAAATGGATGCTTCTTTCTGAATTCATATTAATAAATATATTTTATTTCATATAAATAGGACGGTGCATCAGTAAATATTCTGAGGGAAGAATTGTGAATTGATGTATTTAAAGAGTTAAGGTGACTTTAAACATCATATAGCTGTAACTATTCTGAATTTCAAAGGCGGCTGTATCTGAAAAATGGATTATCAAAAAATGACCCCCGAAAGATCTTGCATAAAATTGTTCATACTTTTCAACTGCAGAACAGAGGATGCGTGCTTTGAAATCAATTTTCCCATCAACATCTGATTAGAATTTAAAAACCTTCATTTAGGAACCTTGAGAATTGAGTAGAAGCAAACCATTCAGCTCTTTGAGCCTGCTCTGCCATTCAATACGTTTATGGCTGACCTTCCACCTCAACTCACATTAACCCCCACCCACTCCTTATTCCTGAAGGATCTAAAATCTATCAAGCACTATCTTGAAAATTGTGCTGAATATCACACTGACCGCGGAACCAGGAGAAGGGCGCGATTCTCCAGCCTTGTTTCGCTCGAGCAAGGGCACAACGAGGGGAATGGCGGGAGAAGCCAGAAACGAAAATCGTGCCAGGCGCCAAACAGTTTGCGATGCAACCGGCCCGCTCTCGTAAGCGAAATCGGGATCTTGTCGCAGTGCAGTTAGAAGCCAATTATCACCAATTAAGCCCTATTTCCATAAAAGGGATCCACCCGATATCCAACAGCCTCCCGTGATTCAGCAGCCTCCCCAGCAAGTGGTCATGCTGGAACTGATTAGTATGCCTTTTGAAAAACCTGAACCTGACGGAAGGGCTTCTGCAGGGATAGAAGAGGGAGGAGCCATCTTTTCTCACAGGCTAAGAGCCCGGGGGCACTGGGTGTGCCTCCCAGTGCTCAGCGGATGGTGGCAGGTGCCCTCAGCTGGGGTGGGCCGCCATAGGAAAGCGGGGTCAGCGTTGGGGGTAGGGGAGGGGGAGTGGTACACTAGGGGGGGCAACCGCGCGCGGCTCTTCCATGCCAACCCATAGATTGTGTGTACCCATTCCAGGAGCAACCCTTGTCCCTGCCTGTCTGCCCCACTGACCACCCGTAACCCCCACAGACTGCTGAAGCCTCTGCCCATGCGGCTGAAGGTTATTGCTGAATTGGAAATCATAATTCCGTGGGCACTTCACACATCCAAGTGGATTCTTGTGGGTAGGTGGGCCATGTAGCATGTGAAAGTCATTGCCTAGCATCCGAATCAGACCATGGTGCCTGGACACTATGCCTGAACACTGTGTGAGGCAACACCAAACACACAGCAGCCAAGATCCAAACTGCCAGGGGATGGGCAATAGCATCGGGACATGTCCATGACCGGAAGGTGAGTGTGTACAATGGGGAGGGACCAGCCCCCAGCCCAGGTAAAGTTATGTGCAGGTGTCAGGGATACAGGGTGTGGAGTCTGTTGAGGGGGGTGGGGGGCCCACTGTGGCTGGATGTGCGTGGGCAAGGCGTCCTCGGTGTGGGGGAGGGGGGAAATCATTGGTGGAATGGAGGATCCCGGGGTGGGAGCCGTCGCTGTTTTTCAGTCCTAACATGCGCTCCCAATGCCTTATAGATATTGAACGGTATGGATGGTTTTTTGGACCCCGCAGAACAGGCCCCTAGTGGTGCTGCTGGTAAGCCAGACCGCCAGATGCCGGAGAAGGCGGCGGCAGCAGCGTTTGCAGAGGTTCGAGGCGGCGGCCCATGTGCCGGACCCCGCCCCATGCCCTAAGGACCCGGCCGCCCATCAGGTCAGGGTGAGACCCAGCAGGGGAGGACCACAAAGGCCCAGGGTGTACAAGCATCGCTGGTCATTCAAACAGATGATGGACAGTGCATGCCGCAGGAGGCTCCTCCTCAACAAGGAGACAGTGCAACACCTGTGCTATGTCCTCACGGTCTTGACACCACGTGGAGAAGGAAGACACCCTCTCTCTGTGGCTGTCACTGCAGCCCTGAAATTTTACGATTCGGGATCCTTCCAGGATGGAGGCAGAATGGTCTCCAGGTGGGGTGGGGGTGATGTCCAATCAGGCATGTGGCCCGGTGTAAGTCGTTGACGTTCTTGGCCAGTCCTCTTGGTCACACTTCCCGAGATGACGGTTGCTGTAAATTCATCCCAGGTGGCACTGGCTGCCCTATGGCTCACCCTCCGGACCCTCGGGGGAACAGGACATCCCTTCTGGCTTTGACAGCATCTCGGAGCCTCCCCAGGTCTGCACCTCCAAAACCTGGTGTCGGACGTCTCTGTGCCATGGCTGCGAGTTGAGTCGGTTTGGCTGTGCAAGTGCTGTTTAAGTGCTGCTCGACCTTGTTAGCGGGGGGAGGCTGGCGAGCGCCATCCCAGCGAATCGGCTGGCAAGCCTCGTTAAGTGAGTCAATTAAGGTTGTATGGCGTTGCCGACCTCGCCAGGCCGAGCGCCGGGAAACTCATGACAATTGTTGCTTGCTACTACACTTCAAAATCTTTCCGAAGAATCGCGCCCGAAGCCAAAGTAGTACAAATTAAACCTGTATCATGTAATTATCATTCAAAATCCCTAATACCCATTGGTATTACCAGACTCCACAGACTCCACCAGAGTCCAACAGACTCCACACTGTACAATAGAATTATGAATAAAATTTAAATGGTTCAAACGACTCCAAGCAACGACTGTAATACAAAGAGAATACATTTTACTCCAGGATCTTGAGCTAATAAACGTAAATTCTTCCCAACTTAAAAACATCATTAGTAAAAGCTTAGCGAAAGGCCCACAGGCCCACAGAGATAACACGGTGTTAAACAACTATTAGTCTGGCCATATTTCAAGATGTAGTGACACTAGCACTGCAATTAAACACTGATAAAAGGTCATGTGAAGGTCACCATCCTTAAAAAAATAATAATCCTAAAAATGTGAATAGCCTTCTTTAAAATGGCCAACTACAGACTAGTCCCGTTAAGGTTAAAAGGTACCAGGCTATCACATAAATCTGTAACTATGAATAGCCATTTCTCAAAGACAGGCTGCTTAAGGAACATCTGTTTAATCCAGAGAAAGATAAGTAAAATGTATACAGATTAGAATGAACCAGCACTCACTCTTCTCCTGCAAGAGAGTGAAGTCAAGGTTCTGTTCCTGCCTGTTTGGTCAAGCAAGTCATTCTGCACTTTGCAAGTAGGACTTTCTTACTTTGCTAAAAGTTTTACAGTAGATATAACTTCTGGATATCCATGAATAAGTATATTTTTCTTTTAGTATTGGCAGTCTGTTAATAGACTTACATTTGTAGACTCTGTAAATCTGTTTTATACTTTAAAATGTTTATAATAAAACCCCACTAAAAATATAACTGCGTATGTGTAACATTGAGTCAGCTTAAGTTTGTACAAGGTCATTAGGAAAAGCCCTAAGAGACAAGAATCCATGCTGAAAATGTAATGGTTTAGTATGAGTGGCTTACCCAGAAACTCCCCATCAGAAAATAACTGAAAGCTGTTGAACTATTTCAGAGCTTGAAGAGCAATCTCCCCCCAGTGAGAGCTGTTCTCCGTTCCGTCTTGGAAGATAGCTTTCCCTCTTTCAGTGACTTAGTCAGAAGCAGAGCAGTAAGATTAGTCATCCAGGTCAGAAATCCTAAATCATTCACACTGTAGAAAAAAATTGAGCATCCCTAGCTCTCTGGAGCGGATAATTCATAACCCTGTGAGTGAAGAAATACCTCATCTCAGCTCTAAATGGTCAACTCCTTAATCCGG
This sequence comes from Scyliorhinus torazame, assembly GCF_047496885.1. Lineage (NCBI taxonomy): Eukaryota > Metazoa > Chordata > Chondrichthyes > Carcharhiniformes > Scyliorhinidae > Scyliorhinus > Scyliorhinus torazame. Next base: position 55,513,872 of record NC_092717.1, on the reverse strand, counting down.
GACTGCTCATTCTATATTGCTTAGAAATGGAAAATATCCTCACTGTATCTGCACTATCAAACCCCTTAAGAATGTATATGCTTCAATTAGATAACTTCTTATTTTTCTAAACCTTTGGGAATATCGGCTTAGTGTACTCAATCTCTCTCTAGCTAAGTGGACCTTAGTTGCACTTTCTCCAAGCCAAATGTAGCCTTCCTTAGGTAAGGTGATTTATACTCTACACTGTACTCCAGGTGTGGGCTCACCAAGATCCCATGTAAGATTTGGTAAGATTCCTTTGTAATAAAGACTGAAATTTGTTTCCCAAATTGTTTGGAGCTCCTACATGCTAGATGCCTGTGATTTATGCACAGGCAAACTCGGGTCCCTCTGAGTGCCAACATTTTGAATACCAAATGTCATTCAACATTTTAAACACATTTTGCTTTTCTATTTTTCCTGTTGTTTTTCCCGAGTGAGAGCTGTTCTCTCTTTTGTCTAGGAATGTAGCTTTCCCTCTTTCTGAGTCTTAGTCAGAATCAGACTAGCAAGAGTAATTATCCAGGTTAGAAATCTTAAATCATTCAAAGTTGGCGCCCAACATGGGGCACGTGGTTTATCCTGGAAAAATATTTAGAACAAAATAAGAGTATAAACGGTGTGATCCCTAATCGAACTCATTCAAACCTGTGAACATGACTAATAAGGAAAATGCAGGAAAAATATATAAAGTAGCCCGAGAAATACAAAAAGTAATAAATGGTGTGGCCCCCTTTAAAATCGCAAAGGTTTAATTCTTTACTCGCAAGGTTTTAGATTGGAAACAAAGGCATATCCATAGAATTGGATGCTAAATGACGATTATTGCAGATGCCCCTCAAAGGGTTAATGGCTTACGCTGTAGTCAGAAGGTTTAAAATCCAGAGACATTACTTATCTTTCAGGCTTTTTGGTAGCAAGAGGAACCTCAATTCTAAATGCCATACCAGATGGGAGAGTGGCTGCTTATGCTGTAGCAGGATGACTTTCACCACAAGTAATCTCTACCTGTGGAAAACCACCCATGGCGGATGTGGAGTGTTAGACTGGCTATTTTAACATTGGGACAGAATAGTCATCCTAATAGGACCCTGCACTGCAAAAAGTTCATCAAGTTTTTCAATGATCTTCATGCCAGCACTAACATCCCCACTGAACCATTGCAATTCAGTCTTGGCAATGTTTCACTTGCTTCATTGGGCAATCCATGGGACGGCCACCTTAGAAATTAGAAAACATTCTCTGAAAGGAAGCTAAGGAAAGAGGACTCATAACAGCCTGACTTAGCAAACACACTGACTGAGGGAAATTGGAGCACAGGTCACAGTATTCTTTTACACTATTACCCCATTGAGTTTGTTAGTACATGGCTGACCTAGACTTGAATGAATTAGGTGAAACAATGAGGTGCGGCAATTTTAGACAAACACTAACCCCATTACTGGGAGCCATAGGCATCCCTGTCGCACCGTCTGGTGAACACAGGGGACATAGGGACCACAATGGAGACGCAGAAATAGAGACCTCCTGATCCGAGTCAGGTCCCCCCTTAATTGGAAAAAAAATGAATTGGGCACTCTAAATTTATTTTAAAAAGTTCTTTGTTGATCAACTTGGTGGTTGCCCGTCTGTCAAGATACTACATTGGCGACGAGAATCAACCAAAGTCCCTTCTTGCTGTTGCTACAGAAATTGGGAGAGAAGGTCTCAGTGAAGCAAATGTGTTCAGTCGTCTGCAAATGACAAAATGTCCCTTTTTGGCAAACTAGAACCATTTGCACCATAGGAGGAACAATGAAGTAACTTAAGCCATTTGGACCCACATGATTTAGAGCATGTTTACACAATGAGATATTTTAGTGAGTAGGCTTGGATAGGCCACCGATCTCCTGCATATGAAGGAGCAGGTAGAAAACACACAGTTGCTGCTGAATCCTCTCTGAGTATACATTCAACAACATTTCCCATTTAATAGCCTCTCCCAATATTAATTGAATGTCACCAGAACCTGGCTCACAAAATATTTTATGCCTGTGTCATTAAGACTTCTTGTGTGTGCGGTGATTCAACAAGGAGTGCTAAATAATTTATGGATACGGCCCAAAAAATAAGTAAATTGTATCTGTTGGAGTTTTGAGAGAAATGGCAGTGCTGAAATAATTGAGTCAGTTCAGGTGAGTTCCATTCATAAATAATGAGTGCTTGATCAATCCAAGAGGAGCTCAATAACAGCCAGTCATAGCACAATGACGATAGACTATTAGAAAACAATAGGTTCTAAAATCTAATGTATTTCCCTGTGTCCATATACAACACAACTTGGTTACATCTCAGTTGGGTACCGGACAGGTCAGTTTATGAATGGAAATCGCATGAATAAAGATTTGCTTTAAGGTACCAGACTGCCACAGCTGTCCATCAGACTGTGGCTGCAAGCCAATGGCAAGTCAGTGAAACAATTAATGATGCCAATTGTATCCAATGCCAGCACAGCCATAATCCTCTAATAGCATTCCACAACGAAACCGACTTAGCCTTTTTTCAATATAGCAAAGTTCTCCTCCTTTGATTTAATTAGAATTGTGTTGATGTTTTGAGGATAGAAACCAAAATAAGTGAGGGAGGCTATATTAGGTTTAGATTTTGCATCAAATAAATTTACATCGGAGGGCGGCACGGTGGCACAGTGATTCGGACTGATGCCTCACAGTGCCAAGGACACGGGCTCGATTCTGGCCTCGGGTGACTGTCTGCATGGAGTTTGCACCTTCTCCCCATGTCTGCGTGGGTTTTTTCCGGCTGCTCCGGTTTCCTCCCACATTCCAAAAATGGACAGGTTAGGTGGGTTGGTCATGTTAAATTACCCCTTAGTGTTCAAAAGGTTGGGTGGGATTACGGGGATAGAGCGGGGGAATGGGCCGAGCTGGGGTGCTCTTTCAGAGGGTCAGTGCAGACTCGATGGGCTGAATGGCCTCCTTCTGATCTGTAAGGATTTCATGGATTCTATAATGGATGTCTCTACTTAACAGAAAATGTGAACAAACAATGGTAGGAATGAAGAAATACTTCCCGTTTCATATCATCAGCCTGAGATCTCAATGCTGTCTGTTCCCTTTGTGCTCAGCCAAGGTGGGCATACATCTATTATTGATTATTCTAGGGTGCTGGATTAAAATTTCCACTCAAACCCTCCTATAAGCTATGTGTCAAATACTCTGAGGCGCAGAATGGCAGCTGACAAATGCAGCGCAGTCAGCACAGGGGCTCATGGTGAGTATTCTGGTTAAAGATTTTGGGGAAATCAAGTACAAGACCAGCCTCTGTAACCTCCTTCCTGAGGCGCTAACACCGCATTGAAGGAACGCAATGAAATTAAAGTTATTGCTGCTGTGCTTTTATTACTACCTGCATGAACTCACAGCAAAATTGAAAAGTGGCTTTCTTACTAAAGCACCTCGAAAGTCAGATAGCGTACGCATGGACTGTCCAGGAGAATCAGGGAGCAGCTTCGCTGTGCACACCTACTGAAATTGCTTGGGAACAAAAAAAATTCCAAATGATCAAGAGGACCCTCATAAAGTGCTGAGAGACAAAGAAGACCCCAACCCTGCCTGTTGTCACTCAGAGCTACACCTCTTAAAGCTGACCTGAAAACACCTGCCAAGATTATTGAATGGCAGGAAAGTCCACTTTGCCAAGCAAGATTCACTCTTCAAATGACCAGGAGGAAGTAAGACAAAAGAATACACCGATGTGCAGGGAGAAGGAGGTCAGCACTCCAACAACCATGTCGAATCCTTAAATAAAAAGCAAAATATGCTGGAAAACTGGAATAAACACAGAAAATGCCCATTTTCTGTTTTTACGTCAAATCCTTGCCTTGGCTGTTGAGATGACAAACTGTCTCTGCACAGGATTGTGAAAACCTCGTATCCAGTAAAAGTTGTTGATGAAGCTGGGACTCCAAGATCATACATCAGTGAGAGTGAAAACAATAAGCAGTGAGAAGGAACAGAGTCCACATTCTACCAATACCAGAACTGGCTGTGGCTGTGGCTATGTTGTTCTTTGTGATTCTATTATCAGGATGGATATTGTAGTGTTCACAAAGACCACAGAAGCTAAGTTTATTCATGAAGCTAACTTTTATTTACACTACTTATTAAAGCTCGACGACTTACTCCTATAGTAAACAATACTCTAGTAATCTACAATCTACACTCTACTAACACTTGTCTCTACACGCTATAGCTGTACTCTACACTCTCTGAACGTTTCCTCTGCACTCTCTCCAACCCTCTCCCAGAAGCCCGAGAGTCAATACTTTATATAGTTCTGCATCTAGCTCCACCTAGTGGCTAATTATAATATTACATTAACCCTTTATATTATAGACATTCTACATAATGTCATAGTAATGTCAGGCCCTTTTAAGGGGCAATCGGCAACTAAGGTCACATGACCCGGAAAAACACAATCAGGGGACCGGGGTGAGGGTTCATCCTAGCAAGCACGTGCTGTTCCTCAGATCGATTCCATCATTAATAAGTGACACTCCATCAGCAGTATCAAGCACAACTTAACACCAGGAGCAACAAGCACAACATTGCCAGAGCATGTCAACTCATCACTGAGAGTGATGAGTTCACAACTTGAGCGATACTGTGAATTTTGCTCTTTGGAAAAAGAAATAAGCTACAAAACAATTTATACGACTGGAAAAAAGCGTTTGATTCTGAAAGCTGATTGTAAATTTTCATTAATTTAGACAAAACCTTTCAATCATTAACTTGTTTATTTTGATATAAGGTTGAGCTGCATTGAGATGAGGCATTATGTTTTTTGCAAGAAAGATGTACATTGTAATGTTGGATTTCCTCCAGGTGCTCCGGTTTCCTCCCACAAGTCCAAAGATGTGCAGGTTAGGTGGATTGGCCATGATAAATTGCCACTAGTGTCCAAAAAGGTTAAATGGGGTTAATGGGTTACGGGGATAGGGTGGATGTGTGGGGTTAGGTGGGATGCTCTTTCCAAGGGCTGGTGCAGACTCGATGGGCCGAACGGTCTCCTTCTGCACTGTAAATTCTATCTGTCCTATCTGTATCATGGATAGATTTGGAAAAATACACCCCATAGAAGCTCCAGTATTTGAGTCGAAAAGTATGATTATTTCAAACTTCTTGGAACGACAAGGAGTAAGAATGGGAGAGTGATTGGTGAGAGATTGCAAAGGGGGGACATTGCTGTGGGGAATCAAAAATCCTGCAATGTTAATATTGTGGAGGGGGTAGGATGACAGGGGAGACATGGGCAGCACGGTAGCACAATGGTTAGCATAGTTGCTTCACAGCTCCAGGGTTCCAGTTTCGATTCCCGTCTTGGGTCACTGTCCTTGCGGAGTTTGCACGTTCTCCCCATGTCTGCGTGGGTTTTCTCCGGGTGCTCCGGTTTCCTCTCACAAACTCTTCCACCAACCCAAAGATGAGCAGGTTAGGTGGATTGGCCATGCTAAATTGCCCTTAGGTTGGGTGGAGTTACGGGGATAGGGTGGAGGCGTGGGCTTAAGTAAGGTTCTCTTTCCAAGAGCTGGTGCAGGCTCGATGGGCCTAAAGGCCTCCTTCTGCACTGTAAATTCTATGGAATCATTTGGGGGAGAAATGGTAGTGGAGTGATGGTGTGGGAGATCACAGGGGAGATCATGGATCAACAGAAGAGATCGTGGGATGGGGTCCAGAGATTGTACAAGGAAGAGAATGTGCGAGATTTACATAGATCACTTAGTGGAAAGATTGGGGGTGAGGAGGAGAGCTTACAGAGAGAGATCACAGTGGGGGAGATTGTGCTGGTGGTGGTGGGGGGGGGGGGGGGGGCTAGGGAAAGAGTTTAAGCATAAAGAGAAATTGTGGGAGGGAGAGATTTCTGCCGGGGACCAAAAACAAGGCGCGAGTTCACAAGGGCACATCGCCATTGAGAGATAGAGAGAGTGCAGGAGAGAGATCACAAGATCATGGGAGGTAGCATTGGGTAGTCATGCACTCGCTGTCACACCCACCCTCACTCACTCAATCTCATGCCCACCCTCATTCACCCACTCTGACACCCACACTCATTTGGGGAGAATAGGATCAAAGCAGAATGGGAGAAAGCAGCATTAGGCTATTGAGTTGGATGATCAGCCATGATCGTGATGAATGGCAGGGAAGGCTCTAAATGCCAAAAGGCCTCCTGCTGCTCCTATCTTCTATTTATCTATGTATGTATCTCACTCACTCACTCTCACACCCACTCTCACTCACTCACTCTCGCACCCACCCTCACTCACTTTCACACTCACTCTCACTCACACTCTCACACCCACCCTCACTCACTCTCACACTCACCCTCACTCACTCTCACACCCACTCTCACTCACTCACTCTCACACCCACCCTCACTCACTCTCACACTCACTCTCACTCACTCACTCTCACACCAACCCTCACTCACTCTCACACCCACTCTCACTCACTCACTCTCATACCCACCCTCACTCACTCACTCTCACACCCACTCTCACTCACTCTCACACCCACCCTCACTCACTCTCACACCCACTCTCACTCACTCACTCTCACACCCACCCTCACTCACTCTCACACCCACTCTCACTCACTCTCACACCCACCCTCACTCACTCTCACACCCACTCTCACTCACTCACTCTCACACCCACCCTCACTCACTCTCACACCCACTCTCACTCACTCTCACACCCACTCTCACTCACTCACTCTCACACCCACCCTCACTCACTCTCACACCCACTCTCACTCACTCTCACACCCACTCTCACTCACTCACTCTCACACCCACCCTCACTCACTCTCACACTCACTCTCACTCACTCACTCTCACACCCACTCTATGAACCTCGACCTCTCAGGCCGGGCTGCACGGTGACACAGTGGTTAGCACTGATGCCTCACAGCTCCAGGGTCTCGGGTTCAATTCCGGCATCGGGTGATTGTCTGTGCGGAGTCAGCACATCCTCCCTGTGTCTGTGTGGGTTTCCTCCAGGTGCTCCGGTTTCCTCCCACAGTCCAAAGATGTGCAGGTTAGGTGGATTGGCCATGATCAATTGGCCCTTCGTCTCCAAACGTTTAGGTGTGTTTACTGGGTTATGGGGATAGGATGGAAGTGTGGGCTTAAGTAGGGTGGTCTTTCCCAGGGCCAGTGCAGACTTGATGGGCCAAATGGCCTCCTTCTGCACTGTAAATTCTATGATTCTATGGCCTCGGCCTCCTCGGCTGGGCTCGGTTGATCTCGCCCTCCCTGAGTTTCAAATCAGATATCCCTAGCTCCTCAGGCTCAAGCCTCCCGCTGCTTCACTTCCCACGGCCAGGCAGACCTCAGCACACTCACCAATGCCAGTGTTCGCTGCTTCAAAAAAAAGCTGTGTTTGACTCTACAGGGTTGCTTCTGATGGACATGAAACAGAACGTAAGGAGTGGGTTAAAGGAGAGGGACACCAATGCAGCTGAAAGCCTGCACATTTGAGCAATGAGGAGAAAATTGTGGAGGCACCAGGACACGTAGTGACAAACCCTGACTGTCCTGGAAAACCGGGACATTGGCCATCTAACTACATAAACTGGCATGGAATAGACCTACTGTATTGCCCTGAGATAAATTAGACAACTAAAATATACAGCAAACCGGCGAATATATAGCACTGATAATGCGTCAACAATGAAAAGTACTGATGGTGTCAGGCAAGCAGTCAGGTACACCTCAGCCTCATTGAGCAGTCACCAGGCCAGCATTCATTACCCATCCCGAGTTACCCTTGAGATGGCGGTGGTGACCATCTTCTTGGACCGCTGCAGTCCATGTGATGAAGGCCCTCTGATCGTGTGGCTAGGGAGGGAGTTCAGGATTTTGACCCAGCAATGAAGAACAGGAGGGCAGAGGTTGAAATTCTGTGCCTCTCTTCATTTACACCTCCACTCAAAGGTGCCGGCAAAGGGGAGAGTGTACAAGTTAAACCTAAAGAGCATCTCCTAATTGGTACATTTGATCTTCCACTGAAAGTAAACAAAGCACAACTATTCCAGGTCATTTGTTTTAGTTGCGGTTGTTAGATTGGGTCATTTACAGCACTGACAAACAGAATGGTGAAAACAGTTTGTAAAGCTGCGTGTTTGAAGTCAGCAGTTAATAATGTGAGAAATTGGCAAGACTAAATACGGGCCTATCCAATTATTTTTGGCAGATCCAGCGGGGATGCTTCTTTCAGACTCGCAGCACAGCAAATGATGGACTGACTGACGCCCACGTTTCTCTCCCAGAAATAGTGTTCATAAGCTCTCAGTGGGCAGACAGGAGTTCATGAGATCGAGCCCAGAGATGTGGAGTTTGTCTCTTCAGAGAGATTGAGCAGTTTAGGCCTAGGCTCTCTCGGGTTTAGAACAATGTGAGGAGATCTAATTGAAGTACATATGATGAAAGGTATTGACAAAGTAGACGCAGAGCAGATGCTTCCTATTGTGGAGCAATCTAGAACGAGAGGCCATAGTTTTAGATTTAGATTCAGATTTAGATTTATTGTCACGTGCACCGAGCTGCAGTGAAAAGTATTGTTCTGCGTACAGTCCAGGCAGATCGCTCCATACATGAAAACAGGGAACATACCATATATACACAATGTAAACACGTAAACATCAACATCGGGTGCAGCATACGGAATATAGTGCTACAAATGTAGAGGAGATGCGTAGAGAGGTCAGTTCAGTCCATAAGAGGGCTATTCAGGAGTCCAATAACATTCACCTTCAGGAGACAGACAACCTAGCCCCTGCCATTCCTCTTGTTCGTGAAATAACCTGAGGTCATTGAAAGGTTGTCTGCTGTCCCGAAGTGGCTCCCTGCCGTTTTACCAGCAACCTCTCTTAGCCCACTGAGGTCTCACAAGCAGCAATGAAATAAATGGCGTTGGCTTCAGAACAAATACTGACCAGGAAACTGGGAGCACTCCATACTTTTCCTTGAAAACGCACCTTTGGATCTTTGAAATCCAGTTGAAAAGACAGACAGAACCTTAGTTTAGGAACCTAGGGCTAAATTGTACAGGGCAGCAGTGGGTCCGCCTATCATCCGGAAAGTCCAGGGCAACCCCACCTACACTGGTCTTGGATGTATTGATTTTTTGTTATGCAGTCGGCATATCCGCTCTCCTAAGGGACCAGGTTCCACCCACAAGAGCTACTGGTCAATCGAAAGGCAGGCAGTGCTGCAGTACCAACATTGGCCACCATTCTGGATGGCACTGCTGGGATTGGAGAGTGGTGACCATTGTTGGTATTGCAGCTGTGCCAGGGCAGCTGCTCCAGGCCTGGTATTATGTTAAGTCAGTTTGGGATCTCCAGGGCCACTCAATCACGCCTCAGGGGGAGGCCAGCCTGTACGTTTTGAAGGAGTGGCCCTTGCTACTGGGGCTCCGCCATTGCCCACAGGGTGACTGATCAGGAGGACCCTCCGAATCCCTCAAGGAAGCCACCAGGGTGTCTCTGGTAATCTCCTACAGAAGCACCACTTGGTCCTAGTAAAATATCAGTGGCGGGGGAAGGAACATTTAAGTCGGCCTTAAATGGCCACTTATGGACCTCAATTGACTTAAGGTTAGGAAGGCTGTCTTCCACCTTCAGTTACGGTTAAAATGCCAATGGCCAGGGGGGGAAGCGACAGGATGCCATGCCCCACCACCGTCATACTTAATTTCATGCCCCCGCCTTTCTCCCAGCACACTTCCTAGGCCCTGTGAAATCCCAGCCATTGAGTGCAAAGTTGGTTCATTAATGCCGGTTATCGGAGCACTAAGAAGATCTTGCACTTCTTCCCGAGTGTGGACCGTACCATCGGCTCCTTCCTGTGGGCCCAGGTGGCAATAGCATAGTAGAATAAGGACACAAGCATTTGCCACAGTGCTGTGAATGGACACTATCCTGACCTCACACAGCCTAACCGCCTGATGCAACCTTTGTCCAGGCTGGTCGTGTCCATGAAAGTGTTAATCACTCAAGAAAATACAAGTGCAGAAAGACAAGATGGGCCCTGAACCAAGGCTAATTAAAGGGCCAAGTTGCGGATGAGGTATTTTCACATTAATGTACGCAGACAGAGTTGGGTGGGAGCATTGTGCAGTTATCGAAGGTGTTTTGTGGCAGCTAATGATTACAGTCAGGAAGGAGGGAGCAGTAATAAACCCAGGAATGGGGCAGTTATTGTAGTACTTCTTGGTCTGAAACATGATCATTAGATGGAACCGAGGAGGCTGAGAGGAGAGGCTTTACAGGAAGGGACAGAAGGAAGACTCTCAATCTAAGATCCTACCAACTACGCATTCATTTCTCTCATCTTATTTGCCCAATACTAATTTGCATGTGGCTCAGGTAATAATCCAGAGATTGTAACCTTTGAGGTTCTGCCTCTTAATTTGGGTGTATCTCCTCATACTGACAATGCAGAGCCTCTTTCCTTGCCCTGCTATGTTATCGTGACCTACATGGACCACAGCAACTGGATCCTTCCCCCTCCCACTGCACGTTCCCCTGCAGCACTGAGCAGATGTCCTGAACACTGGCATCGGGTTTGCAACACAGCCTTCCGAACTCACGCTCTGCTGCAGAGAACAGTGTCAATCCCTCTCCACATACTGTCCATTACTATGACAATATTCCTGTTTTCTCCCCCCTCCTGCTTGTGCTTGGATGGCTTCCTGTACCAGCAGGCTGCCTCCCGGGAGATAGTGCAGGTGAAAGACTCGAGTGGCAGGTTGGTCTCCGCCCCAGGAAAGGTCAATGAGGCTTTGGGGGGCTTTTACTGCAGCATTTATAAGTCAGAGCCCCCCCGGAGGATAGGTTGTCCATGGACGGAAAATTTGGATAGCTTGACTATCCCAGTGGTAGAGCGAGAGAGAAGAGCGGAGTTGGAGTCCGCATTGAGCCTGGAGAGATCATGAAATCAATGGGTTTAATAGAACATAGAACATACAGTGCCGAAGGAGGCCATTCAGTCCATCGAGTCTGCACTGACCCACTTAAGCGCTCACTTCCACCCTATCCCCGTAACCCACCTAACCTTTTTGGACACCAAAGGCAATTTAGCATGACCAATCCATCTAACCTGCACATCTTTGGACTGTGGGAGGAAACCGGAGCACCCGGAGGAAACCCACAGAGACACAGGCAGAACGTGCAAACTCCACACAGACAGGGACCCAAGCTGGGAATCAAACTTGGGACCCTACAACTGTGAAGCAACAGTGCTCCATGCCGCCCCAAGGGCAAGACCCCATGGATTCATAGGACATTTCTGCAGAGGGAGAGGCAGTCGGGAGTAGGGTGGCACAGTGGTTAGCTCAGTTGCTTCATAGCTCCAGGATCCCAGGTTCGAATCCCGGCTTGGGTCACTGTCTGTGCAGAGTCTGCACGTTCTCCCCGTGTCTGCGTGGGTTTCCTCCGGGTGCTCCGGTTTCCTCCCACAGTCCAAAGATGTGCCGGTTAGGTGGATTGGTCATGATAAATTGCCCTTAGTGTCCAAAAGGGATGGGTGTGGTTACTTCCTTACGGCGATGGGTAGGGTGCTCTTTCTAAGGGCTGGTGTAGACTTGATGGGCCGAATGGCCTCCTTCTGCACTGTAAATTCTATGATTCAATGAGTACCAGTTGAGGCTGAATCGGTGTTCTATGCAGGTTTTACATAAACCGTAAGGGCTACCACCCCATTAATATTCAGTTAGTTTGGAAATTCATTTATGGAGTGTGAGTACCACACTAGGCCTTATTATCCCTAATTTGAGTGTGGAGTAGTGAGCTTCCATTTTGATCTACTGCAATGCACCTGATATAGATATACCCACAGTGCTATAAGGAAAGGAGTTCCAGCATTTCGACCTAGCAACGTGAAGGAATTCTGATAGTTCCAAGTCAGGATGATGTATGGTTTAGGGGAGAACCTGTCGGTGGTGATGTTCCCACGCAACTGTTGCTCCTGCAATTCTAGATGGTAAAGGTCGGGGCATTGGAAGTTGCTGACAAAAGAACCTTGCTGCAGTGCCTCTTGTAGATGGTCCACACAGCTGCCACTGTACTTTGGTGGTGGAATAAGTGAATGTTGAAGGTTTTGGATGGGGTGCCAATCAAGTGGGTCACTTTGGTGTGGATAGTATCGAGCTTCTTCAATGTTGTGGAAACTGCACTCACGCAGGCAATTGGAGAGTATCCCATCACATTGCAACTTGTGCCTTGTCAAAGTTGGACAAGCTTTGAGAAGTCGGGAGATGAGTTAGGTGCTGCAGATTTCCCAGCCTCTGACCTGTTCTCATAGCCACAGTATTTATATGGCTGGCTCAATGAGGGCCCTGGTTAATGGTAACTCCCAGGATGTTGAACATGGGAGATTTTAGCCTTTGAATATCAGGGAAAATGTTTAGAAATGAAATGAAAATCGCTTATGTTACGGGAATCGAACCGTGCTGCTGGCCTGCCTTGGTCTGCTTTGAAAGCCAGCGATTTAGCCCTGTGCTAAACAGCCCCAGTGATTCTTTTTTGTTGGAGATGACCTTGAGCTGATAAGTGGCATCTAACATTCGCACCAAACAAGTGAGGGCAATGACCAATCTTGTGACTCAAAGGCAGGAGTCCTGTCACTCAGCCAAGATGAGACCTTGCCAGCGGCTTAAAGCAGCGTCGAAAATACAAAATTGGGCCCATCATACATTTCCATCATCCATTTTGTCAGGCAAATTACAGAAAAGACTGGACCATTTCATCAGTTTAGACATCTACCTCAGAAACCCTGCCACCCACCCTTCACTTTATTGCTGATATATGCATTTACTTTGGTTTATTTTTACCTAATACTGTCAAACTGTGAAAACATATGGGACTTTTTAAAAGGGTCCATGTCAATGATCGCATGAAGTGAAAGCTGACAAATGCAAGGAAAGCTGAAAATAGAAAAGCACAAAATAAATGTGTGAGAGTCAAATTCTCTGCTGAAGCCAACCATTCCAGCTGTAATCTGTGCTGAAAATCAACAGCTTCCAGTTTCAGCATTCTGCTGGGATATCACTTTGAACTTTCTCCAGCTCTCTAGCAGCCCTTCAAAATGACACTTCCCATCGAGCCAGTGGCAACACCTTACCCGTGGAGTTTGTTTTTTAACATGGGGAGGTTGCTGCACTGCAGCCACCAGGTGCCTTTTTTTTTTGACAAACAATTTTATTAAGACATTTTGGCACAATAAACAACAATGCCCGGCCCGCGCAGCTATCTGCAAAAGCTGCGGGAAAAAGGGCCATTTCGCGGTTGTGTGCCGGTCCCGCGAGGTCGCCGCTGTCCCGGGAGCACAGGGAGCCCTGCAAGCAGTTTACTATCGAGCTGCGGGGGAACAGGCACGCTTAATAAATTGTAGCGCACAAAGACTCCGTGAGACGAATAGAGTGAAGTCGATGAGGCTTTATTAAGCGTGTCTGTTCCCCCGCAGCTCGATAGTAAACTGGCCTGCGGAGGAAGACTCCGGCTTCTTATACTCCGCCTTCAGGGCGGAGCTAGAGGTCAACGGCCAACCAGGACCCGGGATCTGTCAGCCAATGACATTAGGGCTTCCAGTCCCACATGACCCCCAATACATACTACCACAGTCAGGGTGAGAGATTACTTACAGTCCTGGGGCTCTGTGAACCACATTGTCAGGGTGAGAGATTACAGTTAGTCCCGGGGCTCTGTGAACCACATTGTCAGGGTGAGAGATTACAGACAGTCCTGGGGATCTGTGAACCACATTGTCAGGGTGAGAGATTACAGTCAGTCCTGGGTGCTGTGAACCACATTGTCAGGGTGAGAGATTACAGTCAGTCCTGGGGCTCTGTGAACCACATTGTCAGGGTGAGAGATTACAGACAGTCCTGGGGCTCTGTGAACCACATTGTCAGGGTGAGAGATTACAGACAGTCCCAGGGCTCTGTGAACCACATTGTCAGGGTGAGAGATTACAGACAGTCCTGGGTGCTGTGAACCACATTGTCAGGGTGAGAGATTACAGTCAGTCCCGGGGCTCTGTGAACCACATTGTCAGGGTGAGAGATTACAGACAGTCCTGGGGATCTGTGAACCACATTGTCAGGGTGAGAGATTACAGTCAGTCCTGGGTGCTGTGAACCACATTGTCAGGGTGAGAGATTACAGTCAGTCCTGGGGCTCTGTGAACCACATTGTCAGGGTGAGAGATTACAGACAGTCCTGGGGCTCTGTGAACCACATTGTCAGGGTGAGAGATTACAGACAGTCCCAGGGCTCTGTGAACCACATTGTCAGGGTGAGAGATTACAGACAGTCCTGGGTGCTGTGAACCACATTGTCAGGGTGAGAGATTACAGTCAGTCCCGGGGCTCTGTGAACCACATTGTCAGGGTGAGAGATTACAGACAGTCCTGGGTGCTGTGAACCACATTGTCAGGGTGAGAGATTACAGACAGTCCTGGGTGCTGTGAACCACATTGTCAGGGTGAGAGATTACAGACAGTCCTGGGGCTCTGTGAACCACATTGTCAGGGTGAGAGATTACAGACCGTCCTGGGTGCTGTGAACCACATTGTCAGGGTGAGAGATTACAGGCAGCCCTGGGGTTCTGTGAACCACATTGTCAGGGAGAGAGATTACAGTCAGTCCTGGGGCTCTGTGAACCACATATTCAGGGTGAGAGATTACAGACAGTCCCGGGGCTCTGTGAACCACATATTCAGGGTGAGAGATTACAGACAGTCCCAGGGCTCTGTGAACCACATTGTCAGGGTGAGAGATTACAGACAGTCCCGGGTCTCTGTGAACCACATTGTCAGGGTGAGAGATTACAGACAGTCCTGGGTGCTGTGAACCACATTGTCAGGGTGAGAGATTACAGACAGTCCAGGGGCTCTGTGAACCACATTGTCAGGGTGAGAGATTACAGACAGTCCCGGGGCTCTGTGAACTACATTGTCAGGGTGAGAGATTACAGACAGTCCCGGGGCTCTGTGAACCACATATTCAGGGTGAGAGATTACAGACAGTCCCGGGGCTCTGTGAACCACATTGTCAGGGTGAGAGATTACAGACAGTCCCAGGGCTCTGTGAACCACATTGTCAGGGTGAGAGATTACAGTCAGTCCTGGGTGCTGTGAACCACATTGTCAGGGTGAGAGATTACAGACAGTCCTGGGGCTCTGTGAACCACATTGTCAGGGTGAGAGATTACAGACAGTCCTGGGGCTCTGTGAACCACATTGTCAGGGTGAGAGATTACAGACAGTCCCGGGGCTCTGTGAACCACATTGTCAGGGTGAGAGATTACAGACAGTCCCGGGGCTCTGTGAACCACATATTCAGGGTGAGAGATTACAGACAGTCCCGGGGCTCTGTGAACCACATTGTCAGGGTGAGAGATTACAGTCAGTCCTGGGGCTCTGTGAACCACATTGTCAGGGTGAGAGATTACAGTCAGTCCTGGGTGCTGTGAACCACATTGTCAGGGTGAGAGATTACAGACAGTCGTGGGGCTCTGTGAACCACATTGTCAGGGTGAGAGATTACAGTCAGTCCTGGGTGCTGTGAACCACATTGTCAGGGTGAGAGATTACAGACAGTCGTGGGGCTCTGTGAACCACATTGTCAGGGTGAGAGATTACAGTCAGTCCTGGGTGCTGTGAACCACATTGTCAGGGTGAGAGATTACAGACAGTCGTGGGGCTCTGTGAACCACATTGTCAGGGTGAGAGATTACAGACAGTCCCAGGGCTCTGTGAACCACATTGTCAGGGTGAGAGATTACAGTCAGTCCTGGGACTCTGTGAACCACATTGTCAGGGTGAGAGATTACAGTCAGTCCTGGGGCTCTGTGAACCACATTGTCAGGGTGAGAGATTACAGTCAGTCCTGGGTGCTGTGAACCACATTGTCAGGGTGAGAGATTACAGTCAGTCCCGGGGCTCTGTGAACCACATTGTCAGGGTGAGAGGTTACAGACAGTCCTGGGGCTCTGTGAACCACATTGTCAGGGTGAGAGATTACAGACAGTCCCGGGTCTCTGTGAACCACATTGTCAGGGTGAGAGATTACAGACAGTCCTGGGCCCTGTGAACCACATTGTCAGGGTGAGAGATTACAGACAGTCCCGGGGCTCTGTGAACCACATTGTAAGGGTGAGAGATTACAGACAGTCCCGGGGCTCTGTGAACCAGATTGTCAGGGTGAGAGATTACAGACAGTCCTGGGTGCTGTGAACCACATTGTCAGGGTGAGAGATTACAGACAGTCCTGGGGCTCTGTGAATCACATTGTCAGGGTGAGAGATTACAGTCAGTCCTGGGGCTCTGTGAACCACATTGTCAGGTTGAGAGATTACAGACAGTCCTGGGGCTCTGTGAACCACATTGTCAGGGTGAGAGATTACAGACAGTCCTGGGTGCTGTGAACCACATTGTCAGGGTGAGAGATTACAGACCGTCCTGGGGCTCTGTGAACCACATTGTCAGGGTGAGAGATTACAGACAGTCCCGGGGCTCTGTGAACCACATTGTCAGGGTGAGAGATTACAGACCGTCCTGGGGCTCTGTGAACCACATTGTCAGGTTGAGAGATTACAGACAGTCCCGGGGCTCTGTAAACCACATTGCCAGGGTGAGAGATTACAGTCAGTCCTGGGTACTGTGAACCACATTGTCAGTGTGAGAGATTACAGACAGTCCTGGGGCTCTGTGAACCACATTGCCAGGGTGAGAGATTACAGACAGTCCCGGGGCTCTGTGAACCACATATTCAGGGTGAGAGATTACAGACAGTCCCGGGGCTCTGTGAACCACATATTCAGGGTGAGAGATTACAGACAGTCCTGGGGCTCTGTGAACCACATTGTCAGGGTGAGAGATTACAGACAGTCCTGGGGCTCTGTGAACCACATTGTCAGGGTGAGAGATTACAGACAGTCCTGGACTCTGTGAACCACATTCTCAGGGTGAGAGATTACAGTCAGTCCTGGGGCTCTGTGAACTACATTGTCAGGGTGAGAGATTACAGACAGTCCTGGGGCTCTGTGAACCACATTGTCAGGGTGAGAGATTACAGACAGTCCTGGGGCTCTGTGAACCACATTGTCAGGGTGAGAGATTACAGTCAGTCCTGGGGCTCTGTGAACCACATTGTCAGGGCGAGAGATTACAGTCAGTCCTGGGGCTCTGTGAACCACATTGTCAGGGTGAGAGATTACAGACAGTCCCGGGGCTCTGTGAACCACATTGTCAGGGTGAGAGATTACAGTCAGTCCTGGGGCTCTGTGAACCACATTGTCAGGGTGAGAGATTACAGACAGTCCCAGGGCTCTGTGAACTACATTGTCAGGGTGAGAGATTACAGTCAGTCCTGGGTGCTGTGAACCACATTGCCAGGGTGAGAGATTACAGTCAGTCCCGGGGCTCTGTGAACCACATTGTCAGGGTGAGAGATTACAGACAGTCCCGGGGCTCTGTGAACCACATTGTCAGGGTGAGAGATTACAGACAGTCCTGGGTGCTGTGAACCACATTGCCAGGGTGAGAGATTACAGACAGTCCCGGGGCTCTGTGAACCACATTGTCAGGGTGAGAGATTACAGTCAGTCCCGGGGCTCTGTGAACCACATTGTCAGGGTGAGAGATTACAGACAGTCCTGGGTGCTGTGAACCACATTGTCAGGGTGAGAGATTACAGTCAGTCCTGGGGCTCTGTGAACCACATTGTCAGGGTGAGAGATTACAGACAGTCCCGGGGCTCTGTGAACCACATTGTCAGGGTGAGAGATTACAGACAGTCCTGGGGCTCTGTGAACCACATTGTCAGGGTGAGAGATTACAGTCAGTCCAGGGGCTCTGTGAACCACATTGTCAGGGTGAGAGATTACAGACAGTCCCGGGGCTCTGTGAACCACATTGTCAGGGTGAGAGATTACAGTCAGTCCTGGGGCTCTGTGAACCACATTGTCAGGGTGAGAGATTACAGACAGTCCTGGGGCTCTGTGAACCACATTGTCAGGGTGAGAGATTACAGACAGTCCCGGGGCTCTGTGAACCACATTGTCAGGGTGAGAGATTACAGTCAGTCCTGGGGCTCTGTGAACCACATTGTCAGGGTGAGAGATTACAGTCAGTCCCGGGGCTCTGTGAACCACATTGTCAGGGTGAGAGATTACAGACAGTCCCGGGGCTCTGTGAACCACATTGTCAGGGTGAGAGATTACAGTCAGTCCTGGGGCTCTGTGAACCACATTGTCAGGGTGAGAGATTACAGACAGTCCCGGGGCTCTGTGAACCACATTGTCAGGGTGAGAGATTACAGACAGTCCTGGGGCTCTGTGAACCACATTCTCAGGGTGAGAGATTACAGTCAGTCCCGGGGCTCTGTGAACCACATTGTCAGGGAGAGAGATTACAGTCAGTCCTGGGGCTCTGTGAACCACATTGTCAGGGAGAGAGATTACAGTCAGTCCTGGGGCTCTGTGAACCACATTGTCAGGGTGAGAGATTACAGGCAGTCCTGGGGCTCTGTGAACCACATTGTCAGGGAGAGAGATTACAGTCAGTCCTGGGGCTCTGTGAACCACATTGTCAGGGTGAGAGATTACAGGCAGTCCTGGGGCTCTGTGAACCACATTGTCAGTGTGAGAGATTACAGACAGTCCCGGGGCTCTGTGAACCACATTGCCAGGGTGAGAGATTACAGACAGTCCTGGGGCTCTGTGAACCACATTGTCAGTGTGAGAGATTACAGACAGTCCCGGGGCTCTGTGAACCACATTGCCAGGGTGAGAGATTACAGACAGTCCCGGGGCTCTGTGAACCACATTGTCAGGGTGAGAGATTACAGTCAGTCCTGGGTGCTGTGAACCACATTGTCAGGGTGAGAGATTACAGACCGTCCTGGGTGCTGTGAACCACATTGTCAGGGTGAGAGATTACAGACAGTCCTGGGTGCTGTGAACCACATTGTCAGGGTGAGAGATTACAGACAGTCCCGGGGCTCTGTGAACCACATTGTCAGGGTGAGAGATTACAGACAGTCCCGGGGCTCTGTGAACCACATTGTCAGGGTGAGAGATTACAGACAGTCCTGGACTCTGTGAACCACATTCTCAGGGTGAGAGATTACAGTCAGTCCCGGGGCTCTGTGAACCACATTGTCAGGGTGAGAGATTACAGACAGTCCTGGGGCTCTGTGAACCACATTGTCAGGGTGAGAGATTACAGACGGTCCTGGGGCTCTGTGAACCACATTGTCAGGGTGAGAGATTACAGGCAACCCTGGGATGTTGTGGACCAAATTCTCAGGGTGTGAGATCATAGTACAAGGAACCTCTTTTAAATCCTTTTTTGAACCATGTGTTTCATTTAATTACAGTCTTGTTGGCTGCAGCAACATTGTAGATTTTGGGTTTAAACTACAGAGTTTTGAACTCCCCCTCCCCATCGGCTTCAAGCTGCTAGTTGAACTGGCCCAAGGGGATTTCCCTTCATGCTGTGTGCTGTGTGGCAGGGTCCTGTGATTTCATTCTGATGGACTTGGTCGGCAGCCAATTGTTTCTTCTGGAATTCCGGGTCTTGTTCGATTCTCAATTGTCTTTGGTGGAGCCCTTCAGAATCTTTCTGGAAAAGAAGTTAGTTTCCATTTTGGCTTTCAGTTTCTGCATCAATCTGGACAGCAGCAGGAGCTGATTTAAATACTCTCCCTATCAGCTAAGGCTGGCAATTTTTAAAACATTCCCCAGAGGGGCCTGCGAAGGTAGCTTCCTATTTAAAGACTGCAAGCAGTAGGCAGGCCTGTATAAGTTTCATCCTCTGTTTGAAAGACTGGGAAAAGCCCAGGCTGACATCTTTCCTGAGAACCCTAAAAGGTCCTGAAGACCCGGCGTTCCATCTCTCTCCGCTCCACAGCCGGAAAACCCTGCACAAAGCAGCTGAAAGGCAGAGTGGATGGTGAACCTGCTGTAAACTCTGAGGTGGAGAATTCTAATACTATCTCTGTGAAACTGAGAGTCAATCTGGTGGAGGCCTGTACAGGTGAAGGTGACTCTCCAGAGAAATTCCTGCAGCCCGCGGGGTCAAAGTGAAGGCAGATGCTAGAAGATCAAAACCAATCATTGGTTTTCAGCACCTCACATTCTGAAAAGATCACCGCTTACGAAGACCCCTACCCCAGCAGCAAATATTCTCATCTCTCATCCCGTTTAAACCCTATTATTTTCATCCTTCCCCTTCCCCACTCTGTGTCTGTCTTGTGTGTATGTGGGTGGAGGACGGAATGGTTTGGGGGAGTAATTAAGTTAGCAGACTGTTGTTCTATTATCACCATTACATGTTTAACTTCTCTTGTTGTGAATAAACCATTCTTTTCCGCTTTATTTACAAATCTGGTGCCTGTAAGTTATTGGAGCTGTTGAGGGGCAATGATCGCAGGAAAACAGACAAATTATTGGTTAATTCACTTACGTTGGGACTCTGGGGCCTATGGGGCTGGAATTGACTGTGCACTAGGCCAGGGTGTTATGGCAACAGGCAGTTCTGGGGTTTTGGGGACTACATTGTCAGGGTGAGAGATTACAGACAGTCCTGGGGATCTGTGGATCAAATTGTCAGGGTGAGATATTACAGACAGTACTGGGTCTCTCTGAACCACATTGTCGGGGTGAGTGACTTCAGACAGCCTTTGAGTTTTGCAGTTTATGCTACAGGGCTATGCATGATATGTGTGTCATGCTCCAGGGAGCAGCATGGCCTGTGTGCCCAAAGGGGGCTGTGCACAGCTTGGGTGTGCAGGGAGTTATCAGTGTCTCACACACAGTGGTGCTTGGGTTGGCTGGCTCAGTACTGGGCTGCAGATGAAATAATTATGGTCAGAGGAGCCATCTGCATTCTGTAATGGGGAAACGTAATAAAATTGGGGGTTACTTGAAGCTCATATGTTGGGGGGGTGGGCAGGGGGAGCGGTCACCTCTGTATGTGACCTAGCACACAGCCTCAAGATGGGCAGGTGTGTTCCACATGGGGCGTGGGGACATCCAGAGTGATGGGCTGAGGGAGGAGTGCAGAATGTTCACAACAATTACTGTGGGCTCCGTGGTTACTGGGGGAGGCTGGGGAATTATCGGAGGGAGGTTGACCTGCACATCCAATGAGGTCGGTGACGGGGGGGTGGGAGATCAAAGCTGATCTGGAAATAAAAGTGCATCAGCGCCATCTTAAGGCTTCGATTCAATGACGCAGTATTAGTATTTTAATATGGAGATGAAGATTCGGCTGATAGAACTCATGAAGATTTTATTGAGAAGTTAGAGTTGTAACCATTGACCAATGGTGTGCATTTACATGAGACTGCAACAGTTGTTGGGGGTCACAATAGAGGTGGTCTCATTGAGCATTTAAACCTCAGAGGGATGTGAGAAGGGAAGAGGGGAGATGGTGGCATTGTTATTGTCACTGGACTAGTAATCCAGAGATCCAATGTAATGATCCGGGGTTCTGGAGTCAAATCCCACCACGGCAGATGGTGAAATTTGAATTCAATAAAAATCTGGAATTACATTTTTTTTTAAAAAGTCGAATGACCCATTGTCGATTGTCGTAAAAACCCACCTGGTTCACTAATGTCCTTCAGGGAAGGAAATCTGCCGTCCTTACCTGGTCTGGCTTACATGTCACTCCAGACCTACACAGCGATGAGGTTGACTCTTAACTACTCCCGACTGAAGTGGCCTAGTAAGCCACTCAGTTCAAGGGCTATTAGGGATGGACCAGCCAGTGGTGCCCACATCCCGAGAACAAATTTTTTTAAAAGGCAGCCAGCCATTAAAGGAAAGCAGTTGCTGGATATATGCAAGGAGCTATATCAAACCCTGTAACCTGCATTGTCACGGCCTCAAGGTTTTCAATCATTCCAAACGTTTAAGGCATTGGTAATTTCCAATCCTATTCAGGCAGTGTTTAAGTGCCTTACTGAGGGTAAACTTTGCATGGCAGTCTTGATGCCTCTTCCATATGACCATAAGACATGGAAGCAGAATTCAGCCATTCGGCCCATCGGGTCTGCTCCACCATTCGATCACGGCTGTTATGTTTCTCATCCTCATTCTCCTGCCTTCTCCCCATAACCCCTGATCCACTTATTAATCAAGAACCTATCTATCTCTGTCTTAAAGACAGTCAGTGATTTGGCCTCCACTGCCTCTGTGGTATTGAGATATCAAGTTGTTGGAGTGGCTTCTTATCTGTGAGGGTGTGCCTCAGCTACAAGAGTGGACCAGGGAAAGGTGGGTAGCTCAAGTGCAGCACAAGGGCATGACAGTGGCTTCCTGGTTGGAAGTCGGAGGTCTGCAATAGTTGGTCAAGTGATATTCATCTTTTGGATCTATCCGTCCACAGGAAGAAGGAGGGTTTCAGAATGGAGGCTGCGGTCAATGCTCCCTTGATGATGGAGGAGAAGGAGGGCCCGTCCAGCATGTGATTTGGAGAGATTCTTGCCGATACATAATTAATCTGCTTCCAAGCATAAAATCAAGTACAATAATCCACCCCATTGTCCAGTGGCAAATGCAGCCTACCTTAGGCAGCCTACCTCCACACTCCAGACTCCAGAACGGAAAATTCTGCCCATTAAGAGGAATGGATAGGGTATAAGGAGATAAATTATTCCCACAAGTTAGGATATCTTGGACTGGGGGATATAGTCTAAAGATTAGAGCCAAATCTTTCAGGATTGAAATTAGGAAAACACTATTGTACAGAAGGGATGGTAGAAGATACAAGATCAATTATTCATTTTAGATCTGAGATTGATAGATTTTTGTAGATCAAAGGTAATAATAGGATATGGGTCAATGGTAGATATATGGAGTTAGGTCACACTATCTGATTTGAATGGCAGGCTCGAGTGACTAAATTACAGACTAATGTTCCTATCGTCATATGATTTGGAGATGATGGGAGTTTTGAGCCAATGATTAGAACACCAGTAGATGTTAGATTATACCACAGTTAGCCGTAGTAAGTAAAAAAAGAATAAAATAATTTGCATTTATATAGTGACCTCTGGATTTCTGGAGGTTGGGGGTGGTCAGACATCATTTGCGGGGGGGGGGGGGCAGAGTGGGGGTTGGACCTTGCTAATGGAGAGTGGAGGATGCATCTCAAGGGTGGGGTTTGAGGGGAGGTAGGATCTTGGTGGGGGAGTCTGAGCCTGGGGGAGGACGGGGGGGGGGGGTGTCAAACCTCGGTGGGGGGTGATGTGGGGTGGTTGAACCTCAGGTGGGGGTGGAGGGGGGAGTCGTGTTGGGTCATGAGTGAAGAGGTTGGCTGGGTTGGGGAGGGTCTGGTTGGGTTGGATTGCGGCAAGTTGGTATTTTGTCAGGGGGGAGGTCAGCATGAGTCAGGTCGTGCCTGTGGGGTTGGGAGGGGAGCAGATAGGCAGAATAGGGGGGTCATGGCCGCATGGGGTGGGGTACCGGAACTGCATGTGGGGCGGGGGAGAAAGATGCAAGGCATTGGGTCGGGTATGGTGGTGTCGGGTCGGGATGGGGGGAATCTGATGGTGAGGTCGGGGAGGTGGGAAATAGCATGTAGGAGTGGTTAGTCATTGTTGAGTCGGGAAGGGGGACATTGCTGCGATTGGGGTTGTCAGATCCTGGCAATGGTGGTTAGTATTCCCTTCTCATTAAGTGGAATCTAATCTGTTGACAAAGCACCTCAGAGAATTTTGTATCATTAAAATGCTCTATTAGTGTTAGACAGTCCATGTCACTGAGTCTTTATTTATTGCAGCTGATAAGTAATTGAAATTATTCAAACATGCAACCCCAACAAATGAAAATGAGCCACTTGGCCTCTGTAAATCAGCATCACTAATGGTGTTTTAAAGGTAAAGACTGGAACATGATGATTAAAGCAATGTTATGTCGGAGACAAAAGGCGATATTTGCACTGTTGGAGTTCAGTCATTTTTGGCTATTCTCTGGCAGTGTGTATATCCCAAGTTGGGTGTGCTGGATATACTGAGCAGCAACATTTTAACTAACTCTGCTCCTTGCTTAGTCGAGGCTATTAATGATAAACATCGTGATTGGTCACGTCAGGTTTCCAAGATTTCACTACACGGCGAAAGAAGGAAACTGATTGACACATTTCCACAATGAGCAATAAAGAACTTTATATTTTGTGGCTGTGTGCTATTCACACACAGCTATTAGCCAATTTAAAATTAAGAGTCATCTCAGCTGTGGAAAATTAACACAAGGGGGATGCATTACCAGTGCAATAATTGTATTAATGCGAGCTTCAAGGATTTAAACTTGAGTCCAATGATTTTGAAAATGTGCAAACTCAGATCAATTCACCCCTTAACTTGATAAATTCCAAAGAACACCCCCTTAGTTTGTGCAATCTCTGTTTGTAATTGAACCGGTGGAATCCATGTATCATTCTGGTACATAATTCTGCACTTCCCCCGCCCCCCAAGGCTTTCCCAAAGTGTGATGGCCAGAATTGCACAGTTCCCCAGCTGTAGGCCTGAATGTCCAGGATGGTGGGGGCTCAGAGCACATCCTCTCCTCGCCAACTCCAACAGACCCACTGCCATTTCACACTCTAATTGGCAGAATGCGGGGCTTGCATTCTCACTTGGGTGTAGGTCTGGCTCTTGAGAGCTGCCAGCCAACCAGAATGGCCGCCTGCTCTCCAACCCCTCCAGGCACAGCATAGGAGTGACCGGAAGAGGCACTGCAGCATTGTGCCTGGAGCAAAACACAGGAAACCGGAATGAAGGTAAGGGGTAGGGGTCCTGGGTAGGGGAGGATAAGGGGCAACTATGGGGATAACAAGAGGGGGCATTTGAAGTCCAGGCAGATAGGCCGGGTGCGAGGCAGGTCTGGAAGACTCCCAGCCTTGATGGGAGGGTACCCCATGGGGATCTCGGATGGAGGCTCCACCTCACCATCCCTTCCTGCCTGAGTTGTAGGTTTGGTCATTCTTCTCTTTCACCCCAATCTGCATTCACCCATCAGGCTAAACATTTAAGCTGGGTGAGAAAAGGCCCTTAAATGGCAATTAAGCAGTCACTTAAGGACCTTAATTGGGCAAGGAAGGCTCTCCCACCCACCCCAAACTTTCCAAGACCCTGTCCATCCCACCATAAAATCGTTACAAGATCAGGGCAGATAGGAACCTTGAAGGGATTCTCTCCCTGAAAATTCATACTCCCCACCTCAACCGTACCTGTCCCCCTCCCATCTCCCACTGCCTCAAACCTGGTGGGGGAGCGTAAAATTCCAACCATGATCTGCATGCTTTATAAAGATTCTAATCCTTTTATGTTTAATCCTCTCTATACAGAGGTCAGCATCGCATTAGCTTTTTGAATTATTTCCCGTACCTGTTCATGACATTTGATGTACCTGGACACCCCAAATCTCTTTGGACCTCCTAAATGTTTCTAGCATTTCTTCATTTATGAAGTGCTCTGTTTATCTTTTATAGTTTCAAAGTGCATGACCATAGATTTTTCTGAATTGAAATAGACGTGCCACAGTTTTGCCCATTCACTTAATCTATCTCTTCGTAATGTCATCCTTTCAATGGTACTGCTTATGATGCCTATCTTTGTGCAATTAGCAAATTTGGATAACTCACTTCCTTAGTCATTCAGAATTACATTAATTACTTGAGTCCCCAAAGCATGGGACACAAATCGTCAACATCTGCCAGTTAGAGTACCTGCACATTATTCCTACTCTCTGATACTGCTGCTGAGACAATGTTCTAGACAGCTCTAATCTGCCTTCACTCTCCTGAGCTTCAACTTAAGCTAGCCATCTGTTATGAGGGACTTCAACAAATTCCTTTTGGAAGTCCATATAAATAACATCCACAGACAGGTAGCACAGTGGTTAGCACTGTTGCTTCACAATGCCAGGGACTGGGTTCGATTCCCTGCTTGGGTCACTGTCTGTGCGGAGTCTGCACATTCTCCCCGTATCTGCGTGGGTTTCCTCCGGGTGCTCCGGTTTCCTCCCCCAAGTCCCGAAAGATGTGCTTGTTCAGAGAATTTGACATTCTGAATTCTACCTCCGTGTACGCGAACAGGCGCCGGAGTGTGGCGACTTGGGGATTTTCACAGTAACTTCATTGCAGTGTTAATGTAAACCTACTTGTGACATCAATCAGGATTATTATCATTACTACTTTAGACAACTCTTCAAAAAAATTTAATTCACCTCACAAGACCTACATTTTATAAATCGTTGCTGGCTCGAACATTCGAACGTCATGGTTAGGGCATCTACAATGTTGTCGCCTATTTCCTTTTGGATGGAAGTCATCTAGTCCTGGGGATTTGCCCTTCTTTGGTGTTATTATTTTCTTTATTACTGCTATTTTTCTTTTTTGGTTTTGGTGAATAGGGCTTTTAATGAACCTCTGGCTAATACAGCTTCTGGTAGCCAGCCCAGAGTTTTGTCAATACCTTCATGATTTTGCCTCCATTTTAATTTTAATGAATGGACAGACATCAAACCGTGAACTGGGTGTATGCTCAAGTTCATTGTATGCACGCCCAGTGTTGTGAAGTTCAGCCATTAAAGACCAGGAATTACCTCTGCACATGGTGTCAAAAATAATAATGTTTTAATAATGAAACCTCAATATTCATTCCGAATCCAGCCCTTCGGTATGTTGCAGGAGTAGTGGCAAAACATCTGGAAGTGGTTTTGGTGCAATTTAGTTGTGTCAAGATGAAGATCATTTATATTTTTTGTCTGCGGGACATAAACACGTTTGCTTTCCATTCGCTTTGGAGCTGTGCAATAAAACTTACAATCATCCTATTCCTAGTCACTGATGGGAGCCAGTTTAGCTCAGTGGGCTAGACAGCTGGTTCGTGATGCAGAATAAGGCCAGCAGCACGGGTTCAATTCCAGTACCGGCTGAGGTTATTCATGACGGCCCTGCCTTCTCAATCTTGCCCCTCGCCTGAGGTGTGGTGATCCTCAGGTTAATCCACCACCAGTCAGCTCTCCCCCTCAAGGGGGAAAGCAGCCTATGATCATCTGGGACTATGGCAACTTTACCTTTTAGTCACTGATTCTCGACGTGGTCAGTTTCAAAGTCAGCACAATGGAAGTGTGATGAAATTATAAACTTGTAAACCAAAGAGAGGCACAGCTAAAGGATGAGTTCTTTTTGTGGGATGTCACTGTTGCCACCTGTGTCTTTAGGTGTTCCTCTGACGCATTGGTCTTTGCAGGTTAAAAATGGCATTCAAATCTCTGATTAGGAACAATAGTATAAGCCACTCCTCAGCAATATATTCAATAGGCAATGGAAAACCTTTCAGAGTCTCTAAGAAAATATCTAATTTAGTTAAGCTGGGTCACAGAGACAGGAAGAGAAGAGTCAGATCGTCTGGACACTCCCAGGGTTTCCTGCGTGCACGGCCCCAGGCTAAGCATCAGCTTATCCTCCTCCCTATGGATGCTCAAGGGCCCCTGGGTTCCACCTTGAAATGGAGGAACACTGAGGTGAGATATGGAACCCCGCCGTTCTCTGGCACCTGCACTCGTGGATGCCTGGAAGTGCCTCCACCATGCAGTTTATGCCCTGAAATGTGGTGTCATTGGTCTGAACATTGCATGAACATTCCCCTGCCGTGGAATGAACGTCCTGCACTAAGCTGTCCACTGCCACCTCCACAGTGTTGGCCAGGTTGCCTCGTAGTGTTGGCACCATCTCCCTGGACATAAGGCATTGGCAATTCAAGGAGTGAAGCTGACATCCCTTCCGGGTGTTCTTTGGACTGTGGGAGGAAACCGGAGCACCCGGAGGAAATCCACACAGACACGGGGAGAATGTGAAAACTCCGCACAGCCACCCTGGTCGGAATCAAACTTGGGTCCCTGGCCTTGCAAGGCAACAGTGGTAACTTTGCCTTTGGAGCTCCAGCAGCTGAGGGACGACCGAGTCCAGAGGTACGTCATCTAACTGGAGTTCTGCAGAGTCCTGGTCTCCGGTAGTCCTACAATTGCCAGATCGACTGAGATGTCTCTGCCTCCTCCTGCCATGGATCATCAGAAGCCTGTCCGTTACTCATTCCCCCCGAGGTGTGAGTCTCTGCGCTGGTGGAGGGTGTGGGTGACAGCTGTGACGCTTCGTCTATGAGGGCATCCAAGAACTCATCAGAGCTGCTCTCCTGGCTGGTGTCCAATTCCCTTCAGGTAGATGGAGCAGACAGCTCCACAGCGTTTTCTGCAAGGGGAAGGAGGATGATATTAGTGCACAGCAGGAGCACAAGGATAAGCGAGCGAAAACTCATGTGAGGCTTGCGAGGTGGATTAATGTGTTCTGGGTCCTCTTTTCTTTCTCTTGCACCCACCTGACCCTCCGGCAGGAGTGGTCCTCTTCCTCCTCGGCAAGCTGGAAGGCTCTCTCCTCGAAGGGAAAAAGGATTTTGAGTTCGGACATGCCTCTGCCCATCTTTGTTCGTTCTTTTTTATTGTGAGCCAGCTTGTCCTGCATGGAGACAGATGGGGCGAGTGTAAAGAGGCTGCAGGCTGAGTCAGATGGTGAGGATGCCTGGCATGTGTGTTTGGTGAATGGGAGCTGGGATGTGATGGGGAGCGGAGCCACAGGGGGGATGAGGAAGCGTGTGGGAGGGTGAGTGGTGGGGTCCCGTGAGGTGACAGTGAGTGAGCTCCCAGTGAATGTGTGATGGGTGTGCGAGAGGCTAGGTGGTGATGAATGAGAAGAGTGACTTGCCCTGGCTGCAAGGGGCAGGTCATTCATCTTCTTCCTTCGCTGGATTCATGTCTTCTTGTGCAGGGAGCTGGTGCTTACCAGCACTGCCACTGCCTCTCATGCAGGGTTGGAACCTTGCTCGAGGGTCTTCACCCCGAATGAAGTTACCCCATCCAGCATACAGTAAGACCTCCCTCAGAGAACCTCAGGGCACCCTTCCTAGCAGCCATCCTCTTAGAACAAACAGTGCAGAAGGAGCCCATTCGGCCCATCAAGTCTGTACCGACCCACTTTAAGCCCTCACTTCCACCCTACCCCCGTAACCCAATAACCCCTCCAACCTTTTTGGACACTAAGGGCAATTTAGCATGGCCAATCTCCCTAACCTGCACGTCTTTGGACTGTGGGAACAACTGGAGCACCCGGAGAAAACCCACACACACACGGGGAGAACGTGCAGACTCTGCACAGACTGTGACCCAGCGGGGAATCGACCCTGGCACTGGGAAGCCAAACTGCTAACCACTGTGCTACCGTGCTGCCCTTCTTGGCTGGATTTTGAACAAGTGCTGTGGAGGCATTTAAATGGAGTGCACCCCTGATTGAAGAGCTCAACTGGTGGCGGGGTGGATGAATCAGCGTCGGCCCACCATGGGTATAGCGTGAAACATGTGCAATTTCCCCCCCCAAGTGCCAAAAACACACCAATGCCATCAATGGACTACTCACCACTTTTCTTGCCCAAAACGACACAGCCACAAAACGGAAAATGCCGCCCGTAACTCTGTATATTTCAGAAGAGTATCGAATACTTCCAGCATTTTCTGTTTTGAGTACAGATTTCCAGCATCCGTTGTAATTCACTTTGGTATCTACATTTCAAGCTGCTGTTTGCAAGAAACTTTCAGTGTTATGCTGACATACTGTGTGCTCTATGAGCTGGGCGTTCATGTCAGATCAAGTGTCTGTGAGTGAGTAAGTGTGTGAATGAGTAAGTACAACTGAGTGTGAATAGGTAAATACGAGAGTGGACGAATTAATGTATAGGTGAGTGAAACTTAGCCAAGAGATTTCTGTTTTATAAACCTGACCTCGGTTTTTACTGAACTCTGACTGCCTGTGGCTCTGATTCTATTTTTATTTATCACTGTTCACAGCAAGGTAGGTTTAGTCTTTCAACATGGTTCCTGGGCAGTTGGCTTCCTCGGGAGCTCATCGTCGTGTAGGTCTATCCCTGGCCATCTGCTGCCATCTGTTGCCCTTTCTCCCTGCCTCAGTTGTTTAATCCACTGATTTTAACAGTGGGTACATTCCACCTCAAACTAATTGATAGCTAAAACAGCCTCCGCCTGGTGAATCGAACCCCATCTCCCAGTCTTACCTGGTAAAGATATGGAAAAGAGCTGGTGTAAAGATGCACTTTCACAGACTTCATTAATGAACACCAAAGGTATTTATTAATAAGAATTGTCTCTACCTCGGAGCCTCTCTCACAATGGGGTGATTCCACACTCTTAGACCCAATTGGTCACCCAGGCCAGGTGATCCTTACTCTACTGTGTTGCCCTTAAAGGTACAATCACAACACCTGGATATGAATTTTCTCTCAAATCTGGTTTGAAATTTCTGGATTTCACTGGACATCAAGCTTTCTCCACTGGAATATGTTATGTTTCCATCTATAATCTGCCATTATTTCATTGATTTGTGAGCTTTGGGATAGTTCTGGAAAAATCTCAATCTATTTCTTCTTTCAAGCTTCGCTTCAAATCCCGGGACTCCTCTTGATATCAAGAAGACATTTCTGCTCTGGCCTTCACTGGTCTTAATACCAACTTTGGTTTCTGATTGACTGCTCTTTTGCAAAATATCAAGTATCTTGTATCATTCTAATGGCTTTCCTCATCACTGTAGTGATTGACAGCCTTCAGTCTCCTCCTGAACATTTATTGACTGCCAAGACAAAGACATTGATTATTATTTGGAATCTGTGGAGAAACAACACCAAAATTAAACTCAGTGCAATTTTGCCATCCATTGGGGTGGATTTTACTGGCCCTCAGGGGATAGACTAAGAATCAGGGGTCCCAGACACTGGTGAGGGAAGGTGGGGAGGGTGAAGTGCCCATCATCTTCCTGCTGCCGTTCCATTTTACCAGCAGCTGGGAAGGTGGAGGACGGCCCTCCCAGCCCAAGGGCAATTGAGGCCCTTAACTGGGTGTAGCCAGTTAAAATGGCTAACTCCCGATTTAGAATGGCTAACCCCGATTTAAAATGGCGAACGGAAATGGCTGATGGGAAACAGCCAACAGGACTAAACCAAGCAGCTGCAGGTAAAACTGTGTATTCGCCTCTGGGGAGGCCAGACAAGATCAATACCTGCAGCCATCAGCATAACAAAACACCAGCCATCTGAATACTAATTAGCAATCCCCAGGAACAATGTGCAACAAATTAGACACACCAAGCCAACTCAGACTTTTCGGCACCAACAGGAGCCTACGCAAAGAGAGGTGAACGACCACCTCAAAACCGCCCATCGATCAAGGAACCGCTCCAGCATTGGGGAATATCGAACCAAGTGATTGGGACAAAGTCCAATCACTTGGAACCAGGTACAGGGTCCGCCCCGAAAGGCGGGAAGACCCTGGGGACTATAAGAATAGAGTCCAAGTTCAAATCGACCCTTCCTCACCCTTCTACACCCTTCTGCTGACCTTCTGCAACAGCCGCTCAAATCGTAAGTCTTACTTCAACGCTCGCTACGAGATAGGCGCTCCTAGCTATCGAACTGTACCAGCTTCGAATCCCGCAGGCTCAGAACCCAAACGAAAGGCCATTCGTTTCCCTGACCTGGTGGGCCATTTCCAAGTAAAGTATTTGCCGGTTAGTTGTAGGAAGTAGCTTAGAAGTAGAATTTATGTATAAGTATTGATTACTGTATATAATAAATGTGCGTTGATTTAACTCTTACTAAGCGGTGTGTTGGATTATTGATCATTACTCGGACTTGAACCACGTGGCGGTATCAGAAAGATACCTGGCGACTCAAGAGCAAAGGTGATAGAACAAGAGCAATTAAACTAAGGCTAAAGTCACCAGCAACATGGGTCCCAGCTGTGGCCCCCATTCCCAGTGGAGACTGCTGAACTGCCAGCCCTCTGATTAGCAGGCAGCTCTTGGAGGAAGTGCAGGTAGTTGTCCTTAATGGGGACGACAACAAAGGCGGCAACTGCCTGAACCCAATTGGTGGCGGCACATTAGCACAGTGGTTAGCACTGTTGCCTCTCCGCGCCAGGGTCCCAGGTTCGATTCCCAGCTTGGGTCGCTGTGTGTGTGGAGTCTGCACGTTCTCTCTGTGTCTGCGTAGGTTTCCTCCGGGTGCTCCGGTTTCCTCCCACAAGTCCCAAAAGATGTGCTGTTGGGTAATTTGGGCATACGGAATTCTCCATCAGTATATCCGAACAGGCGCCGGAATGTGGCGACTAGGGGATTTTCACAGTAACTTCATTGCAGTGTTAATGTAAGCCTACTTGTGACAAAGGTTATTATTATAAAATATGGCAGCCCCTAGCTTGCGGGCCTGTCACACTGACAAAATTCTGACCATTGTTTCAGTGAGCAGGTTGTTCTGGCCCCACCTGCCAGTGGAATCTTCTGGACACGCCGTAGTCAATAAACATCTGGCTGGCTCGCCGCGTCTGCTATGGTGGAACCTGTCATGCCAGGAGCAGAAAATCCCAGCCAGTGTCTTTTTCGAAACTTGCACGGCCGATTGACCCTGAATTTCCTCCATGTGTTTATTACTGGAATGTTGGAACTTTGGGAATTCCACCGCATTCCAGGTAAACTTACAGTATTGCAACAGCAGATGGCCCAATGAAATTCAGATTTGCGTTTTTCCAAATAAGTTTTTGGAAAAATGGGTTTTAAAAATTTCCAAATGTTTCTGCTCACCCCCTGTGCCAGATTGTTTGTTTGTGGAAGATTGTGTGGCATAATCAACATATTTTCTCATAGATTGGATGATGGAACAGAGAGGCCAATCACTTAACAAGTCCAGAACATTCTCCGAAGTGGAGATGGGATACTCCCAAAAAGAAGAGTCAGCGGTCATGTTCAGCATCAACAAATTCCACCAATACGCCTACGTCAGCATTTCACAATAGCGACGGACCGTAAACCATTATTGTGGCTATTCAAAGAAGATAAGGCAATCCCTCCCATTGCCTCTGCCCAGATACAATGCAGAGCATTAATGCTCTCGGCATATGAGTACACATTGGAGCATTGATCTGGGGCCCAAATAGCTAATGCCGATGCTTTGAGCCGTCTCCCATTGCCCATAAATTTAACACCCATCAATAGCAGAAGAAATTGTAATTACATTAAACGTCTTAGAAATGCTGCCTATATCCGTAAAACAAGTCAGAACTTGAAAGCGAAGAGACCCTGTCCTATTGAAAATCAAGAAATTGTATTAAGCAGTGGTCTCTGGTCAAGCTTCAGAGGCTATTTGAGCCATAAAGATGAACTCAGCTGTGAAGACGGTGTGCTTCTTTGGGAGTCACGAATGGTTGTTCCCAACCTCAGAAGACAATTCTTATTTGAGGAATTGCATAGCACCAACCTGGGAATATCTAATTAAAAATATTGGCAAGAAGCTACGTATTGTAGCTGGACCAAATTGAATGATGGGTAATTTGGTGAACTAAAGAAATATTCAGGCTCAAGCTGAAAATAAAAGTGCTCAATGTTGAAAACCACAGGTGTCTAGACCTACTGTGGTGAACAATAAGATAGCAACTTAGAAAGCGAAAAGTGGGAAAGGAGGTTGGAACCGGAAAACTGCAGACATTTGTAGATCCTGAGCAAAAAGGTGATCTGGGGCGTCATTCTCCGACCCCCCGCCGGGTCGGAGAATGGCCGTTGGCCGCCGTGAATCCCGCCCCCGCCGAAGTCTCCGGTACCGGAGATTGGGCGGGGGCGGGAAACGGGCCGCGCCGGTTGGCGGGACCCCCCGCTCAATTCTCCGGCCCGGATGGGCCGAAGTCCCGCCCAGAAATTGCCTGTCCCGCCAGCGTAAATCAAAGCTGGTATTTACCGGCAGGACCAGGCGGCTTGGGCGGTGCCCCCACGGTGGCCTGGCCCACGATCGGGGCCCGCCAATCCGCGGGTGGGCCTGTGCCGTGGGGGCACTCTTTCCCTTCCGCCCCCGCCACGGCCTCCACCATGGCGGAGGCGGAAGAGACTCTCCCCACTGCGCATGCGCGGAAAACTTTCAGCGGCCGCTGACGCTCCCGCGCATGCGCCGCATTTCCACGCCAGCTGGCGGGACAACAAACGCCATTTCCGCCAGCTGGCGGGGCGGAAATCCCTCCGGCGCCGGCCTAGCCCCTCAATGTTGGGGCTCGGCCCCCAAAGATGCGGAGCATTCCGCACCTTTGGGCCGGCGCGATGCCCGTCTGATTGGTGCTGTTTTGGGCGCCAGTCGGCGGACATCGCGCCGTTGGGGGAGAATTTCGCCCCTGACCTTTGTGGTTGCAAAGGTTGTAAAGATGGAAATTGCTCAGGCAACAATGAAACAGATGTGTCTTGTTCACCAGACTTTGGAAGAATGACCTCAGCCACATGAGGGTCTTACTTATACATCATAGAACATTCCAGAAGACTGAGGAAACTGCATAAAGGTACAGAAGATTGGAGCATCAGCAGCGACAATCCGAAAGCAAAAACCCCGGGAACAACCATTGCAGAAGACAACCCCGAGTCAGTGACTTGGAAACCAGAGAAGTACCCCCGAGAAAAACCTGACCAGCTGTTTGCTCGGGTGATACTGGAGTTTGATTCGTGAGTTGACTAATGCTTATTAGTATAAAGAGTCCATGAGACATTCATTGAGTTAAAGAATTAAGTGAAAGACTAGTTTGTATGAAATTTATCCTGCGGGATTCTCCGTCAGCGGGATCCTTCACTTCGCCAGCAATACACCCACACCGCGTGTTTCCTGATGGCGTGGGATGGCCACAATGGAAAACCTCATTGACCGGCAGCCAGAACGGTGGATCGCGATGCTGATGGGGACACGAAAGGAAACAAAGCTGGCGGGATGGGGAATCACATCCATCGAATTTAAAGTCTGTGTGACATATTAGTACAAATAAAGAGTCTTTAAGTGAATGCTATCAGCCTTGTGTAGTTTGTGTGACATGTCAGTTGCGAACCCTCGAGGAGTAGGGGGGGCAGCAATATGGTGGCCCTGCATTGACACGATATAACAAACATAGTCAAACAATGTCAGCCAATGTCAGGAGCAATGGAGCTTGCCCGCTATTGTCCCTCTGCACCCACCCATGGGAATGGCCCGATAGGTCATGGGTGAGAGTATATATTGACTTTGGACGTCCTTTCCTGGGCTCAATGTTCCTTCTATTAATTGACGCCCACACAAAATGGATGGATGCGTACCAGATAACATCTACTACCTATTGCGCAATAGTCAAAAAATTATATCAGAGTTTTTGCATTCACCGAGTACCCAAAGTCCTGGTTTCAGATAACTGTACTGCTTTTACCGGCGTGGAGTTTCAACAATTTGTGGTTTTCAATGGCATCAAGCAAATCAAAAAAGCGCCATACCACCCATCGTCCAACCGTTTGGCGGAATGGGCTGAACAAACCTTAAAATCCGCGGTGAAGAAGCAGTTGCCAGCATCCATAGATACCAAGATTGTGTGATTTTTAGCAACACCTAGAACCACCCCACATTCAACAGCAGGTTTAGCCCCGGTAGAACTGCTAATGGGGCATCGGTTACATACCAGACTGAGCCTCATATTCCCAGATTTGTCGGGAAGGGTGGAGTCTAGACAAAATGGGGCTGGTTTAGCACACTGTGCTAAATCGCCGGCTTTTAAAGCAGACCAAGGCAGGCCAGCAGCACGGTTCAATTCCCATACCAGCCTCCCCGAACAGGCGCCGGAATGTGACGACTAGGGGCTTTTCACAGTAACTTCATTTGAAGCCTACTTGTGACAATAAGCGATTTTTATTTCATTTTTTCAAATATTCAAAAAAGAAATTATGGCTCATCAAAGGAGAGAACATTTAAGGTAAATGACCCAATTTTTGTAAGGATCTTTCGAAATGGGCCTAGCTGGGGTCACAGGAATCGTTGTAGCTCAGACTGGGTCAATATCGTATGAGGTAGGAACCCAGGATAAGATCCTCATTGAGAGGAAAAAAGAGCCTCCATAAGAGCTGGTAGCATCAGCAACCCTAGACATCCCATCGTTAGTACCGATCAAAGTATTGAGCAGGCAAACAGGCCACTGTAAGCCCAGGGCCCGTTGCCACAAGGGTCAGAGAGGCAGCAACCGAGGAGCTACTGATACCAAGAGAAGTAAATGGAGAGGCTGGCCCGAGTGAGATAACTCCTCAGAAAGAAATACAACCGATGATATTTGTCGCTCTCAGTAGAAAACGGAAGTCCTTCAATAGACTGGGATATTGAGATGGAGAGTCTCAGCTACCAGGGGACCTGAAGGGGGAAGGATGTTGTAGCGAACCTCTGAAACAAGGTTACTTCCTCATCCGAGACTTTGGAAAATCTTGCAGGCCACATGGTTCTCCGTCCAATGGAATGACAGCACATGCAGATCAAAGCTGAGCGCAGGCCTTTAAAACCCAAGTCAAGGTTTGGACACAGAATAGGCAGGAGTTGTTGTTTTGCTGTTGTTATGTCTGATACATGATGACAGGTAAATAGTTTTCTGCCGGTAAATAAAGAGTTGTTGCCTTCATCCACTGGTGGTCACCTGGCCGGAGTCTACATGATTACATAGAATAAAATAACAAACTGGCTTTTTGCCTCATTTCGTTCTCTTGCCTCATCTTCCATTTTCTGCCTTTTTGACTGCCAGATTGATAGTGTCGCTTCATCTAACTGAATAAGCTGACCTTAAATTTAATGAAGTGTCTGAACCAGGTGTTTACAGTCAATCCCATGTTTTTATCCAGCTTCACTTCAAGTTCTGCAAAAATCGGATTCATGTTTTAACGATGAAACTGAGATTCTGGATTTCAAACTGGACTCACTAGACTCTCCTCCTGCTCATTCCCTCCACACAAACTCAGACTCTCCCTCCCCATGAATCCCGAACCTCATCACAAATGTTCCCGTCATCCAACATTTTACCTGGCCTTCACGCACTCCCCCTCTCTGCAAGTGTGCAACCCTGACTAACCCCCTCACACACTCTTTCCCCCCTCCCCCTCACCCCTCAAACGATTCCCCACTCCCCCATCCACTCAAGGTCTCTCCCGCCACCCCTCATACTCTCCATTCTCACAATCTCACTCACCATGCCCACCTGTGATCTTCAAGGCAGCCCCCTGCCTCGCTCGTCATCTCCTCATTGCTAAAACTTGATTCGGGGCATTGGGCCTCGTAGTTGCTGACCTGCCCAGGTTGTGCCACAAACCTGCTCACCTCGCCTGCTCGGCAGCTGACCCCACCTCGTGGTGGCTTTTGGTGCCTCGCAACTCGCTGTTGCTGGCCTGGATTGAGTCGCAAATCTGTTCGCTTTGCACAAAAATGGTAAGACCTCAGCAGCCTCTGCCTCCCCCTCGTTGCCTCCCTTCACTCTTTGCGCGAGGACGCTTCTAGTTAACCGTTCGTAAGGTTCGGGCCAGTGTTTTCACATTCTTTCAGATTCACCAGTCAGAGTCTGATTTTGCTCTGCATTGCCTGCTGATGGGGCCCATCAGCAAACGCAAAGCAATCAGGCTCTGATTGGATGCCCAGTGCACCAGCCATCGCCCCCCCCCCCCTCATTGATTGGGGCCCTGTGCTTCAGGCACGGTGTGTTTCACTGTAAATCCACCTCTGCATCAACCTGAAACATTCACTGTCACTGTGCTCACAGACGCTGCCTACCTGCTGAGCATTTCCAGCATTTTCTATTTTTAATTTTTCTTGGTCCTTTCTTTGTTTAATTTCTGCTCAGCTCAAGCTCTTCATTCCTGTTTGAGACAACAGCCCTGAATGCCTTGTTGGATGCCTTTCTGGACTTTATGATGCTCTTCCAACTCATAATTCATGTTTGCACATCAGGGGCGTCATTCTCCGACCCCCCCCGCCGGGTCGGAGAATGGCCGTTGGCCGCCGTGAATCCCACCCCCACCCCCGCCGAAGTCTCCGGTACTGGAGATTAGGCGGGGGCGGGAATCGGGCCGCGGCGTTTGGCGGGACCCCCGCTCAATTCTCCGGCCCGGATGGGCCGAAGTCCCGCCCAGAAATTGCCTGTCCCGCCGGCGTAAATTAAACCTGGTATTTACCGGCGGGACCAGGCGGCGTGGGCGGGCTCCGGGGTCCTGGGGGGGGGGGGCGCGGGGCAATCTGACCCCGGGGGGTGCCCCCACGGTGGTCTGGCCCGCGATCGGGGCCCACCGATCCGCGGGCGGGCCTGTGCCGTGGGGGCACTCTTTCCCCTCCGCCACGGCCTCCACCATGGCGGAGGCGGAAGTGACTCTCCCCACTGCGCATGCGCGGGAAACTGTCAGCAGCCGCTGACGCTCTCGCGCATGCGCCGGGAAACTGTCAGCGGCCGCTGACACTCCCGCGCATGCGCCGCAATTCCGCGCCAGCTGGCGGGGCAACAAACGCCATTTCCGCCAGCTGGTGGGGCGGAATTCCCTCCGGCGTCGGCCTAGCCCCTCAATGTTGGGGCTCGGCCCCCAAAGATGCGGAGCATTCCGCACCTTTGGGGCGGCGCGATGCCCGTCTGATTGGCGCCGATTTGGGCGCCAGTCGGCGGACATCGCGCCGTTGGGGGAGAATTTCGCCCCAGATGTCCCACTGAAAGATCAAATATCAAGGCCCATGCTTTCAGAAGCTATCAGTGTTTTGCGTGGTATGACTTCACACCTGACAATTTTCCCCACTGCTGATTGGATGCAATCTACACACGTATGCAGTGAATGGTAGAACCCTCAAGAGTATTGACAGTCAGAGAGATCTAGGTGTACAGGTCCACAGGTCACTGAAAGGGGCAACACAGGTGGAGAAGGTAGTCAAGAAGGCATACGGCATGCTTGCCTTCATTGGCCGGGGCATTGAGTATAAGAATTGACAAGTCATGTTGCACCTGTATAGAAACTTAGTTAGGCCACACTTGGAGTATAGTGTACAATTCTGGTCGCCACACTACCAGAAGGATGTGGAGGCTTTAGAGAGGGTGCAGAAGAGAGTTATCAGTGTCGTGTTGGGAGCTCTGCTACACTGACGAACCAACACAGTTGCGGAAGGTACAACTCAGTTTTATTACTTACAATATTAACATTTGTAAACTGGTTACTGCGATTCGTTCATTACCCTCTAACCTGTGGACCCAGCCCTAACACTATCTTAGAGAGGTACTCAGCACATGGTGAATGTCTGAGTGGCTTGCTGTGAGCTCTGTGCCCTGAGCTGTCTCCTGCTGGAATGAATCGGAAGTGTCGTGTTCCCCCTTTTATAGTGTGTCTGCTCTTGCTTGTGATTGTCTGTGATGTTCCGTGTGTATTGATTGACCCGTTGATCTGTCCATCAGTGTGTATGTGTGTTTGCACCATGATGTTTATCTGAATATCATGACAACCAGGATGTTGCCTGGTATGGATGGCATTAGCTATGAGGAGCGGTTGAATAAACTCGGTTTGTTCTCACTGGAACGAAGGAGGTTGAGGGGCGACCTGATAGAGGTCTACAAAATTATGAGGGGCATAGACAGAGTGGATAGTCAGAGGCTTTTCCCCAGCATAGAGGGGTCAATTACTGGGGGGCATAGGTTTAAGGTGAGAGGGGCAAGGTTTAGAGTAGATGTACGAGGCAAGTTTTTTACATTGAGGGTAGTGGGTGCCTGGAACTCGCTGCTGGAGGAGGTGGTGGAAGCAGGGACAATAGTGACATTTAAGGGGCATCTGAACTGTGTTGCTGGCCTGCCTTGGTCTGCTTTAAAAGACAGCGATTTAGCTCAGTGTGCTAAAAAATAGCACCCTGGTCATGGTTTGACCACTTATTAAAAATCACCCAGGTCATTTGGGTCTCTGAGCTCTAAACACAGCGGGTGGGATTTCCTGGCTGTTCATGCTGGCGGGATCTTACAGTCCCACCGATGGCGCACCTCCGCCACCGGTGAGCCGCAGAACACGTTGCAAAGAGGGAGGAAAGTCCCATCCAGATTTTAAATCCTTTTAGCTTGCTTGTACATTGCCTCCAAGAGCACTCGTTTCGATTTCTGACTGATCTCTTCTTGGGAGTGATTTGTTTACTTTCCTCACGCAAATTCAGTGTGCTCCTCTTATTGTTTCCATCTGCTTTCTATTTGTATCTGCACTGAGCACCTTCATCCTCCAGCTCATCTGTTTGTAGCTCTCCTTTATGTCTGCCAGCCGAACAGTTTGTTTCTTAACTCCCATCCTGTTGGTACTGCTTGGTCAAGGGTCGTCATGACACAAAGTGCATTATTTCGTATTATCTATAAAGAATTACAATTGGTCACTTTACAATTGACGCAAAATCATAAAAGTCCTTTTCAAAAATTATTTTAAATAATTCTGGGGCGTCATTCTCCGCCGGCGGGAGTCTCCGTTCTGCCGGCGCCCGGGGGTTTCCCGACGGCGTGGGGCTGCCCCACAATGGGAAACCCCATTGACCGGCCGGTGTTACGGAGACTCCCGCCGGCCGGTCGGCGCAGAAATGGGGCGGGGCGGGTAGGAGAATTTCGCCCCTGGTTTCCACAGATATTTTAATGAAATTATATTCTAATCTTGACAAACACCATACTCAGTCATTTCATATTTTAATCATTGACAAAATGAAGTCAGCATTTGTGTTTTAGATATATTTGTAATTCTGTCACCAGGGGCGAAATTCTCCGTTATCGGCGGAAAGCCCGCCGATCGGCGCAAAAAACGGCGCAAATCCGACTTGCGTCACGTCGGTCGATAGTCTCCGGCCCGAAATGGGCTAGCAGTGACGTAACGGGATCCGCGCTTGCGCAGTGGTTCATGCCGTGCAGCGTCACACGCGCCGCACGGCGTGACGGCTCATAAGGCCGCGCTGCTCCCCCCCACCCAACCGGAACACCCGACCGCAACACCCGACTGGATGGCTGGCCGTCGCTCAGCCCCGAGGTTCGAGTCACGCGATGTGGAGGCGCTCCTGGACGCGGTGGAGCAGAGGAGGGACGCCCTGTATCCCGGGCACGGCCGCAGAGTTGCCCCACGCCATAGCCGGCGTCTGTGGAGGGAAGTGGCAGAGGCCGTCACCGCTGTGGCCCTGACACCACGGACAGGCACCCAGTGCCACAAGAAGGTGAACGACCTCGTCAGAGCAGGCAGGGTGAGCCTCCCCCATATCCCCCATATCCCCCCCTCCCCCATATCCCCCCCTCCCCCATATCCCCCCTCCCCCATATCCCCCCTCCCCCATATCCCCCCTCC
Source organism: Scyliorhinus torazame (assembly GCF_047496885.1). Lineage (NCBI taxonomy): Eukaryota > Metazoa > Chordata > Chondrichthyes > Carcharhiniformes > Scyliorhinidae > Scyliorhinus > Scyliorhinus torazame. The sequence continues at coordinate 55,472,549 of NC_092717.1, read as the reverse complement.
CCCATATCCCCCAAATCCCCCCTCCCCCATATCCCCCCTCCCCCATATCCCCCATATCCCCCCTCCCCCATATCCCCCCTCCCCCATATCCCCCCTCCCCCATATCCCCCCCTCCCCATATCCCCCCCTCCCCATATCCCCCCTCCCCCATATCCCCCCTCCCCCATATCCCCCCCTCCCCCATATCCCCCATATCCCCCCTCCCCCATATCCCCCTCCCCCATATCCCCCCTCCCCCATATCCCCCCTCCCCCATATCCCCCATATCCCCAAGTGAATCCAGCCCTAACCTTAACCTCTGCAATGCACGCGCAACCGATGGCGTGCATTCATATACCTGCCTAACACTGTTGCCTTTTACCCCTGCCACCACCCCCCCCCCCCCAGGAGAAGCGCGCACACAACAATAGGGAGCATGTGAGGACTGGAGGAGGGCCCGCTGATGAGAGGCCACTGACCGTACACGAGGAAAGGGCCCTGGAACTGGCTGGCGGACCTGAGGACCGGGAGGTTGCTGATGCAAAGGTCGGGGGCGTACTAGCGAGTGAGCCACCGACAGCCCGTCCCCATATCCCCCCTCCCCTATATCCCCCTCCCCCGTATCACCTGATCACTGCCTGATGTCTAACCATGCATGCTTCATTGTGTATCGCAAGACCAAACGTCCAGGCACCCATCCCCGCAGATGCAGACCGCCCGCAGGATGCCCCTTGGAGACCACAGGAGACGGAGAGACCCGCACCCTCCAGCATGCGACGCCCGCAGGATGCCCCTCGGAGACCACAGGAGACGGAGAGACCCGCACCCTCCAGCATGCGACGCCCGCAGGATGTCCCTCGGAGACCACAGGAGACGGAGAGACCCGGACCCTCCAGCATGCGACGCCCGCAGGATGCCCCTCGGAGACCATGGGAGACGGAGAGACCCGCACCCTCCAGCATGCGACGCCCGCAGGATGCCACTCGCACACCACGGGAGGCGGAGAGACCTGGAGCAACAGGGAGACGACACCCCCGTCACGTGCGGGAGCGACCACCCAGCGATGAGGGGGGCAGCCACAGGCCCCCGTCACATCCGAGCCAGGACACCACTACCCAGGACAGCACTACCCAGGACAGCACTACCCAGGACACCCCTACCCGGGACAGCACTACCCAGGACACCCCTACCCGGGACAGCACGACCCGGGACAGCACTACCCAGGAAGACGAAATACCGGACAGTGACTCAGAGTGGATGGGTGGAGACGAACCCCCACCCCAAAGTGCCATGGACTCAGAGTGGGACGAAGATCACGACACAACGCCACTGCTGTCACCAACACCCTCCACCATCGCAGAAACACTCACCACGGTTGGGCACTTTAGTGATGAGGCGTCTGGTACACTCACTGGTGCGCACAACACAGCCGTCCCGGTACAGCAGGTGGAGGTAGGAGCAGCAGAGGGACCGGGCGGTCGGAGGGCAGCCCAGGCCAAGCGAACATCTGCCGCCCAGATGGATCCCGGGTTCCTGCAGTTACCACACCCACACATAGATCCGATGCAACCACCGACCCGGAGACGAGCGAAGAGGGTGACGGGCGGCTTGCGGCGGCTGCGGTCGCAGGTGGAGGAGTCCACCTGCGTCCAGGAGCTGGGAGTGGTGCCGGTCATGCGTGCCACCCAGGCTGACACCGCACGGGTGGCGTCCGCGGTGGAGGCAATGGGTGCGACGGTGTCAGACATGGGGAACGGTTTGCGAGGCTTGGGGCCTTCCGTGCAGGCGGCGTCTGTGGCCCAGGAAATGGCTGCCCTCTCATAGGAGGCCATGAGCCAGCGCCAGATGGCAGAGGCGCTCAACGCCATAGCCCAGTCTCTGCAGGCCATGGCCCAGTCTCAGCAGGCCATGGCCCAGTCTCAGCAGGCCATGGCCCAGTCTCTACAGGCCTTGGCCCAGTCTCTGCAGGCCATGGCCCAGTCTCAGCAGGCCATGGCCCAGTCTCTGCAGGCCATCGCTGAGGGCATCGGCGCCTGTGGCCATGTGCGAGCCGGCGTCGCACTGTCACAGACAGGGTTTGCCAACACCCTGGGCTCCATGGCTGCAAACCTGCAGACCCCTGTCGATACCAGCACGGGCCTCCAGGACTGGCAGCACCAGATGTCGGGGGGGCGTCGGGTGGCCAGTCCGTTCGCATCCCCCACCCATGTAGAGGCCTGGGGGCCATCGGGCACCCCGAGGGAGGAGGAGGTGGTGTGGTCCGTCCCGGCTCCCTCTGTAGGAGAGGTGCCGGTACACCGCGACACCTCGGACTCCCCCCCCCCCCCCCCCCCCCTTTCCGTCCCAGGTGCATCTGGTGGGCAACGGGCAGGACAGGCTGGCAGCTCGCCATCCCAGTCGCCCGGGCCGCAGCCTGGCCCATCTAGGCCAGGACGCCCCAGGAAACGGCCGCCAAAGGGATCCAGTGTCAGAGGGCAGGAATCACAGGAGTCCACCTCCAGTTCTGCTGTACCGTCTGGGGAACCACGTAGACGTAGCCAAAGGGCCCGTAAGGCCAAACAATTAGACACTGAGTAAGTTGGCACGGGTGCAGGGCACAGATGAGTTTTAGGGGCTAGGGCACGTGCATGAACTCGTTTGGTTATTAAAGTCAATGTTACACCTACCGAAGCTGCCTTTGTGCTCTGTCCAAAGTGTGCGGGGGTGTCATGTACGTTGAGCGCAAGTGTGTGTGTGAGGGGTGGTCTTTCCTCAGCCCCAGGTGAGTCTGCCCCCTTCCCCCTGGGCCGCCATCAACATCCCCCGGGCAGAGGACGGGACCGTGCGCTGCAGCGTCACAGCCGCATGCAGGGATGGTCCGGGTGGATGGTGGTACTGTGGCTATGGGTCAGACATAGTCCAACGATGTAGAGCCAGGAGCTCATCGCAGGGCGGGTTGTCATCATCCTCCCTGGCCTGCGATAGACACGCGTCCACCGGCAACTGTGTGAGCCCGGCCCGTTGTGCCGCAGGTGGATCGGCAATGGGGGGGGGGGGGGTGAGGGTCCACGGGGAAGCGGATGTAGCGGTGCGCCATGGCATATAGGGCATCTGTCACTGCCCGGATGCACCGGTGCACCGAAGTCTGCGATATGCCGGACAGGTCCCCACTCGGTGCCTGGAATGACCCCGTTGCATAAAAGTTCAGGGCCACCGTAACCTTGACGGACACGGGGAGAGGGTGTCCCCCGCCAGTGCCACGCGGTGACAGGTGTGCCAGCAGGTGGCAGATGTGTGCCACGGTTTCCCGGCTCATCCGGAGTCTCCTCCTGCATTCCCGGTCCGTGAGGTCCTGGTATGACTGCCGGGGCCGGTGTGCATGCAGGTGGGGTGGGTGGGGTTGGGGAGGGGGGTGAGGGTGCTGGGTGGGTGGATGGGTGGGGGGTGTGGGTGGTCGGCTGTTGCCATGGTGTGCGGTCTGTGGCCATACTACCCGATTCCCACGCCCATCTAGTCAGTGAAGCGGGTGTCTATCAGTCTGTCCCGTGCCCGCTGGGCCAGCCGGTAACGGTGGACAGCCACCCGCCTGTGTCTACCCCGTCTGCCCTGACCATTGCCCCCATCCCCCTCATCTGGGGAGGACTGGGCCTCTTCCTGCTGCTCCTCCACTCCGCCCTCCTCTGCGTGCGGCACATCGCCCCTCTGCTGGGCTATGTTGTGCAGGACGCAGCACACCACAATGATGCGGCCGACCCTATCTGACCGATACTGGAGGGCGCCCCCAGAGAGGTCCAGGCACCTGAAACGCATCTTCAGCACGCCAAAGCACCTCTCGATCACCCCCCTTGTCGCTACATGGGCATCATTGTAGCGGTTCTCCGCCTCATTGCATGGCCTCCGTATAGGCGTCATCAGCCACGATCGCAATGGGTAGCCCCTGTCGCCCAGCAACCAGCCACTCAGCCGGGGATGGCGTCCCTCGTACATGCCGGGGATGGATGACCGCGACAACACGAATGAGTCGTGTACACTGCCTGGGTGACGGGCGCAGACGTGCAGGATCATCATGCGGTGGTCGCAGACCACCTGTACGTTCATCGAATAGGTCCCCTTCCTATTAGTGAACACGGCCCTGTTATCTGCAGGAGGCCGCACGGCGACGTGCATCCCATCGATCGCGCCCTGGACCATGGGGAACCCGGCCACGGCAGAGAAGCCCACGGCCCGGGCATCTTGGCTGGCCCGGTCCACGGGGAAGCGGATGTAGCGGTGCGCCATGGCATATAGGGCATCTGTCACTGCCCGGATGCACCGGTGCACCGAAGTCTGCGATATGCCGGACAGGTCCCCACTCGGTGCCTGGAATGACCCCGTTGCATAAAGGTTCAGGGCCACCGTAACCTTGACGGACACGGGGAGAGGGTGTCCCCCGCCAGTGCCACGCGGTGACAGGTGTGCCAGCAGGTGGCAGATGTGTGCCACGGTTTCCCGGCTCATCCGGAGTCTCCTCCTTCATTCCCGGTCCGTGAGGTCCTGGTATGACTGCCGGGGCCGGTACACATGGGGCGCCCTCGGGTGCCTCCGTTGCCGTGGGGCCGCGACGTCCTCCTCCCCCTCCTCGTCCTTTCGGTCAAGTGTCCCTCCAGCCTGGGCGGCTGCCGCCTGCCCCTCTGCGGCAGCCTGTGCCGCCTCTCTGGCACGCTCCTCCTCCTCCTCCTCCTCCTCATCCAGGGCAACATAGACATGAGCGGCTGCCACCACGGCGGCCAACATCGCTGGATGGTCTGAAAACATGACGGCCTGGTGGAGGGGAGGGGAACGACGACATGTCATCATTGCCCATATCCCCTCCTCGCCCCAGCCAGGTGGCATGGACCGCATGGGTCCAACTGTTGGAGGCTGGCACCTGGCCAGGTGGACCAACTCACTTGCCCTCCCATCCCCCTCCTCGGCACGGACCCCCCCCCCAAACCTCCACCCCAGCACGGACCCCCCCCCCCCAACCCCCAACCTCCACCCCGGCACGGACCCCCCCAACCTCAACCACAGCACGGACCCCCCCCCAACCCCCAACCTCCACCCCAGCACGGACACCCCCCAACCTCCACCCCAGCATGGACCCCCCCAACCTCCACCCCAGCACGGACCCCCCCCCAACCTCCACCCCGGCACGGACCCCCCCCAACCTCCACCCCAGCACGGACCCCCCCCCCAACCACCAACCTCCACCCCAGCACGGATCCCCAACCTCCACCCCAGCACGGACCCCCCCCAACCTCCACCCCAGCACGGACCCCCCCCCCAACCACCAACCTCCACCCCAGCACGGACCCCCAACCTCCACCCCAGCACGGACCCCCCCCAACCTCCACCCCAGCACGGACCCCCCCCAACCTCCACCCCAGCACGGACCCCCCCCCAACCTCCACCCCAGCACGGACCCCCCCCCCAACCTCCACCCCGGCACGGACCCCCCCCAACCTCCACACCAGCACGGACCCCCCCCCAACCTCCACCCCAGCACGGACCCCCACCCCAACCTCCACCCCGGCACGGACCCGCCCCAACCTCCACCCCAACCTCCACCCCGGCACGGAACCCCCCCAACCTCAACCCTAGCACGGGCCCCCCCCCAACCCCCAACCTCCACCCCAGCACGGACCCCCCCCAACCTCCACCTCAGCATGGACCCCCCCCAACCTCCACCCCAGCACGGACCCCCCCCCAACCTACACCCCGGCACGGACCCCCCCCAACCTCCACCCCAGCATGGACCCCCCCCCCCCCAACCACCAACCTCCACCCCAGCACGGACCCCCCCCCAACCTCCACCCCAGCACGGACCCCCCCCAACCTCCACCACAGCACGGACCCCCCCCCCAACCTCCACCCCAGCACGGACCCCCCCCCAACCTCCACCCCAGCACGGACCCCCCCCCAACCTCCACCCCGGCACGGACCCCCCCCAACCTCCACACCAGCAAGGACCCCCCCCCCCAACCTCCACCTCAGCACGGACCCCCCCCAACCTCCACCCCAGCACGGACCCTCACCCCAACCTCCACCCCGGCACGGACCCCCCCCCCAACCTCCACCCCAACCTCCACCCCAGCACGGACCCCCCCCCCCCAACCTCCACCCCGGCACGGACCCCCCCCCAACCTCCACCCCGGCACGGACCCCCCCCACCCTCCACCCCAGCACAGACCCCCCCCCCAACCCCCAACCTCCACCCCGGCACGGACCCCCCCCCACCCTCCACCCCGGCACGGCACGGACCCCCCACAACCTCCACCCCAGCACGGACTCCCCTCCCCAACCTCCACCCCAGCACGGACCCCCCTCCCCCAACCCCCAACCTCCACCCCGGCACGGCACGGACCCCCCCACCAACCTCCACCCCGGCACGGACCCCCTCCCGGCACTCCCCCGGAGCCCAGCCTACTCTAACCACCCCACCCCCGCCGCACACACACACACACAACCCGAGACACACCTCTCCTCACGCAATCAGACTGCGGCCACGCCATTTCCTGCCCAGAGCCAACCCCCCAGGCCGTCACTCACCTCCACGCTGGTCGGCGTGAGCCTGGAGCACCGGGTTACGCCGATGAAAAAGAGGTTTGCTTCACGTCGACGTGAACCGTCATCACGTCGACGGGACTTCGGCCCATCCAGAAGGGAGAATATCGGCAGGCCGAAAATCGGCTGCCTTGCGCAGACCCGTGACATTCTCCGCGGCAGCGGCGCCATTAACGCCCCGCCGACTTTTCTCCCTTCGGAGATTTCAGCGGGGGCGGGATTCACGGCGGCCAACGGCCATTCTCCGACCCTCTGGGGGGTCGGAGAATGACGCCCCAGTTATCCGCGGTTCCTATCTCTCCATCCTCAATTAAGGGGACACAAATGTGCCACCTACCTCTCGGGCTGTATCCTCTGCATCCAAGAGTTGGGCTATTTATGGTGATTCACCTCCAGACCTCTCCAGTTCCCTTCTTTTTTGCTTTTTCTTCAAGGATCACAGGAACAGACCTGTGATTTTTTTTTTTTTAATTGCACAGTATGTGGGCATTGCCGGCTGGGCCAGAATTTATTGCTCATCCTTATTTGCCCTTGAGAAGGTGGTGGGGAGCCACCTTCTTTGAACCACTGCAGCCAGTCCATGTGGCATAGGTGCACCCACACTGCTGTTAAGGAGGGAGTTCCAAGATTCTGATCCAGTGAGAGTGAACAGTGAAAGTGAGCGAGTGATGGTGAGGTATTCACTTGATGGGTGCAGTACATTCAATGAGTATGACTATGGGACAGTACAATATTGTCCAAGGTTAGGGTGATTGGGAATGGTGAATAAATAAATGGAGAGGTGATGAAGTGCATCGAGAAAGGTGGCTTCGATGCTTCTGAAAATCAAATGAATGTGATGATTGAAGTGATGGAGAACACTTTGGCAAGACAGAGTAAAGAAAGGAGGGTTTAAACCACAGGATGCAAATGATTAAGCAAATCTACTCACTTTGCCGAGTCTGGTTAAGTCATTACACCACTTCCTACATTGCACCCAAGACAGGGACACAATTCTCCTCTTTGGCAACCTCTAACTTTTTTCCCCAATGAGAGCCACAAGTTTCTTTCTCTCATTTCTGAAGAAAAGTATGTTCTTTCTGTTCGCAACAGCCCCCCGCACCAATTCACCATCATTGACCCATCATTGAATCTGGATGTTGATCTTACTCTATGTGCACCATCCACTGAGAAGACTGCTGGCTTCTCTAATTTCCATTTGCAGACTGTCCCTCTCAGTTACAGCTGAGATTGATCACGTGGGTACGCATCAAGCCCGCGACGCAACTTGCAGTTATTTTTGAATCAGCTGCCACCAACCTTGCAGGCATTGCATTCCAGGGCATAAAAACTCACCATGTTTAAAAATAATTCCTCTTTTAGGATAAATGGTTGGCACAAAATCGTGGGCCGAAGGGCCTGTACTGTGCTGTGCTGTTCTATGTTCTATATTAATGTGCTCTGGTTCCTGACAATCTAAGCAATGGAAACAACTCCATTGAAATGTTTCATAATTCTGAATGTTTTTATCAACATGGCATGGTGGCACAGTGCTAAGCACTGTTGCCTCACAGCTCCAGGGACCTGGGTTCAATTCCAGCCTCGGGTGACTGTCTGTATGGAGTTTGCACTTTCTCCCCCAGTCTGCGTGGGTTTCCTCCGGGTGCTCCGGTTTCCTCCTACAGTCCAAAGATGTGCAGGTTAGGTGGATTGGCCATGCTATAAATTGTCCCTGAGTGCGGGTTAAGTAGGGTTATGGGGACAGGGCGAGGGAACTGGTCTAGGTAGGGTGCTCTTTCAGAGGGTCGGTGCAGACGTGATGGTCTGAATGGCCTCGTTTTGCACTGTATGGATTCTATAATGTTCGAGTCCGGCAATAATCTACTGAAAGAAGGGTTTTGTTGATCGCCTCAGTTCCTGAGTGTTACCAGACCGCAATCATGCAAGGCATCTGTGTAATTATGGTAATTAGGGCTTTTCAATCAGTTTTCTGAACACTTTCAAATGGCTTTACGTTGTTGTTTTGTGATTGTGCTCGACAGTACAGGTGCACCAAATTTCAGCACAGACCAAAGAAAAGATGTGAAAATGGCGATGAGATCATCGTTTGAGAGCAAATGCTATTTCAGCTTCTGAAGCATATGCAAACAGCTGTTAGCTTGTTTAAAAGTAGAGATTGACATGTACATCCCATTTTAGATCTGCCTGGGTAAATAAACCCCACAGTTTGATGTTGTTATAGGTTGTGACATCATTCATGGGGGCAGCAGAGTGTTTCGAGCAAAGAGGCTGATTAGCGTTAAGACACATTCCAAGCCAATTGTGAAGTTGTTCAAGAAAGGCTGGCATGTGAGATCCAGTGTGAGTGCTTGCTACGCTTGTCAATGAATGTCAGGTTGTCAACATGCAGTATTTAAAGCAACGTATACCAATGTCAACTTCTCTGTGCTGACATCATTGATCACAGTGAGGAAGACCTTTCTGCATCAGACTTTATTTGCCTCGTGCCTTCACACTGGGAGGGGGGTGGAATACTTTGGAGGGAGGGGCTTCTGATGCACACCAGATGTCAAAGAGCGGGCACCCCTGCTCGACTGGCCACAGGGCTCTCCAGGTATCACCTGACCGCCTGGGCATTTAGCTTCGGCCTCCGCCACCATAGGAACAATTCCAGCAGTGGTGGGAGGAAACGCTGAAGTGGGCACTAATTATCCACTTATAGGCCTCAGTTAGCCCGTGGCTGGGCTCTGGGCAGGGTGGCACTCTGCACTCCTGATACCACTAAGGCAGTGCCACCTGATTGCCACTGTGATGCTGCCAGGATGCCCAGGTGGCATTTTGCCCATGCTGGGGTTCGGGGCCAGGGGTGCCCTGCCCTCATGTGGAGGGGGTCCGGAGGCCATAGTGAAGGGGTCTAGAGATCGGGCTCGGTGTGGCATTTCCTGTCCAGGTTCCAAAATGAAACAGAGTCTCCTTTAATAGCAGGATCGTTCTCAGTGCTGCCAGAGCTGGGAAACACCTGGTGAAACGCGCTTGACACGGGACTCTGTTTCTTTTCCGTGAAATTGCGCCCTACATTACAGTACTGAAGGGACGTTGCACTGCCATTGGTGCCATCTTTTGTTTGATGTGTTACACCAAAGTTACACTGCTTCATATCACAAAGAAGTCTCACAACAACACCAGGTTAAAGGCCAACAGGTTTGTTTCGAATCACTAGCTTTCAGAGCGCAGCTGTGCTCCGAAAGCTAGTGATTCAAAACAAACCTGTTGGGCTTTAACCTGGTGTTGTAAGACTTCTTACTGTTCCCACCCCAGTCCAACGCCGGCATCTCCACATCATATCACAAAGTGAGGCCTTGTCAATTCAGATAGATAGGTAAGATTGGGTGGCCCTGCTGTAAAAGAAGTAGAGGATTTTATCACAATTACCACAATCAGAAAGCATGGTCATGCAAGCTTTTTGCTCTCTTTGGGTGTCTGTTATTTGCCTGTGTAAAAATAGCGATTGCTTTTATTAAGGTTATAAGAAATAGAGTAAGCCACACAACCTCTCAAGTCTGCTCTGCCATTCAGGAATGTTATGTATTGTACCAATGCCTCGCTGTATAGTGTGTCACATGATCTTATGGTGACATCATCAGAGGCACCTGAGAGGTTTCCCTCTGCTTCCATCTTAGTCTGTGAGCGAGCAACACATCTGTAAATAAACTCTGCCAACTGGTTAAGTAACCTAGAGTGTTTCAACCTGCTTATTCAGTGAGTAAAAGTAATATACCCCCAAAAATAACAGTTTTAAAGACAAAGCTGGTGATGAGGATGCTTTTCCAGTGAAATAGTGGGAAGACAAAAACAGCCGGATTGATTTTCGGGAGACCACTCCACCATCCATAAATGTGGGATAAAACTGGGATTGGTATTTTCAGCCTTGCTAAGAGTGCATATTAATTTTAGAAGTGACAGGAAGCACTAAGCACTGTTTCTTAAATTGTTTCTACGTGACCAACCCGGGAGCACTCAGAGAGTCGGAGGCTAGAAAAGGAAACACTTTTCAGCCAAAACGTCTCCTTTTGTGCCAGTCAATTTGCACAATCAGTGCACTAAGAAAAAGCCTCCGAGAAAAGAGAAAGCCAGGAAGTAAGAGGATAAGGCTTAAAAAAGACGAGTTATTTATCAAGCTGGGGAGCTTATCCAGCTGCGCACCTTCACACATTGCGGGCTGCAGTGTCGGATCCTCGAACTCAGAGACCTGTTTTGGGGAACAGCAACTGGTCAAAAAGGAAACATGATGCGATTGTAACCAAGATTAAGCAGAATTACAGCTGAAAACTTTTGCTTTTAAAACTGACTGGCATTTGGAAAAAGATTTTTTCTGAAAGTTACAGTCCAAACAAGAAAGAAAATGTTTTTGAAGAAACAACAAAAGAAACAGCACAAATTAAATTGGAAGAGAAAGAAATTAGAGAGGAGGAAAAGTGAAAGAAAGCAGGACAACTTTAGAACAGGTAACTGCGAAGCCGGGTAAAGGTGGCACTATGGAGGTTCGTAATGTGGAGTGAGGGCAACAGCGCGGGTTCAATTCCCGTACTGGCTGAGGTTATTCATGAAGGCCCACCTTTGTAAACCTTGCCCCTCGCCTGACAACCTAAGAACATAAGCTCTAGGAGCAGGAGTAGGCCATCTAGCCCTTCGAGCCTGCTCCACCATTCAATGAGATCATGGCTGATCTTTTGTGGACTCAGCTCCACTTTCCCACCCGAACACCATAACCCTTAATCCCTTTATTCTTCAAAGAACTATCTATTTTTATCTTGAAAGCATTTAATGAAGGAGCCTCAACTCCTTCACTGGGCAGGGAATTCCATTGATTCACAACCCTTTGGGTGAAGAAGTTCCTCCTAAACTCAGTCCTAAACCTACTTCCCCTTATTTTGAGGCTATGCCCCCTAGTTCTGCTTTCACCCGCCAGTGGAAACAACCTGCCCGCATCTATCCTATCTATTCCCTTCATAATTTTATATGTTTCTTTAAGATCCCCCCCCCTGCATCCTTCTAAATTCCAACGAGTACAGTCCCAGTCTACTCAACCTCTCCTCGTAATCCAACCCCCTCAACTCTGGGATTAACCTAGTGAATCTCCTCTGCACACCCTCCAGGGCCAGTACGTCCTTTCTCAGGTAAGGAGACCAAAACTGAACACAATACTCCAGGTGTGGCCTCACTAACACCTTATATAGTTGCAGCATAACCGCCCTAGTCTTAAACTCCTTCCCTCTAGCAATGAAGGACAGAACTCCATTCGCCGCCTTCATCACATGTTGCACCTGTAAACCAACTTTTTGCGACTCATGCACTAGGACACCCAGGTCTCTCTGCAAAGCAGCATGTTTTAATATTTTGTCATTTAAATAATAATCCCTTTTGCTGTTAGTCCTACAAAAATAGATAACCTCACCTTTGTCCACATTGTATTCCATCTGCCAGACCCTAGCATTCACTTAAACTATCCAAATCCCTCTGCAGATTCCAGTATCCTCTGCACTTTTTGCTTTACCACTCCTTTTAGTATCGTCTGCAAACTTGGGCACATTGCATTTGGACCCAACTCCAAATCATCGATGTAAATTGTGAACAATTATGGACCCAACACTGATCCCTGAGGGACACCACTAGCTCCTGATTGCCAACCAGAGAAACACCCATTAAACCCCACTCTTTGCTTTCTATTAATTAACCAATCCTCTATCCATGCTACTACTTTACCCTTAACGCCATGCATCATTATCTTATGCAGCAACCTTTTGTGTGGCACCTTGTCAAAGGCTTTCTGGAAATCCAGATATACCACATCCATTAGCTCCCCATTGCCTACTGCACTGGTAATGACCTCAAAAAATTCCACTAAATTAGTTAGGCATGACGTGCCCTTTATGAACCCATGCTGCATCTGTCCAATGGGACAATTTCCAACCAGATGCCTCGCTATCTCTTCCTTGATGATAGATTCCAACATCTTCCCCACTACCGAAGTTAAGCTAACTGGCCTATAATTACCTGCTTTCTGCCTACCTCCTTTTTTAAATAGTGGTACATAGATACATAGAAGATAGGAGCAGGAGGAGGCCTTTTGGCTCTTCGAGCCTGCTCCGCCATTCATCATGATCATGGCTGATCATCCAACTCAATAGCCTAATCATGCTTTCTCCCCATAGCCTTCGATCCCATTCTCCCCAAGTGCTATATCCAGCAGTCTCTTGAATATATTCAAAGTTTTAGCATCGACTACTTCCTGTGGCAATGAATTCCACAGGCTCACCACTCTTTGTGTGAAGAAGTGTCTCCTTATCTCTGTCTGAAATGGTTTACCCTGAATCCTCAGGCTGTGACCCCTGGGGCGAAATTCTCCGTTATCGGCGCAAAGTCCGCCGATCGGCGCAAATCCGACTTGCGTCACGTCGGAAAAACGGGTCGAAAGTCTCCGGCCCGAAATGGGCTAGCAGCGACGTAACGGGATTCGCGCTTACGCGTCATACGCGTCGCACGGTGTGACGGCTCATAAGGCCGCGCTGCTCCTCCCCACCCGACCGGAACACCCGACCGGAACACTCGACTGGATGGCTGGCCGCCGCTCAGCCCCGAGGTTCGAGTCACGCGATGTGGAGGCGCTCCTGGATGCGGTGGAGCAGAGGAGGGACGCCCTGTATCCCAGGCACGGCCGCAGAGTTGCCCCACGCCACAGCCAGCGTCTGTGGAGGGAAGTGGCAGTCACCGCTGTGGCCCTGACACCACGGACAGGCACCCAGTGCCACAAGAAGGTGAACGACCTCGTCAGAGCAGGCAGGGTGAGCCTCCCCCATAACCTCCCCCATGTCCCCCATATCCCCCCTCCCCCATATCCCCCCTCCCCCATATCCCCCCTCCCCCATATCCCCCCCTCCCCCATATCCCCCCTCCCCCATATCCCCCCTGCCCCATATCCCCAAGTGAATCCAGCCCTAACCTTAACCTCTGCAATGCACGCGCAACCGATGGTGTGCATTCATATACCTGCCTAACAGTGTTGCCTTTTACCCCTGCCACCCCCCCCCCCCACACAGGAGAAGCGCGCACACAACAATAGGGAGCATGTGAGGACTGGAGGAGGCCCCGCTGATGAGAGGCCACTGACCGAACACGAGCAAAGGGCCCTGGAACTGGCTGGCGGACCTGACGACCGGGAGGTTGCTGATGCAGAGGTCGGGGGCGTACTAGCAAGTGAGCCACCGACAGCCTGTCCCCATATCCCCCCTCCCCCATATCACCTGATCACTGCCTGCGTGTCTAACCATGCATGCTTCATTGTGTATCGCAGGACCAAACGTCCAGGCACCCATCCCCGAAGATGCAGACCGCCTGCAGGATGCCCCTCGGAGGCCACGGGAGACGGAGAGACCCGGACCCTCCAGCATGCGACGCCCGCAGGATGCCCCTCGGAGGCCATGGGAGACCGAGAGACCCGGACCCTCCAGCATGCGACGCCCGCAGGATGCCCCTCGGAGGCCACGGGAGACAGAGAGACCCGGACCCTCCAGCATGCGACGCCCGCAGGATGCCCCTCGCACACCACGGGAGACGGAGAGACCTGGAGCAACAGGGAGACGACACCCCTGTCACGTGCGGGAGCGACCACCCAGCGACGAGGGGGGCAGCCACAGGCCCCCGTCACATCCGAGCCAGGACACCACTACCCAGGACACCACTACCCGGGACACCACTACCCGGAACACCACTACCCGGGACAGCACTGCCCAGGACACCCCTACCCGGGACAGCACTACCCAGGAAGACAAAATACCGGACAGTGACTCAGAGTGGATGGGTGGAGACGAACCCCCACTCCAAAGTGCCATGGACTCAGAGTGGGACGAAGAGCACGACACAACGCCACTGCTGTCACCAACACCCTCCACCATCGCAGAAACACTCACCTCGGTTGGGCACTTTAGTGATGAGACGTCTGGTACACTTGCTGGTGCGCACAACACAGCCGTCCCGGTACAGCAGGTGGAGGTAGGAGCAGCAGAGGGGCCGGGTGGTCGGAGTGCAGCCCAGCCCAAGCGAACATCTGCCGCCCAGATGGATCCCGGGTTCCTGGAGTTTCCACACCCACACATAGATCCGATGCAACCACCGACCCGGAGACGAGCGAAGAGGGTGACGGCCGGCTTGCGGCGGCTGCAGTCGCAGGTGGAGGAGTCCACCCGCGTCCAGGAGCTGGAAGTGGTGCCGGTCATGCGTGCCACCCAGGCCGACACCGCACGGGTGGCGTCCGCGGTGGAGGCAATGGGTGCGACGGTGTCAGACATGGGGAACGGTTTGCGAGGCCTGGGGCTTTCCGTGCAGGTGGCGTCTGTGGCCCAGGACGTGGCTGCCCTCTCACAGGAAGCCATGAGCCAGTGCCAGCGCCAGATGGCAGAGGCGCTCAACACCATAGCCCAGTCTCAGCAGGCCATGGCCCAGTCTCTGCAGGCCATAGCCCAGTCTCTGCAGGCCATGGCCCAGTCTCTGCAGGCCATGGCCCAGTCTCTGCAGGCCATCGCTGAGGGCATCGGCGGCAGTGGCCATGTGCGAGCCGGCGTCGCACTGTCACAGACAGGGTTTGCCAACCCCCTGGGCTCCATGGCTGCAAACCTGCAGACCCCTGTCGATACCAGCACGGGCCTCCAGGACTGGCAGCGCCAGATGTCGGGGGGGCGTCGGATGGCCAGTCCGTTCGCATCCCCCACCCATGTAGAGGCCTGGGGGCCATCGGGCACCCCGAGGGAGGAGGAGGTGGTGTGGTCCTTCCCGGCTCCCCCTGTAGGGGAGGTCCCGGAACACCGCGACACCTCGGACTCCCCCCCCCCCCCCCCCTTCCGCCCCAGGTGCATCGGGTGGGCAACGGGCAGGACAGGCTGGCAGCTCGCCATCCCAGTCGCCCGGGCCGCAGCCTGGCCCATCTAGGCCAGGACGCCCCAGGAAACGGCCGCCAAAGGGATCCAGTGTCTGAGGGCAGGAATCACAGGAGTCCACCTCCAGTTCTGCTGTACCGTCTGGGGAACCACGTAGACTTAGCCAAAGGGCCCGTAAGGCCAAACAATTAGACACTGAGTAAGTTGCAGGGCACAGATGAGTTTTAGGGGCTAGGGCACGTGCATGAACTCGTTTGGTTATTAAAGTCAATGTTACACCTACAGAAGCTGCCTTTGTGCTCTGCCCAAAGCGTGCGGGGGTGTCATGTACGTTGAGCGCAAGTGTGTGTGTGAGGGGTGGTCTTACCTCAGTCCCAGGTGAGTCTGCCCCCTTCCCCCTGGGCCGCCATCAACATCCCCCCGGGCAGAGGACGGGACCGTGCGCTGCAGTGTCACAGCCGCATGCAGGGATGGTCCGGGTGGATGGTGGTACTGTGGCCATGGGTCAGACATAGTCCAACGATGTGGAGCCAGGAGCTCACCGCAGGGCGGGTTGTCATCATCCTCCATGGCCTGCAATAGACACGCGTCCACCCGCAACTGTGTGAGCCCGGCCGTTGTGCCGCAGGTGGATCGGCAATGGAGGGGGTGGGTGGGTGGGGTTGGGGAGGGGGGTGAGGGTGCTGGGTGGGTGGATGGGTGTGGGTGGTCGGCTGTTGCCATGGTGTGCGGTCTGTGGCCATACTACCCGATTCCCACGCCCATCTAGTCAGTGAAGCGGGCGGCTATCAGTCTGTCCCGTGCCCGCAAGGCCAGCCGGTAACGGTGGACAGCCACCCGCCTGTGTCTAGCCCGTCTGCCCTGACCATTACCCCCATCCCCCTCATCTGGGGAAGACTGCGCCTCTTCCTGCTGCTCCTCCCCTCCGCCCTCCTCTGCCTGCGGCACATCGCCCCTCTGTTGGGCTATGTTGTGCAGGACGCAGCACACTACAATGATGCGGCCGACCCTATCTGACCGATACTGGAGGGCGCCCCCAGAGAGGTCCAGGCACCTGAAACGCACCTTCAGCACGCCTAAGCACCTCTCTATCACTCCCCTTGTCGCTACATGGGCATCATTGTAGCGGTTCTCCGCCTCATTGCGTGGCCTCCGTATAGGCGTCATCAGCCACGATCGCAATGGGTAGCCCCTGTCGCCCAGCAACCAGCCCCTCAGCCGGGGATGGCGTCCCTCGCACATGCTGGGGATGGATGACCGCGACAACATGTATGAGTTGTGTACACTGCCTGGGTAACGGGCGCAGACTTGCAGGATCATCATGCGGTGGTCGCAGACCACCTGTACGTTCATCGAATAGGTCCCCTTCCTATTAGTGAACACGGCCCTGTTATCTGCAGTAGGCCGCACGGCGACGTGCATCCCATCAATCGCGCCCTGGACCATGGGGAACCCGGTCACAGCAGAGAAGCCCACGGCCCGGGCATCTTGGCTGGCCCGGTCCACAGGGAAGCGGATGTAGCGGTGCGCCATGGCATATAGAGCATCTGTCACTGCCCGGATGCACCGATGTCTGCGATATGCCGGACAGGTCCCCACTCGGTGCCTGGAATCACCCCGTTGCATAAAGGTTCAGGGCCACCGTAACCTTGACGGACACGTGGAGAGGGTGTCCCCCGCCAGTGCCACGTGTTGACAGGTGTGCCAGCAGGTGGCAGATGTGTGCCACAGTTTCCCGCCTCATCCGGAGACTCCTCCTGCATTCCCGGTCCGTGAGGTCCTGGTATGACTGCCGGGGCCGGTACACACGGGGCGCCCTCGGGTGCCTCCGTTGCCGTGGGGCCGCGACGTCCTCCTCCCCCTCCTCATCCTGTTGGTCAGGTGTCCCTCCAGCCTGGGCGGCTGCCGCCTGCCCCTCTGCGGCAGCCTGCGCCGCCTCTCTTGCACGCTCCTCCTCATCCAGGGCAACATGGACATTAGCTGCTGCCGCCACGGCGGCCAACATCGCTGGATGATCGGAAAACATGACGGCCTGGTGGGGGGGGGTCAACGATATGTCATCATTGCCCATATCCCCTCCTTCCCCCCAGCCAGGTGGCATGGACCGCATGGGTCCAACTGTTGGAGGCTGGCACCTGGCCAGGTGGACCAACTCACTTGCCCTCGCACCCCCCCTCCCCGGCACAGATCCCCCCCCCCGGCACGGACCCCCCCCCCCAACCTCCTCCCCGGCACGGACCCCCCATCCCCCTCCCTGGCAGGGACCCCCCCCCCATCCCCCTCCCCGGCACGGACCCCCCCCCCCCAACCTCCTCCCCGGCACGGACCCTCCTCCCGGCACTCCCCCGGCGCCCAGCACACTCTAACCACCCCCGCCCCGCCGCACACACACACACACAACCCGAGACACACCTCTCCCCACACATTCAGACTGCGGCCACGCCATCGCCTGCCCAGAGCCAACTCCCCAGGCCGTCACTCACCTCCACGCTGGTCGGCGTGAACCTGGAGCACAGGGTCACGCCGATGAAAAGGAGGTTTGATTTACGTCGACGTGAACGGTCATCACGTCGACGGGACTTCGGCCCATCCGGAAGGGAGAATATCGGCAGGCCGAAAATCGACTGCCTTGCGCAGACCCGTGACATTCTCCGCGGCAGCGGCGACATTAACGGCCCGCCGACTTTTCTCCCTTCGGAGACTTCGGCAACCGGCGGGGGCGGGATTCACGGCGGCCAACGGCCATTCTCCGACCCGCTGGGGGGGTCGGAGAATGACGCCCCAGGTTCTGGACACACCTATCATTGGTAACATCTTCCCTGCATCTACCCTGTCTAGTCCTGTTCAAATTTTATAAGTCTCTATGAGACCCCCCCTCATTCTTCTGAACTCCAGCGAGAACAATCGCAACCTGGTCAATCTCTCCTCATATGACAGTCCCGCCATCCCTGGAATCAGTCTGGTAAACCTTCGCTGCACTCCCCTGAGAGCAAGAACATTCTTCCTCAGAGAAGGAGACCAAAACTGCACACAATACTCCAAGTGTGGCCTCACCAAGGCACTGTACAATTGCAGCAACACATCCCTGCTTCTATACTCGAAACCTCTTGCAATGAAGGCCAACATACCATTAGCCTTCTTTACCGCCTGCTGCACCTGCATGCTTACCTTCAGCAAATGGTGAACAAGGACACCCAGGTCCCGCTGCACACTCCCCTCTCCCAATTTACAACCATTCAGGTCATAAACTGCCTTCCTGTTTTTGCTTCCAAAATGAATAACCTCACACTTATCCAAATTATACTGCATCTGCCATTGGTTTGCCCACTCGCCCAACCTGTCCAGATCTTGCTGTAGGATCCCTGCATCCTCGTCACAATTCACCCTCCCACCTAATTTGGTATCATCTGCAAACTTTGAGATGTTACATTTTGTTCCTTCATCCATATCATTAATATATATTGTGACTAGCTGGGGCCCCAGCACCGATCCCTGTGGTACCCCATGGTTACTGCCTGCCAATTTGAAATGGACCCATTCATCCCTACTCTTTGTTTCCTCTCTGCCAACCAGTTTTCTATCCACTTCAATACATTTCCCCCAATCCCATGCGCTTTAATTTTGCACAATAATCTCTTATGCGGGACTTTGTCAAACACCTTCTGAAAGTCCAAATATACCACATCGACTGGTTCCCCCTTGTCGACTGTACTGGTTACCACTTCAAAGAATTCCAACAGATTTGTCAAGCATGATTTTCCCTTCATAAATCCATGCTGACTCTGACTGATACTGCCACTGCCTTCTAAATGTTCCGCTATAAAGTCCTTGATAATGGATTCAAGCATTTTCCCCACTACCAATTTTAGGCTTACTGGTCTATAATTCCCTGCTTTCTCTCTACCTCCCTTTTTGAATATCGGACTGATGTGAGCTACCCTTCAATCTGCAAGGACAATTCCAGAGTCTATGGAATCCCGGAAGATGACCACCAATGCATCCACTATTTCCAGAGCCACCTCATTAAACACTCTGGGATGCAGATTCTCAGGCCCTGGCGATTTATCCGCCTTCAATCCCACCAGTTTTCCCAGCACCATTTCTCTACTAATGTCGATCTCCCTCAGTTCTTCCCTCGCACTAAACCTTTCATTCTCCAACATTTCTGGGGTCTGATTTGTGTCCTCATTTGTGAAGACAGAACCAAAGTATGTATTTAATTGCTCAGCCATTTCTTTGTCCCTTATCATGCATTCCCCTGTTTCTGTCTGCAGTGGGCCTACATTTCTCTTTACCAATCTCTTTCTCTTCGCATATCTGTAGAAACTCTTAGTGTCAGTCTTTATGCTTCCTTTCGTACTGTACGTTCCGCTTCTTAATCAATCCCTTCATCCTTCTTTGCTGAATTCTAAACTGCTCCCAACCCTCAGACCTACTATTTTTCTTGGCCAATCTGTATGCTTCTTCCTTGGATCGGATACTATTTCTAATTTCCTTTGTGAGCCATGGATTGGCCCTCTTATCCCCTTTGCTTTTGTGCCAGACAGGAATGAACAGTTGCTGTAGTACCTCCATGCGTTTCTTGAATGTTTGCCATTGTCTATCCATTGTCATCCCTTTAAGTAACTCTCCCCAATCTATCAAGGCCAACTCATGACTCATATCCTCATAGTTTCCTTTATTAAGATTCAGCACCCTAGTCTCCGAATCAACTACTTCACTCTCCATCTTGATAAAAAATTCTATCATGTTATGGTCGCTCATCCCCAAGGGGTCTCGTACAGCCAGATTGGCAATAATTCCCTTCTCATTACACAGTACCCAGTCTAAGATGGTCTGCTCTCTAGTTGGTCAAGAAAACCGTCCCATATACACTCCAGGAATTCCTCCTATACGGCATTGTGGCTAATTTGATTTGCCCAATCTATGTGATTAAAATTACCCATGATCACCAATATTCCCTTATTACATGCATCGCTAATTTCTTGTTTAATGCCATTCCCAACCTCACCAGTGCAGTTTGGGGGTCGAGATATGAAACCCACTAATGTTTTTTGACCCTTGCTATTTCTCAACTCGACCCATACAGATTCCACAATGTCAGAGCTAATATCCTTTCTCACTATTGTGTTAATTTCCTCTTTAACCAGCAGTGCCACGCCACCACCTTTTTCTTTTATGCCTGTCCTTCCTAAATACTGAGAACCCTGGGACATTCAGTTCCCATCCCTGTTCGCCCTGCAGCCATGTCTCCGTAAGCCCAATTATATCTCACCCATTTATAACTATCTGCGCGATTAGTTCATTCACTTTATTGCAAATGCTCCGTGCATTAAGGCACAGAGCCTTTAAGTTTGTCTTTTTCACAATGCTCGTCTTGCTCCCAATATTTTTCTCTACTGCCCTGTTTGAATTTTGTCCTTGGTTTCTCCACCTATCACTTTTCTTATTCACTTTTCTACCCTTTGCTTTTGCCCTTGCTCCCTCTTTCTCTGACTCCTTGCGTAGGTTCCCATCCCCCTGGCATTTTAGTTTAAACCCTCCCCAACCGCTCTAGCAAATAGCCCCCCAGGACATCAGTTCCAGTCCTGCCCAGGTGTAACCCATCCAGTTTGTACAGGTCCCACCTCGCCCAGAACTGGTCCCAATGCCCCAGGAATCTGAAACCCTCCCCCTGACACCATCCCTTCAGCCACGTATTCATCCTATATATCCTGTCTTTTCTACTCTGACTTGCACGTCGCACCGGTAGTAATCCTGAGATCACTATCTTTGAGGTCCGATTTCTTAACTTCCTTCCTAGCTCCCTGTATTCTGCCTTTAGGATCTCATCCCTTTTTTTTTACCTATGTCGTTTGTACCGATGTATACCACAATCACTGGTTGTTCACCCTCCCCCTCCAGAATGTCCTGTACCCGCTCTGAGACATCCTTGACCCTAGCACCAGGGAGGCAACATACCATCCTGGAGTCTCGTTTGCAGCCACAGAAACGCCTGCCTATTCCCCTTACAATTGAATCCCCTATAACCATTCCACTGTCACACTGATTACTCCTCCCCTCTGTAGCAGACCCAACTGTGGTGCCACGAGTTTGGCTGTTGCTGTTTTCCCCTGAGAGGCCATTCCCCTCAACAGTATCCAAAACGGTATCTCTGTTCTGCAGGGGAATAGCCACAGGAGATTCCTGTACTACCTGCCTCGCTCTCTTGCTCTGTCTGGTGGTCACCCATTCCCTTCCTGCCTGCGGAGTCTGAGCCTGCGATGTGACCACCTCTCTATACGTGCTATCCACGATGCTCTCCGACTCGCGGTTCCCCCACAGTGTCTCCAGCCGCCGCTCCAGCTCTGAAACTCGAGCTTCCAGGAGCTGTAACTGGAGACACTTCCTGCACACATGCTGACCCTGAGGTATTTTAGGCATATATAAAAAGTGACATTGTACAGTACAAACAAAAGAAGTCAAGACACAAATTAAACATAGTGCAAACCAGGGCTCTGTTCATGCACGGACCTGCCTCAATATCCCCTACTCGACTCTACTCTACCCTAGCACCCCCCCCCCCCCCCACCCACATGGTTAGCCGGCTCTCCGGTGCATCTAGCAAACTTGTCCTCCAGCCCGAAGAATTTGCTCATCCGGGCCACCATCATCTTGGCCCGGTGCACGACCTTAAACTGGATCAGGCTGAGCCTTAGGCATGTTGTGGTCGTGTTTACTCTGCTCAGGGCTTCTGCCCAGATACCGTCCTCCATCCCCCCCCCCGCCCCCCCCCCAAACTCCTCTCCCCACTTAAGCTTCAGGTCCTCGGTCTGCGTATCCTCAGCTCCCATTAGTTCCTTGTAGACGTCTGAGACTCTACCCTCTCCCACCTCTCCCCTAGAAACTACCCTGTCCTACCTCCCCTTCGGCGGGAGACGTGGGAAGGACGGCAGCAGTCTGTGTACAAAATCCTGCACCTGTAAGTATCTAAATTTGTTTCCCCTCACCAGCCCAAACTTCCCCTCCAGCGGCCTCATGCTCGGAAAGCTCCCTTCCAGGAACAGATCCCCATCCTCACAATCCCCGCCCTCCTCCACAGTCGATAACCCGTCCATGTTCCCCGGAGCAAATCGATGGTTGCCGCAGATTGTGGTCCACACCAATGCTCTTAACTCCCCTACATGCCTCCTCCACTGGCCCCAGATCCGAAGAGCCGCCACCACTATCGGGCTGGTGGAGTAACGTGCTGGCGGAAGCGGCAGAGGCGCCGTGACCAGGGCTGCTAAGCTAGTGCCCCTGCACGAAGCAGCCTCCATCCGCTCCCAAACCGACCCCGCACCCACCATCCATTTCCTTATCATCGCTATGTTGGCCTCCCAGTAATAGTTGCTGAAGCTCAGCATCGCCAGCCCCCCTTTGTTCCTTTCAAGCATCACCCTCTTCGCTCGCGGGGACTTCCCCGCCCATACAAATCCCAGAATAATTTTATTCAGCCTCTTAAAGAAGGACCTCGGGATAAAGATGGGGAGACACTGAAAAACAAACAAGAACCGCGGGACAATCGTCATCTTAACAGTCTGCACCCTCCCCGCCAATGACAGCGGGAGCGCATCCCACCTCCGGACCTCATCCCTCACTAGTTCCACCAGTCGGGACAGGGTGAGCTTATGCAACCTGCCCCAGTCCCGTGCCACCTGAATCCCCAAATATCAGAAACTCTCCCCCACCAGCCTGAACGGCAACCCCTTCAGCCTACTCTCCTGCCCCCTCGCCTGAATTACAAACAACTCCCACTTAGCCATGTTCAGTTTGTATCCAGAGAACCGGCCAAATTCCCTCAGGATTTCCATAATACCGTCCATCCCCACCATTGGGTCCGATATATATAACAGCAGATCGTCTGCGTATAACGAGACTCTATGTTCCACTCCCTCCCGGACCAGCCCTTTCCAGCCCCTAGAAGCTCTCAGTGCAATTGACAGCGGCTCTATGGCCAGCGCAAACAGCAGTGGGGAGAGAGGGCAGCCCTGTCTTGTCCCACGGTGCAGTCTAAAGTAGTCCGATGTCGTCCTGTTTGTCCTTACACTCGCCTCCGGGGCCTGATATAATAGCCTAACCCAGTCGATGAACCCCCCCCCCCGCCGAACCCGAACCGTCCTAGTACCTCCCACAGATAATCCCACTCGACCCGGTCAAAAGCCTTTTCAGCATCCATGGCTACCACTATCTCTACCTCCCTTCTCTCCGGGGGCATCATAATCACGTTGAGCAGCCTTCTTAGGTTGTCCACCAGCTGCCTCCCCTTTACAAACCCGGTTTAGTGCTCCCCAATTACATCCGGTACACAGCCCTCAATTCTAGTCGCCAAGGTCTTGGCCAATAACTTGGCATCTATGTTAATCAAAGAGATCGGCCTGTATGACCCACAAGCCTCCGGGTCCTTATCCCGTTTCAGAATAAGCGAGATGGTGGCCTGTGGTCTCTTGCCTCGTTAAAGACCCTGACCAGCACCGGCCCCACTATCCCGGCAAATATTTTGTAAAACCCCACCGGATACCCGTCTGGCCGCTAGGGCTTTACCCGACTGCATGACCTTCAGGCCCCCCAATATCTCTTCGATCCTGACCAGGGCCCTCAGTCCATCCACCAACCCCCTCCCCACTCTTGGGAAGGTCAGTCCGTCCAGGAATCGCCTCATCCCCCCCCCCCCCGGTCCCCCGGGAGGGGTTCCGAAGTATACAGCTTCCTATAAAAGTCCCTAAAGACCTTGTTCAGCCCTGCTGGGTCACCCACTAGATTACCCTCCCCATCCACTACCTTCCCTATTTCCCTAGCCGCTTCCCTCTTCCTTAGTTGTTGCGCAAACATTCTACTGGCCTTCTCCCCATGCTCATAAATCGCACCTTTTACCTTTCTAAGCTGCTCTACAGCCTTGCCTGTTGTCAGCACCCCAAATTCGGCCTACAGCCTCTGTCGTTTCCTGATTAAATCTGGCCTCGGTGATTCCGCGTAACTCCTGTCCGTCCGTAGAATTTCCTTAATCAGTCGGTCCATCTCTGCTCTGTCCTGTCCCTGTACGCCCGGATTGAAATCAGCTCCCCTCTCACCACTGCCTTCAGTGCCTCCCAGAGTATCGCTGCCGAGACTTCTCCAGTATCGTTCACCTGCAGGTAATTCTGCATGCATTTCCTCAGCCTCTCACACACCGCCTCGTCCGCGAGTAGTCCAACTTTCAGCCTCCATGGTGGGCGTTGAAAGCTGTCCTTACAAAACTGCAGGTCTACCCAGTGTGGAGCATGGTCCGATATGGCAATTGCCGAATATTCTGCCCTCACCATCCCGGCCAGCAGGTTGGTTACAACAAAGTAGTCGATTCGGGAATACACCTTGTGGACGTGGGAGTAGTACGAGAACTCCCTCGCCATCGGCCGGCTAAATCTCCACAGATCTGCTCCCCCCGTTTGCTCCATGAACCCTCTCAGTTCCTTTGCTATCGCTGGCTACCTGCCCGTTCTTGAACATGACCGGTCCAGGCTCGGGTCCAGGACTGTATTAAAGTCCCCGCCCATGATCAGCTTACGCGAGTCCAAGTGGGGGATCTTCCCCAGCATCCTCCTAATAAAATCCACATCATCCCAATTAGGGGCATACACACTGACCAGGACTACTCTCACCCCTTCGAGCTTACCCCTCACCATAACGAACCTGCCACCCCCATCCACGACTGTGGCCTCCGCCTCAAATTGTACCCTTTTATTAATCAAGATCGCAGCCCCCCTCGTCTTAAAATCAAGCCCTGAATGAAAGACCTGACTGACCCAGCCCTTCCTTAACCTAACCTGGTCTGCCACTTTCAGGTGCGTCTCCTGCAGCATGACTATGTCCGCCTTCAGAATCCGCAGATGCGCAAACACGCGCGCCCTCTTCACTGGCCCGTTTAACCCTCTAACCTTCCAGATGATCAGCCTGGTTGGGGCGCACTTCGCCCCCCCCCCCCTTTGCCGATCAGCCATCCCCTTTCCTTGGCCAGCCCCCCAGCCATGTGTCGCGCTTCATCTGGCCCGCCTCCTGACCGGCTCCACCCATGACCTCCTCACTGTTGCCAGGCCCAGTTTCCATCCCTGTCAGCAGAACAACTCCTCCCCCCCCCCAGCAACACCATTGGTGGTTTATCCATGGAGATTTAGCCGGCTGATGGCGAGGGAGTTCTCGTACTACTCCCACGTCCACAAGGTGTATTCCCGAATCAACTTAATCGACTTAACCCCTGCTCTAATCTAACTATATGCTTACCCCCCAACTCGGCTACCGTTGACTAGCCCCACTCAGCTAGCCTGGGGCACCCAGCCTCGGCGCCAGCGCGTCTCCCACCCATTGTTCCCAGTCACCCCTCCCCCGACCCATCCATACCACTTCCCCAGATCAGCCCTACTTAAGGAAACACTCTATACAAGTCATAAACAACCCCCACAATAGCACAATTCAAGTTAAACAAGAAAAAGAAAGAGATAAGAAATAACAGCTCCGCGCTCTTTATTGAAGTCTCGCCCTCTCTCTCTCTGCGCTCTTTAATGAAGCTCGCCCTCTGTGGTAGTCACCACTGATGTATATACTGTATATATAGGATGTTGATGTAGGTGCTTTACGGTAGATCCCTGCCTGCTGGCTCCGCCCAGGAGGCGGAGTATAAATATGTGTGCTCCCAGTACAGCAGCCATTTCGTCAGCTGCTGTAGGAGGCCACACACCTCAGCGTAATGAAGCCTCAATTACACCCTACTCTCGTCTTTGTGTAATTGATCGTGCATCAATTTAGTACACTGAGTTTTTCTGAAGATGGACCTCCGCATCTAGCCGGATCGCCTGCAGCTGCATCCGCAAGCAGACAACGCCAAAAAGGACTTTGAACATGGCTAGCCTGTTTTGAAGCGTACATCGGGTCTGCGGCAGATGAAATTCTAGAAGCACAGAAGCTCCAGATCCTTTACACGCGGCTGAGCTCCAACGTCTTTCCACTAGTCCAGGACGCGCCGACCTACGCAGAGGCCATGGCGCTACTGAAGGAAAACTACGCTCAGCGGACTAACACACTCTATGCCAGGCACCTCCTCTCCACGCGGCGTCAACTTCCTGATGAGTCGGTGGAAGATTTCTGGCGCTCTGCTCCCCCTAGTTAGAGACTGTGACTGTTAGGCCGTTTCGGCCACGGAACACTCTGCTTTGCTAATGGGAGACGCATTTGTTGTGGGCATTGGGCTTGACTACATCCGCCAGCGCCTCTTAGAGGAGGCCATGCTCGACCTCGCGGCGACCAAAAAACTAGCGCTTTCACTTACGGTCGCATCACGCAACATTCAGGCCTATTCCCCCGACTGCACGGCCAACCCCACTGTGCATCGCGGACTCCGCAGACGGCCGCCTCATCGTGGACCCCATCAGCGACCGCCCTCAGCCAATCCCACGCCTGTGCCGCACGGCAGCCAACCAAACCTGGGGGGCCCTAATGCTACTTCTGTGGGCAGTCAAAACACCCCCGACAGCGCTGCCCGGCGTGGAGCACCCTCTGCAAGGCCTGTGGCAAGAAAGGACATTTCGCTGCAGTGTGCCAGGCCCGCTCAATCGCCACTATTGTCCCAGCACCCCCCACATGCAGCCAGTGGGCGCCGCCATCTTCCCCCCCCGAGGACCACGTGCGGCCTGTGGACGCCCCAATCTTGCTCGACTCGCAACACTTGCGGCCCGTGGGCGCCGCCACCTTGTTCCTCCCAGGACCAACGGGCGCCGCCATCTTGCTTTCCCCACGACACGTGCGGCCCGTGGGCGCCGCCATCTAACCCGACTCGGGACCCATGCCTGTCGGGCACCTCATCCTGCCGCTCATCGCCTGCAACTGCGAACGACCAGCAGCGTCTCGCCTCGGTCATGATTGACCAGTCTTGACCACACAACCTCGTGACTGCTTCAACTAAAGTGAAGGTCAACGGGCACGAGATCTCCTGCCTGCTGGACTCCGGGAGCACTGAGAGCTTCATTCACCCCGATACGGTAAGGCGCTGCTCCCTCGCGGTACACCCTGCTAATCAGCGAATCTCCCTGGCCTCCGGGTCCCACTCCGTGGCGATCCGGGGGTACTGCATCACCACTCTCACTGTCCAGGGCGTGGAGTTCAGCGGCTCCCGCGTCTACGTCTTCCCCAACCTCTGCGCTGCCTTGCTACTTGGCCTGGACTTCCAGTGCAACCTCCAGAGCCTAACCCTGAAATTCGGCAGGCCCCTACCACTCCTTACTGTGTGCAGCCTCGCGACCCTTAAGGTCGACCCACCTTCCCTTTTTGCAAACCTAACCCCGGATTGCAAACCCGTCGCCACCAGGAGCAGACGGTACAGCGCCCAGGACAGGACCTTCATCAGGTCTGAAGTCCAGCGGCTGCTTCGGGAAGGCATCATCGAGGCCAGCAACAAGTGGCAGTGGTCAAAACTGCGGAGAAAAACAGGATGGTCGTTGACTACAGTCAGACCATCAATCGGTACACGCAGCTCGACGTGTACCCCCTCCCACGCATATCTGATATGGTCAATCAGATTGCGCAGTACCGGGTCTTCTCAACAGTAGACCTGAAATCTGCCTACCACCAGCTCCCCATCCGCACGGCGGACCTCCCATACACTGCGTTCGAGGCAGACGGCCGCCTTTACCACTTTCTTAGGGTTCCCTTCGGCGTCACCAACGGAGTCTCGGTCTTCCAACAGGAGGTGGACCGAATGGTTGACCGGTACAGGCTGTGGGCCACTTTCCCGTATCTGGACACTGTCACCATCTGCGGCCACAATCAGCAGGACCATGATGCCAACCTTGCCAAATTTCTCCACACCGCCACTCTCCTCAACCTCACCTACAACAAGGAGAAGTGCGTGTTCAGCACGAACCGCTTAGCCATCCTCGGCTATGTGGTCCAGAATGGAGTTCCGGGGCCCCACCCCGATCGCATGCGTCCCCTCATGGAGCTCCCCCTCCCCCACTGCCCCAAGGCCCTCAAACGTTGCCTGGGGTTCTTTTCATATTACGCCCAGTGGGTCCAAAACAATGCGGACACGGCCCGTCCACTCATTCAATCCACTGTTTTTCCTCTGATGGCCGAGGCTCACCAGGCCTTTAAGCGTATCAAGGCCGACATCGGCAAAGCCGCAATGCACGCGGTCGATGAGGCTCTCCTTCCAAGTTGAGAGCGATGCATCAGACGTCGCTCTGGCCGCCACCCTCAACCAGGCAGGTAGGCCCGTGGCATTCTTTTCCCGCACCCACCATGCCTTCGAAATTCGGCACTCCTCCGTCGAAAAAGAGGCCCAAGCCATTGTTGAAGCTGTGTGGCATTGGAAGCATTACCTGGCCGGCAGGAGATTCACTCTCCTCACTGACCAATGGTTGGTTGCCTTCATGTTTAATAACACACAGCGGGGTAAGATCAAAAACGATAAAATCTTGAGGTGGAGGATTGAGCTCTCCATCGACAATTACGAGATTTTGTATCGCCCTGGTAAGCTCAACAAGCCCCCCGATGCCCTATCCCGAGGTACATGTGCCAGCACACAGGTGGACCGACTCTGGGCCCTGCACGACAACCTCTGTCACCCAGGGGTAACACGTTTTTACCATTTCATCAAGGCCCGCAACCTGCCCTACTCCATCGAGGAAGTCCGGGCGATCACCAGAGACTGCGATGTCTGCGTGGAGTGTAAACCGCACTTCTACCGGCCAGACCGTGCGGGCCTGGTGAAGGCCTCCCACCCCTTTGAACGCCTCAGCGTGGACTTCAAAGGGCCCTTCCTCTCCACCGACCGCAACACGTACTTTCTCAGTGTGGTCGATGAATATTCCCCTTTGCCGTCCCATGCCCCGACATGACGTCTGCCACCGTCATCAAAGCCCTTAACCACCATCTTCGCTCTGTTCGGCTTCCCCGCCTACGTCCACAGCGACTGCGGATCCTCATTCATGAGCGATGAGCTGCGCCAGTACCTGCTCAACAGGGGCATTGCCTCGAGCAGGACGACCAGCTACAACCCCAGGGGAAATGGGCAGGTAGAGAGGGAGAATGGGATGGTCTGGAGGGCCATCCAGCTGGCCCTATGGTCCAGAAATCCCCCGGCCTCCCGCTGGCAGGAGGTCCTCCCCGACGCACTTCACTCCATTTGGTCGCTCCTGTGCACCGCAACAAATGAAACCCCCCATGCACGTCTCTTTGCCTTCCCTAGGAAGTCCACCTCTGGGATTTCGTTCCCGAAATGGCTGGCAGCTCCAGGACCCATTCTCCTCCGTAGACACGTTCGACTCCACAAGGCGGACCCGTTGGTTGAGAGGGTACAGCTTCTTCACGCTAACCCGCAGTACGCCTACGTAACGTCCCCCGACAGCCGCCAAGACACAGACTCCCTCAGGGTCCTGGCCCCAGCTGGTTCCACACACACACCACCCTCCGACCCGGCGCCACCCTCCCCCTAACCGGCGCACCACACCGCAGCCCCCGCTCTGGGACAATCCATCCTCCACTTACTCACACCGGGGGATGAAGCGGATTTCGACACGCTCCCGGAGTCACCGAAGACCAAGCCGTCGCCAGCAGCACTGCGGCGCTCTCAACGACAGATTAAGGCACCGGACCGCCTGAATTTGTAATAAGGGGCGTCATTCTCCGACCCCCCGCCGTGTTGGAGAATCGCCGGGGGGCTGCCGTGAATCCCGCCCCGCCGGTTGCCGAAGTCTCCGGCACCGGATATTCGGCGGGGGCGGGAATCGGGCCGCGCCGGTTGGCGGGCCCCCCCGCGCGATTCTCCGGCCCAAATGGGCCGAAGTCCCGCCGATAAGTTGCCTGTCCCGCCGGCGTGGATTAAACCACCTTTTGAACGGTGGGACAAGGCGGCGTGGGCAGACTCCAGGGTCCTGGGGGGGGCGCGGGGTGATCTGGCCCCGCGGGGTGCCCCCACGGTGGCCTGGCCCGCGATCGGGGCCCACCGATCCGTGGGCGGGCCTGTGCCGTGGGGGCACTCTTTCCCTTCCGCCTCCGCCACGGTCTCCACCATGGCGGAAGCGGAAGAGACTCCCTCCACTGCGCATGCGTGGGAAACTGTCAGCGGCCGCTGACGCTCCTGCGCCTGCGCCGCCCGGAGATGTCATTTCCGCACCAGCTGGCGGGGCAACAAAGGCCGTTTCCGCCAGCTGGCGGGGCGGAAATTCCTCCGGCGCCGGCCTAGCCCCTCAATGTTGGGGCTCGGCCCCCAAAGATGCGGAGCATTCCGCACCTTTGGGGCAGCGCGATGGCCCGTCTGATTGGCGCCGTTTTGGGCGCCAGTCGTCGGACATCGCGCCGTTTCGGGAGAATCTCGCCCATTATCTGTACTTTTAAAACACAACTTTCTGTATATAGTTCTCCACCACCCCTACCAGACTCATTTTTTTCACGGGGTGAATGTGATAGTCACCACTGATGTATATATTGTATATATAGGCTGTTGATATAGGTGCTTTACGGTAAGGCCCCTGTACTACAGGTACGGGTGTACAACCCTGCCTGCTGCGCCGCCCAGTAGGCGGAGTATAAACATGTGTGCTCTCAGTACAGCAGCCATTTCGTCAGCTGCTGTAGGAGGCCACACATCTCAATGTAATAAAGCCTCGATTACATTCTACTCTCGTCTTTGTGTAATTGATCGTGCATCACCCTCTCTCTCCGCGCTCTTTATCAAAGTCTCGCCCTCTCTCTCCGCGCTCTTTATTGAAGTCTTGCCCTCTCTCCCTCCGCACTCTATATTGACGTCTCGCCCTCGCTCTCCGCGATCTTTATTGAAGTCTTGCCCTCTCTCTCTCCGCACTCTATATTGAAGTCTCGCCCTCTCTCCACGCTCTTTATTGAAGTCTTGCCCTCTCTCCCTCCGCACTCTATATTGAAGTCTCGCCCTCTCTCCGCGCTCTTTATTGAAGTCTTGCCCTCTCTCCCTCCGCACTCTATATTGAAGTCTCGCCCTCGCTCTCCGCGATCTTTATTGAAGTCTTGCCCTCTCTCTCTCCGCACTCTATATTGAAGTCTTGCCCTCTCTCTCTCTGCACTCTATATTGACGTCTCGCCCTCTCTCCGCGCTCTTTATTGAAGTCTCGCCCTCTATCTCTCTGCGCTCTTTACTGAAGTCTCTCCCCCTCTCTGCGCTATTTACTGAAGTCTTGCCCTCTCTCTCTCTGCGCTCTTTACTGAAGTCTCGCCCTCTCTTTCTCTCTCCGCGCTATTTATTGATGTCTTGCCCTCTCTCTCTCTGCGCTCTTTATTGAAATGTCGCCCTCTCTCTCTCTCTCCGCGCTCTTTACTGAAGTCTCGCCCTCTCTCTCTCCGCGCTCTTTATTGAAGTCTTGCCATCTCTCTCTCTCTCCGCGCTCTTTATTGAAGTCTCGCCCTCTCTCTCCGCGCTCTTTATTGACATCTCGCCCTCTCTCTCCGCACTCTTTACTGAATTCTTGCCCCCTCTCTCTCTCCACGCTTTTTATTGACATCTCGCCCTCTCTCTCCGCACTCATTACTGAATTCTCGCCCCCTCTCTCTCTCCACGCTTTTTATTGAAGTCTCACCATCTCTCTCTCTGATCTCTTTATTGACGTCTCGCCCTCTCTCTCTCCGCGCTCTTCACTGAGGTCTCGCCCTCTCTCTCCGTGATCTTTACTGAAGTCTCGCCCTCTCTCTGCGCTCTTTTTTTTTCTTTCTTTTTCTTTTTTAAATTTAGAGCACCCAATTCATTTTTTTCCAATTAAGGGGCAATTTAGCGTGGCCAATCTACCTACCCTGCACATCTTTATGCTGTGGGGGCAGAACCCACGCAAACACGGGAGAATGTGCAAACTCCACACGGACAGTGACCCAGAGCCGGGATCGAACCTGGGACCTCGGCGCCGTGAGGCAACAGGGCTAACCCACTGTGCCAACGTACTGCCCTCTCTCTCTGTGCTCTTTATTGAAGTCTCACCCTCTCTCTCCGCGCTCTTTACTGAAGTCTCGCTCTCTCTCTCCATGCTTTTTATTGGAGTCTCGCCCTCTCTCTCTTCGCACTCTTTCCTGAAGTTCGCCTGCTCTCTCTCTCCGCGCTCTTTGTTGAAGTCTCGCCCTCTCTCTCCATGCTCTTTATTGAAGTCTCGCCCTCTCTCTCTCCACGCTCTTTACTGAAGTCTCGCCCTCTTTCTCAGCACTCTTGATTGAAGTCTCGCCCTATGTCTCTCTCCGCACTCTTTATTGCAGTCTTGCCCTCTCTCTCTCCGTGCTCTTTACTGAAGTCTCGCCCTCTCTCCGCACTCTTTATTGCAGTCTTGCCCTCTCTCTCTCCGTGCTCTTTACTGAAGCCCCCCCCATTTCCGCACTCTTTATTGAAGTCTCGCCCTCTCTCTCTCCACGCTCTTTACTGAAGTCTCGCCCTCTCTCTCTCCACGCTCTTTACTGAAGTCTCGCCCTCTCTCCCTCCGTGCTCTTTACTGAAGTCTTGCCCTCTCTCTCTCCGCGCTCTTTATGAAGTCACGTGGTGTCACGTTTGCTAATTTCCAATCCGCCGGGACCACCCCAAAGTCTAGTGAATTTTGGTAAATTATCACAAGTGCATTTGCAATTTCCCTAGCCATTTGTTTTAGTACCCTGGGATGCATTCCATCAGGGCCAGGAGACGTGTCTACCTCTAACCCCATTTGCTTGCCCATCACTACCTCCTTCATGATAATAATCATCTCAAGGTTCCCACCAGTCATAGCCTCATTTCCATCAGTCACTGGCATATTATTTCTGTCTTCCACTGTGAAGACTGACCCCAAAAAACCTGTTCAGTTCCTCAGCCATTTCCTCATCTTCCATTATTAAATCTCTCTTCTCATCCTCTAAAGGACCAATATTTACCTTTTCCACTCTTTTTTGTTTTATATATTTGCAGAAAACTTTACTGTCTGTTTTTATATTTTGAGCAAGTTTACTCTCATAATCTATCTTACTCTTCTTTATAGCTTTTTTAGTAGCTTTCTGTTGCCCTCTAAGGATTTTCCAATCTTTCAGTCTCCCACTAATCTTTGCCATTTTGGATGCTTTTTCCTTCAATTTGATACTCTCCCTTATTTCCTTAGTTATCCACGGTTGATTTTCCCTTTTTCTACCATCCTTCCTTTTTGTTGGTATAAACCTTTGCTGAGCACTGTGAAAAATCGCTTTGAAGGTTATCCACAGTTCCTCAACTGTTTCACCATGAAGTCTTTGCTCCCAGTCTACCTTAGCGAGCTCTTCTCTCATCCCATTGTAATCTCCTTTGTTTAAGCACAAAATACTAGTGTTTGATTTTACCTTCTCACTGTCCATCTGTATATTTTAAATTCAACCATATTTTGATCGCTCCTTACGAGAGGATCCCGAACTATGAGATCATGAATCAATCCTGTCTCATTACACAGCACCAGATTTAGGGTCGCTTGTTCCCTCGTAGCTTCCTTTACATACTGGTCTAGGAAACTATCACTGATACATTCTGTAAACTCCCCCTCAAGACTGCCTTGACTGGCCTGGTTAAACCCATGTAGATTAAAATCCCCCATGATAACTGCTGAACCATTTCTACGTGCATCAGTTATTTCTTTGTTTATTGCCCGCCACACCGTAATGTTACTATTTGGTGGCCTATAGACTACTCCTATCAGTGACTTTTTCGCCTTACTATTCCTGATTTCCACCAAAATGGATTCAACATTATCCTCCATAGCATCAATGTCACCCCTCACTACTGCCCGGATGTCATCCTTAAATAACAGAGCTACACCTCCTCCCTTACCATCCACTCTGTCCTTCCAAATAGTTTGATACCCTCGGATACCCTTAATGTGTGGTGATTATCAGGTTAAATCATTACCAGTCAGCTCTCCCCCTCAAAGGGGGAAGCAACCTGTGGTCATCTGGGACAATGACGACAATACCTTTTTTTTAAATATCTTGGTGCAAGTTGAAGTAAATGGTCCACCTGAAAGGTTGCTATTACTTGTGGTTAAAGGACATTTTCTGCACTTTTCGGAAGAGTGTGGTTGAACAAAATCAAAGTAAATTGGCAAGGTGTGAACCAATTGATTGATGGAAAAAACACATCACTGAAACTTCTAGAAGAGCAAAAGATATTTGAAAGCACTTCATGAGAAATGGCCGGAGTTGAGGCATGACTTCAGATAAACCTGATAGTGCCCCTGAATGCTTAAAGGCAAGAACTGTGCCATACGCTATCAAGTGGGCGGCACGGTAGCACAGTGGTTAGCACAGTTGTTTCACAGCGCCAGGGTCCCAGGTTCGATTCCCGGCTTGGGTCACTGTCTGTGCGGAGCCTGTACGTTCTCCCCGTGTCTGCGTGGGTTTCCTCCGGGTGCTCCAGTTTCCTCCCACAGTCCAAAGATGTGCAGGTTAGGTGGATTGATCATGTTAAATTGCCCTTAGTGTCCTAAAAGGTTAGGTGGGGTTACTGGGTTACAAGGATCGGGTGGAGGTAAGGGGCTAAAGTGGGATGCTCTTTCTAAGGGTCGGTGCAGACTCGATGGGCCTAATGGCCTCCTTCTGCACTGTAAATTGTAAATTGTATGTTCTATGTACTAAAGCAGAGGTTGGAAACATGGAAAATTGAGCAAAAGTGATCGAGAGTGTGACGAGGAGCGAAATCCTAAGAAGGTGACTGATTTTAGATGACCCTGCACTGCAGAATATATCGCAACTTAGATCATTTTTGGGACTCATCAATTACAATGGAAGATTCATTCCAAATCTGACTACCCTATTAAAACCACTCTGTACATTATTATGTTCACACCAACAATGGACTTGGACAGAAGACTGCGAAGAAGCATGTACTGAATTCAAAAATGCGTTGAAGAAATCAAAAGTCTTAAATTATTTTGATCCTGAGTTGAAAATACAACTTGCATGCACATCGCCCTATGCGTTGGGTGTAGTTGTCTCTCATTTAATGCCAAATGGAGATGAAAGACTAATAGTTTTCGCTTCGAGAAAAGAGTCCCACAAAAGAGACTGTTAAGGTGGAAGCCCAGAGAGCTGAGGGAAAACTATTGACATAGTTAGGAAATTGGTTGAGTGGCAGGCAACAGAGAGTGGGGATAATGGGTAATTACTCTATTTGGCAGGAAGTGACTAGTGGTATGCTACAGGGATCTGTGTTGGGGCCTCAATTATTCACATTATTCATTAATGACTTGGATGATGGCATAGAAAGTCATATATCCAGATTTTGCTGATGATACAAAGTTAGGGACATTGTAGACAGCTGGATGATAGCATTTAATTGCAAGGAGATAGTGACAGACTAGATGATTCTGGCAGATGGATGATTCTGGCAGATGGAAATCAATGTAAGCAAGTAGGAGGTTATCCATTTTGGACAAAAAATAGGATAGCGCAGAGTAAGTTCTGAAGGGAAAGTGGTTAGGTGCAGTGGATGTTCAGAGATACCTGGGGGTTTAGGTGCATAGATCTTTTAAATACCATGAACAAGTGCAGAAAATAATCAATAAGGCTGATGGAGCGCTGGCATTTATATCTAGAGGATAGGAGTGTAAAGACACAGAGGTTATGCTGCAGCTATAGAAAACCCTGGTTAGACCCCACTTGGAGTGCTGTGAGCAGTTCTGGGTTCCACACCTTCGAAAGGATATTTTGGACTTGGAGGGAGTGCAACATATGTTTACTAAAATGACACCTGGATTACAGGAGTTAAGTTATGAGGCGAGATTGCACAAAATATGCTTGTTTTCACTGGAATTTAGAAGGTTAGGGGGTGATCGAATCAATAATTTAAGATATTAATAGGGAAAGACAGGGTAGATAAAGATAACCTCTTTCCACTGGCTGGAGATACAAAAACTAGGGGACATAGTCTAAACATTAGGGCTGCACCATTCAAAGGAGATGTTTGGAAGCATTTCTTCACTCAAGGGGTGCTAGAGAGTTGAAACTCTCTCCCACAAACTGCAGCTGAAGCCAGAACAGTTATTAATTTTAAACCTGAGATCGATAGATTTTTGTGAAGAAAGGATATTCAGGGATATGGGCCAAAGGCTTGTATATGGAGTTAGGTCACAGATCAGCCATGGTCTCATTAAATGGCAGGACAGGCTAGAGGGGCTGAATAGCCTACTCCTGTTCCTATATTCCTTCTTTCCCATGTTGATAAGCAATGAACAAAATTATGCTCAATTGGAAAAATAAGTCTTGAGTATGATATTTGGAGTCAAGCGATTTTATCGTTACTTGTATGAAAGACATTTTGCATTGTTAACAGACCACAGGCCTTTGACAACTACTTATGGTCCATACAAGGCTACCACATCTATCATTTTCAGGGATGGTCCCTCATCTTCTCTGCGCATAATTATGAGATTAAATACAAATAGTTGGAGCACCATGTGAACGCGGGTGGCGCTGAGGACCCGGGTTTGATCCCGGCCCTGGGTCACGTCCGTGTGGTGTTTGCACATTCTTCCTGTGTCCCCGTGGGTTTCACCTCGACAACCCAAAGATGTGCATGTTAGGTGGATTGGCCACGCTAAATTGCCCCTCAATTGGAAAAATAAATAATTGGGTACTCTAAATGTTTTTTAAAATATTCATTATTGCACCACAGGAGTAAAGGAGGAGGGGTATTATGTAATGTGACCAATGTCCTCTGTATAGTGCATCATCAGAGGCACTTGGGGTGATTTTCCCCCTGCTTCCATCTTAGACTGTGAGCAAGCAACACCTCTGTAAATAAACTCTTGTGACAACTGGTTGAGTAACCTACTGTGTGGCAATCTGGTTATCCTTTCTTTATACTGAGAGTAACGTAAAACCTCCAAGAACAGAACAAATAACGTAATCATTAATATTCTGCCTCAACTCCACTTTCTAACCGTATCTGTATGTCCTTCAACCTGCCCGAGTTTCCAAACCCTTTCAATCTTTAGTCTTGAATATACTCAAACACTGAGCACACACAGCCCTCGGGAATAGTGAGTTACAAACATTTGCAATCATTTACAACCCTCTTGAAACTCTGATTTCCAGTTCTAGAGGTTTTTGAAATAATTTTATGATTTTACGATTTATTAATTGTGGTGATATTGGGCATGATGCAATAAGGTTCGGTATAAATCGTTCTCTTTCCTCTCGATTCTCGATCACGCATTTTGAACAGCAGGGCCAGAATTTTACCGACACGAGCGAAGTCCTGCTCCCAGAACCGAGGGACCAAAATTGGGACCTGAGGCCGAGATAGGACCCCAGGGATGATCTTTCTCCCAACCGGCTACCAGCAGGAACGCTGTCCAATTGATGATGTTGGCCTGCATCTCAGAGCTGCTGTCCCAATCAATAGGCCTCCAGCTTGGCTGACTTCACAACACCACCGCTAGAGGTGGCCACTAGTGAGATTGCAGGGAGAAAGAGAAGGTACCTCCGTGATAAGGGTGGGTAAGGATTAATGTGTCAGGCAGGCACCGGTAAACAGAGGGTGAACCCTCCAGCAGCGGAGTTTGAGCCGTGAGGGTATCCCTTTCCACTGGGTGCTTGTCCGAGGGGCTTACTCGCTCCAACAAAGCGAGCTCTCCCTGTCCAAGAACCTGCTGGAAGACTGTCACAATTTACCTGGCATTTTTCCTATGCGACAGGGGCCCAACTCAACATTAATACAACGTGGGTGGTGGTGTAATGTGGCTGTTAATTGGCCACTTAATTGAATTAATTGGCCACCCAACAACTTGAGGTGGGTGGCCATGCCACTGCCATTCCCACTTCTAGCAACAGCGCATGACAGCAGGAAGATTTTGGCCTTCCCTCCCGATGCCTTCCACCAGCATATTCCAGTATCCCACTATCCAACCTGTCTCCGAACGGCTGGTAAAGTTCAGCTCAAGGTTTCTTTACATTCCCCAAACGTTTTTCTCATTCCCTGCCATAGGTACAGACACATACGCTCACAAATCATACCCATGGAGGATTTCCATATACACACATTGATACAAACTGTAATATATAATTGGCTATATATAAAGCATCATGATCAGATAGCAGTGAAAGGTTGTTACACATTCTCTATTTGTACCTCAAATTGTACACTAATTGCTGTTCACTGAACTCTGTTGATTTTACCATAGCAACAGGAACATTTTTCTGAAATTTTATGATATCCAATTGAAATGTCACACTGAGAGTCACAGTGGTTACATCTGTCTAATGTCTTTGAAGCAAAACCTAAGAATTTTTCATACTAACCACTGATGTGTTGGGTGTTCTGGATCACATATAGGTCACCAACACTTGAAGTAGTGCAACACTATTTTATTAAAAGGTTAACTATTTAAACATACTTGAACTGTGGGTAAATACGATACCAGCTTTAACTAAAGACCTTTGCCTTGGCCTAACCAGTTGATGCACTCAGCACATGGTGAATGTCTGTGTTGCAGGCTGTGAGCTCTGTGCTCCTAGCTAGCTGCTACTCGAATGAGCGGGAACTCTGATGTCCCCTGTCTTTATAGTGCGTGTGCTCTCACTGGTGATTGGCTGCGGTGTTGTGTATGTTGATTGGTCCCATTGTGTGTCCATCAGTGTGTGTCTGCACCATGATATACTGGTGTATATTATGACAACCACAATGTTACTGGTGCTGTAACCATGCTATGATTTCATTTTGAATATCATAAAATTCCATTCTTTATTTCATCTTTCTCTGTTTACAGGCGTAAAGAGGTAAATATTCAAAATGTGCAGCATAAATGCTTGTTGGATATTTAATTTCTCAGAATAATAAGCCCCGTTGAATCTATTTGTATTTACAATAAAAGCTCTGTTGACAATGTGTCTGTGGATGTCTGTAATTACAGCTGCTGTAAATCGTTGTTTTTCAGTTAAGGTTCAGCAAATGAGCAAGTGACGCAAATTGCTGTTCAACAAATGGAGTCTTTTGAATGAGGGTGTTCATTTGAATCATGCAAGTGTGAGCACCTGCTTTTAGTTCCATCTTTCACTGCTGATGAAGAGGACACATTCGGATGTCAAAACCTATCTTTTCTCTGCTGACTGACTTTTCATGTACTCCGAGCATTTGCTGTTTTAAATTGCAGATTTCCAGCATTGGCTGTTTTCCCCTTTTAGCTAATCTTCCAGCTGTTCCCCTGATCTCCTCCTTCATTATTGCAACACGGTAGATAGCCAATGGTGTCTGAAGTCAGCACGGTGGAGGTATTTGATGGGTGAAACAGATCAAAGAGCATAAGTTAGGTGACATGAACCTGAATGGGAATAGGGAGCAAAATTATGGGGTATTTGCTGCAGCCACATCAGATTTGTTGGATGCTAGAAAGTAATTGCAGACATGGTACTATATTGAAAAAGGATATGTACAAAACATAGAGCGGAAGGTTCATCAGCATAATTC
Source organism: Scyliorhinus torazame (assembly GCF_047496885.1). Classification (NCBI taxonomy): domain Eukaryota; kingdom Metazoa; phylum Chordata; class Chondrichthyes; order Carcharhiniformes; family Scyliorhinidae; genus Scyliorhinus; species Scyliorhinus torazame. The sequence goes on along the minus strand of NC_092717.1, from coordinate 55,432,655 downwards.
GAAACATGGAAAAAAAATAATCGGACCATACTAAGGGATGGAGACGTATCGAAATAACAATAAATAATAACCAGAAGGAAAGATTCACCCCAACCTACCTCCTCAACCCCTATCAGTGACCGAATACCTATGAAGGTGGCACGATGACACAGTGGTTAGCACTGCTGCCTCACTGCGTCAAGTCCCGGGTTTGATTCCAGCCTTGGGTGACTGTTAGTGTGGAGTTTGCACGTTCTCCCCGTGTCTGCGTGGGTTTCCCGTTTCCCCCCAAAGTCCAAAGATGTGCAGTTAGGTGAATTAGACATCCTAAATTGCCATTTTGTGTCCAAAGATGTGCAAGTTAGGTGGGCTGGCCATGATCAATGGGGATAGGCCGAGACTTTGGGTCGAGGCAGAATGCTCTTTCGGAGGGTCGGTGCAGACTCGATGGACCGAATGGTCAGGATTCTATGATTCTATGATATTGTTTGAACTTTCAGTTAGCTTTTGACAAGGTCCCATGCCACGAAAAAATTATTCATGGGGATCCAGGGCAGAATAGTTGAGAATTTTACAGAAAGTAGTAAGTAAAGTATTCTTGCTCAAGGTGCAGTGCCTCCTTGCTGGAGAGAGGCACTAAGTGTAGGACAATGTGGGCCCGTGCTTGTACCATTGCTCGTTCTCAACTGCATTATTGACAAAGTGCAGAAACCACTTTTTGGGCGGCATGGTGGCACAGTGGTTAGCACTGTTGCTTCACAGCGCCAGGGACCCAGGTTCGATTCCTAGCTTGGGTCACTGTCTGTGCGGAGTCTGCATGGGTTTCATTTGGGTGCTCCAGCTTCCTCCCACAAGTCCCGAAAGACGTGCATGTTCGGTGAATTGGACTTTCTGAATTCTCCCCCAGTGTGGGAATGTGAACAGGCGCCAGAATGTGGTGACGAGGGGCTTTTCACAGTAACGTCATTGCAGTGTTAATGTAAGCCCACTTGTGACACTAATAAAGATTATTATCATTAAATTTGCAAAATGAATGAAGTAGTGATTGGTTTAGGGGTTGTGGGTATTGTGATTCTTTCTACAGATTATTTTGATCATTTCTGGCATTGAGGCTTGACTCTGATCTCTGCCTTCATTGCTGCTTTCTATCGAGACTGGATACTCGGCTGATTTACATCAGTTCCAGTTCATGGTTTGCTTCTGGGGGCTCTGTTTCCAATTCCTCCAATGTGAATTTCTTATTCTAGGTTTGTTCTTTTTGGGCTGCCTGCTGTGTGTTCTGCTCCATTGACATCAAATTATCTCTGCTTTTCTGCAGTTCTGTGGCTGCTAGCTTCAGTCATCATTCAGAACGCATCCATCATCCTATGCTGGATTACATTGAACCGGCCCTTCAAGCTTCTACTGTTACTCCCGATCTTTTGTCTCCTCACTCTCTTACTTTTGCTCCTTAGACCTGCTCTTTCTAATATACTGATCCCATGGAGCTACCTTTCACTCTCCCCAACTCTTTGGGAATGACTATTCTTGGACCTTGGGCTTCACTCTC